>NC_058380.1:93199008-93799008 GCF_018350175.1 Felis catus
TTACAGAAATCAACCGATGAAATCGGGAAACGATTGGCGGAATCTGGATTCACCCGCCCTACAGAGTTGTGCATGTGCCCCGTCACCCAGGAGGGCCACCCTGGACCCAGAGAGAGAGTGGCCACACGCAGGTCTCAGGAAGCAGGGCCTGGAGTTGGCCTGGGAAGGCCTCCTTCACCGCCCTGGCCCCTCCACAGGGTCCTGGTTCACCGGTCCTGGGATGAGGACCCGGAGCCCCCGGAGCCAGAGCCCGAGGGTGAGAAGGCTGGGGTGGGAGATGTGTGTTCACGGGGCCAGGGCGGTGCTGGGCCACCCAGGGAGGAGCCCCCGGGGGCTGGTGTGGGGCCAGGAGCAGAGATTGAGAGCCCTGGGCTGCGGCCTGCAGGGGGGCAGAGGTCCTGATGTGGGTTCCTGGCCATGGCTTCTCGGGGAGGCTCTGGGGTGAGTTGTGTGTCTGCAAAGGCCCCTGGAGAGGCTGGCGCTGGTGTGCGGTGGGACCATCCCTCTTCTCACCCTGACGCCTTGGAGCCACTGCAACCATCACTCTGTTTCCTTCTCAAGAGTCCGGGGCAGGAGCGGAAGCCGGTGTGGCTCCAGAGCCCGACCCAAGGGCATCGGGGTCCTCGGAGTCTCTGCACTCAGGGGTGGAGTCTGGGGCGACTCCTGCAGGGGCCTGGGAGCCAGCAAGTGACCTGGGACCTGTGCAGGGACAGCAGGCAACTGAGCAGAGTCAGCTGGGTCCTGCTTCTGCTCCCGCTTCTCCTGGTTCCACTGTTCCTGCTTCTGATCCCAACACTGCTCCTGCCATCGCCCTTCTCCCCGCCCCTGCCACTGCCCTTGATCCCACATGGATGTCGGCCAAAAATCAAGGGCTTGAAGACCTATACAGGGTGCTTTTTTTATCTTCTTTTATTTTTTGTTTATTATATTTTATTTCAAATTCATTCTCCAATCCCTGACCCCGACCCCCCACCAAAATGTCTCTTCCTCTTCTCCCTTATCCTTTTTCTCTTCGATTTTTTAGCTGTTATGGTATTCGTTCATTAGTTATAATCTATATTAATCTTCAATAAAATGTTTTATTTAGTTTACGTTGTGCAATTCCTGAGCACGGGGTACGCTCACAACGCTGTGAACCTCGCCACAGAATTTTGTTGCAGAATATCTCGATCCCCAAGGGTCACCGTGTACCCAGAGCCCTCACTCCCCATTCGTGCCCCCTCCAGCCCCTGGGAACCCCCAGTTTGCTTTCTCTCCACGTTCTGTTACCTCCTCTGGAGGTTTCCTTCAAGTGGAATCTCACAAGAGATACCTTTGGGTCTGCACCGACTTTTCAGACGGGACAGATTCATTTTTGTACTTTGTGGCCGTTTGAAATAGACTTTTTCTCCATTGACATTGAAATCACAATGGATTAAGGATTAGGTGGGACTATGGAGGCCCCTTCGGTGACAATGGGCACGGTCTCGGGGTGGAGACCCCCGTGCGTGCTGTGACACCACAGCCTGAAGCCAGACAGGACACAGCTGGTCCTCCCGTGGCCCAAACAGAAACCGGGAGATGCAGAAGGTCAGACCTGTGCCCACTCGGGGATGCCCAGAGGAAAGGACCCCACACGGGATGGGTTCAGTGGTCCTCTAGGATCTTAGAGGCTCTCATTCCCTCGAAAACCCCCTGGGAAAGTGTAGCCCTGGCCTAGGAGCCCGAAACCTCCCCCAGCCCCTCTAGGCTCTGCTCACCTGGTGGGTTCCCGGCCAGTCCCTGCCTCTCCTGGCCTCAGTTTCCCGACTGTTCCATGAGCACTTGGAGGAGGAGCTTCACCAGTCCGGCTAGAGTGGCCCCTGGCTCCCACCTTCGGGCAGGATGTGGCGCGGGAGCCTTGTGGGCTGGGAGGTGCTCCCACCAAAGGTCGAGGCAGGTGGAGCCTGCGCAGGTGCACCGGGACCATGGGACTGCGCGCACGGGACCACCTCGCGGCAGGAGCCCACGACACCTGGGGTCGCACGTATCCGATCTCCACCGCCCGCTCAGTGACCCTCATATCCTCTTAGGCCTGGGGCCACAGCCACTCCACCCAGGCAGGGCGGCTGGACGCAGCGGGTATGGAGACCCGGGTTAAGAGGGAAACGAGACAGACCCCCACCCTGCTGACCTGGCCCCCACACTCCACTCCACTGTTCATCCGGGCGCCTGGCTGAGCAGGGGGAGGGGGAGGTGGACACCAGTCTGGGCAGGGAGAGGTCAGGCCGCCTTTCCCTCCTCCCCATCCCCTCCCCGTGCCTTCCTGAGAGCCCCCTCCCCCCACAAGCTCCCCCACTTCGGACACCTTCACCTCCCTGCTTTCATCCCCCACACACCCACCGGACGTGGGAGCCGCCGACCCCATCTTCAAAAAGAGCACCGAGGTCCCAGAAGCTGGCATAGAGCTTGCGTGTCACAGGACTTGACGTGGCCCCACTGTGAGTGTGAGCCCGGGTCGCTCTGACCCGAAGCGTGGGCTTGCTCAGGACCCCGAGGGGGTGACCTCTGAAGCCAGCCTTAGAGATGAGGGTGTTCTGGATGGGAGCCATGGAGCGGGGCGGTGGTAGCAGGGGGCTCGAGGGGCAGGGATGGTGGGCTCCCTGGGGGAGGAAAACACTAGGGAGGGGGGAGGGGAACACCCTGGGGAGGGCATCTGGCCCAGTTCACTCGGGGCTCGGATGTCAGGTAAGGAGTCGGGGGTCACCGCGGCTTGCCAGGTGCAGGGGACGTGATCAGGCAGTGTCGTCAGAGCCACGGCATCCTAGATCTGGAGGGAGCTCACAGGCTTGTTATTTGCCCCCAGGCAAGAATGGATTCCCAAGCACCGGCCTGGGAGGATGATGTTGCCTCAGTCTCCTCCTCTGTAGAGCAGAGCAGGTCGTCGCCTCCTCCCGGGGCTGGATTCCCCGGCAGGTCCAGAGATGGTCTCCTGTCAGAGGAGTTGTTCAAGTGAGGTCTGTACCTCGGTGGTCTCGGAGAGGGGACCAAGGGACGTTCCCCCTGCCAGCTCGGCGGATGCTCTCGTCCAGGCTGCTGATCCTCACGTCCAGGCCGGCACCGGTGATGCGGTGTCGCCCGCCGGCTGGGGGGACAGGGGCAGTGAGGAGCTGTGCTTTTGGACCCTGAGACACAGAGCTCGTGAGCGCCCAAGGCTGCCCCGGGGCGTGTGGAGGCTGAGGCTGAGCTGACGCCTGATGTCTCTGGGAAGGACCGGGAGGGCAACCTGGGCCCTGGGGACTCTGGGGGGGACTGGGAGGACAACCTGGGCCCTGGGGTCTCCGGGAGGGACTGGGAGGCCAGCGCAGGCCCTGGAGTCTCTGGGAAGGACCGGGAGGACAGCCCGGGCCCTGGGGCCCTGCCTTGTTCCTGCCATGGGAGGGGTCAGTCTGCATCACCCATTTCACAGAGCAGGAGAGTGAGGCCCAGAGAAGGGAGGCAGGTGATTCTGGGCACAGGGCTGGTCAGCAGAGAGCTGGAATACCACCTCCGGAGCCCCCGCCAGCCCGGGCAGGGACCCCCCGAGTTGAGGGTGATCCTTCCCCTTGTGCTTGGCCACTCATTCTTCCCAGACCTTGACGGTGGCCTGTTCCTTTTGGCCACAGATATTGCTGGCCACCAGGAGGGAGTCCAGCTGGTAGGACAGGTCTAACTACAGGACACAGGGACACCTGTGAGCTACCAGGAGCCACATTGTGGTCTCTGTCCCGGAGCCTGCCCGGCAGCTGGGGTCCAGGTGCCATAGGGGTCAGCACACACCTGGGTCTGGGCTGAGCAGGAGGCCATGACCTCAAGGAGCCTCCACTCGGCCCTCTCCTGGCTCCTGCCCGGTCTCACCACCTGTCCTCCCTGAGGGGCTCCAGGGCCCGGATCCAGGCCCCTGATGGCTGCTCGGGCTCCAGCCGCGGAAGATGTAGAGCCTGTGGAGCAGCTGGACCTCTTGGGGCTGGAGGGAGGACCGGCCACCGACGGGGCCTCGGCTGGGGAGGATACGTGCCTCTTGGGGTGAGGAATGGGCTGATACCCGGTCCTGGGGTCACGGCTCATGTATACAAAGGGCTGAAATCACTGAGTGCCCGGGGGATGCCCAGTTAAAGTAGCCCCCTGACACTTGGTTTTCCTGGAGGTGCCCCCTGGCCTCCAGGGGCCTCTTCCCACCCTCTGACTCCACCCAGGGCTGTAGCCAGGCACAGGCTGGACCTCTGTCCAAGGTCCTGCCAGGAAGACAAGCCGGAAGGAGGAAAGGAGAAGGGCAGGGGGAGGACCGACTTCTCCCTGCCCTGAGTCGGCCTCCACTGCTGCCTCCAGGACCCTGGCCCAGCCATGCCCCAGGGTCCATGCACCTGGACCCCGGGGTGGAGTCTGCGGTCCAGGCCAGCTGGGTGGGATGAGTGTAGTCACTGGCCGTCGTGTCCCCAGATGTCCAACCCACCTGGCCTCACACCCTGAGGCTTGCCTGGATGGGGAGGGCATGGTTCTGGGGCTCAGGAAGGTTGGGGTTCCAGAGTAGTTGGCAGAGGTAGGAACATGGGGGACCAGCCAGGTGGGGAGCGATTGGATTCATGCACGTCAGCGTCACCTCTGGATCATCCACAGGTGTTGAGTGCTGGTCCCTGGGCATACCTGGCCATGACACAGACCCGGCTGACCCTGGAGAGGGAGGCCTGTGTACCCGGGGCACCTCCCATCTACCTACCCCCGGGGGCGAGCCTGGGCCAGGGCCACGCTGATGCACTTCCCCGTCTGACCCTCAGGGACAGGGGGGACACTGAGGTCAGGAGAGACAAGGACTGGCCTAGGACAAGTGAGGTGTGCATTGTCCAAGGAGCAGGGCTGGTCTCCAATCCTAGGCCAGCCTCTACCCCCACATGGGGTTCTCCCTGGGAATGAGAGGCCCTGAGATGCTCGGGGGTCCCTATGCACCCCATCCGTGTGAGGCTGTGACCTCTGGGCATCTCCAGAAAGGCGCGTGCACACACACACACACACACACACACACACACACACACACACACACATATTCTGACTGTCCCACTGGAGACAGTGGGAGGGGTGGGTAATAGGGGGAAAGAAGAGAAAGGCTGGAGGCAGTGGGGCCATGGGGCAGGGACATCAGGATTCCTGGCAATAGCCCGGGACCCAACACATAGGGAGGGAGACATACCGGCTGAGGGTCAGGGGGTCCCCAAGGTGTCCAGGGGGATTGCCAGGAACTAGGGGAGGACGGGGTCTGGGGTCCTGTGTCCACCACGCTGGGCCCCTGGAGCTAGGAAGTGTGGACGGGGCTACAGCACAGAAGGACTCAGCTTCCTCCTCTTAAACTGGGCTGCGTCGACAGTGTCCCAAGGGTCCCACAGGCTCATAGACCACTCTGTGTCCTGGGATCTTCATCCCTGGCCCTCTGTTCTCCCCTCCTGGGAAAATGCTTCCTACTCCCTCAAGGTCCTTCGGAGCGGAGGGCAGCCTGGGGGCCTGGAGGACCGAGGACCTGGGTTTGCAGCTCGTGGCCAAGCAGTGGACCCTGGTGTGGACACTGAGGTCAAGACCCTCCTGTTTGGAGCCTCGGGTCCTCATTAGGAAGTGGTTCCCCAGGGAGAGCCCTGGCTGGGGAGAGGAGGCCTCGTGAGGGACCTGAGCACTGGGCCAGGGGAGGGACACGAGCCACAAGGGAGGCTTCTGAGGGTTGTCACCTGGACCTTGGAGCTCACAGGACCTGCGCCTATGAGACACAAAGAGAGAGACAGAGTCCGAGGCAGAGACAGAGAATGGACCCACGAGAGAGGAATCCAGAAATTCTATGTATCGGCTCAGAAATGACACCCGGTCATCATATTCTAGCCCTTAGAACCTGGTCACATGGGCCGTCCACCCGGGAGGGGAGGGGGTGACAGAGGCACGTAGGACCAGGAATCAGGAAGGCTGGGAGCCACAGTGGGGACCGCCCAGCATGTAGGCCCAGACCATGCACTGGGACCAGAGCCCAAATGCAATGGGGCCCCTGGAGTGCGTGTCCGGTGGGCACAGGGTGTGAACGAGTTCACCTCCACCTTCCCTGGGCCTGGGACCCAGGCAGGAGGGGTGGCTGTGCCTGGACCCGGAGAGGACCGAGGCCCGCGTGAGTGTGTTCCGTGCCAGGCCCACCCCTTCCTCGTCCTTCCACGGCCACGTGTGCCCACGAGCCTCATGGGATAGCAGGCACGGGACGTGTCTACAGGTGTCTCCCTGATGGCGCCCCTACAAGTAGATGCCACAAGGACCCCACTGTGCAGACGGGTGACCGGGGGCCCCGGGAGGCACAATGCAGGGTCCCAGCACTGGTCAGGGGGAAAACCCAGGTCTGAACCCAGCTCTGTGGCCCCAAAGCCGCGGCACCGGCCGCACCAGGCCTCGTGGTGACGTGTCTGGGCTGTGTTGGTGTCACTGTAGGGACAGGGCATGGGGTGGAGGGGAGCCCTTTGCAGCCTGGGAGGGGCTCTTGTAGGAGCAGGAAGCCGGGTAAGGGGACCCCAGGAAGTGACCTCACCTCCCTGGTAACAGACCCCAACAGAACTCGGAACCCGGGTCACCAGGCACCCACGTTCTGGAGACAGCGCCAGACTGGGCTCATTCGTTGGGACACCTTCACCTGACGAACATGTTCTCCTGTTGTATGCCCGTGTCCCGCGGCTGCCGGCTCGGGGGAGCCCGTGGCCGCGACGCTTCCCGACCCTGGAGACAGTGGGTCAGGTTGTGCACAGGACGCCTCAGGTCTCTAGCTCGCAGGGACCCAAAGGTAACACAGGAGACCCAGAGACATCCAGTCCAGACCGACACCACTCTGATCTGAACTGTGCGGCCCCACGTCCCCTCCCGTGTGTGTGTGTGTGTGTGTGTGTGTGTGTGTGCGCGTGGAAGGAGGGGTCGTGTGTGGAGGGCCCACCTGAGCAGGTGCAGGCTGATGAAGGGGTTAGATGCCTGGTGGGCGGGTCAGGCTCACACCCCTGTCAAGGCTGGAGGGCAGGGACAGGTTGTGCTGGGGTGGCCCTCTCGTCCCCAAGGTTCATCTCGAGCCCTGTAGGTGGATGTCACTGTGTCCCAGGCGCAGGGCTGTGCACACTCAGGTCTGTGTCCGATCTGGGAGCAGCGGGGAGGGAGGGCGGAAGGACACTGAGGATGGCTGGGCGGGGCTGTGATGTCTCCGGGCCGTCCGCGGGTCACTCTCTTTACAGAAATCAACCGATGAAATCGGGAAACGATTGGCGGAATCTGGATTCACCCGCCCTACAGAGTTGTGCATGTGCCCCGTCACCCAGGAGGGCCACCCTGGACCCAGAGAGAGAGTGGCCACACGCAGGTCTCAGGAAGCAGGGCCTGGAGTTGGCCTGGGAAGGCCTCCTTCACCGCCCTGGCCCCTCCACAGGGTCCTGGTTCACCGGTCCTGGGATGAGGACCCGGAGCCCCCGGAGCCAGAGCCCGAGGGTGAGAAGGCTGGGGTGGGAGATGTGTGTTCACGGGGCCAGGGCGGTGCTGGGCCACCCAGGGAGGAGCCCCCGGGGGCTGGTGTGGGGCCAGGAGCAGAGATTGAGAGCCCTGGGCTGCGGCCTGCAGGGGGGCAGAGGTCCTGATGTGGGTTCCTGGCCATGGCTTCTCGGGGAGGCTCTGGGGTGAGTTGTGTGTCTGCAAAGGCCCCTGGAGAGGCTGGCGCTGGTGTGCGGTGGGACCATCCCTCTTCTCACCCTGACGCCTTGGAGCCACTGCAACCATCACTCTGTTTCCTTCTCAAGAGTCCGGGGCAGGAGCGGAAGCCGGTGTGGCTCCAGAGCCCGACCCAAGGGCATCGGGGTCCTCGGAGTCTCTGCACTCAGGGGTGGAGTCTGGGGCGACTCCTGCAGGGGCCTGGGAGCCAGCAAGTGACCTGGGACCTGTGCAGGGACAGCAGGCAACTGAGCAGAGTCAGCTGGGTCCTGCTTCTGCTCCCGCTTCTCCTGGTTCCACTGTTCCTGCTTCTGATCCCAACACTGCTCCTGCCATCGCCCTTCTCCCCGCCCCTGCCACTGCCCTTGATCCCACATGGATGGCGGCCAAAAATCAAGGGCTTGAAGACCTATACAGGGTGCTTTTTTTATCTTCTTTTATTTTTTGTTTATTATATTTTATTTCAAATTCATTCTCCAATCCCTGACCCCGACCCCCCACCAAAATGTCTCTTCCTCTTCTCCCTTATCCTTTTTCTCTTCGATTTTTTAGCTGTTATGGTATTCGTTCATTAGTTATAATCTATATTAATCTTCAATAAAATGTTTTATTTAGTTTACGTTGTGCAATTCCTGAGCACGGGGTACGCTCACAACGCTGTGAACCTCGCCACAGAATTTTGTTGCAGAATATCTCGATCCCCAAGGGTCACCGTGTACCCAGAGCCCTCACTCCCCATTCGTGCCCCCTCCAGCCCCTGGGAACCCCCAGTTTGCTTTCTCTCCACGTTCTGTTACCTCCTCTGGAGGTTTCCTTCAAGTGGAATCTCACAAGAGATACCTTTGGGTCTGCACCGACTTTTCAGACGGGACAGATTCATTTTTGTACTTTGTGGCCGTTTGAAATAGACTTTTTCTCCATTGACATTGAAATCACAATGGATTAAGGATTAGGTGGGACTATGGAGGCCCCTTCGGTGACAATGGGCACGGTCTCGGGGTGGAGACCCCCGTGCGTGCTGTGACACCACAGCCTGAAGCCAGACAGGACACAGCTGGTCCTCCCGTGGCCCAAACAGAAACCGGGAGATGCAGAAGGTCAGACCTGTGCCCACTCGGGGATGCCCAGAGGAAAGGACCCCACACGGGATGGGTTCAGTGGTCCTCTAGGATCTTAGAGGCTCTCATTCCCTCGAAAACCCCCTGGGAAAGTGTAGCCCTGGCCTAGGAGCCCGAAACCTCCCCCAGCCCCTCTAGGCTCTGCTCACCTGGTGGGTTCCCGGCCAGTCCCTGCCTCTCCTGGCCTCAGTTTCCCGACTGTTCCATGAGCACTTGGAGGAGGAGCTTCACCAGTCCGGCTAGAGTGGCCCCTGGCTCCCACCTTCGGGCAGGATGTGGCGCGGGAGCCTTGTGGGCTGGGAGGTGCTCCCACCAAAGGTCGAGGCAGGTGGAGCCTGCGCAGGTGCACCGGGACCATGGGACTGCGCGCACGGGACCACCTCGCGGCAGGAGCCCACGACACCTGGGGTCGCACGTATCCGATCTCCACCGCCCGCTCAGTGACCCTCATATCCTCTTAGGCCTGGGGCCACAGCCACTCCACCCAGGCAGGGCGGCTGGACGCAGCGGGTATGGAGACCCGGGTTAAGAGGGAAACGAGACAGACCCCCACCCTGCTGACCTGGCCCCCACACTCCACTCCACTGTTCATCCGGGCGCCTGGCTGAGCAGGGGGAGGGGGAGGTGGACACCAGTCTGGGCAGGGAGAGGTCAGGCCGCCTTTCCCTCCTCCCCATCCCCTCCCCGTGCCTTCCTGAGAGCCCCCTCCCCCCACAAGCTCCCCCACTTCGGACACCTTCACCTCCCTGCTTTCATCCCCCACACACCCACCGGACGTGGGAGCCGCCGACCCCATCTTCAAAAAGAGCACCGAGGTCCCAGAAGCTGGCATAGAGCTTGCGTGTCACAGGACTTGACGTGGCCCCACTGTGAGTGTGAGCCCGGGTCGCTCTGACCCGAAGCGTGGGCTTGCTCAGGACCCCGAGGAGGTGACCTCTGAAGCCAGCCTTAGAGATGAGGGTGTTCTGGATGGGAGCCATGGAGCGGGACGGTGGTAGCAGGGGGCTCGAGGGGCAGGGATGGTGGGCTGCCTGGGAGGGGAAAACACTAGGGAGGAGGGAGGGGAACACCCTGGGGAGGGCATCTGGCCCAGTTCACTCGGGGCTCGGATGTCAGGTAAGGAGTCGGGGGTCACCGCGGCTTGCCAGGTGCAGGGGACGTGATCAGGCAGTGTCGTCAGAGCCACGGCATCCTAGATCTGGAGGGAGCTCACAGGCTTGTTATTTGCCCCCAGGCAAGAATGGATTCCCAAGCACCGGCCTGGGAGGATGATGTTGCCTCAGTCTCCTCCTCTGTAGAGCAGAGCAGGTCGTCGCCTCCTCCCGGGGCTGGATTCCCCGGCAGGTCCAGAGATGGTCTCCTGTCAGAGGAGTTGTTCAAGTGAGGTCTGTACCTCGGTGGTCTCGGAGAGGGGACCAAGGGACGTTCCCCCTGCCAGCTCGGCGGATGCTCTCGTCCAGGCTGCTGATCCTCACGTCCAGGCCGGCACCGGTGATGCGGTGTCGCCCGCCGGCTGGGGGGACAGGGGCAGTGAGGAGCTGTGCTTTTGGACCCTGAGACACAGAGCTCGTGAGCGCCCAAGGCTGCCCCGGGGCGTGTGGAGGCTGAGGCTGAGCTGACGCCTGATGTCTCTGGGAAGGACCGGGAGGGCAACCTGGGCCCTGGGGACTCTGGGGGGGACTGGGAGGACAACCTGGGCCCTGGGGTCTCCGGGAGGGACTGGGAGGCCAGCGCAGGCCCTGGAGTCTCTGGGAAGGACCGGGAGGACAGCCCGGGCCCTGGGGCCCTGCCTTGTTCCTGCCATGGGAGGGGTCAGTCTGCATCACCCATTTCACAGAGCAGGAGAGTGAGGCCCAGAGAAGGGAGGCAGGTGATTCTGGGCACAGGGCTGGTCAGCAGAGAGCTGGAATACCACCTCCGGAGCCCCCGCCAGCCCGGGCAGGGACCCCCCGAGTTGAGGGTGATCCTTCCCCTTGTGCTTGGCCACTCATTCTTCCCAGACCTTGACGGTGGCCTGTTCCTTTTGGCCACAGATATTGCTGGCCACCAGGAGGGAGTCCAGCTGGTAGGACAGGTCTAACTACAGGACACAGGGACACCTGTGAGCTACCAGGAGCCACATTGTGGTC
Organism: Felis catus; assembly: GCF_018350175.1. NCBI lineage: Eukaryota > Metazoa > Chordata > Mammalia > Carnivora > Felidae > Felis > Felis catus. The sequence goes on from NC_058380.1 coordinate 93,209,948, forward strand.
TCTGTCCCGGAGCCTGCCCGGCAGCTGGGGTCCAGGTGCCATAGGGGTCAGCACACACCTGGGTCTGGGCTGAGCAGGAGGCCATGACCTCAAGGAGCCTCCACTCGGCCCTCTCCTGGCTCCTGCCCGGTCTCACCACCTGTCCTCCCTGAGGGGCTCCAGGGCCCGGATCCAGGCCCCTGATGGCTGCTCGGGCTCCAGCCGCGGAAGATGTAGAGCCTGTGGAGCAGCTGGACCTCTTGGGGCTGGAGGGAGGACCGGCCACCGACGGGGCCTCGGCTGGGGAGGATACGTGCCTCTTGGGGTGAGGAATGGGCTGATACCCGGTCCTGGGGTCACGGCTCATGTATACAAAGGGCTGAAATCACTGAGTGCCCGGGGGATGCCCAGTTAAAGTAGCCCCCTGACACTTGGTTTTCCTGGAGGTGCCCCCTGGCCTCCAGGGGCCTCTTCCCACCCTCTGACTCCACCCAGGGCTGTAGCCAGGCCCAGGCTGGACCTCTGTCCAAGGTCCTGCCAGGAAGACAAGCCGGAAGGAGGAAAGGAGAAGGGCAGGGGGAGGACCGACTTCTCCCTGCCCTGAGTCGGCCTCCACTGCTGCCTCCAGGACCCTGGCCCAGCCATGCCCCAGGGTCCATGCACCTGGACCCCGGGGTGGAGTCTGCGGTCCAGGCCAGCTGGGTGGGATGAGTGTAGTCACTGGCCGTCGTGTCCCCAGATGTCCAACCCACCTGGCCTCACACCCTGAGGCTTGCCTGGATGGGGAGGGCATGGTTCTGGGGCTCAGGAAGGTTGGGGTTCCAGAGTAGTTGGCAGAGGTAGGAACATGGGGGACCAGCCAGGTGGGGAGCGATTGGATTCATGCACGTCAGCGTCACCTCTGGATCATCCACAGGTGTTGAGTGCTGGTCCCTGGGCATACCTGGCCATGACACAGACCCGGCTGACCCTGGAGAGGGAGGCCTGTGTACCCGGGGCACCTCCCATCTACCTACCCCCGGGGGCGAGCCTGGGCCAGGGCCACGCTGATGCACTTCCCCGTCTGACCCTCAGGGACAGGGGGGACACTGAGGTCAGGAGAGACAAGGACTGGCCTAGGACAAGTGAGGTGTGCATTGTCCAAGGAGCAGGGCTGGTCTCCAATCCTAGGCCAGCCTCTACCCCCACATGGGGTTCTCCCTGGGAATGAGAGGCCCTGAGATGCTCGGGGGTCCCTATGCACCCCATCCGTGTGAGGCTGTGACCTCTGGGCATCTCCAGAAAGGCGCGTGCACACACACACAAACACACACACACACACACACACACACACACACACATATTCTGACTGTCCCACTGGAGACAGTGGGAGGGGTGGGTAATAGGGGGAAAGAAGAGAAAGGCTGGAGGCAGTGGGGCCATGGGGCAGGGACATCAGGATTCCTGGCAATAGCCCGGGACCCAACACATAGGGAGGGAGACATACCGGCTGAGGGTCAGGGGGATTGCCAGGAACTAGGGGAGGACGGGGTCTGGGGTCCTGTGTCCACCACGCTGGGCCCCTGGAGCTAGGAAGTGTGGACGGGGCTACAGCACAGAAGGACTCAGCTTCCTCCTCTTAAACTGGGCTGCGTCGACAGTGTCCCAAGGGTCCCACAGGCTCATAGACCACTCTGTGTCCTGGGATCTTCATCCCTGGCCCTCTGTTCTCCCCTCCTGGGAAAATGCTTCCTACTCCCTCAAGGTCCTTCGGAGCGGAGGGCAGCCTGGGGGCCTGGAGGACCGAGGACCTGGGTTTGCAGCTCGTGGCCAAGCAGTGGACCCTGGTGTGGACACTGAGGTCAAGACCCTCCTGTTTGGAGCCTCGGGTCCTCATTAGGAAGTGGTTCCCCAGGGAGAGCCCTGGCTGGGGAGAGGAGGCCTCGTGAGGGACCTGAGCACTGGGCCAGGGGAGGGACACGAGCCACAAGGGAGGCTTCTGAGGGTTGTCACCTGGACCTTGGAGCTCACAGGACCTGCGCCTATGAGACACAAAGAGAGAGACAGAGTCCGAGGCAGAGACAGAGAATGGACCCACGAGAGAGGAATCCAGAAATTCTATGTATCGGCTCAGAAATGACACCCGGTCATCATATTCTAGCCCTTAGAACCTGGTCACATGGGCCGTCCACCCGGGAGGGGAGGGGGTGACAGAGGCACGTAGGACCAGGAATCAGGAAGGCTGGGAGCCACAGTGGGGACCGCCCAGCATGTAGGCCCAGACCATGCACTGGGACCAGAGCCCAAATGCAATGGGGCCCCTGGAGTGCGTGTCCGGTGGGCACAGGGTGTGAACGAGTTCACCTCCACCTTCCCTGGGCCTGGGACCCAGGCAGGAGGGGTGGCTGTGCCTGGACCCGGAGAGGACCGAGGCCCGCGTGAGTGTGTTCCGTGCCAGGCCCACCCCTTCCTCGTCCTTCCACGGCCACGTGTGCCCACGAGCCTCATGGGATAGCAGGCACGGGACGTGTCTACAGGTGTCTCCCTGATGGCGCCCCTACAAGTAGATGCCACAAGGACCCCACTGTGCAGACGGGTGACCGGGGGCCCCGGGAGGCACAATGCAGGGTCCCAGCACTGGTCAGGGGGAAAACCCAGGTCTGAACCCAGCTCTGTGGCCCCAAAGCCGCGGCACCGGCCGCACCAGGCCTCGTGGTGACGTGTCTGGGCTGTGTTGGTGTCACTGTAGGGACAGGGCATGGGGTGGAGGGGAGCCCTTTGCAGCCTGGGAGGGGCTCTTGTAGGAGCAGGAAGCCGGGTAAGGGGACCCCAGGAAGTGACCTCACCTCCCTGGTAACAGATCCCAACAGAACTCGGAACCCGGGTCACCAGGCACCCACGTTCTGGAGACAGCGCCAGACTGGGCTCATTCGTTGGGACACCTTCACCTGACGAACATGTTCTCCTGTTGTATGCCCGTGTCCCGCGGCTGCCGGCTCGGGGGAGCCCGTGGCCGCGACGCTTCCCGACCCTGGAGACAGTGGGTCAGGTTGTGCACAGGACGCCTCAGGTCTCTAGCTCGCAGGGACCCAAAGGTAACACAGGAGACCCAGAGACATCCAGTCCAGACCGACACCACTCTGATCTGAACTGTGCGGCCCCACGTCCCCTCCCGTGTGTGTGTGTGTGTGTGTGTGTGTGTGTGTGTGCGCGTGGAAGGAGGGGTCGTGTGTGGAGGGCCCACCTGAGCAGGTGCAGGCTGATGAAGGGGTTAGATGCCTGGTGGGCGGGTCAGGCTCACACCCCTGTCAAGGCTGGAGGGCAGGGACAGGTTGTGCTGGGGTGGCCCTCTCGTCCCCAAGGTTCATCTCGAGCCCTGTAGGTGGATGTCACTGTGTCCCAGGCGCAGGGCTGTGCACACTCAGGTCTGTGTCCGATCTGGGAGCAGCGGGGAGGGAGGGCGGAAGGACACTGAGGATGGCTGGGCGGGGCTGTGATGTCTCCGGGCCGTCCGCGGGTCACTCTCTTTACAGAAATCAACCGATGAAATCGGGAAACGATTGGCGGAATCTGGATTCACCCGCCCTACAGAGTTGTGCATGTGCCCCGTCACCCAGGAGGGCCACCCTGGACCCAGAGAGAGAGTGGCCACACGCAGGTCTCAGGAAGCAGGGCCTGGAGTTGGCCTGGGAAGGCCTCCTTCACCGCCCTGGCCCCTCCACAGGGTCCTGGTTCACCGGTCCTGGGATGAGGACCCGGAGCCCCCGGAGCCAGAGCCCGAGGGTGAGAAGGCTGGGGTGGGAGATGTGTGTTCACGGGGCCAGGGCGGTGCTGGGCCACCCAGGGAGGAGCCCCCGGGGGCTGGTGTGGGGCCAGGAGCAGAGATTGAGAGCCCTGGGCTGCGGCCTGCAGGGGGGCAGAGGTCCTGATGTGGGTTCCTGGCCATGGCTTCTCGGGGAGGCTCTGGGGTGAGTTGTGTGTCTGCAAAGGCCCCTGGAGAGGCTGGCGCTGGTGTGCGGTGGGACCATCCCTCTTCTCACCCTGACGCCTTGGAGCCACTGCAACCATCACTCTGTTTCCTTCTCAAGAGTCCGGGGCAGGAGCGGAAGCCGGTGTGGCTCCAGAGCCCGACCCAAGGGCATCGGGGTCCTCGGAGTCTCTGCACTCAGGGGTGGAGTCTGGGGCGACTCCTGCAGGGGCCTGGGAGCCAGCAAGTGACCTGGGACCTGTGCAGGGACAGCAGGCAACTGAGCAGAGTCAGCTGGGTCCTGCTTCTGCTCCCGCTTCTCCTGGTTCCACTGTTCCTGCTTCTGATCCCAACACTGCTCCTGCCATCGCCCTTCTCCCCGCCCCTGCCACTGCCCTTGATCCCACATGGATGGCGGCCAAAAATCAAGGGCTTGAAGACCTATACAGGGTGCTTTTTTTATCTTCTTTTATTTTTTGTTTATTATATTTTATTTCAAATTCATTCTCCAATCCCTGACCCCGACCCCCCACCAAAATGTCTCTTCCTCTTCTCCCTTATCCTTTTTCTCTTCGATGTTTTAGCTGTTATGGTATTCGTTCATTAGTTATAATCTGTATTAATCTTCAATAAAATGTTTTATTTATTTTACGTTGTGCAATTCCTGAGCACGGGGTACGCTCACAACGCTGTGAACCTCGCCACAGAATTTTGTTGCAGAATATCTCGATCCCCAAGGGTCACCGTGTACCCAGAGCCCTCACTCCCCATTCGTGCCCCCTCCAGCCCCTGGGAACCCCCAGTTTGCTTTCTCTCCACGTTCTGTTACCTCCTCTGGAGGTTTCCTTCAAGTGGAATCTCACAAGAGATACCTTTGGGTCTGCACCGACTTTTCAGACGGGACAGATTCATTTTTGTACTGTGTGGCCGTTTGAAATAGACTTTTTCTCCATTGACATTGAAATCACAATGGATTAAGGATTAGGTGGGACTATGGAGGCCCCTTCGGTGACAATGGGCACGGTCTCGGGGTGGAGACCCCCGTGCGTGCTGTGACACCACAGCCTGAAGCCAGACAGGACACAGCTGGTCCTCCCGTGGCCCAAACAGAAACCGGGAGATGCAGAAGGTCAGACCTGTGCCCACTCGGGGATGCCCAGAGGAAAGGACCCCACACGGGATGGGTTCAGTGGTCCTCTAGGATCTTAGAGGCTCTCATTCCCTCGAAAACCCCCTGGGAAAGTGTAGCCCTGGCCTAGGAGCCCGAAACCTCCCCCAGCCCCTCTAGGCTCTGCTCACCTGGTGGGTTCCCGGCCAGTCCCTGCCTCTCCTGGCCTCAGTTTCCCGACTGTTCCATGAGCACTTGGAGGAGGAGCTTCACCAGTCCGGCTAGAGTGGCCCCTGGCTCCCACCTTCGGGCAGGATGTGGCGCGGGAGCCTTGTGGGCTGGGAGGTGCTCCCACCAAAGGTCGAGGCAGGTGGAGCCTGCGCAGGTGCACCGGGACCATGGGACTGCGCGCACGGGACCACCTCGCGGCAGGAGCCCACGACACCTGGGGTCGCACGTATCCGATCTCCACCGCCCGCTCAGTGACCCTCATATCCTCTTAGGCCTGGGGCCACAGCCACTCCACCCAGGCAGGGCGGCTGGACGCAGCGGGTATGGAGACCCGGGTTAAGAGGGAAACGAGACAGACCCCCACCCTGCTGACCTGGCCCCCACACTCCACTCCACTGTTCATCCGGGCGCCTGGCTGAGCAGGGGGAGGGGGAGGTGGACACCAGTCTGGGCAGGGAGAGGTCAGGCCGCCTTTCCCTCCTCCCCATCCCCTCCCCGTGCCTTCCTGAGAGCCCCCTCCCCCCACAAGCTCCCCCACTTCGGACACCTTCACCTCCCTGCTTTCATCCCCCACACACCCACCGGACGTGGGAGCCGCCGACCCCATCTTCAAAAAGAGCACCGAGGTCCCAGAAGCTGGCATAGAGCTTGCGTGTCACAGGACTTGACGTGGCCCCACTGTGAGTGTGAGCCCGGGTCGCTCTGACCCGAAGCGTGGGCTTGCTCAGGACCCCGAGGAGGTGACCTCTGAAGCCAGCCTTAGAGATGAGGGTGTTCTGGATGGGAGCCATGGAGCGGGACGGTGGTAGCAGGGGGCTCGAGGGGCAGGGATGGTGGGCTGCCTGGGAGGGGAAAACACTAGGGAGGAGGGAGGGGAACACCCTGGGGAGGGCATCTGGCCCAGTTCACTCGGGGCTCGGATGTCAGGTAAGGAGTCGGGGGTCACCGCGGCTTGCCAGGTGCAGGGGACGTGATCAGGCAGTGTCGTCAGAGCCACGGCATCCTAGATCTGGAGGGAGCTCACAGGCTTGTTATTTGCCCCCAGGCAAGAATGGATTCCCAAGCACCGGCCTGGGAGGATGATGTTGCCTCAGTCTCCTCCTCTGTAGAGCAGAGCAGGTCGTCGCCTCCTCCCGGGGCTGGATTCCCCGGCAGGTCCAGAGATGGTCTCCTGTCAGAGGAGTTGTTCAAGTGAGGTCTGTACCTCGGTGGTCTCGGAGAGGGGACCAAGGGACGTTCCCCCTGCCAGCTCGGCGGATGCTCTCGTCCAGGCTGCTGATCCTCACGTCCAGGCCGGCACCGGTGATGCGGTGTCGCCCGCCGGCTGGGGGGACAGGGGCAGTGAGGAGCTGTGCTTTTGGACCCTGAGACACAGAGCTCGTGAGCGCCCAAGGCTGCCCCGGGGCGTGTGGAGGCTGAGGCTGAGCTGACGCCTGATGTCTCTGGGAAGGACCGGGAGGGCAACCTGGGCCCTGGGGACTCTGGGGGGGACTGGGAGGACAACCTGGGCCCTGGGGTCTCCGGGAGGGACTGGGAGGCCAGCGCAGGCCCTGGAGTCTCTGGGAAGGACCGGGAGGACAGCCCGGGCCCTGGGGCCCTGCCTTGTTCCTGCCATGGGAGGGGTCAGTCTGCATCACCCATTTCACAGAGCAGGAGAGTGAGGCCCAGAGAAGGGAGGCAGGTGATTCTGGGCACAGGGCTGGTCAGCAGAGAGCTGGAATACCACCTCCGGAGCCCCCGCCAGCCCGGGCAGGGACCCCCCGAGTTGAGGGTGATCCTTCCCCTTGTGCTTGGCCACTCATTCTTCCCAGACCTTGACGGTGGCCTGTTCCTTTTGGCCACAGATATTGCTGGCCACCAGGAGGGAGTCCAGCTGGTAGGACAGGTCTAACTACAGGACACAGGGACACCTGTGAGCTACCAGGAGCCACATTGTGGTCTCTGTCCCGGAGCCTGCCCGGCAGCTGGGGTCCAGGTGCCATAGGGGTCAGCACACACCTGGGTCTGGGCTGAGCAGGAGGCCATGACCTCAAGGAGCCTCCACTCGGCCCTCTCCTGGCTCCTGCCCGGTCTCACCACCTGTCCTCCCTGAGGGGCTCCAGGGCCCGGATCCAGGCCCCTGATGGCTGCTCGGGCTCCAGCCGCGGAAGATGTAGAGCCTGTGGAGCAGCTGGACCTCTTGGGGCTGGAGGGAGGACCGGCCACCGACGGGGCCTCGGCTGGGGAGGATACGTGCCTCTTGGGGTGAGGAATGGGCTGATACCCGGTCCTGGGGTCACGGCTCATGTATACAAAGGGCTGAAATCACTGAGTGCCCGGGGGATGCCCAGTTAAAGTAGCCCCCTGACACTTGGTTTTCCTGGAGGTGCCCCCTGGCCTCCAGGGGCCTCTTCCCACCCTCTGACTCCACCCAGGGCTGTAGCCAGGCCCAGGCTGGACCTCTGTCCAAGGTCCTGCCAGGAAGACAAGCCGGAAGGAGGAAAGGAGAAGGGCAGGGGGAGGACCGACTTCTCCCTGCCCTGAGTCGGCCTCCACTGCTGCCTCCAGGACCCTGGCCCAGCCATGCCCCAGGGTCCATGCACCTGGACCCCGGGGTGGAGTCTGCGGTCCAGGCCAGCTGGGTGGGATGAGTGTAGTCACTGGCCGTCGTGTCCCCAGATGTCCAACCCACCTGGCCTCACACCCTGAGGCTTGCCTGGATGGGGAGGGCATGGTTCTGGGGCTCAGGAAGGTTGGGGTTCCAGAGTAGTTGGCAGAGGTAGGAACATGGGGGACCAGCCAGGTGGGGAGCGATTGGATTCATGCACGTCAGCGTCACCTCTGGATCATCCACAGGTGTTGAGTGCTGGTCCCTGGGCATACCTGGCCATGACACAGACCCGGCTGACCCTGGAGAGGGAGGCCTGTGTACCCGGGGCACCTCCCATCTACCTACCCCCGGGGGCGAGCCTGGGCCAGGGCCACGCTGATGCACTTCCCCGTCTGACCCTCAGGGACAGGGGGGACACTGAGGTCAGGAGAGACAAGGACTGGCCTAGGACAAGTGAGGTGTGCATTGTCCAAGGAGCAGGGCTGGTCTCCAATCCTAGGCCAGCCTCTACCCCCACATGGGGTTCTCCCTGGGAATGAGAGGCCCTGAGATGCTCGGGGGTCCCTATGCACCCCATCCGTGTGAGGCTGTGACCTCTGGGCATCTCCAGAAAGGCGCGTGCACACACACACAAACACACACACACACACACACACACACACACACATATTCTGACTGTCCCACTGGAGACAGTGGGAGGGGTGGGTAATAGGGGGAAAGAAGAGAAAGGCTGGAGGCAGTGGGGCCATGGGGCAGGGACATCAGGATTCCTGGCAATAGCCCGGGACCCAACACATAGGGAGGGAGACATACCGGCTGAGGGTCAGGGGGATTGCCAGGAACTAGGGGAGGACGGGGTCTGGGGTCCTGTGTCCACCACGCTGGGCCCCTGGAGCTAGGAAGTGTGGACGGGGCTACAGCACAGAAGGACTCAGCTTCCTCCTCTTAAACTGGGCTGCGTCGACAGTGTCCCAAGGGTCCCACAGGCTCATAGACCACTCTGTGTCCTGGGATCTTCATCCCTGGCCCTCTGTTCTCCCCTCCTGGGAAAATGCTTCCTACTCCCTCAAGGTCCTTCGGAGCGGAGGGCAGCCTGGGGGCCTGGAGGACCGAGGACCTGGGTTTGCAGCTCGTGGCCAAGCAGTGGACCCTGGTGTGGACACTGAGGTCAAGACCCTCCTGTTTGGAGCCTCGGGTCCTCATTAGGAAGTGGTTCCCCAGGGAGAGCCCTGGCTGGGGAGAGGAGGCCTCGTGAGGGACCTGAGCACTGGGCCAGGGGAGGGACACGAGCCACAAGGGAGGCTTCTGAGGGTTGTCACCTGGACCTTGGAGCTCACAGGACCTGCGCCTATGAGACACAAAGAGAGAGACAGAGTCCGAGGCAGAGACAGAGAATGGACCCACGAGAGAGGAATCCAGAAATTCTATGTATCGGCTCAGAAATGACACCCGGTCATCATATTCTAGCCCTTAGAACCTGGTCACATGGGCCGTCCACCCGGGAGGGGAGGGGGTGACAGAGGCACGTAGGACCAGGAATCAGGAAGGCTGGGAGCCACAGTGGGGACCGCCCAGCATGTAGGCCCAGACCATGCACTGGGACCAGAGCCCAAATGCAATGGGGCCCCTGGAGTGCGTGTCCGGTGGGCACAGGGTGTGAACGAGTTCACCTCCACCTTCCCTGGGCCTGGGACCCAGGCAGGAGGGGTGGCTGTGCCTGGACCCGGAGAGGACCGAGGCCCGCGTGAGTGTGTTCCGTGCCAGGCCCACCCCTTCCTCGTCCTTCCACGGCCACGTGTGCCCACGAGCCTCATGGGATAGCAGGCACGGGACGTGTCTACAGGTGTCTCCCTGATGGCGCCCCTACAAGTAGATGCCACAAGGACCCCACTGTGCAGACGGGTGACCGGGGGCCCCGGCAGGCACAATGCAGGGTCCCAGCACTGGTCAGGGGGAAAACCCAGGTCTGAACCCAGCTCTGTGGCCCCAAAGCCGCGGCACCGGCCGCACCAGGCCTCGTGGTGACGTGTCTGGGCTGTGTTGGTGTCACTGTAGGGACAGGGCATGGGGTGGAGGGGAGCCCTTTGCAGCCTGGGAGGGGCTCTTGTAGGAGCAGGAAGCCGGGTAAGGGGACCCCAGGAAGTGACCTCACCTCCCTGGTAACAGACCCCAACAGAACTCGGAACCCGGGTCACCAGGCACCCACGTTCTGGAGACAGCGCCAGACTGGGCTCATTCGTTGGGACACCTTCACCTGACGAACATGTTCTCCTGTTGTATGCCCGTGTCCCGCGGCTGCCGGCTCGGGGGAGCCCGTGGCCGCGACGCTTCCCGACCCTGGAGACAGTGGGTCAGGTTGTGCACAGGACGCCTCAGGTCTCTAGCTCGCAGGGACCCAAAGGTAACACAGGAGACCCAGAGACATCCAGTCCAGACCGACACCACTCTGATCTGAACTGTGCGGCCCCACGTCCCCTCCCGTGTGTGTGTGTGTGTGTGTGTGTGTGTGTGCGCGTGGAAGGAGGGGTCGTGTGTGGAGGGCCCACCTGAGCAGGTGCAGGCTGATGAAGGGGTTAGATGCCTGGTGGGCGGGTCAGGCTCACACCCCTGTCAAGGCTGGAGGGCAGGGACAGGTTGTGCTGGGGTGGCCCTCTCGTCCCCAAGGTTCATCTCGAGCCCTGTAGGTGGATGTCACTGTGTCCCAGGCGCAGGGCTGTGCACACTCAGGTCTGTGTCCGATCTGGGAGCAGCGGGGAGGGAGGGCGGAAGGACACTGAGGATGGCTGGGCGGGGCTGTGATGTCTCCGGGCCGTCCGCGGGTCACTCTCTTTACAGAAATCAACCGATGAAATCGGGAAACGATTGGCGGAATCTGGATTCACCCGCCCTACAGAGTTGTGCATGTGCCCCGTCACCCAGGAGGGCCACCCTGGACCCAGAGAGAGAGTGGCCACACGCAGGTCTCAGGAAGCAGGGCCTGGAGTTGGCCTGGGAAGGCCTCCTTCACCGCCCTGGCCCCTCCACAGGGTCCTGGTTCACCGGTCCTGGGATGAGGACCCGGAGCCCCCGGAGCCAGAGCCCGAGGGTGAGAAGGCTGGGGTGGGAGATGTGTGTTCACGGGGCCAGGGCGGTGCTGGGCCACCCAGGGAGGAGCCCCCGGGGGCTGGTGTGGGGCCAGGAGCAGAGATTGAGAGCCCTGGGCTGCGGCCTGCAGGGGGGCAGAGGTCCTGATGTGGGTTCCTGGCCATGGCTTCTCGGGGAGGCTCTGGGGTGAGTTGTGTGTCTGCAAAGGCCCCTGGAGAGGCTGGCGCTGGTGTGCGGTGGGACCATCCCTCTTCTCACCCTGACGCCTTGGAGCCACTGCAACCATCACTCTGTTTCCTTCTCAAGAGTCCGGGGCAGGAGCGGAAGCCGGTGTGGCTCCAGAGCCCGACCCAAGGGCATCGGGGTCCTCGGAGTCTCTGCACTCAGGGGTGGAGTCTGGGGCGACTCCTGCAGGGGCCTGGGAGCCAGCAAGTGACCTGGGACCTGTGCAGGGACAGCAGGCAACTGAGCAGAGTCAGCTGGGTCCTGCTTCTGCTCCCGCTTCTCCTGGTTCCACTGTTCCTGCTTCTGATCCCAACACTGCTCCTGCCATCGCCCTTCTCCCCGCCCCTGCCACTGCCCTTGATCCCACATGGATGGCGGCCAAAAATCAAGGGCTTGAAGACCTATACAGGGTGCTTTTTTTATCTTCTTTTATTTTTTGTTTATTATATTTTATTTCAAATTCATTCTCCAATCCCTGACCCCGACCCCCCACCAAAATGTCTCTTCCTCTTCTCCCTTATCCTTTTTCTCTTCGATTTTTTAGCTGTTATGGTATTCGTTCATTAGTTATAATCTATATTAATCTTCAATAAAATGTTTTATTTATTTTACGTTGTGCAATTCCTGAGCACGGGGTACGCTCACAACGCTGTGAACCTCGCCACAGAATTTTGTTGCAGAATATCTCGATCCCCAAGGGTCACCGTGTACCCAGAGCCCTCACTCCCCATTCGTGCCCCCTCCAGCCCCTGGGAACCCCCAGTTTGCTTTCTCTCCACGTTCTGTTACCTCCTCTGGAGGTTTCCTTCAAGTGGAATCTCACAAGAGATACCTTTGGGTCTGCACCGACTTTTCAGACGGGACAGATTCATTTTTGTACTTTGTGGCCGTTTGAAATAGACTTTTTCTCCATTGACATTGAAATCACAATGGATTAAGGATTAGGTGGGAATATGGAGGCCCCTTCGGTGACAATGGGCACGGTCTCGGGGTGGAGACCCCCGTGCGTGCTGTGACACCACAGCCTGAAGCCAGACAGGACACAGCTGGTCCTCCCGTGGCCCAAACAGAAACCGGGAGATGCAGAAGGTCAGACCTGTGCCCACTCGGGGATGCCCAGAGGAAAGGACCCCACACGGGATGGGTTCAGTGGTCCTCTAGGATCTTAGAGGCTCTCATTCCCTCGAAAACCCCCTGGGAAAGTGTAGCCCTGGCCTAGGAGCCCGAAACCTCCCCCAGCCCCTCTAGGCTCTGCTCACCTGGTGGGTTCCCGGCCAGTCCCTGCCTCTCCTGGCCTCAGTTTCCCGACTGTTCCATGAGCACTTGGAGGAGGAGCTTCACCAGTCCGGCTAGAGTGGCCCCTGGCTCCCACCTTCGGGCAGGATGTGGCGCGGGAGCCTTGTGGGCTGGGAGGTGCTCCCACCAAAGGTCGAGGCAGGTGGAGCCTGCGCAGGTGCACCGGGACCATGGGACTGCGCGCACGGGACCACCTCGCGGCAGGAGCCCACGACACCTGGGGTCGCACGTATCCGATCTCCACCGCCCGCTCAGTGACCCTCATATCCTCTTAGGCCTGGGGCCACAGCCACTCCACCCAGGCAGGGCGGCTGGACGCAGCGGGTATGGAGACCCGGGTTAAGAGGGAAACGAGACAGACCCCCACCCTGCTGACCTGGCCCCCACACTCCACTCCACTGTTCATCCGGGCGCCTGGCTGAGCAGGGGGAGGGGGAGGTGGACACCAGTCTGGGCAGGGAGAGGTCAGGCCGCCTTTCCCTCCTCCCCATCCCCTCCCCGTGCCTTCCTGAGAGCCCCCTCCCCCCACAAGCTCCCCCACTTCGGACACCTTCACCTCCCTGCTTTCATCCCCCACACACCCACCGGACGTGGGAGCCGCCGACCCCATCTTCAAAAAGAGCACCAAGGTCCCAGAAGCTGGCATAGAGCTTGCGTGTCACAGGACTTGACGTGGCCCCACTGTGAGTGTGAGCCCGGGTCGCTCTGACCCGAAGCGTGGGCTTGCTCAGGACCCCGAGGGGGTGACCTCTGAAGCCAGCCTTAGAGATGAGGGTGTTCTGGATGGGAGCCATGGAGCGGGGCGGTGGTAGCAGGGGGCTCGAGGGGCAGGGATGGTGGGCTCCCTGGGGGAGGAAAACACTAGGGAGGGGGGAGGGGAACACCCTGGGGAGGGCATCTGGCCCAGTTCACTCGGGGCTCGGATGTCAGGTAAGGAGTCGGGGGTCACCGCGGCTTGCCAGGTGCAGGGGACGTGATCAGGCAGTGTCGTCAGAGCCACGGCATCCTAGATCTGGAGGGAGCTCACAGGCTTGTTATTTGCCCCCAGGCAAGAATGGATTCCCAAGCACCGGCCTGGGAGGATGATGTTGCCTCAGTCTCCTCCTCTGTAGAGCAGAGCAGGTCGTCGCCTCCTCCCGGGGCTGGATTCCCCGGCAGGTCCAGAGATGGTCTCCTGTCAGAGGAGTTGTTCAAGTGAGGTCTGTACCTCGGTGGTCTCGGAGAGGGGACCAAGGGACGTTCCCCCTGCCAGCTCGGCGGATGCTCTCGTCCAGGCTGCTGATCCTCACGTCCAGGCCGGCACCGGTGATGCGGTGTCGCCCGCCGGCTGGGGGGACAGGGTCAGTGAGGAGCTGTGCTTTTGGACCCTGAGACACAGAGCTCGTGAGCGCCCAAGGCTGCCCCGGGGCGTGTGGAGGCTGAGGCTGAGCTGACGCCTGATGTCTCTGGGAAGGACCGGGAGGGCAACCTGGGCCCTGGGGACTCTGGGGGGGACTGGGAGGACAACCTGGGCCCTGGGGTCTCCGGGAGGGACTGGGAGGCCAGCGCAGGCCCTGGAGTCTCTGGGAAGGACCGGGAGGACAGCCCGGGCCCTGGGGCCCTGCCTTGTTCCTGCCATGGGAGGGGTCAGTCTGCATCACCCATTTCACAGAGCAGGAGAGTGAGGCCCAGAGAAGGGAGGCAGGTGATTCTGGGCACAGGGCTGGTCAGCAGAGAGCTGGAATACCACCTCCGGAGCCCCCGCCAGCCCGGGCAGGGACCCCCCGAGTTGAGGGTGATCCTTCCCCTTGTGCTTGGCCACTCATTCTTCCCAGACCTTGACGGTGGCCTGTTCCTTTTGGCCACAGATATTGCTGGCCACCAGGAGGGAGTCCAGCTGGTAGGACAGGTCTAACTACAGGACACAGGGACACCTGTGAGCTACCAGGAGCCACATTGTGGTCTCTGTCCCGGAGCCTGCCCGGCAGCTGGGGTCCAGGTGCCATAGGGGTCAGCACACACCTGGGTCTGGGCTGAGCAGGAGGCCATGACCTCAAGGAGCCTCCACTCGGCCCTCTCCTGGCTCCTGCCCGGTCTCACCACCTGTCCTCCCTGAGGGGCTCCAGGGCCCGGATCCAGGCCCCTGATGGCTGCTCGGGCTCCAGCCGCGGAACATGTAGAGCCTGTGGAGCAGCTGGACCTCTTGGGGCTGGAGGGAGGACCGGCCACCGACGGGGCCTCGGCTGGGGAGGACACGTGCCTCTTGGGGTGAGGAATGGGCTGATACCCGGTCCTGGGGTCACGGCTCATGTATACAAAGGGCTGAAATCACTGAGTGCCCGGGGGATGCCCAGTTAAAGTAGCCCCCTGACACTTGGTTTTCCTGGAGGTGCCCCCTGGCCTCCAGGGGCCTCTTCCCACCCTCTGACTCCACCCAGGGCTGTAGCCAGGCACAGGCTGGACCTCTGTCCAAGGTCCTGCCAGGAAGACAAGCCGGAAGGAGGAAAGGAGAAGGGCAGGGGGAGGACCGACTTCTCCCTGCCCTGAGTCGGCCTCCACTGCTGCCTCCAGGACCCTGGCCCAGCCATGCCCCAGGGTCCATGCACCTGGACCCCGGGGTGGAGTCTGCGGTCCAGGCCAGCTGGGTGGGATGAGTGTAGTCACTGGCCGTCGTGTCCCCAGATGTCCAACCCACCTGGCCTCACACCCTGAGGCTTGCCTGGATGGGGAGGGCATGGTTCTGGGGCTCAGGAAGGTTGGGGTTCCAGAGTAGTTGGCAGAGGTAGGAACATGGGGGACCAGCCAGGTGGGGAGCGATTGGATTCATGCACGTCAGCGTCACCTCTGGATCATCCACAGGTGTTGAGTGCTGGTCCCTGGGCATACCTGGCCATGACACAGACCCGGCTGACCCTGGAGAGGGAGGCCTGTGTACCCGGGGCACCTCCCATCTACCTACCCCCGGGGGCGAGCCTGGGCCAGGGCCACGCTGATGCACTTCCCCGTCTGACCCTCAGGGACAGGGGGGACACTGAGGTCAGGAGAGACAAGGACTGGCCTAGGACAAGTGAGGTGTGCATTGTCCAAGGAGCAGGGCTGGTCTCCAATCCTAGGCCAGCCTCTACCCCCACATGGGGTTCTCCCTGGGAATGAGAGGCCCTGAGATGCTCGGGGGTCCCTAGGCACCCCATCCGTGTGAGGCTGTGACCTCTGGGCATCTCCAGAAAGGCGCGTGCACACACACACAAACACACACACACACACACACACACACACACACACACATATTCTGACTGTCCCACTGGAGACAGTGGGAGGGGTGGGTAATAGGGGGAAAGAAGAGAAAGGCTGGAGGCAGTGGGGCCACGGGGCAGGGACATCAGGATTCCTGGCAATAGCCCGGGACCCAACACATAGGGAGGGAGACATACCGGCTGAGGGTCAGGGGGTCCCCAAGGTGTCCAGGGGGATTGCCAGGAACTAGGGGAGGACGGGGTCTGGGGTCCTGTGTCCACCACGCTGGGCCCCTGGAGCTAGGAAGTGTGGACGGGGCTACAGCACAGAAGGACTCAGCTTCCTCCTCTTAAACTGGGCTGCGTCGACAGTGTCCCAAGGGTCCCACAGGCTCATAGACCACTCTGTGTCCTGGGATCTTCATCCCTGGCCCTCTGTTCTCCCCTCCTGGGAAAATGCTTCCTACTCCCTCAAGGTCCTTCGGAGCGGAGGGCAGCCTGGGGGCCTGGAGGACCGAGGACCTGGGTTTGCAGCTCGTGGCCAAGCAGTGGACCCTGGTGTGGACACTGAGGTCAAGACCCTCCTGTTTGGAGCCTCGGGTCCTCATTAGGAAGTGGTTCCCCAGGGAGAGCCCTGGCTGGGGAGAGGAGGCCTCGTGAGGGACCTGAGCACTGGGCCAGGGGAGGGACACGAGCCACAAGGGAGGCTTCTGAGGGTTGTCACCTGGACCTTGGAGCTCACAGGACCTGCGCCTATGAGACACAAAGAGAGAGACAGAGTCCGAGGCAGAGACAGAGAATGGACCCACGAGAGAGGAATCCAGAAATTCTATGTATCGGCTCAGAAATGACACCCGGTCATCATATTCTAGCCCTTAGAACCTGGTCACATGGGCCGTCCACCCGGGAGGGGAGGGGGTGACAGAGGCACGTAGGACCAGGAATCAGGAAGGCTGGGAGCCACAGTGGGGACCGCCCAGCATGTAGGCCCAGACCATGCACTGGGACCAGAGCCCAAATGCAATGGGGCCCCTGGAGTGCGTGTCCGGTGGGCACAGGGTGTGAACGAGTTCACCTCCACCTTCCCTGGGCCTGGGACCCAGGCAGGAGGGGTGGCTGTGCCTGGACCCGGAGAGGACCGAGGCCCGCGTGAGTGTGTTCCGTGCCAGGCCCACCCCTTCCTCGTCCTTCCACGGCCACGTGTGCCCACGAGCCTCATGGGATAGCAGGCACGGGACGTGTCTACAGGTGTCTCCCTGATGGCGCCCCTACAAGTAGATGCCACAAGGACCCCACTGTGCAGACGGGTGACCGGGCGCCCCGGCAGGCACAATGCAGGGTCCCAGCACTGGTCAGGGGGAAAACCCAGGTCTGAACCCAGCTCTGTGGCCCCAAAGCCGCGGCACCGGCCACACCAGGCCTCGTGGTGACGTGTCTGGGCTGTGTTGGTGTCACTGTAGGGACAGGGCATGGGGTGGAGGGGAGCCCTTTGCAGCCTGGGAGGGGCTCTTGTAGGAGCAGGAAGCCGGGTAAGGGGACCCCAGGAAGTGACCTCACCTCCCTGGTAACAGACCCCAACAGAACTCGGAACCCGGGTCACCAGGCACCCACGTTCTGGAGACAGCGCCAGACTGGGCTCATTCGTTGGGACACCTTCACCTGACCAACATGTTCTCCTGTTGTATGCCCGTGTCCCGCGGCTGCCAGCTCGGGGGAGCCCGTGGCCGCGACGCTTCCCGACCCTGGAGACAGTGGGTCAGGTTGTGCACAGGACGCCTCAGGTCTCTAGCTCGCAGGGACCCAAAGGTAACACAGGAGACCCAGAGACATCCAGTCCAGACCGACACCACTCTGATCTGAACTGTGCGGCCCCACGTCCCCTCCCGTGTGTGTGTGTGTGTGTGTGTGTGTGTGTGCGCGTGGAAGGAGGGGTCGTGTGTGGAGGGCCCACCTGAGCAGGTGCAGGCTGATGAAGGGGTTAGATGCCTGGTGGGCGGGTCAGGCTCACACCCCTGTCAAGGCTGGAGGGCAGGGACAGGTTGTGCTGGGGTGGCCCTCTCGTCCCCAAGGTTCATCTCGAGCCCTGTAGGTGGATGTCACTGTGTCCCAGGCGCAGGGCTGTGCACACTCAGGTCTGTGTCCGATCTGGGAGCAGCGGGGAGGGAGGGCGGAAGGACACTGAGGATGGCTGGGCGGGGCTGTGATGTCTCCGGGCCGTCCGCGGGTCACTCTCTTTACAGAAATCAACCGATGAAATCGGGAAACGATTGGCGGAATCTGGATTCAGCCGCCCTACAGAGTTGTGCATGTGCCCCGTCACCCAGGAGGGCCACCCTGGACCCAGAGAGAGAGTGGCCACACGCAGGTCTCAGGAAGCAGGGCCTGGAGTTGGCCTGGGAAGGCCTCCTTCACCGCCCTGGCCCCTCCACAGGTTCCTGGTTCACCGGTCCTGGGATGAGGACCCGGAGCCCCCGGAGCCAGAGCCCGAGGGTGAGAAGGCTGGGGTGGGAGATGTGTGTTCACGGGGCCAGGGCGGTGCTGGGCCACCCAGGGAGGAGCCCCCGGGGGCTGGTGTGGGGCCAGGAGCAGAGATTGAGAGCCCTGGGCTGCGGCCTGCAGGGGGGCAGAGGTCCTGATGTGGGTTCCTGGCCATGGCTTCTCGGGGAGGCTCTGGGGTGAGTTGTGTGTCTGCAAAGGCCCCTGGAGAGGCTGGCGCTGGTGTGCGGTGGGACCATCCCTCTTCTCACCCTGACGCCTTGGAGCCACTGCAACCATCACTCTGTTTCCTTCTCAAGAGTCCGGGGCAGGAGCGGAAGCCGGTGTGGCTCCAGAGCCCGACCCAAGGGCATCGGGGTCCTCGGAGTCTCTGCACTCAGGGGTGGAGTCTGGGGCGACTCCTGCAGGGGCCTGGGAGCCAGCAAGTGACCTGGGACCTGTGCAGGGACAGCAGGCAACTGAGCAGAGTCAGCTGGGTCCTGCTTCTGCTCCCGCTTCTCCTGGTTCCACTGTTCCTGCTTCTGATCCCAACACTGCTCCTGCCATCGCCCTTCTCCCCGCCCCTGCCACTGCCCTTGATCCCACATGGATGGCGGCCAAAAATCAAGGGCTTGAAGACCTATACAGGGTGCTTTTTTTATCTTCTTTTATTTTTTGTTTATTATATTTTATTTCAAATTCATTCTCCAATCCCTGACCCCGACCCCCCACCAAAATGTCTCTTCCTCTTCTCCCTTATCCTTTTTCTCTTCGATTTTTTAGCTGTTATGGTATTCGTTCATTAGTTATAATCTATATTAATCTTCAATAAAATGTTTTATTTATTTTACGTTGTGCAATTCCTGAGCACGGGGTACGCTCACAACGCTGTGAACCTCGCCACAGAATTTTGTTGCAGAATATCTCGATCCCCAAGGGTCACCGTGTACCCAGAGCCCTCACTCCCCATTCGTGCCCCCTCCAGCCCCTGGGAACCCCCAGTTTGCTTTCTCTCCACGTTCTGTTACCTCCTCTGGAGGTTTCCTTCAAGTGGAATCTCACAAGAGATACCTTTGGGTCTGCACCGACTTTTCAGACGGGACAGATTCATTTTTGTACTTTGTGGCCGTTTGAAATAGACTTTTTCTCCATTGACATTGAAATCACAATGGATTAAGGATTAGGTGGGAATAGGGAGGCCCCTTCGGTGACAATGGGCACGGTCTCGGGGTGGAGACCCCCGTGCGTGCTGTGACACCACAGCCTGAAGCCAGACAGGACACAGCTGGTCCTCCCGTGGCCCAAACAGAAACCGGGAGATGCAGAAGGTCAGACCTGTGCCCACTCGGGGATGCCCAGAGGAAAGGACCCCACACGGGATGGGTTCAGTGGTCCTCTAGGATCTTAGAGGCTCTCATTCCCTCGAAAACCCCCTGGGAAAGTGTAGCCCTGGCCTAGGAGCCCGAAACCTCCCCCAGCCCCTCTAGGCTCTGCTCACCTGGTGGGTTCCCGGCCAGTCCCTGCCTCTCCTGGCCTCAGTTTCCCGACTGTTCCATGAGCACTTGGAGGAGGAGCTTCACCAGTCCGGCTAGAGTGGCCCCTGGCTCCCACCTTCGGGCAGGATGTGGCGCGGGAGCCTTGTGGGCTGGGAGGTGCTCCCACCAAAGGTCGAGGCAGGTGGAGCCTGCGCAGGTGCACCGGGACCATGGGACTGCGCGCACGGGACCACCTCGCGGCAGGAGCCCACGACACCTGGGGTCGCACGTATCCGATCTCCACCGCCCGCTCAGTGACCCTCATATCCTCTTAGGCCTGGGGCCACAGCCACTCCACCCAGGCAGGGCGGCTGGACGCAGCGGGTATGGAGACCCGGGTTAAGAGGGAAACGAGACAGACCCCCACCCTGCTGACCTGGCCCCCACACTCCACTCCACTGTTCATCCGGGCGCCTGGCTGAGCAGGGGGAGGGGGAGGTGGACACCAGTCTGGGCAGGGAGAGGTCAGGCCGCCTTTCCCTCCTCCCCATCCCCTCCCCGTGCCTTCCTGAGAGCCCCCTCCCCCCACAAGCTCCCCCACTTCGGACACCTTCACCTCCCTGCTTTCATCCCCCACACACCCACCGGACGTGGGAGCCGCCGACCCCATCTTCAAAAAGAGGACCAAGGTCCCAGAAGCTGGCATAGAGCTTGCGTGTCACAGGACTTGACGTGGCCCCACTGTGAGTGTGAGCCCGGGTCGCTCTGACCCGAAGCGTGGGCTTGCTCAGGACCCCGAGGGGGTGACCTCGGAAGCCAGCCTTAGAGATGAGGGTGTTCTGGATGGGAGCCATGGAGCGGGGCGGTGGTAGCAGGGGGCTCGAGGGGCAGGGATGGTGGGCTCCCTGGGGGAGGAAAACACTAGGGAGGGGGGGAGGGGAACACCCTGGGGAGGGCATCTGGCCCAGTTCACTCGGGGCTCGGATGTCAGGTAAGGAGTCGGGGGTCACCGCGGCTTGCCAGGTGCAGGGGACGTGATCAGGCAGTGTCGTCAGAGCCACGGCATCCTAGATCTGGAGGGAGCTCACAGGCTTGTTATTTGCCCCCAGGCAAGAATGGATTCCCAAGCACCGGCCTGGGAGGATGATGTTGCCTCAGTCTCCTCCTCTGTAGAGCAGAGCAGGTCGTCGCCTCCTCCCGGGGCTGGATTCCCCGGCAGGTCCAGAGATGGTCTCCTGTCAGAGGAGTTGTTCAAGTGAGGTCTGTACCTCGGTGGTCTCGGAGAGGGGACCAAGGGACGTTCCCCCTGCCAGCTCGGCGGATGCTCTCGTCCAGGCTGCTGATCCTCACGTCCAGGCCGGCACCGGTGATGCGGTGTCGCCCGCCGGCTGGGGGGACAGGGGCAGTGAGGAGCTGTGCTTTTGGACCCTGAGACACAGAGCTCGTGAGCGCCCAAGGCTGCCCCGGGGCGTGTGGAGGCTGAGGCTGAGCTGACGCCTGATGTCTCTGGGAAGGACCGGGAGGGCAACCTGGGCCCTGGGGACTCTGGGGGGGACTGGGAGGACAACCTGGGCCCTGGGGTCTCCGGGAGGGACTGGGAGGCCAGCGCAGGCCCTGGAGTCTCTGGGAAGGACCGGGAGGACAGCCCGGGCCCTGGGGCCCTGCCTTGTTCCTGCCATGGGAGGGGTCAGTCTGCATCACCCATTTCACAGAGCAGGAGAGTGAGGCCCAGAGAAGGGAGGCAGGTGATTCTGGGCACAGGGCTGGTCAGCAGAGAGCTGGAATACCACCTCCGGAGCCCCCGCCAGCCCGGGCAGGGACCCCCCGAGTTGAGGGTGATCCTTCCCCTTGTGCTTGGCCACTCATTCTTCCCAGACCTTGACGGTGGCCTGTTCCTTTGGGCCACAGATATTGCTGGCCACCAGGAGGGAGTCCAGCTGGTAGGACAGGTCTAACTACAGGACACAGGGACACCTGTGAGCTACCAGGAGCCACATTGTGGTCTCTGTCCCGGAGCCTGCCCGGCAGCTGGGGTCCAGGTGCCATAGGGGTCAGCACACACCTGGGTCTGGGCTGAGCAGGAGGCCATGACCTCAAGGAGCCTCCACTCGGCCCTCTCCTGGCTCCTGCCCGGTCTCGCCACCTGTCCTCCCTGAGGGGCTCCAGGGCCCGGATCCAGGCCCCTGATGGCTGCTCGGGCTCCAGCCGCGGAACATGTAGAGCCTGTGGAGCAGCTGGACCTCTTGGGGGTGGAGGGAGGACCGGCCACCGACGGGGCCTCGGCTGGGGAGGACACGTGCCTCTTGGGGTGAGGAATGGGCTGATACCCGGTCCTGGGGTCACGGCTCATGTATACAAAGGGCTGAAATCACTGAGTGCCCGGGGGATGCCCAGTTAAAGTAGCCCCCTGACACTTGGTTTTCCTGGAGGTGCCCCCTGGCCTCCAGGGGCCTCTTCCCACCCTCTGACTCCACCCAGGGCTGTAGCCAGGCACAGGCTGGACCTCTGTCCAAGGTCCTGCCAGGAAGACAAGCCGGAAGGAGGAAAGGAGAAGGGCAGGGGGAGGACCGACTTCTCCCTGCCCTGAGTCGGCCTCCACTGCTGCCTCCAGGACCCTGGCCCAGCCATGCCCCAGGGTCCATGCACCTGGACCCCGGGGTGGAGTCTGCGGTCCAGGCCAGCTGGGTGGGATGAGTGTAGTCACTGGCCGTCGTGTCCCCAGATGTCCAACCCACCTGGCCTCACACCCTGAGGCTTGCCTGGATGGGGAGGGCATGGTTCTGGGGCTCAGGAAGGTTGGGGTTCCAGAGTAGTTGGCAGAGGTAGGAACATGGGGGACCAGCCAGGTGGGGAGCGATTGGATTCATGCACGTCAGCGTCACCTCTGGATCATCCACAGGTGTTGAGTGCTGGTCCCTGGGCATACCTGGCCATGACACAGACCCGGCTGACCCTGGAGAGGGAGGCCTGTGTACCCGGGGCACCTCCCATCTACCTACCCCCGGGGGCGAGCCTGGGCCAGGGCCACGCTGATGCACTTCCCCGTCTGACCCTCAGGGACAGGGGGGACACTGAGGTCAGGAGAGACAAGGACTGGCCTAGGACAAGTGAGGTGTGCATTGTCCAAGGAGCAGGGCTGGTCTCGTTTCCCTCCTACTGGGAGCACGCTACGGGACAGGCCTCAGCTTACTCCTGTGTAAATTGGGCTGCATAGACGTGGTGTCCCAAGGGTCCCACAGGCTTGTCTGCTGGTCCTGGACCTCCACCCCTGCCCCAAGATGCTCCTGGTCCTCGGAAAATGCTTTCTCCTCCCTCAAGGTCCTTCTGAGCGGAGAGCAGCCTGGGGGCTTGGAGGACCGAGGACCTGGGTGGGCAGCACGTGGCCGAGCAGCGGACCCTGGTGTGGGGACCAAGGTCAAGACCCTCCTTGTCGGAGCCCCGGGGCCTCATTAGGAAGGGCTTCCAGAGGTAGTGCCCTGGCTGGGGTGAGGAAGCCTTAGGAATGAACGGGACACCGGGACGGGAGAGGTGGAACGGGGGACAAGGGAGGCTTCTGAAGTCCTCACATCACCCCTGGAGCCCACAGGTCCTGCCCTTTTGCCCCCCTAGGGCCAGGGAGGGCTGCTGCCTTGACTACATCCAAACAAAGGTGTGTGTTTTGTTTTCTGGTTTCCAAGCCTGAGACTGTCATGCTGGTTCTGACCACCAGGGGGCAGGCTGTGTCCACTGTGCTCAGTGAAACCGCTGGAGCTGGAAGGGACGCTCAGGGGTCAAGCTGGGCGTCCCCTGCCCCCAACCCAACATGTACCTCTTACTATTAGTCTGCATGCCCACAGCATGAGCTGCTCAGAGGCTGGTAGGGACTCTGAGATCTTCTCTGGACGCATTCAGCTCCTGTGCCTCTCACCCTGAGCAGGGGCTGTTGGGCCCGGGGGCCGGATTTAAAGGTCCCGTGAGGTCCCAGCCCTCCAGGAGCTCACAGCCCAGAGGGGGAGGTGGGTCAAGGCACAAGAGCGAATCTGTGTGAAAGGAAAGACCAACACTGTCGAGAAATGAAGCAGGGTGAAGGAGGGCGGCCAGGGGCCCCTGGGTAGTGGCGGGGGGTCTCACAGGCCTCCACGGTGGCCCTGATGCTGGGACCCAGAAGGACAAGAGGAGCCAGTCCCACACACGCCTGCAAGCAGTGTGCTGCGGGGACGAGCAAAGCTGCAGAGACTCGGAGGCACAGAGGGTTTGTCCGGAGAGGAGCTGAGTAGGGGCCAGTGTGGCCGGAGAGAGCTCGGGAGGGAGGAGGGCGGGCCCAGGCCCCAGCCTGGAGGATGGGCTGTTGTCTGTGCTGGGGGACACATTCACCTTACTTGGACCACCTCACACTTTCTGTGCCAGTCTCCCGGCTCGGCTCGGCTGGGAGCCTCAGCCCCACGGTCACCCAGGAGGTGACCTGCAGCCTCAGCTGAGGCTCGACTGGGGCAGGGTCCGCCTCCAAGACCGTGACTGGGCACGTGCTCTTGGCAGGATTCAGCTGGGACTGGGGGGTCTCAGGACTTCTGTGTCTCAACCCGGACCCTCTGCAGGTTCTTGGCACTGGGCCTCCTGGGGCAGCTCATGTTATCTGCTCTTGCTTTGTCAGAGAGAGACACACACACAGATACACACTGACACAGACACAGAACAGGGACCCGGGAGAAAAGGAACCCAGAGAAACCACAGGCTTTCATGAACCACCTTGGAAGCGACACCCATCGTTATATTCTCTCCCTCAGAACCGGTCACACGGGCCTTCCACCGGGGAGGGGAGGGGATGTCACGAGGATACAAGAGGCTGTGTCAGTGAAAGAGGGCACGTGTCAGAGATAGAGACCCCTGTGCGTGCTGTGACGCCACAGTCTGACGCCAGCCAGGACAGGGCTGCTCCTCCCGTGGCCCAATCACAAACTGGGAGATGCAGAAGGCTGGACGGTCACACCACAGAGGGGAGAGCATCCCTCACAACCCAGGGCCAGAAAGGTTCACAGGCCTCTGGGCCAAATAATGCACCAAAGCCAGTGCGTTCCCTGGGATGGAGGCCAGATCCGTCCCAGTCCAAGGGAGGCGGCCCCCATGGGAGCAGGCGTCAGAGATGCGGGGCATCCCGGGGAGGGACTCGGGCAGGTGAGACCCGAGGGAGGCAGCAGTGGTCTCTTCAGACGGGCAGGTTTCTGGTCTGGGGACCGGCCACCCAGGTGACAAGGTGAGGAAGCACAGGTCCCCAGAGACAGCTGTGACGGGCTCCCGACTCTGGGAGAGAGTCCTCAGGCAGAGAGGAGGGACCGGGGGCTCCAGTGGGACGCATTCAGCCTGCCGGGAACCAGCCCCTCCGGCTGCAGGTGCACTCAGGTGGCAGAGGGACCTGAACGGGACAGCGGTGCGTGGCCGGCCTCGCTTTCCCCATCCAAGACCAACGTCCTCTGCAGCACTTGCCACACTGCCCCTCATCTCAGAGCAAAGTGGTCTCTTCACTCAGGTTCCCTGGTGCCCGTTCAGGTCAAGGATGCCTCCCAGGAAGAAAGAGGAGAACCGACGGGGCTCACCCAGCCCGGGGGCCCTGGCAGACAAGCCAGCACTTGGCCTGTGGGCCACAGCCCTCTCCTGCCTCCACCGGCACCGTCTGCCCTCTGTCCCCTGACCCCACCTCCCAGGAGATGAATCCAGCCAGAGGACCGCCTCGGGGCCGGCCTGGGAAGAGCTGGGTGGAAGGACAGGTGAGGGAAGACACAAGGGGTGTTCTCGACTCCCAAATCTGACGACCGAAGTCTGGGAGGCGAGACGAAGATGGGAGGAAATGCAGGGTGTGCATTTGCACGTCTTCCTAAGAGGAGAGGTGGGTGGGTGACCCAGGGACTTGGGCGGAGACATGATGCCTTCAAGGGAGCCGGGAGGAGGATCCGAGAGAACCAGAGCAAAGCCACAAAAGCACAGGGGCGGCGGGAGGTGCAGGAGACATACGTGTGCGGGTCGTGCAGGGCCCCCACCCTTCGCTCTATGTGTGCGTGTGTGCGTGTGTGTGTGTGTGTACCGTGGTTAAAAACCTTGGTGAATATGGCTTACGTGTCTTCTTAGGGTGAGGAGGACCATGGGGACGGAGAGCCCCCTTGATGGCTGCGGGTGAGAGGCCGTACCACCTCCTGGGTGGGGTCCGGGGCTCGCTTTTGGGATCCAGGTGCGTGCACAGCGGGGAGCAGACAGGGTGCTGAGGGCACACATGGACGCATCCACAAAGGAACAAGGACAGAAGCGGTTTCTGCTCTGGGCGGTGGGGCAGAGGCTGTTAGGGTCTTGTGCTTGGATTTGGGGAACTGGGGCTGGCAAGGCACAGCTGTCCCACTGACGCCCCCTCAGGGCACCCGAGTCCACCTGCTCCTGGGAGAGCACGGGCGATCCTCCGCTCTTCTGAGGGCTCTGTCCTGTCCCAGGGGCAACCCCTCTCCCTGCCAACTGGGGCCAGTCTGCCACCTAGGAGCACAGGGACCCCGAATGCCCTGGGGACAGGGCCGGTCCGGGTAGGACACCATCTCCCAGCGGACTTGAAGGCCAGGCCGCCCCGGTGCTCCCCCTCCTCCTCCGGGCTGCGTGGGTCCAAGTCCTCCTCTGCTCAGGGACCTCCCTCTGTCCAGGCTCCACACGCTGGCACTTGGGGCAGGTCGTCTGGACCTTCTGGACTCGTGCTTCCTTGTAGGGAACGTGGGCAGAGGCCTCCCTCCCAGACTTGCCAGAGGGGACACGGCCAGGAACATTCAGACCGTGCCAAGGAAGATGCCACGTGGGGGACCCCGTTGTGTCGTGCAAATCGATGAGGTCACGGCGGTCGGCACACGGCAAGCACCTGAGATCCCTGGCTGAATTTCGGAAGGAGGGAGGGAAGGAGGGAGGGATGGAGGGAGGGAGTGAAACCACAGAAGCGGGGTCCACACCAGGTCAGGTCAGAGGGCGTCACAGCTCGGGCCCTGGAAGGGGGCACGGGACACGTCCTTCTGTCCCTCCAGCGCTGACCTTCCTCCACGTGGGACCTGCTGACCTCCTGGATCGTCTCCACCTCCTCCGCAAACAACCCTGAGTGTTCCCAGAAGGTGGACAGCGGGCAGGGGCCAAGGAGGGGCTTCCGGAATCCTGTGCCCTGGGGGACTCTGGGACAGCCTTCCAGGTGGCCCTTTATGTCCTCCAGGCACCAGGCCACAATTCCACCTCATGTCTCAGAGAATGCGCCAACCCATCTAGAGGCCCGTTACGTCCCCATGTCACAGATGAGGACACCGGGGCTAATAGCACAGCCTGAGTCACTAGTAAGACGAGCTGGGTCAGGAACCCATCACCTTGACTTTGGATTGTCCTACCCGCAGGCGTGCATCTTGGCCTCCTGGGGCTCGGGGTCCCTCCTCCTGGGGGATCCCACCACCTGCCGAGGGCCCCTACCCACTGAATCAGGGGAGCAGAGCTGACCAACCTGCCTGGGGCCCCACATGGGGCTGGGGAAGGGCCGACTCCGGGCTCTGCGGGCTCTCCAGGTACTGGACCAGCTGGTCCCCTGCGGGAGGAGGACTGCTCGCTGGGGATCGGCTGGGGCCTCAGCTTCCTCACGTTGTCACCTGGACTGCTGGTCCCTAGACCAGAATCCTGCCCGTCTGAAGGTGACCACCGCTGCCTCCCTCAGGTTTCATTTACCCGAGTCCCTCCCCGGGACGACCCGCATCTCTGACGCCTGCTCCCGTGGGGGTCGCCTCCCCTTGGACTGGGATGGGTCTGGCCTCCATCTCGGGGAACGCACTGGCTTTGGCGCATTATTTGGCCCAGAGGCCTATGAACCTTTCTGTCCCTGGGTCGTGACGGATGCTCTCTCCTCTGTGGTGTGACCGTCCGGCCTTCTGCATCTCCTGGTTTCTGTTTGGGCCACGGGAGGACCCGCCGTGTCCTGTCTGGCTTCAGGCTGTGGTGTCACAGCACGCACGGGGGTCTCCACCCCGAGACCGTGCCCATTGTCACCGAAGGGGCCTCCATATTCCCACCTAATCCTTAATCCATTGTGATTTCAATATCAAACGAGAAAAAGTCTATTTCAAACGACCACAAAGTACAAAAATGAATCTGTCCCGTCTGAAAAGTCGGTGCGGACCCAAAGGTATCTCTTACATGATTCCACTTGACGGAAACCTCCAGACTAGGTAACGGAACACGGAGAGAAAGCAGACTGGGGGTTCCCAGGGGCTGGAGGGGGCACGAATGGGGAGTGAGGGCTCTGGGTACACGGTGACCCTTGGGGATCGAGATATTCTGCAACAAAATTCTGTGGCGAGGTTCACAGCGTTGTGAGCGTACCCCGTGCTCAGGAATTGCACAACGTAAAATAAATAAAACATTTTATTGAAGATTAATACAGATTATAACTAATGAACGAATACCATAACAGCTAAAACATCGAAGAGAAAAAGGATAAGGGAGAAGAGGAAGAGACATTTTGGTGGGGGGTCGGGGTCAGGGATTGGAGAATGAATTTGAAATAAAATATAATAAACAAAAAATAAAATAAGATAAAAAAAGCACCCTGTATAGGTCTTCAAGCCCTTGATTTTTGGCCGACATCCATGTGGGATCAAGGGCAGTGGCAGGGGCGGGGAGAAGGGCGATGGCAGGAGCACTGTTGGGAGCAAAAGCGGGAACAGTGGAACCGGCAGAAGCAGGATCCAGCTGACTCTGCTCAGGTGCCCGCTGTCCCCGCACAGGTCCCAGGTCACCTGCTGGCTCTCGGGCCCCTGCAGGAGTCGCTCCAGATACCTCCCCTGCCTGCAGATACGCTGAGGCCCCTGATGCCTTTGGGCCGGGCTCTGGAGCCGACCCGGCTTTTGCTCCTGCACCGGACTCTTGAGAAGAAAACAGAGTGATGGTTGCAGCGGCTCCAAGGCCTCAGGGTGAGAGGAGGGAAGGTCCCCCACCCCACCCAGCGCCGGCCTCTCCAGGGGCCTTTGCAGAGACACAGCTCACCCCAGAGCCTCCCCGAGAAGCCGCGGCCAGGAACCCACACGAGGACCTCTGCACCCTGCAGTCCGCAGCCCGGGGCTCTCAGTCCGCTCCTGGCCCCACACCAGCCCCCGGGGGCTCCTCCCAGGGTGGCCCAGCACCACCCGGGCCCTGTGCACCCCCATCGCCCACCCCCAGCCTTCTCACCCTCGGGCTCTGACTCCGGGGACTCCAAGTACTGGTCCCAGGATCGGTGAACGAAGACCTTACGGCGGGGCCGGGGCGCTGGAGGAGGCCTTCCCAGGCCAATTCCAGGCCCTGCTTCCGGAGACCTGCGTGCGGCCACTCTCTCCATGGGTCCAGGGTGGCCCTCCTGGGCAACGGGGCTCACACACAACTCTGTAGGGCGGGTGAATCCAGATTCCGCCAATTGTCTCCCGATTTCATCCGTTGATTTCTGTAAAGACAGTGACCCGCGGACGGCCCTGAGACAGCACAGCCCCGCCCGGCCACCTCAGTGTCCTTCCACCCTCTCCCTCTGCAGCTCTCAGATCGGACACAGAGCTGAGTGTGCACAGACCTGCACCCAGGGCTCGGGATGAACGTTGGGGACAAGAGGGCCACCCCAGCACACCCTGTCCCTTCTAGCCAGCCTTGACCTGGGGTGTGAACATGACCCACCCACCAGGCATCTGACCCCTTCATCAGCCTGCTCCTGCTCAGGTGGGCCCTCCACACACGACCCCTCCTTCCACGTGCACACACACACACACACACACACACACGGGAGGGGACATGGGGCCGCACAGGTCAGATCAGAGCGGTGTCGGGCTGGACTGGATGTCTCTGGGTCTCCTGTGTTACCTTTGGGTCCCTGCGAGCTAGAGACCTGAGGCGTCCTGTGCACGACCTGACCCACTGTCTCCCAGGTCGGGAAGGGTCGCGGCCACGGGCTCCCCCGAGCCGGCAGCCGCGGGACACGGGCACACAACAGGAGATCATGTTCGTCAGGCAAAGGTGTCCCAACGAATGAGCCCACTCGGGCGCTGTCTCCACAAGTTGGGTGCCTGGTGACCCGGGTCCCAAGTTCTGTTGGGGTCTGTTACCAGGGAGGTGAGGTCACTTCCTGGGGTCCCCTTACCCGGCTTCCTGCTCCTACAAGAGCGCCTCCCAGGCTGCAAAGGGGCTCCCCTCCACCCCATGCCCTGTCCCTACAGTGACACCAACACAGCCCAGACACGTCCCCGAGAAGCCTGGTGCAGCCGGGGCCGTGGCTTTGGGGCCACAGAGCTGGGTTCAGACCTGGGTTTTCCTCCTGACCATTGCTGGGCCCCTGCATTGTGCCTCCCGGGGCCCCCGGTCACCCGTCTGCACAGTGGGGTCCTTGTGGCATCTACTTGTAGGGGCGCCATCAGGGAGCCACCTGCAGACACATCCCGTGCCTGCTATCCCGTGAGGTTCGTGGGCACACGTGAGTGTGGAGGACGAGGAAGGGGTGGGCCTGGCACGGAACACACTCACGCGGGCCTGGGTCTGCTCCGCGTCCAGGTACAGCCACCCCACCACTCAACACCTGTAGATGAACCAGATGGACCGGTGATGTGCATGAATCCAACAGCTCCCCACTTGGCTGGTCACCCATGTTCCCACCTCTGCCAACTGCTCTGGGAACCAAACATCTCCTGAGCCTCAGAACCACGCCCGCCCCTGCCAGCCAGGCCTCAGAGTGCGAGGAAAGGTGGGTTGGACATCTGGGGACAAAATGGCCAGTGACTATACCCATCCCACCCAGCTGGCCTGGACCGCAGACTCCATCCCGGGGTCCAGGTGCATGGACCCTGGGGCATGGCTGGGCCAGGGCTCCTGGAGGCAGCAGTGGAGGCCGACTCAGGGCAGGGAGAAGTCGGTCCTCCCCCTGCCCTTCTCCTTTCCTCCTTCCGGCTTGTCTTCCTGGCAGGACGTTGGGCACGGTTCCAGCCTATGCCTGGCTGCAGCCCTGTGAGGAGTCAGAGGGTGGCAAGCTGCCCGGGGAGGCCGGGGGCCAACTCCAGGATGACCAAGTGTCAGGGAGCTACTGTAACTGGGCATCCCCCAGGCACTCAGTGATTTCAGCCCTTTGTATACATGAGCCGTGACCCCGACACCGGGTATCAGCCCATTCCTCACCCCAAGAGGCACGTATCCTCCCCAGCCGAGGCCGCGTCGGTGGCCGGTCCTCCCTCCAGCCCCAAGAGGTCCAGCTGCTCCACAGGCTCTACATCTTTCCTGGCTGGAGTCCGAGCAGCCATCAGGGGCCTGGATCCGGGCCCTGGAGCCCCTCAGGGAGGACAGGTGAGACCGGGCAGGAGCCAGGAGAGGGCCGAGTGGAGGCTCCTTGAGGTCATGGCCTCCTGCTCAGCCCAGACCCTGGTGTGTGCCGACCCCTAGGGCATCTGGGCCCCAGCTGCCGGGCAGGTTCGGGGACAGAGACCACAATGTGGCTCCTGGTAGCTCACAGGTGTCCCTGTGCCCTGTAGCTAGACCTGTCCTACCAGCTGGACTCCCTCCTGGTTGGCCAGCAATATCTGTGGCCAAAAGGAACAGGCCACCGTCAAGGTCTGGGAAGAATGAGTGGCCAGGCACAAGGGGAAGAATCACCCTCGACTCGGGGGGTCCCTGCCGGGCTGGCGGGGGCTCCGGAGGTGGTATTCCAGCTCTCTGCTGACCAGCCCTGTGCCCAGAAATACCTGCCTCCCTTCTCTGGGCCTTACTCTCCTGCTGTGTGAAATGGGTGATGCAGAGCGATCATTCCCATGGCAGGAACAAGGCGGGTACCGGTGACGGATGGAGCACCCGTACAGGACCAGGATCGCAGACCACACTGGGGAAGGGGGGAGGGGACGCCAGTGAGGCCCCGCCCCCAAAGCCATCCAGCCTTTCCATCAGGCCACCAGGGCCTGGCATGGCCCCAGGTGCGGTGGCTGACCAGGCTCCTGACACAGGTCACTGTGGCCTCTTTCTCAGCAGTGGGGACCCAGGGGCGGGGACACCCAGGGTGCAGGGGTGCTCGGGGCAGCTCCTCCCTTGGAGGGAAAGAGAACAATGGAGACGTTCTCTGGGGTCCCCCAAGGCCAGGAGAAATGGGAGGAGCGCTCCCCCAACCCAGAGAGCTCTTCCCCGTGACTATTTCCCTGGCGAGGGTAGGGGGTCAGCGGGTTATACTGGCTGTGACTCTGCACTTGAATGTGTGAGCCCCCGAATTCACCATATACACTGAGAGGCGGTTTCACTGAAAACTCGGCAGGAACTTGCTTTGGCAACTTGTGAGTCTCAATTTGGAGCCCAGTCCCTGCCAGAGTCCCCAGGGCCGTTCTGTCCTTCCAATCCCTCTCAGAGACCCCAGGGCCCACGCTGTCCTCCCATTCACCCCCAGAGACCCCAGCGCCCAGGATGTCCTCCCGGTCCCTCCCGGAGACCCCAGGGCCCTGGCTGTCCTCCCGGTCCCTCCCGGAGACCCCAGGGCCCGGGCTCTCCCTCTGGTCCTTCCCAGAGACATCAGGCATCAGCTTAGCCTCAGCCTCCACGCTCCCCGGGGCAGCCTTGGGCGCTCACGAGCTCTGTCTCTCAGGGTCCGCAAGAACAGCTCCTCACTGCCCCTGTCCCCCCAACCGGTGGACGAGACCACATCACCGGTGGGGCCTGGACGTGAGGATCAGCACCTTGGACGAGAGCATCTGAGAGCATCCAGCGAGCTGGCAGGGGGAACGTCCCTTGGTCCCCTCTCCGAGACCACCGAGGTACAGACCTCACTTGAACGACTCCTCCTGCCGGGGAATCCAGCCCTGCTCTGCTCCACCACTGCCTCCCTTGGGTCTCACTTGCCCGAGCCCCTCCCCGGGATGCCCTGCATCTCTGACGCCTGCTCCCATGGGGGTCGCCTCCCCTTGGACTGGGACGGGTCTGGCCTCCATCCCGGGGAACGCACTGGTTTGGCGCATTGTTTGGTCCAGAGGCCTGTGAACTTTTCTGGCCCTGGGTTGTGAGGGATGCTCTCTCTGCTGCAGTGTGACCGTCCAGCCTTCTGCATCTCCCAGTTTCTGTTTGGGCCACCGGAGGACCAGACGTGTCCTGTCTGGCTTCAGGCTGTGGTGTCACTGCACAAAAAGGGGTCTCCAAGATTGTCCCCATTTTTACTAAAAGGGACCCAGTTTTACATGTAATCTTTAATCCATAGGGGAATTTCCCTTTCAAATAAAATGTTATTTCATTAAAAGCAAGGCACCTGTTGTGAGATTCCACTTATAGGAAGCATCCAGGGTAAGGAATGGAACAGGGAGAGAAAGCAGATTAGGGCTTCCCAGGGGCTGGGTGAGGGGATGAACGGGGAGTGAGGGCTCCGGGTACATGGTGTCCCTTGGGGACTGAGATATTCTGCAACGATATTCTGTGGTGTTTGCACAGTGTTGTGAGTAGACTCAGTGCTCAGGAATTGCACAATTTAAAAGAAGTGATTTTATTTAAAGTCTAAAGTAGAAAACAGCATAAGACAAAAATAGACAAAACAAACACAAAACAGAAACCATAACAGGAGAGAGGAAGGAGTGTTTGGTGGGGCATCGGGCTGAAAATGTGTATCAGGCATTGGCACTGAGGGTAGTTCTACAGCTGGAGCTCCCCTGAGGGCTGCTGGGTGCCCAGCTGGCTCCAGGATCATGCAGGGGCAGGGACGGAGGGGGGCAGGGGCAGGCTCTCCCTGCAGGGCTGCTGGGTGCCCAGCTGGCTCCAGGATCGTGCAGGGGCAGGGACGGAGGGGGGCAGGGGCAGGCTCTCCCTGCAGGGCTGCTGGGTGCCCAGCTGGCTCCAGGTCTTCTGCAAGATCGAGCGCAGAGGTCGGGTCTACGTTCCCAGTGGGTGGGGCCCTGGCTCGGGTTCTCCTGGAGCCGCAGCAGAAGGCGGGCGCCGCTGGGTGCAGGCGGCGCCTGGTCTGCAGGAGGGACTCCTGCTCTTGATAGAAATGCCTCCGGCTCTGGATGCGGCTTCAGTTCCGTTGCTGCTTCTGCAGCTGAATCTCCATCTTCAGATCGGAGAGGATCCGGGGCCGGAACCGCCGCTCGCTCCGGAGATGACGCAAGAGGAGATCAACATGCCTGCCTTCCAGACAGGCGTTTCCGAAGAAAGGAATATCCTGCTGCCTTTTCCAGAAGCTCTTGCCCAGGAACCCACAACTGGACCTCTTCCGGACCGCGGTCCCCCACTGGGTGCTCTGAGGCCGGTCTTAGCTCCTGGTCCCACACCAGCCTCTGGGGGCTCCTCTCTGCCTGGCCCAGCAGCGCCCGGCCCCACACACCCATACGCGTCCACCGACAGCCTTCCGGCCCTCAGCTCAGCCTCCGTGGACTCTGGCTCCTCAGGCCGAGTCTGGAGAACGAGGCCTTTGGGGGCGGCCTGGGTGGCATCTGGACAGGACGACTTTCCTGGCCATCTCCAGTCCCTGGATCTGGAAAGCCCTCGGTGGCCACACTCGTCCTGAGCCCACACTGGCCCACGCTGGTGGTTTCATGCACCTGCCCCTCAGTCGAGAAGAGGGAGTAGGCGTCCCCGCTGACCAGCTTCCTGCCGATCTCCTGAGTTTGCTCTGAGAAGACAGCGACCGGCAGCCGGCCCGGACGCATCACAGACCTGCCCGGCCGTCTTCAACGTTCTGCCTTCACCCCCTGCTGCTTCCAGATGGGACACAGACCAGTCTGGGGGCTGACAGAAGTCCTCCGAGTACTGGTCCAGCCAGGTGCCCAGAATGGAGGAGATGGCACTGGAGGGAGGGGGGGCAGGCAGCAGAGTCAGCGGCCCGGCCTTTCCTTCCGCACGGCCCCCTGCGGCGCCCCTGGGGGTCCTCCATCCAGAGGCCAGGCCCACCTGAGCACCCCTCCCCTGCCATTGGCCGTCCAGGCAGGGGCAGGTCCAGTCAGGAGGCGGGGGCCTGGCCGTCTCCACAGGAGGCAGCCCTCCATCGATGGTGTGGGCACCCTTGCCTTCCCCAGGGAGGCCTGCCCCTCCCCTGTCTTTCCGGGGGCCTCCTGGCCACGGCGTAAACTCCAGGACGGCGGAGGGCTGCCGTGTCTGCTCTGTCCCTGCCCTGGCCGCACACAGTAGGTGCTGCGTAAGTGTGTGAGGAGGAGGGAACGGGCAGCGTCCTCCCGCCCAGCCTGCGTGGGCTCTCATGGCCCCTCGTCCCCAGCTCCTGCACCCATGGCTGCCGTACTGCCTCCGAGGCGCCTGGGGGTCTCCTCTCCCCACAGACACTATTCTCAGGAACACTGTTCTCAGTCCGGGCAGCTGGACTCAGGGGACTGACGCGTGAGGTCAATGGGTGAGCAGGTGGCCCCCGCACCTCCGTCCTGGGACCCCGGGTCGGGGCCGGGCAGGAAGGGCTGGGGTGGGCTGTGAGGGGGACCCGCTCTCTCAGGGGCCAACCTCAGCCCCCGGCCTCTCTTCTGCTCCCCGGGGCCCAGGACCCCAGTCACGGCTGTCTGACTCCTTTCCTCCTGCAGGAGAGGCCCCCGCCCCTCAGCCCTCCAGCAGGAATCACAGCTCATGTGGGAGCCGTGGCTCTGCCCAGCGCCCCGCCCTAGATGTCCCCCACCTCGGAGACGGGGGTCCTCCCATCAGCTCCCAAGTCTGCTCACTTTTTCAGTTGGTCCTGGGGTCCGCCGTCCTCGTCAGAATAAGGAAGGATGCATCCGTATCTAGAGGAGGCCGTGAGGGCATCACATCTACCGTACCTGCTATGACGTCTAGGGTTACTGGCTGACTTCTGGACGAGAACGGAAGCCCAGGAGGGTAGAGTCTGGTCGAGGGTATGCGAAGCGTCTAGAAGGGGCTCCGTGCCCACTTGTTGAGTGAACGAAGCCCAGCCAGCACCTTACAGACATCTGAGGGGGCTGGGGACCCCTCCCTGGCCACCCCCAGGATGGGTCCCCCATATGGAATCGAGGGCGAGAGCAGCTTTGCCCCAGGCACGGGACACCCAGGCTGGAGGCAGAGAGGAAGCACAGCAGCCCCAGGCAACCCCCTCCACGGGTCGGGCACAGGGTGGGGGACTTGTCCCAACAGTGGGACACGACCCCACGTGGGGTGGTCCTCCTGACACCCAGGGTTCCCACGAGACACCTGAGGCTCAAAAAGGTGCCAGGAGGGGGCGGGGAGCCGCTGTGCTGCACGGGGGCCGTGCTCACCCTTTCTGAATGGCAGGTCCTGGGCCTCTTGGGTGGTGGCGTTCCTTTGGGAGGTGCGCAGGGAGATGGGGACATAGGAGAGAGCACCGCCCTGGGTCCCCCAGCTGCCTCAGGGTGTCTGCACTGGCCGTCCACACCCTCTGGGTCTCATCCAGGGGCAGGGCTGGATCATTTTCACAACTGGGCTAGGTTTTGGACAAAGGAGGGACAGTTCAAAATACAGTGTAAAAATAATCCTGTCCACGTCCTGAAGTGGCTTCGCTAATCTTACAAACACGTGAAGGGTGACTCCCACCTGGCCAAGGCTGGGGCTGGACGGTGGGGGTGGGGATAGGGAGGAGCCCAGACTCCTTGGGTGGGGACTATGGCCCCTCAAGGCGCAAGCCGTGGGCGGGACCATGGGGAGTCACCTGGTTGGCTTCTGGGCAGGTGGCCTTCCGTGGCCGTGGCCGCCCCCGGGCCTGGTTGTGGAGCCCCCTCGGTACCACACTCACCCCGAGCTCCTGGCCCTCACTGGTGGCATGGCACTTACCCTCAGCTTGGTCCCAAACCCACCCTGAGCCCGGCTCTCCCAGGCCTTTGCTCTGGTCCCCGTGGTCAGCTCCCTCGAGACCCCCGCTGGTCGGGGCACAGCCCCGTGTCAGGTCCAGTGGGCATGTCAGCCACCGCAGCGGCAGGGGGGAAGGGCTGGGCGCGACCCCTCCTCTCCTGACTCAGGAGCCGGTCCCCCCAACTCTCTCGGCCTCGAGTACACTGTCTCCTTTGGCCGCTCCTGGGCTCTCTTGGGGTTCGTCTCCAGGGTGGCAAATGTGGAGGTGCCCTCCTGCCAGGGTCACCTTTATGTCAGTTTAGAAGCGGCCCTCAATCCCCCACCCCTGCTGTCCTAGAAGCCCGAGCCTTTTCTTTGGGTCCTCGTTGCCCTGATGATTTGGGTCTGCGTGTCCCCTGAGGCATCCACTCAGGAGGGGGCACCCTGCCTGCCCTGTACCCCCAAGCACTCCCAGTACGGGGAGCATTGCGGTGGCCAGTCATAACTCCTGTTACCCCAGGGGGCGCCTGGGTGGCTCAGTCGGTTGAGCGTCCAACTTCGGCTCGGGTCATGATCTTGTGGTTTGTGGGTCCGAGCCCCAGGTCGGCCTCTGTGCTGGCAGCGTGGAACCTGCTTCGGACCCTCTGCCCCCTCCCTGTCTCTCTGCCCCTCCTCTGCTCACGCTCTCCCCCAAAAATAAACAGTCCAAAAAAACAAAAACAAAAACAAAAACCCAACTCCTGGTAGCCCTGTTGGTCCTCACTGTACAGGTTCCAGGGGACCCTCAGGGGACAGAGGATGGCAGGGCCAGGCAGGCCGTCGGCGCAGTTCCCATGGCACGGCGGGGTGGCGACCAGTGCCCTCCATTCAGCCCCTAAACCCGGGACAGAAAAGGGGCCAGGGCCGCCTCCCGTGTCTCTCACGGTCCTGCGCCGACCCAAGCTGCACCCCACCCCCCCGTGGCCTGCTTCTGGAGGCTGGCATGGGCTCTCTGCCACCGGCAGGCCTCACAGGGGCCCCACACAGGCCCCAGGAAGGCCCTGTTCACCGCATGGTTTTTTACGGTGCTCACTTTTGAGGGTCTGGCTCCCCTACTGGCCTCTCTGGAGCTCCAAGGGATGGGGGGGCCAAGCACTTCTGTCAGAACTCAGTAGGAAGTACTTGCTGGTGAAAGCCCCGGGGGACCCCTGCACTTACCTTCCCATAAACTGCATTTTTGTACTTCAGGTGGGCAAGTGGGCGCCCCGTTCCCCGCACCTTGTAAATCACGAAGCGTGGAAAACGGAAAACAGCAGAGACCTCCACCACACCCCTGCCCCAACCCTGGAAGAGGCCGGGTGGACACCGGGCCCCCTCTTGTTGTCCCCGTGTGCTTCTGCGCGACGTGGGCTAGCACAGGCGGGCAGGTGTCCATGCACACGAGAGCGTGTGCGCTGCGGGGCGGCCTCACGGATGGGCGGGTCCCCAGGGGCTGAGCCCTCTCCACCCCCCACACCACGTGAAGCTTGAGAGTACCGTGAGCTCTGTGAAGCCCACGGCGGTCTGACGGACGCCACGCTGGTGAGCAGAGGTACATAAACCGCACTGTGCAACCCACAGGCCCCAAAGCCGCATCCGTCCAAGTGAAAGCTTTATTTCCATTGGGATCCTGCTGTCTGCTTTGCCCGGCCCGCCCCCTCCCGGATGGGATGCTCTGGGTGGCTGGCCCTGTGGCCTCCGGTTATAGAACAGCCCCAGAAACCGTGGAGGACGCAGCCCAACCTAGGCACAGTCTGGGAGACGATGAAGGGCGACTCGGTGGGAGGGCCTCCCCGCCACACAAGGGACTGAATTTAGGGTGTGAGCGAGGCTTTCCGGACTCCAGGACGAGCGTGTTTTCCGGACAGGCTGCTGGCCCTCTGTGCACCCGCTGGGACCCACGGGTCTCGAGTGGAGACCCTGGCGGCGGGGGGGGGTGGGGGGGTGGGGGGGGGGTGGGGGGGGGGACAGCTGCCAGGAGCCGTTACTAGCAGCAGGGTCAAGAGATCAAGTCGAGGTCAAGAGCCACAGGACCCGCTAAGGACCGCGGCCGGGGAAGGCAAGGGGCTGCTGGCTCAGGGACAGGCGTGGCTGCCACTCTCCTTGGACAACGGAGAGGACCCGTCGCCAGGAATGACCTAGGTCCGGCCGGGCCTACGCTCCCAGGGAGGGCAGGTCAGCCGGCCCCCCGCCCCGGGCCCCCGGACCCTCCTGGCCCTGCAGCCGATACAAGGCCTCCATGTGCCTCCGCTTCTGCTTGGCCCGGTTGATGATCGTCTGGAAGAGCCTGCAGAAGAGGTGGACGGATGGGGGAGAGTCGTCGTTGCCGGGGACGGGGTAGGTGATGAGACATGGGTTGCAGTTGGTGTCCACGATGCCCACGGTGGGGATCTGCATCTTGGCTGCGTCTCTCACAGCCACGTGGGGCTCAAAGACGTTGTTGAGCGTGTGCAGGAAGATGATGAGGTCTGGCAGGCGGACCTTGGGTCCCAAGAGGAGCGGGGCGTTGGTCAGCAGGCCGCCCTTGAAGTAGCGGGTGTGGGCGTATTCGCCGCAGTCCCGGGCTGTGGTCTCGATCAGGTGTGAGAACTGCCTGTTGCGGCCCACAAACAAGATGATGCCCTTGCGATAGGCCACGTGGGCCGTGAAATTCAACGCCAGCCGCAGGTGCGCGGCTGTCTGTTCCAGGTCAATGATGTCCTGGTCCAGGCGACTCCCAAAAATGTACGGCTCCATAAACCTGCCGGAGACCCCACAAAGGCAAGGGTGAGCAAAGTCCATGTGGCCAATTCGGCGCCTTCCGGTCTGAATGCCCACCACCCGCCAGGGCCCTCCGTGGAGGGCCCTCTGGGACAACCATCCCCGGGGACAGCGCAGTCTGCAACCCGCAACCACGACGGCAGTGGGGGCCCCTGTCTGGCGAGTGATGGCCGGGAGGCAGTGGGGGTGGGGTGGGGTTCGGGGTGACCAGGACAGGCCTGGACTACAGCGAGCCTCGGGCAAGTCTCCCCGCACCCACACGCCATCACGCGGGGATGCCACCGGAAGGAACGCCGCACACACATCTGAACGTGTGAATGCGCCACCGCTGCCTCCCTCGCCAGCCTCCACCCTGTGCCCTGCCGAGGGCCCTGAGCACACAGTCCAGCGTGGGGGCCAAAGTGGAGTCTGAGAATAAACCCCTGCTCCTCCCCAGGGCTCAGTGGCCCCGTCTGGAAGAGGACAAAACGCGCCAGTGCAAAAAGGGCCTTGGACTCCAAGGATCCCAAGGCAGGAGGGTCCCCGGGCCCTGCAGGCACCACCACACTGGGCCCCCGTGTCTGTCACCTGTGCCGACAGCCTGCTTTGTGCCCCAGGTGCACCCGGGCATCGAAGAGGCTTCTCACGGAAAACAGCTCCTTGACGTTGAAGAAGTCAGAGTGCTTGAGGGGCTCGTTGAGGATCCTGTCGTTGAGATCTGGGGTGGGGAGGAGAGGGTGCTGTGGCTTGCGGCCCCCCTGCTCCCAACCGTGGAAGGGAGGCAACGTGGCCGGGGAGGGGGAGGGCCGGTAATTCCAGCTGACCAAAGTGCCGGAGGCCACGGGGTCCTTTCCAGGAGACTGGGGCTGCAGCTAGGCTCTGACCCTGGCTTTGCTCCTGGGTA
Organism: Felis catus; assembly: GCF_018350175.1. Classification (NCBI taxonomy): domain Eukaryota; kingdom Metazoa; phylum Chordata; class Mammalia; order Carnivora; family Felidae; genus Felis; species Felis catus. Next base: position 93,249,958 of record NC_058380.1, read on the forward strand.
ACCCTGGTCAAGTCTATACCCAGAAAGGGGAGGGGCCCAGGCCGGTCCTGGGTGTGCTTCCCAGTCACCAGAGGAAGGTCCTGATCAGGCATCCAGGGAGGGCTCAGCGGTCCAGAGAGCACCTCCCAAGGGGCCAAGCCACATAGGCCACCATTCGCTCTCCCTCCCCCCACCCGGGGAGGACAGTGGCCTTAGCCCCATCCTCGGATGAAAGCGGATGATAGGGCAGGGCAGCGAGGCAGGAGCTCAGGCCACTGTAAGTGCACGTGCGGGTGCACCCAGCACACGGGGCTGCCGGGGGCAGGAGACGGAGGCAGGCTGCCCCTTCTTCCTTCCTGGGTCCGCACCCCTCCGGGGCTTCACACCTAATGGCAGGGCACTCAGAACTCCTCGTGGCAGAACGGGGGAGGCCAGGCGCGGTCCCCTCAACACCCTAGGCTCGCAGAGGAGCCGACCTTACCGATGCTGCCTTCGGGCTCCCTGACGGCGGGGGTCGCAGCGCTGGCCAGGGTCCTACCGCTCGGCCGGGCCCGCCCCGGGGTGGCGCTCTGGAGCAGACGCGGCCGCAGCGGCCCGGCGCAGACACCTAGGGAGAGAGCAGGCTGGTGGCGAGCGCGCCCGGCCGCTGTCCCTGCGGGGGCCTGGGTCCCCGCGCGGCGGGCGCTGCGTGACCCGCAGGCCTGGGAGGCGTCGCGCCGCCCCCCGTCCCCACCCCCCGCCCGCACCCCGCGCCCCTGCCCGTGCCCTCCGGCCCGGACCCGTCCCGCCGCGTCCCCGGGGATCCCGCCCGCGCCCCCCGCCCGCGCCCCCCGGCCCCCGTGCACGCTCACCCGCGCCGAGCAGGCGGGACACGGACGCGGCGGGCGCCATGGCGCGGAGGGCGGACGGGGCAGGGACGAGCTCTGGGAGCGGCGCTCCTTCCGCCGCCGCCGCCAGCGCCCCGGCCGCAGCGCCGCCTGCCGGCCCGGAGGTGCCTCTGCGCGCCCCGCCGCTCGGCCCCGGGTCCGGCCGCGCAGGCCCGCGATGCGTGAGCCCCGGGCCCGACTTCGGCCCGCCGCCCGCCCGGACGCCACGGACACGGGAGGATGGAGCGGCCCGGCGGGGTCGAGGCGAGCGCGGGGTGTAGGGGAGCGCGTCCCCGGGCCCTGTCCCCCCAGCTCGCCCCCTGCACCCCGCACGAGCCGCCGTCCCCGTGGGGGCCCTCCTCACCTCGGGCTAGTCCAGCACAACCCGTCGCTCTCCCAGGGGGACTCCCATAAGATTAGGCGCATCTGGAGTCTGCATTTGGAGGCCGGGGACGGGGCGGAGGGGACGGGGCCCGACGTCCGGGGCCGGGGACACCCAGGCACGCGGTAAAGCGGCGTGCGGAGCTGGAAGCGGGACTTCTGCGGGTGAAGGCCAAGACCTGGGGTCCCCTGGCCAGTAGGGGAGCGTCTGGGAAGGCCGCGGGCGCGGTGCCTTTAAGGCCCGACCGCCCAGTCAGGTGACCGGGCCGTCGCCTGGCAACGGGAAGCCGCGCGGACCCCCGCGCTCTCCCACCGACGCCACGGAGGTCAGGCTCATGTCCGAGGCGAACCCCCGAGAGTGCGCGGAGGCCGCGGAGCCCCCGGCCCCGGAGGCCCCGGCCCCCGCGCCCCCGCAGAGAACCAGCGACTACTACCGCATAGACGGGGATCTGCCGGTCAGGTTCAACAACCCGGAGTGGTTTCGGGGCTACGGGTGAGGACGGAGTCAGGGGTCACCGGGCACGCGCTGGGGCTGGGTGGCGGCTCCGCTCACTAGGCCCGCACACACCAGGCCGCGGCCTGGCCCCGCGCCCAGCTGCTACCACCAGATGGGCGAGAAAGTCCTCCGAAAGCACAAGCTAGGGGCCTGCAGTCGTGCAGGACTGGCCGGGGTGGCCGGGATAAGTCCTACCTCTCTGGGCTGGGAGGCGCCGCCACCGGCACGCCTGAGCTGCTCATGGCTAACCCTGGGACGTTGGTAGCCCCCTGCCCTCCCTCACCTAGTCTCCCCTGCCATCCCGTGGACTGGGGGCCGTTATCCTGTCCCAGGACAGACAACTGGGGTGCAGAAAGGTGGTATCTCGCTCAAGCTCTGGAGGCATGAGACAGAGCTGATGTCTGAACCCAGCCACTCAGTTCAACTCAGGGTCAGCATCAGAGACCGCAGGCGTGTTTTCTCTCAGAGGCGCCGGAGTGGACGACCCCCAACCCCCACCACCCGCCCCCCCCAGCAGGGGTGTGGCGGCTGAGCCGCAGCTCCTGACCTCCCTGCCTGTCCAGGAAGTGACGGCAGGTGCCAAGACCCTGCGAGGGTTGCCTTTAGGGCTTTGGTCTGCCTTGGGGGAGAGTAAGGGCAGAGGTGAGCAAAGGAGGCGGGGAGGGTGAACCTGCGGGCCAAGGGAGCCCACGCTCACAGCTGCATTGCCAGCCTCGGGCGTTCCCGACAGAGCTCCATCCATCAAGCAGATGTTTTAAGGCCGCGGCTTGGGCAGAATTAGAATAAATGCACGGAAAATAGAGTGTGTTTCTCATCTGCCAGGACCAAGGAGCCTGTCTCCGTGTACAGGACCAGTAACCAAGCTTATGGGAGCAGGGCCCCCACCGTGCACGAGATGCCGGTAAGCGGGAAGCGCGTGTATGTGGGGGGTGGGGGCATCCCCAGGAGGAGGCTGCAACCCTGGATTTCTCAAAAGGGCAACACGGGGGGGGGGGGGCTGTCCGGAGTGGCCCAAAGTTCCACCATCACAAAGGGAGAGGGGGCACCTCAAATCTTTTTGAAACAGGGCTGGGTAGAAATAACTAAGTGAATTTGGCCACGAAGTGTTTTAAAGATGAAAACGGGGGGCGCCTGGGTGGCTAAGTCGGTTAAGCGTCCGACTTCAACTCAGGTCACGATCTCGCGGTCCGTGAGTTCGAGCCCCGCGTCGGGCTCTGGGCTGATGGCTCAGAGCCTGGAGCCTGCTTCCAATTCTGTGTCTCCCTCTCTCTCTGCCCCTCCCCCGTTCATGCTCTCTCTCTGTCTCAAAAATAAATAAACGTTAAAAAAAAATTTAAAGATGAAAACGGTGCACGTAGACTGGCTTAAGACGTCCCCAAAGGCTGGCTCCTCTTACATAGACACCCCCCCCCCAACCAGGCACCTCCAGGCAGTGAGTTTGGAAGCAAATAAGGGATCGGCTGCTTCCTTTTTGTAATAATGCCTGATGTTAATGAACTCGTGACCTTAAGAGGCAGTGCCAGCGAAAAACCACAGGTTGCAACTGGACAAGGCACATTGGTGGATCTGGGGATCTGTGTACTTTTGGGCACCCCCCCCACCCCCTTTTTGAGGTTGACTTCACAGTCTGGAGGTCTAGAACTGCCTTCTAAAACTCCCCTGAAGTCCCTCCTGGGCCCAGGTGAGGGGTCAGATGCACCAGCATAAGCATCCCCTGGATACCCAGGACAGTAGGGGCACCCATTTTGGGGTGACAGTGTGGTTTTTCCCTTCAAAATAGTCATCATTTTAAAAGGTCTGGTTATATCACTTATTTACGTGTTTTACATGGGGGATAGAGCTCTTGAGAGATTATTTGTCTAGGAAGTTTCCAGAGGGGCGCCTGGGTGGCTCAGTCGGTGAAGTATTCGACTTTGGCTCAGGTCATGACCTCCCGATTCATGGGTTCGAGCCCCACGTCGGGCTCTGTGTTGACAGCTGGGAGCCTGGAGCCTGCTTTGGATTCTGTGTCTCCCTCTCTCTCTGCCCCCACCCTGCTCTCACTCTGTCTCTCTCTCTCAAAAATAAATAAACATTTGGGGCGCCTGGGTGGCTCAGTCGGTTGAGGGTCGACTTCGGCTCAGGTCACGGTCTCGTGGTTTGTGAGATCGAGCCCCGCGTCCGGCGCTGTGATCACAGCTCGGAGCCCGGAGCCCGCTTCGGATCCTGTGTCTCCCCCTCTCTCTGCCCCTTCCCCACTCACGCTCTGCCTCTCTCTCCAAAATAAACATTGGAAAAAAATTGAAAAGAAAAATGATACCGTGAGGAAACCGTTCTCTGCGATACTGTAACGGTATCCCGCTGAAGCATGCAACACGAAAAGTGAATGGTGATGAACTGAACGCTGTGGACTTCAGTGGCGTGTGGCTGTGTGGACGTCGGCTCAGCTGTCAGAAACGTGGCACAGTGACGCTCAGGGCAGCTGTCTGTGCCCTGGGGGGGGGGGGGGGGTGGGCCGTGATGGCTATCTGGGAACTCCCGCTCCACACTCAATTTCTCTGGAGCCCACAGCCTCTGCCCTGAGAAAAGACAGTCTATTAAAAACATGCACGGGGGCGCCTGGGTGGCTCAGTCAGTTAAGCGTCCGACTTCAGCTCAGGTCACGATCTCGCAGTCTGTGAGTTCGAGCCCCGCGTCGGGCTCTGGGCTGACGGCTCAGAGCCTGGAGCCTGCTTCCGATTCTGTGTCTCCCTCTCTCTCTGCTCCTTCCCCATTCATGCTCTGTCTCTCTCTGTCTCAAAAATAAATAAACGTTAAAAAAAAATTAAAAAAAAAAAAAACATGCACGGAAGCCGTTTCTCTTTGTCCCCGCTTCCTGCCAAGGAGACACAACAGCCAGTGATCTTGACAGGAGGCTAGCTAAAGAACAGCTCACCTGTCCAGGGTGAGCCATCTGGCAGAGCCCCAGGCCCGGGCGCCCCAGGGTCACCCGATGATGCCGTGCTGTTGGACTAATCCCCACCACCCTAGCACCTGCACACGGGAGCTCGGGCTTGTCTGGGTGTGGTCCTCACTGCACCCTCACCCCACTAGGGCAGTGCCCCCTCCGCACCCCTGCACTGGTGGGGCGTGGGCATCAGAAGCGTGTTACAGCTCTACAGGGGATTCGCGTATGCACTCAGGGCTGAAACCCACGCGTGTCAAGTTTGTCTCTTCTCTGCAGAAGAGGAAACTGACATTCAGAGAGGTCATGTGTATCTGGTGGCACGGTTGGTCCGAGCAGAACTGGGGTGACTTGGGGCCAGCAGTGGCTGTGCTACGCCCAGGTGGCCCGTAGGCGGTCCTTCAGTCCGTGCGTAACGAGCTATTAGTAAGTGTTCCCAGACGTCACCTATAAATTGGGATGGTCTGGGGGCTCCCGGGTGGCTCAGTCGCTGACGCGTTTGACTCTCGATCTCAGCTCAGGTCTCGATCTCCCGGTTCATAGGACGGAGCCTCGAGTCGGGCTCAGCGCTGAGCCTGCTTGGGATTCTTTCCCACTCCCTCGCCTCCTGAGCGTGTACTCTCTGTCTCTCAAAATAAATCAATAAAATTATTTAAAAAAAAAAGTAAACAGGGACGGCCTGGGCCATTCTGCCCACCCTGACGTCGCTGCTTCCTGGGAGCGGAGACGACATTTTCTTACAAATTCTTGTTCTTCTTCCAGAAATGCCCGATGACCGGCTGCACACCCCATTAATTCTTGTGTCCCCTTGCCACTTCCAGAAAGTATTTTACCCAAATTCGGGCAAGTTTTCCAGACAACTTGCGGCCGGTGGGATGTTCCGGAACAATGCTTTCAACGTCTGCGTGGAGAAGAGCGTTGTGACGGGTCCTGACAACTACATCACCTCCTACGACCGCTTCAACTTCCACCCCAGCTACAACGTCAACAGGCCCTCCATCTGCGATTGAGAGGTCAGGGGTCCCCTGACACCAGCAGCAATGACCTGACACATTGTCCCCCGTCTCCCGTAATTTGCCCAATCGTGAAGGTGCAGACTTCACTGCTTTCCCTGAAAATGTTTGCTCTTCACGTTAGGAAAACATGCGGACGGGGCAGTAACGTCCCACGTGCTCGTTTTAATTCTGAGCTGGGAAGGATGTTAGTGGCTTGACTTTCCATTAAAAAAGTCGCAGCATCCTGAATTCTGGACTCACCTGTAATCAGGGAACAGGACCGTGGGCATCCTGGGACCCAAGTTTTGGCCTGGCACGAGGAAGGCCTGGGTAACCCCCACCCCCCTCCCCTGACCCCCGTGTCTTTCTCGGCAGCCGTTTCACACTCCAGACAGATCCCGGAGTGGGTTTCCTGTTCTAAAGCGCCTTGGTGGAAATCAGGAGGGTGGGATGCCCTGCCTGGAGGGAGGACAGGGGCCGTGCGGGGAAGAAGGGCAGGAACACAGCCCCCTGTCCCTGACGCATGCTGGCCGGCGTGGAGTGCCCGGGGACATCCTGCGGCCACCAAGAGGGGCAGGGCTGGGAGGCCAGATCAGTGGAACGGGCCTGGCCAGAGCCTCTCATGGTTGGAGGGGATGATGTGTCCGTGGGACTTCTCCCTTTGTGTTCATTTCCAATGTTCAGTGAAACGTTAAGAAAAAACCCAGCAGGCAGGGAATAACGCATTTTCTGGGTGGGGTAGCAATGACAGTGCGTGCACGTTGATTTCTCTGCAGTCCTCGGTCGATTGAGGTTTGCTAGGATTCATGAGGCCTTCAGTGAGGAGAGTTTTCTGTGCCAGTCGATATGTTTCAGACACAGACCTCCCCCTTCCTGTATGAGAGCAGGACGCGTTCATCATGGGAAATCCGGAAGGCACTTGCTCTAGACAGAGGCCACGGTTACGTTCCACGGATGCTATCTCCTTTACAAAAATCGTGGTCCCGTCAGAGTGGGAAGGAATGAAACGCCATGACTGGTTGTTTCTTCATTAAAACCTTTTTATTATTAACACACAGAAGTAGACATTTTGGCCACAGGCTTAATGTCCCATTTGGAACGGAAATGGTTTCCAGAGAAAGTCGATATTCTTAATAAAAAGATGCGAAGCTGAGCCTGAACCCAGGGTCTGTGCGTTATCTTTCTGAGCCGCAAAACCAGTGGGCTCTCCAGGCATCAGGCCAAAAATTACTTTCCACGACCCTTCACTAAAAAATACCCAAATCCTGGGGACGCTTCTGTGCTGAGCCTCTGTTGAAATAAACACCAGACAAAGAATGCCTTTTTAACCAAGTTTCTAAACTCCCCGAAAAGAATGAATTCCTCCCTCGGCAGCTATGAAAAGCAGGTTGGGGACTCCGGGGAAGGGCAAAGTTAGCTGGCAAAATAGCCGTTTTTCCTCCCGGTCGGAGCTGGTGAGTGCCAGGCTCGGAGAGGCCGTCCCTGCGGCCGGCTGGGGGTGCCAGGGGAGCCGACATCGCCAGACCTGGGCATCCTAACAGGTGCTGGGTGCTTTGACGCGTCACGGCCGATAAACTGCTCTGTCAGAGATGCTAGTGAGGTAAAGCTACACTCTCCGTGCATTGTAAGTAGAATAAATGTCTGGGAAGATGGAAACCAGAAATAACTTTGATAGAACACATATGCCCGTCTTCCCGCAAGAGCGGGAGCGTCTCCAGCTCAGGCTCCCGGCGTCCTCGTCCTGGCTCAACCCTGTCTGCTGGCTTGGGTTCTCGGAGGACCTTGACGTCATCACCTGGGGCGAGTCCCAGGCCTGCCCGACGCGGAGCCCGCCCTGGGTGCGTCTGGGGAGGCGTGGCCGCGGGCAGGGGACCCCGCAGCCCTGGCCCCGACGCTGCACACAAGTCTTACGGGGACTCCGGTGCCTATAGGCTTCTCTTTTGACGCGTCTTCCACCAGGAATCTTCATGTGTTGAGGGCAGACGCCGAGCGTTTAGATGGACGGTCTCACGGAAGGCCGCGGGGACGCGCGCGGGCCGGGTGCCCGAATCACGGGAAGGACCCCGTCCCTCCCTGGCCGCGATCCTGACGTCTCTCAAAGTCCTCACTCCGCGTCACAACAGTTAGGGAAGAGGCCAGCCCGGCATTTCTGTGTTTCCTGACTGTGACGTCAGGAAAGCCTGTCTTGACCCACGAGGAGGCCTGGCCGGGTCGGGCTGTTTCCTTCCACCATGAGACGCGACGCAGAGAACCGGGGCGTCACTAGGACCCCGCTGCTTGGCTGCCGGGTGGGGTGAAGGGCAGCGGCTTCGCACGCTGAACACGTATTTCCATGTGCGTCAGTAACTGTCTCTCGGTTGCAGTCGGTGAGAACACAGGGTTCCAAACACACAGGAAATGCGTCCACGCTGGGCGGAACGTCTGTCCAGGGCACAGAATGGCAGAAACCCCAAAGACTCTCCAAATAACAGACTATTTCCCGCTCCCGGTCCGCCTTGCCTGGAGCCAACCCGGTGGTGGCTCGCAGGGTAGATGGTGGGTCCCTTAAACAGGCCCTGAAATTAGTTCGGAGGGTGGTGGGGGCAGGGAGCAAGGGGGCAATACTTTTCATCTTTTTATATGAGCAGAGAAGGCACTAGAACTTAAACTTAGGGCCCGATTTCCCGAGGCGACTGTGTCTCAGCTCCAGAAACCTGCCGAGAATTCAGATGTTGAGGCATAAAAGGAGGGAGTGAGCCTTGGCTGTAGGAGACCCTCCCTCCCCTCCCTCCCTCTCTTCCCACTGTGCCCTTTCTTTCCAGAAAGTACCCTGGAGCACCAGATACCACTTAAAGATCAGGCCTCTCTCCTTCTTTGCATTAAATGAATGAACCTTTGGCCCCAGACGCACAGACCCCTCCTTCCCCCCCCTCCCCAAGCGAGGCTTGATTTGGGAACACACGGTCCCCCTGCCCGCAGAGGTGGGTGCACATTCGGCACCCCGTGCGGCAGCTCCCCGGACACTGCTACTCACGGCCGTGGCGTCAGGTCCCGCACACTCACCCCGCCACGGCCTCCTCCCCAGAGATGGTGCAGGGGGAACCTCTGGCCTGGGCCCCAGCGTGTGCCAGAGTTGACCTAGGGCACGGGGTCCCTGGGAGGGACCAGCCCAAGCAGGCTTGTGCCTGGTGTGTGTGAGAACAAGGCGTGTGTGAACAGCGGTGCCCCACGCAGAATGGGGGTCAGTGTCGCAGAGGCCGCGGGAACCCGGGGGCAGGAAGGAGGCATGCGTGAAGGGTGCCGGGCCTGGAGGAGACAGGGAGCAAGCAGCAGGGGCAGGGGGTACTCAGAGCTAAGTGCACAGGAGGGTCCTCTAGTCACCATCCCGTCCCACAAAGGCCACTCTGGGTAAGACGAGCTGCTTAAGTAGATTTACAAGCAGGGCTGGACTCATTTGCATAAAAAAAAACCCCAGTTCCTATATACAAAACGAGCTGATTTTCGTTTCCAAGTGTTAAAACCACTTCTCCAAAATTAAATGTAAAGCACGGATCACACGAACTATTTCTCCCGGGGGGGCACCAAAGCAGGTTAAGAGCCGGCCACGGGGCTGGCGGACGGACCCCTGCAGGTGTTGGGCGGGCCGGAGGGCGGGCTGCAGGCTGAGGGCCCACGGGTGCTCCCTGGCCTATGGGTGCAGAAGGGGCCGTTGCTAAACCCCAGGGTGCACACAGCCTGTAGAAAATTCACTTGCATGTCTGAATACTAAACTCAGCTGCAAAGCAAACCTTGTCCAGGTCCGTCAGCTGAATGCAGCAGTGAGTCGTAAAACTCAGGGCCGCAGACAATCAACGTCGTGACCGCGGAGCGTCCACCCCACGCGACAGCAGCCCCTCCTGTCTCCCCGACAGCCTCTGAGCAGAAGGCACGGAAAGCCCCACTCTCCCCCCCTCCGCAAGGCGCCGTGGCTTGTGGCGCAGCTCAGACCCACCGCGAGGCCCAGGGCCCTGCCCACCCCCACTCGCAACAGCGCAGGCAACGGCCCATCGTGCCTCGGGGAGGCGGGCCCTGGGGAAGCCGCCTGGCGCACCTGCTGAATGCGTGAGTGTGTGAGTGCGTGGAGTGTGAGTGAGTGTGCGGGCACGCCCTGGCGAGGCCCTGGTCCCTGGAGGGTGCTGGGCCTCATCCTGGGCTCTCCAGACGTCTGGGCACCACAACAAGGAAAGCGGCCCCGGCCTCGTGTGTTCCCGAGTGCCGACGGGGAGGAGGGCACTCTCAGGTGACGTCACCTTCCCAGACCGTGACTGACGACGACGACGAGGAATAGTGGCTCCCATACGAAAAGGGCTTTATTGGGCTGTTAGAATCACACAGGAATTGAACGGGGCTGGACGTTAAACAACACAGGCTCGGGTGCCGGTCCGTCCGCCCGCTGGCCGTTGTGCTTTGAAATGTTCTCCCACGGAGGCGGCGACCGCAGCGCTCAGAGGACTCGCCCTGGCCTCGCGGGACCGGCGGCCGTCAGGTCACAAGAGCTGTCCAGTAGCTTCCCGACGGAGGCCTCCGGGGGCGCTTCTGGGACGCTCGGGGCGGGCGTCCACCGCTGCCTTCCCAGGCACGGCCAGACCCTTCCGGCGGCCACACTGGCGGTCAGGGTCACCTGAGCCCTGGCTGTGACGGCCAAGCCAAGTGGCCGCTAATCTAAGCCTCGCACGCAGACCACAGAAAGCGGCAGTTAGGAATGCCCTACAAAACCAAACAACAGCATTTTCCAAAAATACTTTTTACAGCACTTTAAATAATTTACAAAAAGGCTACAAAAACCCTATTTTCCAGGACACATCTGTTAAATAACACCACCGCTCCCGGTGGGCCTACCCGTCTACGGGGCTGCGCAGGGGGCCTTCCCGTTCCGGGCCCAGGCTCGCGAGCAGCGGGCGCACACAGACGTGCTTCCCACAAGGACACAGAGCCAGCACGCGTCCTCAGGGGTGGAGGGCTTTGCCCTTGGCCGCCGGGCCGCCGCCCTCCTCCACGGACGTGTCGCTGAGCTCGCTCGAGTCACTGCCCACGGCCTCCCGGGCCTCGTCCTCTCCACCGACGGCCCTCCGCCTGTACCTCAGGTCCAAACCGTCGTCCTCAGAGCCCGAGTTCCTCCTGGCGTGCAGGGTGCACGCATCCTGTGACTTCCGGCTGGGCCAGCGTCCGCCTTCCTTCTTCGTGAGCAGGCGCGAGCCTCCGGACACGGGGCTGCGGCCAGCCGGCGTGTCTCTGAAGGCCGAGAAGGACGGGCCCTGCAGGGGCAGACTCAGGGGCGGGCTAAAGACTCCCGCCTGCTTCCCCCCCCAGGAGACACTCTTCCCAAAGTGGAATAACTGTGTGGACAGCAGTGAGGAGAAGCCCGCGAAGGGCAGGCCTTTCTTGGGGTCCTGGCCCTCCGGCCCCTGGTCTCTCTGGCCCCCGAGACCCCCTCTCCACACGGCCTCTCTGCCCTCTGGGCTCAGCGCCCATGCGCTCTGCAGCCGACTCTGGTGGGCGAAGTCGGCCCACGGGAGGGCGAGGCCGGTCTGGGGGCCCCCCAGGCCATCCGCTCCCGGCTTGCGAGTCCGCGGGCTCCGGCCCCGTGTGGTCACAGCAAAGGCCGCACCGGGGCTTTCCGTCCGGACGCCAGCTTCGACGTGAGTGGGCGGCGGGCCAAGAGCACGCTCTCTGGCACCCCCGGCCCCTCGCGGGCTCTGATCTCTGTGAGTGCAAACGAGTCTCCGACCGGCAGCCGACCCTCTGGCGGACAGGGCCCCGGCCGTGCTGGTGCGCCTGGCCAGGGCCGCAGGGAGGCAGGCCTGCTCCGCCAGGGGGCCGCTCCTCCCGCCTGGAAGGAAGGCCCTCCCCGCGCCCCCAGGGCCACCCCTGCCCCGCTGGCTCTGTGTGCACACACCGGGCTGCAGGGCCAGGGCGGGAGTGGACACCTTCTGGCACGGCAGCTCGGGCCTGGGCATGCTCCGTGTGCCCGGGGCGGCGGGGCCCCCTCCTAGGGCCTCTGAACCGCTCCCGGACTCCTTGGCCTTTTCCGCCAAAAACCTTCTAATCTCCAGCTCGATGCTGTCATCGCTGTCCACGGAGCTGCTGTCATCGGGCGGGGGCCCGGGGCTGGGGCCTGCACCTTGAAGTTCACAGGCTTCTGCGTCACCGCAGAACGAGTTCCCTTCGGGCGCTTTTCTCCTTGACTGGAGGACCGGGGGCGCGTCCGCGGTCCCCGTGCCGTCTGCCCGCGTTCTCTCCGTTTCCCTGCAGGAGACGCTCAAAGTTGTTCTCACCTGATTCTCTCTGCTGTCTTTTTTGGGTTTGGAGAGGCAACTCTTCGACAGAGGAGGGCTCTTGTCTTTCCATTCCTTCTGGCAGCCCCCGAGTTTATCCACGCACTGGGTCTCGGTGGTGCTGAACCTGACCTTCCTCTTGCACGCGGCCCTGGGGTCCTTCCACCTCCTCCTGAGCCTGCGCCTGGACCGAAGCAGGTCCTTGATGGCGGTGTCCAGGTCCTCGTCGCTGTCCAGCGAGCTGCTCTTGTCCTCCGAGCTCCCCTTCCCCCCGGTGCTCCTCACCGCGGCCGCCTTCCCGTGGCCGGGCCCCACGCCGCCCCTCGCGTCCGGGCCACCGTGCTGCTCGCCCAGCTCCAGCGGCCTGCAGGAGAGGGGCTGGCCCCTGGCCTCGCCCTCCGTCCTGGGGGCCCGGCCGGGCTGCGCGTTCCCGGGGCCGTGGTCTGCGGCCTGGGCCCCCTCCTGCACCATGTCTCTTGTTTTCTTGGGTGTGGACGGCCGCACAGCGTTGCTGCCTCCCCTGCGTTTCCTTCTACAGCTCGGCGACAGGCCCAGCGTTTTGGAGACAGGGACCCCGGGGCCAGGCGACGGCGGTGGGCTCTGTGTGGACTGTGGGCGGCTCTCCGTTGTGGCCAGCCAACCCCCCGACTGAGCCTTCAGAGCCAGGAACGTCCGGATCTCCTGCTCGATGCTGTCATTGCTGTCCACGGAGCTGCTGTCCCCGTCGGAGCGGGCAGGCAGGGCTAGGGGGTAGGAGAGCGGGCTGGCAGGCGGGGGGCTCTCGCCGCCCCCCACGGGGGCTGGCAGGATCGTTTTGGAAATGTCCAGGATCGCTTCCGCGCACATCAGCTCGGCGGATGTTTCTGCCCCGCACGGCGGCCGTTCGGCAAGCTCGTCTTCGGCAGCTCTGGGTTCCCTGGGGGGCCTGGAGGGGGGGTCGGGGGCAGGGCCACCTGGGCGGAGCTCCACGGCCTTCGGGGCCGCCGGCTTCTTCCTGCTTGGTGTTTTCCTGTGGGTTTCGGGCAAGGCACTTTTTGCGGAGTGGCTTGTGCTGCGTGGGGGAGGGTCGGGCCCCCTCCCCTCCGCGAAGGGCGCTCTCTGCGGCGGGTCTCCGCTCGCCTCCTTCCTTTTCTCCAGCTGGTACAGCTGGATGGCCTCCTCGATGCCATCGTCACTGCTGGAGCCGGACGCCTCGGGCACCGGGGCCGTGCTCTTGGGTCGCTTCGCCCTCCTTCCGGGGCCCGCGCTCCTCCTGATGGTACCTTTATTCTGGGCCGCTTCTGCAGGCTCCACATCCGCCTTAGACCTGAGGCCTCGGGGGGGCCGCGTGCTCACCCTCGACAGCCTGGGGGGTTTCCGGAAGACAAACTCCCTGCAGGCTCCGGTCACACCCGGTGCATGGTGTGCCCTGACCGCCAGCTCTTTGCTGGACCTAAACGCCGGTCTGGCCGGATTATCGCCGGGGTCTGGTTTTGCGTCCACGGAAACGTCACCTCTTGGGGTCTCGTGTTGTCTCTTCTCGTTCAGAAACTGCTCTATCTCTGCCTGGATGCTCTGCTCGAAGGAGTCATCGCTGCTAACGCTCGCCGGGGAGGCGGAGCCCTGGTCCCGGCCGCCTCGCACGCGGCCGCCAGGGGCGCCCCCTGAGCTGGGTGCCAGCTTCGGGGGACACGGGGCCGTCGGGGCGCTACTCCGGGGAACCTCTGGTCTGCACCGCCTCCCCCCGTCCGCGGCCCCGGACGGCTGGGCGGCCCCGCCCTTGGCCTTTAGGTACTCCTGGATGGCTTCTTCGATGTCCCGGTCCACGGAATCGTCGCTGTCCGAATCCAGCACCAGGGGGCCGAAGGCTGCAGCTTCCTCCTCCCTGGAGGGGGCAAAATCGGCAGCAAGCCCACAGGCGGCAAACGCGGGGTTGGCGGCCAGCCTGGCGTCCCGGCCTCTCTCTGCCCTCTGGCTTCTCTGCAGGGCAAGCTCATTGCTCATGCCCAGAGCGGCCTCGTGGCTCTGCAGCGTGCTAATGACCATCTGCACTCGGGCACTCACCGAAGCCCTCGCGACGCCCTCGTGCGGCTCTGCGAAGCCCCCGGGAAACCTAAAGCCCCCGGGCGTGCCAAAGGCCTCCCATTTCGACTGGAGAGCAACCACAGGAGGGGCGTTCATGAGAAACATTCTAGCAGGCGGGGAGGGACGTGCGGAAAGGCGACTCTTTATTTCTCTGCCCGTTTCACATCCTGGGAGGAAAGAGGGGGGTCACCGCAACTCTGCTGGCCTACGCGGCCACGGAGAAACGGCACGCCAGGCTGGAGTCCAGAGAGGCGGCTCAGAATCCGGTGCCGGGTGAGCCGGGGGCGCGGGGGGGAGGTCACTCATGCTTCCCGGGCCTCGGTCCGCGCAGCTGCAGGGGGAGGCGCGGAAGGACCCGCCCCCGAGCCATGGGCACCGGGCTCACACCGAGGCCCCCCGCAAGCGTCTCTTCCCCGTCCCGCGTTCCTGCTTCGGCCTTCCGTCTTCTCTGCGCGGGAAGCGAGGTGTTATTTGCCGCAAAAGGCTGTCAACAGGTGCCGACGGGATCAGGTGCGCGTATGCGTCTCCGCAGGTTAAAAAGAATGACTGTGTGAGTGTAAGCTCAGGGTGACTTCGCGGATAGTTTCCTTCTCGATGTGGAAAACAAGCCCCTGAAATAAAAAGTTATGTGCCGTGAGCAATGAAAAAACAAATTCCCCAGGCAGTCTTTAAAGAGCCACAGAGCCTACAGCCTTTTTGTTTAAAAACTGCCAGGCAGTCTCATGGGCTGAAATCATTCTCTGCTAATCGGCAGAGAAGCCGTCCCACACGCTGTCACGCGCCCTTTCTCATCCTGCGTGGTTACTCTGGTTCCCGCATCTCGGACCGAGGGTGGCTGCGTCAGCGGAACCGCTGGGCTGGTCCTGGGAACGGTTCTGAGGACCTGTCTGCAAAGCGCCCTTCCGCTAAAGGTCAGGGACCGCTGCAGAGGGAGATGTGACGGGCACCGTAGAGAGTCGCTTAGAAAATACAAGACACGTCACCTTACTGGTCATTCCTGTTTTTCCGATCCCTGATTTCTGACCCCCCTCCCCCAAATTAGAATGCAAAACATCTGTGATGCAAGACAGCTTTGCAGCATTTACAGCAACAGGGAAACTGAGTTCCGCCCCAGGATAGTGCCGGGCACGGCTGTCACCGCCTTTGAACCCCAGTGGACAGACCGGAACCGGCCTGTGTATCTGCTTTGCTTTTAACATGGACCCTTCTCTACCAGGAGCCTCCGTCCCGACGAGCACATCATCTTGTATTTACACACCACAGTCCTTTCCAAGAAAAGTGTGGCCGGCAACCTAGGCACAGACTTGCCCAAACAGGTGCAACTTAACCAGAGGGCACAAGAGCTTCGGAAGCAAGCCGTTCACGATCACGGATTCGTGTGTCTCCAAAGTGAAGCTATAACGTAAAAGCATTTATTGCAATCACTTGAAATTCTCAAGGCCAAGTTCGGTGGGATAACATAGGAGCCAATGTTTGTAAAGCATTTCAGGGATTAGGTCTTCCCCCCCCCCCCTTCCCGTTCCTTTACCGACTTTTAAAATAGACTTTTGACTGCCACAGGGTAAAGAAAATCAGAAACATCTAATTCAGATGCCGAAACTTCAGCTAGTACAGATTTTTTTTTTTTTACAAAGAGCATTAATTTAAGGGCTTGAAATTGAATTTTGGAAAAACTTAACCCTGAGACCAAAGACAGTTAATCACAGCTAATTCGCAACTATCCTGGGCTACAGATCTGGTTCCAGAGGAAGTATGTGAACCTATCTGCCAGTTCTCAGACCCTGGCATCCCACGGCGGCCCCAAATCTCTCTCGTAACATCACCCTCCCGGAAGGCTCCCGGGGTCACAGACCAGTGGGGACGACAGGGTGGGGAGAGGGCTCTTTCACTGGCTAGGGGAGCCTGTGCCCACCTTGCAGTGGGGGTTATTCCAGCTGCCTCAGCAAAATGACAAGAGATCATGAGATGTTCGAGTCAGCCTCGGGCTGTGAAGAGTCTGTATCAAGAATGTTAACTACTTAAGCCGCAAGACAATTTTTAAAAGCGGGCGCAGCGACGAACCCAAAGGCACTGGGCTGCAGTGATTTCCATACCACGTAGCATAGCTGGGGGAAGGACAGCCACTGGTCTCCCCGTGTTCACAGTGTTCCCGTGGTTGCACGGCTGTAGAGAGCTCAGACTCCCAGTGAGGAGGTTTCTGAACTGTCAAATCACCTAGTGCGAGAATGAGGTAAAAAACTCACAGGGAATCTCCAGCGACAGCTTGCGTATTTAAAACAATCAACTACATAAGATGAATCATTCAGAAAAACTCCCCAAAACTATACTTGGAGAGAACTGTGAGCCGAAGCTTTGTCAAATAGCCACCCTGTACCCCGAGAGCCCCAAACCAGGCCTGGAGGGTGGCCAGTGGGGCCACCCAGCCCTGCACCCCAAAGCCACGTGGTGCCAAAGCTGGAAGCGCGTTTGGGGGGGGGCACCCAGGCATCTCAGTGTGGATGCCAGACCCCAGGGGGGCACGGAGGACAGAACCTGGCTTATCCCCTGAATAGTCTGGCTCCCTGCACCAAATGCCCCCAAGCACATTTCTCGGCTCACCAAAGAGTGGTCCAGCTCCTGTCCTTCCCGCTCAGGTGGCAGCTTCCCCTTGTGGGGGAGGAAGGTGAGGGTCAGGGTACCAGGCCCAGAAGGAGGGCCTGGGGGGGGGGGGGGGCAAGTGGGCGTGGGCCTGCCAGGAGAGGAGGGTCCACAGGGTCGCCACGACCTCTTCTCCCGCGAAGCTGCCGGGCCACCGCCTGTGTCCCGGGGCGCAGCGGCCGAGACCCTCCCAGCGGGCCCGGCCCCGGGGCGCTCGGCCAGGGGAGCGCGGGCACCTCCCGCGGGGCGGGGCCGGCCTCCGCCCAGGTCTGCGCCGGGGATGCGCTGGCGGCCCGAGGCCCCGCCGAGGCCCCGCGACCCTCCCGGAAGCCGCGGCCGGGCGCGGGGCGCGGGGCGCGGGGCGGGGTCGCCTTTCCGCCCGAGGGCCGGGCCCGCGGCCGTGCTCGGGGCGGGGAGCCCGGCCAGGCCGGAAGCGCCCGCCGCGGGGCCTCACCTGCGCGCACCTGGGCCCGCCCGCCGCGCGCCGCCGGCTCCGAGGGCCGCCGGGCCGCCTCGGGGACGCGCTCCCCGACCCAGGCCAGGCGGCAGCCCGGCGCCCGCCCCCCCCTCCCCACCCCCCCAACCCCCCGGCCCGGCCGCGCTCGCCCCGCCCCGGCCTCACCGCCCCCCGGCCCGCCGCCCGCGCGCCCGCGCGCGCGCGCGCGTCCCGGGGAGCGAGGGAGGAGAGGGGAGGGGAGGGAAGGGGAGGGGAGGGGACTGGAGGGCAGGGCGGGGGAGGCGGCGTGCCCGCGCGGGGCCGGGGGGCGGGCGCGCCGGGGGCGGGGCGGGGCGGGGCGGGCGCGGGCGGCGGCAGCGCCCCCTCCCCGGACCTACCGGCGGCCGCGCTCCGGAAGCCGTGCCCGGTGGCTGGGCATCATGGGAATGGCACGGCCGAGTTCCGGGGGAGGCGCGCGGCCCGCCGGACCCCCGCCCGCTAGCGCGCGCCCACCTGCCGGCCGGCTGCGGGGCGCCCCCACCCCCACTCCCGCGCCCCCCCCGCCCGGCGTCCGGCCGCGCCGCCCGCGCCCCGCCCCGCGCGCCCAGGCTCGCTCCGGCCCGGGGCGCCCCCCGCGCCGGGGAATTCGGGGTGGCTGACGTGTGACCCCCCCCCACGCCCGCCCTGCCGGAGGCGGGGCCGGCGCTGAGGGCCGCCCTGTCCCCGGGGTGCCGGCGCGGGGGGCGCGCGCTCCGTAAACGCTGGAAGGTTGGCAGCCGAAGGGGCGGGCCGGAGGCCGGCGCTCGCTGGCTTCTCCGTCCTGACGTCGGTGCCGTGGTGACCGGCTGCAGCGTTGCTAGAAGTTCCTCCACGAGCGTCCATCGTGTCCCTGGCGCCTGGTCCGCGGCGCGGTCCTCGTCGTCTTCCCGCGCGCGACGGTTGAGCCCGACGTCCGGCCGCCCGGCCCCAGGGCCCCCCAGGCTGCCTGCTCCGCGGCCGGCTTCCTCTCCGGGAAAGCTGCCCAGGCCGCCAGCTGCCTGTGCCCTTAGTTTGGGCCCTGGCCTCCTCGCAGTGCGCGCTTACTCCTTCCCCCCAGCTAACAGATCAGGAGCCCCAGGAGGCCGAGGAGAGGCAAACAGGAGTCCACCAGGCACGCGTGGCTCAGTCACTCAGGTCTGGGCGCCTGGGAGTGTGGGCCCTGGGCCTGGCCTCCCGGGTTGGGGTTCTGTGGGGTGGGGTGGGGTGGGGGGTGGAGTGGACACCAGCTGCCCCGTTCCTCCTGCGCGCTCACACACACACACACACACACACACACACGCACACACACACGGGGTAAAAGGTGTCCCTGGTGGCCTGTTGGGGGAGGGGAGGGGAGCCAGCCCCAAGAGCCCCACAGTTAAGTCAAGTTCTGTTTCTGCACTCTGCACGGGCCATGGGACCTTGTACCCCTGCGGTTTGGGCTGATGTTTGAGTCCTTGCTCAAGGCCATTGGTGTTCCAGGTGCTGCTCAGGTGAGGCCGGGGAGGGGGGCGGGTGGAGCCCCAGGAAGGGAAGGAAGACACAGTTGCCATCTGTGTGCAGGTCCCCCCTGGGGCACTCCTTGCCTCTGGGGTGAACTGGGGATCCTTTTCTGTCTAGTAAGTTCCAGGGGGTTGACGGGAAGAAGGGGGGGGGCATTTCTAGTCTTTCCAGTCTGGGGAATTTGGGGAACAAGTGTCAAGAAACCCATTAAAACATTGTTTAATGCTTTGGTGAGTTGTTTTAATAAGCTTTTTTCTTTTTCTTTTTAAAAAAATTTTTTTAACGTTTATTCATTTCTGAGAGACAGAGACAGAGCATGAGCGGGAGAGGGGCAGAGAGAGAAGGAGACACAGAATCGGAAGCAGGCTCCAAGCTCCGAGCTGTCAGCACAGAGCCCGACGCGGGGCTCCAACTCACGAACTGTGAGATCATGACCTGAGCCGAAGTCGGATGCTCAACCGAGTCACCCAGGCACCCCAAGAATGTGTATTTTAAATTTGAAGGTATAGAATCAAATATACATTATTAAGTCACACTTTTTCTTTTCTAAGTTTATTTTTTTTAGTAATGTCTACACCCGACATGGGGCTCGAACCCACGACCCCTTGATCAAGAGACACATGCTCCCCCGACTGAGCCACCCAGGCGCCCCTCTTCACGGTTTTTAAATATGTGCCGTGATGAACATCTTTGGTGACAGAGTGGTCCCCCACCCCTTATCCGTGAGGAGTCTGTTCAGAGACCCGGTGGATGCCTGAAACCAGGGGTGGTACTGATCCCTACACAGACTGTGTTTTCTCTTATACGAACATACCTGTGACCAATTTAGCTTAAGAACTAGGCGCAAAAAGAGAGTAACAATAATAACTAATGATAAGCTAGAGCCGTGGTAGCAATATCCTGGAGTGAAGTCACGGGGCTGTGGTGTCCGTCAAAGTATCTTCCTGCCCTGTGCTCACCCTTCTTGTGATGTCAGAGGGTTGGATGAAGGAGGCGAGTGGCCCAGGCATGTGGTGTAGCGGGAGGCTGCCGGTGACCTGAGGACCCGTCAGAAGGAGGGTCATCTGCTCCTGGACCTTGGCGACCGCGGGGTAGCTGAGCTGGGGGGGCTGCTGTGTAGGAAGTGGCCTGAGTATCTACTCGGGGTGCTTTCCTAGAACAGACGCCGCTGGGCTGGGACAAAAACTACCTCGCATTTTGGCCGGATGCGTTCCAGAGGCATTGGCGATGCCGTGTCTGCCACGGGGGGGGGGGGGGGGGGGGGGGGGGGGGGGGGGGGGGCAAATGGCCCTCTGTCTCCTGCTGGCCGCTGGCCACCCTGCCCATTCCGTTTCCTCTCGGGCAGGCTTGGGGAACAGGCCTTTTGTTGCTTTCATTTTGATTTCTTTGCTGGCGACGCTGAGCATCTTTTGACGCTGTTATTGGCCGTGTAGAATGTTGCCTGTGTGTGCTCTTGCACATTTTTGTTTTGTTTGGGCTGTGTGTCTCTTTCTTCTTCTAGAGCTCTTTTACAATAAGGGTTTCAGCCCGTGTCTACCCTGTGCTAGTGTGCATCACATCGGTTTTTCAGTTTGTCTTTTTACCTTTGGAATTCACTTTTTGTTTGTGATGCACAGATTTTTAAATGTGTGTGCAGCCAAATCTATCACTTCCTGACTGGGTTCTGCCCTTGGGATGAGGCCTAGGGTAGCTCTTACCAGGGTAAGATTTCCTAGGGGTTCACCAGTTTAATAGCTACATTTCAAAATAAGAGAACTGTTTACGACATGGGGAGGGGGGCGTGAGTCAAGGCCTTCTGTGGAAACGAGAGGCTGAAGCGTATATTGGGGAAGAAGCGGCCTCTTGAAAGGGAAAGTACTTTCTGCACTTCTGTCCAAAGGCATGACCTTCAGAAACATGGATCCGCACACATATGCACACACACAGAGGCATGCACACAGGCACACATACGTGCACACACATGTATGTACACACACATGCACACGAGACATGCCCACACATGCACATGAGGCATGCACACAGACATGTACACGAGGCATGCACATGCACACACATGCACACGAGACATGCACACACACATGTACACGAGGCATGCACATGCACACACATGCACATGAGGCATGCACACGCACAGACATGCACACGAGGTAGGCACATGCATACACATGCACACGAGGCACACACACACATGCACACAAGGCATGCACACGCACACACATGCACACGAGGCATGCACACACATGCACATGAGGCATGCACAGACACGTACACGAGGCATGCACACACACACATACACAAGGCATGCACACGCACACACACATGCACACAAGGTATGCACACGCACACACATGCACACAAGGTATGCACACACACACACATGCACACAAGGCATGCACACACACATGCACATGAGGCATGCACACACATGCACACGAGGCACGCACACACACATGCGCATGAGGCACGCACATGCACACACACATGCACACGAGGCACGGACACGCACACACATGTACATAAGGCATGCACATGCACGCACACATGCACACAAGGCATGCACACATGCACATACATGCATGCTCACACACGTGCACACACACGCACAAACATGCATGCACACACACTTGTTCTTAACTTTGGGAAGCTTAACCTCTTGCAAATCATCAGGTCTCCATGGGAGGAATGAGAAGAGAGACGTCTGTGTTTACCAGAACTCTCCTGTCGTGAGAGGTGTGGGCTTCGGTATTGGGGACTCAAGTTACCCCTCTAGACAGGCTCCTGACTGTGCAGGTTTGGGTCCCCCAGTATCAGCCCACGGGCTGCCTCCCCAGTGTTCTTGCAATAGCAGGTCCCCCCCCTCCATTGTTCCCCCAGGGGAGGAGGGGCCGCTGACAGCTCCACTCAGCCCTGGCCCAGCGCTTCTGGAAGGACAGTCAGTAGCTGTGCTCTCCTCTAGGTGGGCCACGGTGGGAACGGGGACAGCGGTGGCGGGGCGTCTGGTCAGGCCCTGGGGCCCACGCGCGTCACCACTCTCCTCTGGTCCTCCGTTTGCCCTTCTGTGAAGGGAGCAGAGAATCTCTAGGAAACTTCTTGTTACTCTCCATACACCTCCAGGGAGATGGCTGGGGACCCCGGAGACCAAGGTCAGTGCTGGTAGAGAAGCCGGGGTCCTTTATTCATAGCTGTTTTCCTTTCAAGAGTTGACGATGGTCTCATAAAGGAACTCATGTGGAAGGAGGCAACCCCCCTCCGCCCCAACTCAAGGACATTTGACAGTCCCCGGAGGCCCTGGGGATGCAGGCGTAGACCCAGGTGGTGGGCCTGAGTGCTGCTGTGTCCCTGCCCTGCGTGAAACAGAAAATGCGTCGGCCCCACTTTGACACTCTGGCCTGAGGTCAGGCTCACATGGTTCCTACAGGCGGGTCTCTACAAAGACCATTCTTGGCTCATCAAAGCAAAAGAGCCTCGAGGACCAGCAGCAGGGTCACTGGGAGGGAAGGAGGTCTGCCCTTGCGCCCCCCAGAGTGGGTCAAGGTGTGTCCGCCTCCTGGTGACAGACTCATACGCTTGGGCTGCGGCGGCTTGGATTATTCCTGCCAAGTTCGTCCACGTTCGTTTCATCTTTAAGTCGTGAGCAAATTTGCTCTCACGCGTGCAGAACTTAGGACATTTAACGCAGGGGGCGAATGCTCACGTCCGCAGGTGAGGCTGTACGCGCTCCACCCAGAGCCCGCCTGGTCCCGTCTTTGGAAATTCTGTTTCTTCCAAACAACCGTAAAAGTCTTTTACCTAAGAAATGGCTTTTGGTGGCTTCTTTCAGTTTTATCGCTTGGGCGTCAGGTGCTTAGGATGGTCCGGGCGTGAATTTTACCCCGTTTGCTAATCACCATCGCAGAGGCCAGCACGACTCTAAGACCGCCTATTTATACGGTGACGGCCTAAGTGAGGGCACAAGGTAAGCCTCCCGGGACGCAATTATTCCACAGGACCCGGTGTGCATTCTAAGTGGGAAACGAGGACACGTCACCTCCGATTCATTCAAGGCAGAGCAGGATAGTTTCCAATTCTGGATTCGAGAGAAAAATGATGTTCTCGCTCTGGTTCTTGGCAGAAAATAAAGTGGATGAAGACCTTGACCGGGCGGTGTTGGGGGGTTTTCTCCTGTCCTGTCCTCAGAGGGCCCGCTGGCACCGGGGGGGCTCAGGGCCAGGGTGGGTCCCCCCACTTCCGGGAAGGAAAAACATACTGAGAAAAGGGAAAGGGACAAAGGCCAGTGGCAGGCCGACGCCTCCGACCCGACGAGCCCTGGGACAGGAGAAGGATGTGCGGGGGGCTCCGGGACGGGCTCCCGAGGCCGGGCGGTGGGGCTGTGCTGCGAACGCAGCGGGGATCGGCCCAGTGGAGGCGAAAGGCCCGGCCTCTACACTGATGCACAGAGGCCACTGCTCGTGGGTCACCTCTGGGCAGGGGGTGACCACGGGCCGGAAGTGTCCCTCGGGCTGTGGCTCGGCCCACGGGGGGTCCGGGCAGCATAG
This sequence comes from Felis catus, assembly GCF_018350175.1. NCBI lineage: Eukaryota > Metazoa > Chordata > Mammalia > Carnivora > Felidae > Felis > Felis catus. The sequence goes on from NC_058380.1 coordinate 93,273,084, forward strand.
GAAATGTCAGATTTAAAATTTATATATTTTGGGGGCACCTGGGTGGCTCAGTCGGGTAAGCATCTGACTTCGGCTCAGGTCACGATCTCACGGTTCATGGGTCTGAGCCCCGCGTCGGGCTCTGTGCTGACAGCTCGGAGCCCGGAGCCTGTTTCAGATTCTGTGTCTCCCTCTCGCTCTGACCGTCCCCTGTTCATGCTCTGTCTCTCTCTGTCTCAGAAATAAATAAACATTAAAAAAAAAAAAATCAAAGTTCCCGAGGCTCGACCCGTGTGTCCTGGGGGGCCGGGCCGGGGCAAGCTTACGCGGCTCAGTGCCTTACCCTCTCCCCCAAAGTGACCCCCGAGGCTGGGTTGATGGACAGCAGTCAGGAGTCCTGCAAGGACATGCCCAGCAGGTGTCGGCTCCCCCTTTGCCCTCAGCTGGGATCTGGAATGAAAACCCGCCCCTCCGTGCTCCGTGCAGGGCCGCGGGGAAGGGGGCATGCGGGCTCCGAGGGGACGTTCCCCACCTCCACCCAGAAGCCCCGGGCTGGGCACGGCAGAGCCAGGGAACTCATTCAAGTGAGCAGCCCGTCATGTTCAGGGATGTCTTAGAGCCCGAACGTAGGGTGGTGGCGGCCAGGGGCCAGGGGGAATGGGGGGCTCGGGTGCTGGCCCGTGGACGTGGGGTCTCAGAAACAGCTGGGCGGGATCCCCATGCCTTCCCTGGCCTGTGCACAAAGCGCTGGGTGTGTGTGTGGGGGGAGGGGTGGCAGGGAGCCCCGAGGCGGCACCAGGCACTCCCTAAGGAGCAGAGACGTGGCTCCAGTGTCTCCTCAGTTCAGTGGTTTGTCCCGGGGGAAGGCTTCCCTGCAGCCCGGCACCTTCCTTCCCAGCATGGACGGCACTCGTCTGTGTGCGTGATTCCCTGATGCCCCATCAAGTGGAGGCTGTCCCTGGGAACCCAGCAGGTACTAGCAGAAAGTGAAAATGGACTCAGGAAGCATTGCTTGGTGCCTCCCGGGTGCCACAGCCTGGCCATGCAGCAAAAGTAAGAGTCCAGCCCTGCTCCCCAAGAGCCCCATGGATGGGGAATCGGTGAGGTGACATTGGCCAGTACAGTGTGGCTAAGGCTGGGGGAGCTCGGAGCCGGGCACATCCAGGCACATCGGAATGCAGTGAGAAGCTGCCGACGAGCTTCCAGCGGTAGAGGGGCAGGATCAGAGTTCCTCTCCCTTCCTGGGCTGCTGAACTGGGCAGGGTGGCCACGTACAGGTATGTAGGTTGCTCACTGCACAAGGAAGGCTAATTCACCATGGCCCCACAGCCGCTGTCACCGCGATGTCCTTGGCAACAAACAGGAGAGGCTCTTGTGGCCCCGGATGCCCTGAGGCCACTCGTTGCCTTAACTGCAAGCCTCTCCAGCTCACTTTGGTTCCGTTCCTTTCTTGCTTTCTGTCTTTGTGACCTTGACTGTTCTGAAGAGGTCAGTTCCCGGCAAGCCCTGGATTGTTTCCTCTTTCGGGCGCGTCCTTGCGATCAGAAGCATCACAGAAGTGGGCATGCACCGTAGCAGACACAGGTGTCGATCTGTCCAGTCCCTGCCGACCGCTCGGGCAGGGAGGCGTCAGGCGCGAATCGTAGTTCTCCCTTTCGCCGCGAGCAAGTCTCAGGGAGCGGGAGACGCCGAACTTCGGGACGACATCAACATCCTGCTTCTCATCGTAAGTTTACCCACCGGTGTTGGCATCCGTTGATGATTCTCGCCAGGAAGAAACTAGACCGTGACGTTGGTCAGACGGCGGTTGTCTATCCCGTCGTCTGTCTTTATCACTCTTCGTTCTGCAGGAGGAAGTCTTTCCCTTCGACGTGACTCTGCAGGAGGAACTCGTGACTCTTTTTTTTTTTTTTAATGTTTACTTATTTTTGAGACAGAGACAGAGCATGAGTGGGGGAGGGGCAGAGAGAGAAGGAGACACAGAATCCAAAACAGGCCCCAGGCTCCGAGCCATCAGCACAGAGCCCGACGCGGGGCTCGAACTCATGGACTGCGAGATCATGACCTGAGCCGAAGTCCGTCGCTCCACGGACGGAGCCCCCCAGGCGCCCCTGGACTCGTGACTCCTATTTTACGGGTCATACTGAGTTACTGTCAGTTTTGCTGTCGTTATTCAAATTGTCCCCGAGTTGGCCAGAAGGATTTTGGAGAGTTTTGATGAAGGAGGGCCACAATTAGATGCAGATTTGTAAAAAAGATCCCCGTGAACCTCAGGGCGACACTGCTCTGTACAGCCGGGGTCAGCTACGCTCGAGGACAGGGGTGACACAGGGGCCGGCAGAGACTAGGAGCCGCTGCGACCCTCAGCCGCCGCCCGTGGGAACGCGCGATGCTGAAAACCGGTGGGTACTTTCTTAGAGACAGCCGCCGACCGCCTTCTGTTGTTCTGCAGGTTCTAGAAGGTCGTATAAATAGGATCTCACGGTGCTATTCTCTTACTCCTGGCTCCTTTCACTTGGTGTGATGTTTTGGGGACCCACCCACGTTGCGCGTGTCACAAGTGGGTTCCTTTCTGTGCTGTGTCTTTTCCAGCGCATGGAAATGCCACCGTTTTTATAACCGGCTCGGCTGCCGGTAGACGGGCTGTTTTCCGTCTGGGCTGTTGTAAGCCGTGCACGCCTGGGGCGGGATTGTATACGGTATGTTAGCTTTAGAAGACGCTGCCCAGCTGTTTCCCAAAGTGGTCCCGGTGGGGGCACACGAGCCCTGTGTCCTCAGGCTGGGGCGGGCCGGAGGGTCCCCCGTGTGCTGGGCAGACCCCTCAGGGAAAGACGCTGGGGTCCCCCTTCCTGGGGCTTCTTTGGGGCTGGCAGAGTGGTGTTTGGGCCACTAAAGGAGTGACCCCCTGCCCCCCCCCAAGTTATGAAGAACTTACAGGCCCACAGGGCAATGAAGTCACAGGGACAGTAAGAAAGGAGCCGAGGCTAAAGTCCCCAAAACATCTAGGAAGTTCTAAAGTCCCTCCTTCCCTCCCTCCCTCCCTCGAGCTCTGGCTCCAGCAGCCCCACTGGGGCCCCGGGGCAGAGGGGCAGGGACATTCAGATTGGGAGGGCCACGAGCCACACATATCACTGCTGTCCCCCCCGGGTTCCCGTGTGCAGACCTGTTTGGGAATCTCCCCCACGGTAGGCTCTGCCCTTGGCCAGCCTGGCCCATAACAGGTCAATCAGATCAGAAGCTCTGGGCGAGGGGCTCAGGGCTTCCCAGTGGTTTCCAATGCTCGACCAGGGTGAGACCCTCCAGCTGTGGGGCTCCGGGCTAGGAGCTGGCCCCCAGGGGACCGGGCCTCCTCTGAGCAAGGCTGCCCCAGCTTCAGGCAAGTCTGGATTGGCCTCTGATGTTCCAGAATGCCTTGTGGCCTCCGGGAGAGCAAGGGGCCGGCTCTACTGACAACCCGGCTTGTGGGCTCCTGGTTGAGGCCCTGGGGCTGCGGGCGGCAGCAAAACAGGACAAAGGGCTGTTACTATCCAAGGGAAGTCGGTGCCCTTCCCACAGTGGGGAGACAGGCGGGGTTTGATTTCTAAGATCGGAGGCACCAACCAGGTGAGGAATGGCTTCCCCTGCAGGTTTACAGGATGGCCCTGGGGGTCAGAAGCAGGGACAGAGCCACCCACCCTCCCGGATTGCTGTCCGAGCCATGCCTTTCTTTTGTGCAGAGGACCCCCTTCGCCGCCTGGACACCCAAGGCGCGCAGACGAGCTAGGGGTGCAGCCAGCCTCCCAAACGCTCACCCGCCCTTGCAGCTACATGAAACGACCCCACGGCGTTGGAGGTGATCTGTTGTGAGTCCCTGTCCTGCAGACCGGACCCCGCTTACTCAGCGGGCTGCATTGGAGGCCCCTGGCTCCCGTTCCCACAACGCCCAGCAGCCGTCACGGCCCCCTCGGGGAAACCAGTCCCGGGTGATTTTGCCAAGCCCTGCATTCAAGCTGACACCCACAGCCTGCCTGGTGACTCACACCAGTCTTCCAAAAGTAATTCCCGAAAAGTAAATCCCCCTGGATTACTGTCTGTATTCGCAAAAGTGAAATCCATCTGGACAGCGTGGCCGTGTGCCCCGTGGGGTCTCTCACAGGCCCAGAAGGCCATGGTCCGGAGTAAGCATCTTTCTTGGGGGGGAAACAATTTAACATCTACTCTGCTAAAATATTTGTATTGCATTGCCGAAAAGTAATGAGGGCTTCTGGTGGAAAATCTGAGAGGTAACAGGTCTGTTAAAAAGAGGCTTAAAAGCACCTACAATGGGCAACCATTTCTCATCTACTCTGCTATGGAAGGGTCAGTTGGAAGTCGGGAGAAAGCCCCCGCAGGACAGGGCTGGGCTGTGGGCACAGGACAAGAGTGTGCCCCCACCCCCCGAGACTGGCCCGGCCTCCCCAGACAGCTGGTCTGTGGCTGTGGGGCCATGGGCGATGGCCAGTGGGTGCCCTAGGGCAACAAGTCCCTACCACCCTCGGTCACTGAGACAACCGTGTGACATCGCTTTAGTAGTAAACCTTCAATTAGTGACAGGGGTGTGGGGACTGGGGAGGAGCAGTGAATCACCCACTTCCAGCCCCCCTGGTGGAGCCCAAACGAGGTCAGGGAGCTCAGACCCTAGGGAGGGAGTCTGTCTGGCAGGGGTCATCTTTCCAACCCAGACGCCCAGCCACAAGTCACAAGGATTGGTTGTCCTTGGGTCAGGTGTTTACCCAAATCAGCTCTGCCTAGAGGGCCGAAGGGCTTGGGCGGGGGCGGGGAGAGGCCAATCCCTGGAAGGAATAAAGGGCAAGCCACTTGGGAATGGGGAGTAGGTCCAGCATTAGATGCCCAGCAACTACCTGGGACTGAAAATGCCCCCGGCTGGACCAGCTCCTTGTCTACGTTTTACTGTTCCCGTTGAGGTATGCCCGCCCACGTCTACACGGCCGCTTAAGCCAGAACCCCGGGGTGGTAGATCGCAAGCAAGGGCCGCGGCTGCTTCTATCTCATACACCTGTTCCTTCGCTGGTGACTTCGCCCATGTGGCTCGCTTGGGCTGATGGGCATCTGGAAACAGGACGTAAGAAGAGGCTTGAATGCCTTTGCACGTTGGGGCTTGCCGTTTTTGCTGATGTTGGAGCCCCGAGACCCCTGTGGCAGGAAGCCCAGGCTGGCAAGGATTGAGCGTGACAGACCCTGGAAGGACCTGTCCCAGCCGAGGCCCTCACCAGGATCGTCTGGCCACCAGCCAGCCCGCCAACGGACCACAGGTGCCAGAGAGCAGCTGAGACCTATAGAACAACCCAGCCCAGCCCAAATGGCTCGGGCTCCGATGACGGGGAGTTTGTTCAGGGTGCAAGGCTCTCTCCTGAACGGAGCCCAAGGGCTGACCGTGCAGGTAAATGAGGTGCACATTTTGCAGCCGCTACTTTTGGGATCCTTTGTTATGCAGCACTAGCCGACTGAAACAGGAAGGGGAATCCAGAGATGGGGGGCTGATGTTCACAAACCTCAAGCCCGTGGCATTGGTTTGGGGATCGGGCGGCAGGCAGCACACGGTAAAGTGCCAAGGCGACTACTAGCAAAGCCTGGGAAGATGACAGAACTATCAGGGGCGTTGGGAAAGGCAGTAGAGAGCACTGTGGCTGGCGGAAAAGTGGTCGCACAGGAACTCAACGGCTGGCCAACCGCTGTCCGTGGTAACTCAGAAGGTGGGACCTGGTGGAGCGTGATAAGTGGAAGAAATGAGCACGGGGTCAGGGTCAGATCAAACAGCTTAAGCCCTTTGCTAGGGCCTCGGGGAGGACTGCAGGCAGTGGCCAGTGGACCCTCCCCGGCAGATGAGAGAGAGTCTAAGAATCTTCAGGCTATTGCCCGTGGAACCTTCACATCCCACCCCAGCTGGAGAGGGGCCTGTCTAGAAATGAACTGAAGGCAGGACCACTGTTGAATGGGAAGGACTGAAGTCAGATTCGTAGGAAATGCACACGTCTTTAAAGGCAGTTGTATTGTCAGAAGCACCACGGTGTGGCCTGAGACGGCTCGAGCTGAGGGCAAGATTCTGGGGGCCCAGCTTCCTCTGTGCAGAAACCAGACTGGGAAGGCCAGTCAGCTGCCAAGGGGCATTGCTTATGGAAATAGGGACCCCCCAGAGGGTAGAGTTCTGGAGCACAGAGGGGGCCGCAGCCCACCCCGCTCAGGGAAACACATTCTCTTGACTTCCTGCCTCTCCCCGCCTGTCCCCACCTCCACGAGTGCTTCCTGAGATGATCCTCGAGAAAGTGCCCACCTCCGAGTATCTTCTCGCTAAGCGCGATGCTGGCTGACTCCTCCCAGGGTGAACGCACACCTGACCAGGGGAGACATGCGTAGGGAGAAGCTGAGGAGGCTGAGGGGTCCTGGGAGTAGGGCAGACGGCAGGGGGGCAGTGGGAGAGTCGGAGCAGGAAACAGCCCTAGTGCTTCAGGGTAGTAATGTCTCATGGTCAGCCTCCAGCACTTCCCTGTCGTGCCTGTACGGTCCTCTCCCGCCATTACCAAATGTATTTATTATTATCTTTTTAACGTTTATTCACTTTCTGAGAGAGACAGTGTGAGCAGGGCAGGGGGCAGAGAGAGAGGGAGACCCAGAATCCGAAGCAGGCTCCAGGCTCTGAGCTGTCAGCACAGAGCCCAACGTGGGGCTCGAACCCACGAACCGGGAGATCATGACCTGATCTGAAGTCGGACGTTTAACCGACTGAGCCCCCCGGCGCCCCTACCAAATTTAAATCAAAGTCCGCTGTCCAGCAAAAAGTACGATGTGGAAGATACATGAGGATCATTTAACTATTTCTTATCAAGTTTTTTTTTTTAAGGATTAATTGTTGAATTTTGTCAAGTTCTATTTTTTTTTTATTTGAGAGAGAGAGAGAGAGAGAGAGAGAGAGAGAATCTCAACCTAGCAGGCTCCACACTCAGCTTGGGGCAGGACCGGGGGCTCAATCTGTTGACCCTGGGATCGTGATCTGAGCCAAAATCGAGTCGGATGCTCAACCGACTAAGTCCCCCAGGCGCCCCCGGTCACGTTCTGTCTTGTGAACATCACAGTCATCCTTCTCCTATGGGGCGAACACGAATATTCTGGTACACGCCCCCCAGTAGGCATGCTCGCACACCTTTGGGGGCAAACATGGCAGGTGTTTCTGCACAAACAGGCCACGCCACTCACACCCCCAAGCGCCGCAAGGGTCCCAGCTGACCTGCGTTCTCGCTGACGCTTGTTACCGGAGGCCCTCCGCCTGCCGCGAGGTGTTACGGTGGCTTTCGTCCCCCCACCCCCGCGATCCCCGAGGCGGGCTGTGTTCTCTCGCGTGGTCTGTGGCCGTCGGATGCTCCCCTGGATTAAGGCCCCGCTCAAGTCTCTTGTCCCCGTTTTCATCGTGCTGATGGTCTTTTCCTCACTGATTTATAAAATTTCTTTAAGTAACCCGGGAGTGGCTGATCCCGGTCGCACACATCGCAACTGTTTGTATCTCCCTCGCCTGTTTCTTCCTTGCCCGCGGGGCGTCCTTTCGCGAACAGAAGCTCTCAGTTTCAACGCAGGTGAAATGTTCAGTATTTCCCTTCACGATTGACCCTTTTCTCCTTTGCCCGCTCCGGGGTCGAAGCTGTTCTTTTCCAGGATCCTTTAAAATCGGTGTGTTTTTGCCTTTTGCGTTCGCACAGGGTATGAATTCTGGATTACATATATTTTTAAAAACACGAATGCTTCTCTGCCCAGAGCCACTAACTGAAGAAACGCTTCCTTCGTCAGGGATCTGTAGGGCCGGCTTTGTCATCAATCAAGTACCCACTTAGGAAGATTTGCTTCTGGGCTCCCTATTCTATTGCCAAACCCTTTGTCTCAGTGGCTTAATTGCTGTCTGCGCCATTCATTCGGCAGTTGATGGACATGCTAATTTGGGGCGATTACGCAGCCTTTTGAGTCTGGCCTGTTCCACACAGCATGATGCGTTAGGAACCCACCCGCGATTCCGCATTTGCCGTGCCTTTTCAGCGTTGCGGAACCAGTGGTTGGACGGACCACGGCTGGCTCGTGAGATGATTGGGTCACAGGGTAAGTTTTCACGGGGCGCCAAGTGGTGGGCGTTCCTCCCAGCAGCGAGTGGCGCTCCAGTCTGCCCGCCCCGTCCTCTGCCCCGGGGCCATGAGCACGCGTGCGCCGGTGTTGGTCACGATGCGCTGCGGTAGGTGGTGGCGTCTTGCCGTGGCTTCTGTCTGCGTCTCCTAATGACAAAGACACCAAGTCTCGATTTGTTGCTTATTTGTGGCCACGTGTCCTCTGGAGTGAACCTTTTCCCCAATTTTTAAAATTAACAAATTTTTTCTTCGGGTTTTTGAAATGTTTATTTTTTAGAGAGAGCGAGCAGAGTGCGAGCAGGGGAGGGACAGAGAGAGAGGAGACACAGAATCCGAAGCAGGCTCCAGGCTCTGAGCTGTCAGCACAGAGCCCGACGCGGGGCTCGAACCCACGAACCGCGAGATCATGACCTGAGCTGAAGTCGGACGCTCAACCGACCGAGCCATCCAGGTGCCCCTGGTGCCCAACTTTTTAAAAAAAATTTTTAACGTTTATTTATACTTGAGACAGAGAGAAGGACAGAGTGCAAGCAGGGGAGGGGCAGAGACAGAGGGAGACACAGAATCCGAAGCGGGCTCCAGGCTCCGAGCTGTCAGCACAGAGCCCGACGCGGGGCTCGAACCCATGAACCGTGAGATCATGACCTGAGCCCAAGTCAGATGCTTAACCGACCGAGCCACCCAGGCGCCTCCAGTTAAAAATATTTTTGTAGTAATTTGATAGTAATTTCCAAGCATGGACATTTGTGAAATTAAAAAAAAAAAAAAAAAGATTTCCGGCTTAGTTTCATTGGTTTGGTTACACGTTGCTTTTGAAAAACTACCCCCAAACAGTGGACTCAAGTGACGACGACAACAAGGGCATTGATTTTGCTGGTGAAGTTTGGCTGGAGCTCTGTGGGCGGGACCCAAAGTCGAGGTCGAATCACCGGAGGGTCCGCCCAGCCACATGTCTAGCGCCTGATGGGACAGCCGCTGGGGGCTCTGGGGGTGGGACACCTTCCCAGGACCCCTGCGTGTGCCCTCAGCTTCCTCGCGGCATCCTGGCCGGTTTTACGAGCCAGACCTTTCTGAGAGAGAGAGCCCACCAGAAGTGGTGTCCACCTTGGGTGTCCCCTGGCATCAGGTCCACTGGGCTCCCGTCCTTGAAGCAGCCACAAAGACCCTCCAGGTTCAGAGTTCTTCTCTTAATGGGAAAGGCCAAGGTTCTGGAAAAACCCTGGAACAGAAATAGTATAGCAGCCATTTTTGGAAAATACAGTCTGTTGCGCTCATTGTGGTCGGAAAATATACTGCGCGAGCTATCAGCCCTTTCGCTTTTCTTCGAGACTTGATGACCAATTTTTGTAAACGCTCCGGGAGCATTTGAGAGGGACGTGTGCTCCGGGCTCGTACGAAGTAACAAAATCTCAGTCAATTGTGTTCGTCACGTTGATTGATATCCGTACTGATTTTCTGTCTCGTTGTTCTTTTTATTGGGAGAGAATATGTTAAAATCTCCCATTTGGTCGTAGGTTTGGCTATTTTTCTTTGTTTCTTTGAAAGGCTTTGCTTTATGTATTTTGAAGCTATTTTATTAGGTACGTAAAATTTGGAATTGTTACATATTCCTGATAAATGGGTTGTTTTGTCGGGCACAAACTGTTTCTCTTTATCTCTAGTAATGCTTTTTGTTTTGAAGTTTATTTTTCTGATGGTACTGTGGCTACAGCAGCTTTCCTTCAGTTAGCATTTTGTACTATCTTTTCCCTGTTCTTGTACCTTCAATCTTTCCGGATGCTTGTGTCTGGGGCAAATTTCCCTTAAGCACGATGTAGTTTCCCACCCCTGCCCCACCCCATTATAATTCTACATTGATTCTTATTTACTTTGAGCAATTATTAAGTTTATTTACTAAGTACAAATAGCTTATTAAAAAATGTTTAATGTTTATTTATTTTTGAGAGACACAGAGAGACAGAGCACGAGTTGGGGAGGGGCAGAGAGAGAAGGAGACACAGAATCCGAAGCTGGCTCCAGGGTCTAAGCTGTTCGCACAGAGCCCGACGCGGGGCTCGAACCCATGAACCGTGAGATCATGACCTGAGCCGAAATTGGACACCCAACTACTGGGCACTACCCAGGCGCCCCTAAGTACAAATAATCTGAACAAACCCACCCAGTAGAGTGAACCAAGAGGGCAAATTTTACTAGATTCTTATTTTCAAAAAGAAAAAAGGACCAAGGACTTCTCGTTTCCTGCTGCTTGGTATTACGCTTGTTTGTGTAAAAACCTTGAGGGAAAACCAATGATTTTTCCATGCTGACACTTCTCAGACGAAAAGGGCTAAAAGATCATTGAGGTCTGCAGACAGATGTGGGCCCCCAGCTCTGGATGGCCCCTGGGACCCCGTGGAATTGGAGGTGAGAAATTCCGCCCGGATGGAGAGGGGAGGTGGGGAGGGCAGCTCCTTCAGGGGGGCTGAACTCCAGAAGGACCCCCGGACTCAGGAGCCCTCAAGCCAGGGCAGCCCAGTCAGGTGTGACCCCCTCTCCCCCTGGCTCAGGCCCAGGCCCCAGGCCCCCTCAAGTCGGGGCGATCTTTGATCGATCTTTGCTCCCAGGGACCCTCTCGGATAGGAACGCTCCTTGGTGATTATATTCCACACGAAAGGCCCCGGCTTGGAATGTCCCTCGCAGCAAATTCATTCAAACCGTCTTTGGTGGAGAGGCTGTCGAAAATGTGTCAGCAATGACAAAGCTCGCCCCAAACGGGGACATGAAGAGTTCTCCCAGTACTGATGGAGAGAATGAGGGAGAATGAGCACATAAACGTGCTGGGGAGACGGCTGTCAAGGTTGGCATTCGTCATTGCGGTGTGACAGCGTCCCATTCCGTGGGACTTCTCCCCGAAGATGTGCTCGGTCCAGTGACCTACAAAGACCCACCGCACGGCCCGGATGTGTGTCCCTCTCACCGGGCTCAAAAACAGAGCCAAGATCTAAGAAAGGCGTGCCCTCTGTACCGTGGTTCTCGAGGGGAGGTGGGGGCCCCCCCCGGGGACTCGTGGCCATGTCTGGGGACACTGTGGCCACCCACCTCCAGCATCCAGTGCCCGGGGACCCCGAGGCAGGAAGTCACTCAGCCCCGCGGTGAAGTGGGGACCCACTCTTGGGGCGTCTTTTAGGCAAAGCAGACGGGCAGCCTGAATTTGGGCAAGAGAACTACATGAGGCTTTATAATGTTGTGTAAAAATATCTTTGTTATAAAGGAAAGCGCTCCCCGCCGCCTCTCAGAGCCTCCCGGAACTTGGAAGTCATGGTTGCTGGTCTATCCTGATTGATTTAAGGCAACAGGAGAATTAATTGGCCTAAACGTTGCAACCTGAAGGCAAGTTTCAGTTGATGCATCGGCACACGTCCCACGTAGAAGGCGCTCGATAAATACTTGCAGGATAAATGGAGGAGGGGGTCCCGGAGGCGCAGGGAAGAGGCAGGGGCGGGGCCCGAACTGCCAGCGGGAACCGCGTCCCTGCTGTCACGGCTTGGGCTGTGGCGTTCCCTGGCCCGCACCCCGGGGTTGCCGGCCCGCAGGGACCCTCCCCCAGGAGCACGGGGCGGGCGAGAGGAACCCTCTCCAGGCTCCACACCAGCCGACTGCAGAGCGAAAATGAAAAATGTCCTCTGGGGCAGGAAGTTTTGTATTTCGGTGCAGGCATTTCCCTCCATTAGGTGTCTTTCTAAAAAGGTCTGTCGTCCTTCCTGACAGAAGGGGTCCTTAGGGTAGATGGCCAAGTCTTGAGTATGGGAAGGTGGTGAAACCCAGGGTGTGTGTGTGTGTGTGTGTGCACGCACACGTGAGCCCGTGTGCGTGCGTGTGCACACGTGAAGTGGGAGACCGTCCCCTTCCAGGTGGCTGATGTGGGACGGTGTCATCCTGGAACCCTGTGGCCGCGTGGAGAAGGCTCTTTTACAGAAGGAGGGAGGGAGGGAGGGAGGCAGAAACGCCTCATGCCCCTGCTTGGTCTCTGGGCCCAGGCTGAGGCCGCCTCCGCCAGAAGCTTCCTTCCTGGGGCAAGTTGGTTTGGGTCGAGTTTCTGCTCCTTGCAGTGGAAAGTTCTGACCTGTAGGGCTTCTAGCAGGTTCTGTGCTTCCTGAGCAAACTGCTGTTCACCAAGTCTTTATACGCCTGAGCTCAGACATTCGCAAGACGTGAGTTTTTAGATAGAAAGAGAACCATGGACGCCCGGCCGGCTCAGCTGTCTGGCTCCTGATTACGACTCGGGTCATGATCCCGCGGTTGATGCGTTCGAGCCGATGGCGCAGAGCCTGTTTGGGATTCTGTCTCTCCCTCTGTCTCTGCCCCTCACCTGCTTGCCCTCTGTCTCTTTCTCAAAAATAAATAAAAATAAACTCTTTTAAAAAAAGAGAGCAAACCAGCTGCAGGTCGTTCAAATGGGAAGCCATAAGGCCGCGGTCAGTCAGTAAAGGACTGTGCGGAGGATGCGGCCGTCTGTCCTGTGAGGCGTACCACCCGGCCTTTGTTGTGGGACATAGTTTAGCCTCGCCCATGGGGCCCGCAGGGCCAGAATCTGGGGTGGCTTTGCCCCTGTCGGGTGTCGTCTGGGGCCCTGCTGGGAGCGGGCCGGCACGGGAGGCGTCCCAAGGGTGAGCACCTGTTCTCGACCCCTCCGTGTGGCTTGGGGCTCTCCCGGCCGTGGCCAGGCTCCGAGAGGGAGCCTCCCCACCGAGCCGGCCCGGGGAGCTGGCATTGCAGAGCGCTGGCGAGCGCTGCCCGGGTCTTGTGGCCCCTCTGCCCGTCCTGTGCTGGAGGAAGCAGCCACAGCCCCACCCCTCCTCGGGGGAGGGACAGAGACCCCATCACTCAAAGGAAAGAGAGTCGCAAACTTGGAGGCCATGTTTTATCGCTGCCACACGTCAGTCCCCAAGACCTCTCCAAGCCTGGGATGGAGGGTCGTGCGAAAATTCGTAAGGAAGGAACGCACGCCTCTGTCCTCTGTGTCTGGGGGACAGGAAGGACCCGCTCTGGAGCTCTAGGAATGAATGGCGACATCCAAGGTATCCCAGAAAATCTGGAACTTTCCAGATGTTTAACCTGCCCCAGCCTGCGACGCTGGGTCCCTGCTGCCACTCAGAGCACCCTGCAAGGGTGACAGCGCTTTCAAGAAAATTGAGGTTAAGTTCACGTAACATAAAAGGAACCACTTTAGAGGACACGATTTGGTGACGTATAACACGTTCACGATGTTGGCCAACTACCTTCTGTCTCGGGTTCCGGAACATCTACGGAGGCACCTCCCCTCCCCGGGAACCACCCATCAATTGTCTCTAGGGATTGGCTTGTTCTGGACCCCCTCGTGCAAAGGGGGTCATGTGGCATGCGGCCTTTCAGGCCCACGTCTTTCCACCAGCGTCGCGTTTTTGAGGTTTGTCCATGCCGCGGCGTGTGTTAGAACTTCACACGCTGACGTGGTTCTTTGCTGTGTGGACGGGCCCGTTTTGGTGATCTGTCCGCCTGCTGAGGGACGTTGGGGGTTGTTTTCGTATTTTGGCCTCTGTGAATAGGGCCGCTCTGAACGTTTGTGTAAAAGTGTTTGAGTGTCTGTCTTCAATTATTAGGGAAAGCACGAGAGAGGAGAGAGAGAGAGAGAGAGAGAGAGAGAGAGAGAGAGAGAGAGAGAGATGCTCCCTCCCTCGGCTGTGCCTCCAGAGAGAAAGCTTCAAGCTGAATGCTCCTTGCACCCCGGGCCAGGCCACTTTTGTGACAAGACGCAGCTGGAAAGTCTTGCAGAAGTTCCCAAGAAGTCAGCTCGGTTTGGCTGGAGGCGCCCGGAGAAACCGAGGCCGGTCTCCCATCTCTGCAGTGAGCTGGGCCCGCAGGGCAGGGCGAGCTGGGCCCGGACAGAGGCAGCAGGTCTGTGTGATCTGGGCTGTCCCGGCTTTACCCCTGGGAGTACACCCAGGATGACCACGGGCCCTGGGTGACCGCAGGCTCCTCCATGGGGGGGGGGGGGGGGGGTGTCACGGAAATCAAATGTCCAGCAGCTCAGAGGCCACTGTCGGGATCCTCGTGGGCGCAGAAAGAGCTGTCGCGGGGAGACACCTGCTGCCGGCCTGGAATCCGGGAGACCCTGTGGGCTGGGACGTGGCCAAGCCCGTGGCCCCGAGGCCTGGCTGCTGAAGAGAGGCAGGGGAGCCTGGCCTGAGCTGCGGGGCTGTTGAAGGTCGTGCAGGCAGGTGGGTTACTGGGCCCACGTTTGACCCACGCCTTTGCCAGGCGGTGGTGGGTCCGGGCAGGTTCTGGGGTCCGGCTGCTGGTCTGCATTCCTAAGTTGAAGTCACCCTACCCCCGGGTGACTGCTTTTGGAGATTGGGCCTTTAGGGGGCACTGAAGCCTCATGGGGGTCGTGAGAGTGATCCGACAGGGCTGGTGTCCTCACGAGAAGAGGGATAGACAGGGGACTCCACCTCTGCGTGTGTGCACCCAGGAAGGGCCATGCGACGGCATGGCCGGGAGGTACCCTCTGTGTGCCTGGAAGAGCCCACAGTGGCCGGCCCCTGATCTGGGACTTCTGGCCTCTAGAACTGTGAGAAAATCAAGTTCTGTAGTTTCAGCACCCCCCCCCCACCCCGTCTGTGGTGTCTTTTATGGCCGCTCAAACAGGTTAATACACCATCTTCTTCCAGAAAAATCTCTGAGGGCTGGGAGAGCCCGGGCCACCCGGGTTTATTTCCCTGAGGCTGAGAAGGACCTCAGTCACCACCAGGGCTGGGCGAGGGGGAAGCGAGGGTCCGATCCCGTATTTATTTACTGTTGGATATTTTGCCCATCATGGGTGTTTTTTTGCACTGAGTTTGATTTAAAAATTATGGGGCGCCTGGGTGGCTCAGTCAGTTAAGCCTCCGACTCTTGATTTTGGCTCTGGTCATGTCCTCACGGTTCCATCTCTCTCTCTCTCTCTCTCTGCCCCTCCCTTGCTTGTGCTCTCTCAAAAGTAAATAAATGTTACAAAAAATTAAAAAAAATTTGAGGCATAATCGACACATCACATTATATTGACTTCAGGTATACACACGCAACGATTCATTTTTTTATTTTATTTTTTTTAACTTTTTCTTTTTTTTGAGAGAGAGAGACAGAGAGAGACAGAGCACGAGCAGGGGAAGGGCAGAGAGAGAGGGAGACACAGAATCCGAAGCGGGCTCCGGGCTCTGAGCCATCAGCACAGAGCCCGTTGTGGGGCTCGAACCCACAAATGCGCGATCATGACCTGAGCCGAAGTCGGACACTTAACTGACTGAGCCATCCAGGCGCCCAACATGCAATGACTCAACATTAGTATGTATTGCAAAATGACCAGCACACTACGTCTGTTACCATCTGCCACTTCCACAGTTCTAGAATCTATTCTCTTGTGACGAGGAGTTTCAAGATTTACTTCTCTCAGCAGCTTTCAAATACGCAACCCAGTCTGATTAACCGGGCCCGTCTCATCCCCAGGGCTGGACTGTCCTAGGCGTGTCCCTCTGATCGCCTTCACCCGAGGGCGCCGCCCCCTCAACCGCGGGAGCCGCCACCAACCGCAGAAGTCGGGGCTCTGGGAGCCCAGGACCCTCCGCAGGCAGCGGTGCGGGCGCAGGGAGGGGCGCATCCAGCAGGGGGCAGTCACGAGCCGGGCGTCCAGCGCTGGAAGAGACCCCTGTCCAAGTGGAGCTGAGACCCCCGCTTCCCCGCGCTGGCCCCACGCTCCTCTTTTTAGAAAAGTGGCTTCACGGTTTTTCGTATTCGTGTCCACGCGGGCGAGGTGGGGGTTCCTGGGCCCTTTCCGCTGCTCTGGGCATCCAATGCAGCGCCCCCTCCCCCCGTGGCGACTGAGCCCGCAACGCGCCTGGACGTGTCCCTCTACCCGCCTAGCAGAGGGACTGCAAAGCCGCGCCTGAGTCCTGTGTGTAGCGGTCACACGCTGGCACCGACAACCGCTTGGATGCTGTGGCTGAGTGGACGGGGCTCCCTTCCACTTCCGTAGGACAGCGCTGCGCGGATAGCGCCCCCCACCCCCGGCTGTGTTCTGTCTGCCTCGCGGAGTCGGGGAGACCCCGTGGGGGTGGCCCATCCCCGAGCAGCGGGCACTCGGGGACAAGACGTCTGGATGCGTTCCCCCGGGGTGGAGGCAGATCCCAGAACCGGATCTTTGACCTCTGCCCCCTCCAGGCAGCCCTCTGGCGGGATGGGGGGGGAGGGGTTGGAGAGCGGGCACCTGACCCAGTCTAGAAGCCACGTGATTCACAGAGGCGGGGATGCCCAAAGGGAGCTGGGGGGGGGGGCAGGAGGCGGGGCTCCCAAGTGGTAAGGTGAGCTAGGAGAGAGGGGTCCTGGGCTCAGCAGGGCTGGGGCAGGAGTCCCCAGGGGGATTTCTATTTCGGCTAACACCTCGGGCACACGTGGGACGTGCCACACCCGGGCAGCCTTCACCGCCAGCACGTCTTTCAATCCTCACCCCTGGCGGGGAGCCGCAGCTAGACAGCTGGGGCCTTGGGTGACATGCTGGGGAGGGCGGGCTTCCTGGGGGAGGCAGTCAGAGCCGTGGGGGGGGGGGTGACCATAGGCAGCGGGTGCCCCCGCGGGACCTTTCAGCCACGGGGAGGCCTGCGTGGGCTCCTCTCTCTGGGTCCCTCTGCCTTGTTCCTCCCAGACCCCGCCCAGAACCCCAGAGCTCCCCCCCCCCCCCCCCCCCCCCCCCCCCCCCCCCCCCCCCCCCCCCCCCGCTGCACCTGGGCGGACAAAGCTCATTCCCTCCCAGCTCTGCAGCCCCCGGGGGCAGGTTTGGGGGCAAGAAATCCTGGGGAGGAGGCGAGACAGGGGCTGGAGACAGGGTGGCCTGCAGTGGTGTCCTCCTGGCCTTCAGGGGTTTGGGACGAGCCAGGGCCCCGCTCCTCTGTGGGGGAGCCCCCGAGGAGGGGAGCACCGAGCACTGGGCGTCCCCACCAGGAGGGCACTGTCCCAGGCACCGCGGGGCAGAAACACCCATCAGCGCCTAGCAGCCTGCTCTGCCCCAGAGAGGAGCATCGGGTCCCAAAGGACCTGCCTTGTTTGACCCCGGGGCCCGTTTCCAGAATATTCTCTGCAAGGGGGAGAAATGCCAGCGGCTTTGTGGAGACCTCTCAGGGCACCTGGGTCCCCAGAAAGCAGCTGGAGGAGAGGCTGACTGGGAAGGTTTTCTGACTGCCGGGGCGGCCATCACACAGAAGGCGGCTCAGACAACAGCACGAAGGTGTCCTCACGCTGCGGAGGCTGGAGTGAGTCCGAGGCGGAGGCCTGGCAGGGCTGGTTCCTTCTGGGGCCTCCCTCTCGGGCTTCTGCTCGGCCGTGCTCTCCCCGTGTCTGCACTCGGTCGTCCCTGTGTGCGTCTGTGTCCTGTGCCTCGTTGGTCATCCTGGTTGATGACTGTCTTCCTGGGCCCTGAGCCCCTGGAAACCGGTCCCGCGCCCCGTGGTGCAGGGGGAGCGCAGGAGGCTTGTGAGTCTCCGACAGCATAGCCCGGGCAGACCCGAGCTGCCTCGGGTCTGGGGAAGGAGGGCTGTGCGTTGCGGGTTTGATCGAGTCCTTGGACCTCCCGTCCTGGCTGCAGGGCCCGTGGCCAGGATCAGCCCGGGCCTCAGGGTGCTGGTGTACCTGGCCTCGCGGCACCAGCCCCCCCACCCCACCGCCTCCCGGGCCCCCATGTACGTGGGGAGCTCGGTCAGCAGCACTCAGGCTGCCACAGACAGAGCGTGTCCCCACACAGGGGCCCAGACTCCCATCGGCCTCTGACACCCAGCAGAGTCCTCCCAAGTGTCTGTACAAACCCCTCCTTCCGCAGCAGCATCAGCGACAGTGGGAAACGTGGGGAGGACCTCAGGGCCACGCACGCCCTTCCCAGGCGCCCGGGCCCCGAAGCGCAGCAGGGAAAGGCAGAACATCTTTTCCCGGTGAACAAACGGGGCTCAGAAGCCCCCCTTCCCACCCGTGGAGGGAAACTTGATCTCGTTAGTTCACGGGGACCGTGTCCCTTCAGGATTTTTCCTGGCCCCTTTTGGGAGACATCGGGGACACTCCTTCCATGTCGCCCATCTGCTTCTCCTGGGGGCGGGCAGGTTCTGGGCCTGGTGGCACGCAGGTCGCAACAATGGGGTAGGTCAGTCCTCCGCTGTCCTCCCCTGGCCCTCCGCCAGGATGCCGCTCGTCCGCTGTCCTCTCCGGCCTTGGGTTCCGGCCAAGTTCTCCCCGGAGAGTATGCTTCATCGCGTCTGAGCCCCGAGTCCAGATGGCACACGGACACGAGTGCCACCCCCGCAACCCTACTGCCTGCTCAGGGTTACAATTAACACAGAAGGAAACACCGGCTGCCCCATAGCTTGGTCTCTTGTTTATGCCTGTCTTTTCCAGGTTTTCCCAGGGTCCAGCTGGGCGTCCGTGGCCAAGGACCAGCTCACGGCAGGGAAGGGCTGGCCCGAGGCCGCAGGGTGACCTGGGGACGGTGCCGGCGGGCCCCCACCTTCCCCCTGCAGACACCCGCTTGCACAACAGACAGGCTTTGCACGGGCGTCCCTCAGTCTGAGAGGGGAAGTCAGGGGCCCCGGAGCCTCGCGTCTGTCGGCATGAATCCGTGCTCTGTGTCCCCCCGCCATCCCAGCTTGTGGGAAGACAGTCGATCTCTGTCTCCGGAAATCCGTTTTGGGGAGCGTCTGGTTCTGACCCACTTGTGGACACGGATATGAGCAGCTTCATTAGCTTAAAGATTTCCTGTCCCTGAGCGGGCTGGAGATTCCGCACGTGGACGTGCCAGTGCTGGGCTCTTTCCCGCGCTGAGCTGAGCTGGGGGGGGGGGACAAGGGTGTCACAGAACAGCTCTGGGTGACTCTTTGACTTGTTCCAAGACCCTTTGTGGCAGAAAGTCCCTAGTGTCCTGCTCAGAACACCCGCTCCGGGGATGCTGGTAGATGAGGCGTGGAGAAAAGAATTCAAGCCAAATAAATTTGGGGACGTGGTTCTGGATGAAGGGTCGAGGTCCCCCATGCTTTCCGGCCAGTTGTACAGCCCTGCACTTTGTGAGCTGCTGTGGGGGCCGAGCACGGACCTCCTCGGTATGTTTGCCCCCGGGGGTGTTTCATGGGAAGACGCCAGAAGGAACGCACTCTGGAAATACCACCCAGGGTGGTCCCTGTCCACCCTCCGCCTCTAGAAGGTGGTCATCCATCGTGATGGGACCCCACCTCCCTGAGGAAGCGGGAGGGGAGCAGCACCTGGCGCGGCCCAAGGGACCGGGGCGTGTGGTCCACCACACGATGGCGAATGTTCTCAGAGGGTTCCTGGCAGGGTTGCTCCGGGCACCCCTGCCCTGGGCTGTCCCCTCGGTCACCTCTCCCACCGGGTTTTGGGCACGCCCCAGGGAAGCAAGCTCCAGTCTCCACCGCCGTGGTGGGCGACATCACTGCCCCGGTCTTCGGAGGGGGCACGGGGGGCCAGGTGGGGTCACTCCAAGTCTGTGTCAGTCACGCATCGAGTGGCCGCAGAAGGGAGTCGGTTCTACCCAGCTCCAAACTCCACACTTTTCCACTTGCTGGACTTGATGCAAACCCGATGTCCGGGGTCAGACCCCGTTTGGGTTACCGGCTTCCCAGTGTGTAGGGACAAGGGACATGGCAGTGGTCCGGGCCCCGGGGGCTGCAGGGAGCCCGCCGGCCACTTGGCCAAGCACAGAGTAGGGTCTTCTGCCCGTCAGTCGCCAGCAACAGTGTGTGTCCCTCCGAGGAGCTCCCTGCACGGCTGTGCGGAGTGCTGACAGCTGGGTGTGGCTCCTCTGGGGACAGGAAGCTGAAGCCTGGGCGCGGGGCTCAGGACAGCCTGTCACCTGCATGGATCCTAGCAAAGCCCGGCGGCCTCTGTGCTTCCGACTCGGTCCCCGGAACCTGTTCAGCGGCCTCCGGGGCAGTGGCTTGGGAGGTGGCTGGAGTGTCCTGCTGAGGGGGTGGGTGAGGGGTCCGGTGCCCTGCTTGTCGTGTGGTGGGGACCATCTCCCCGGGTGACTGGCCCGCCCTGCTTGTGGTGAGGCCGCCTCGCTTCTGGGCTCGGAGTCCTGGGTCCGGCCAAGAGCAGCCCGGGGCACTCGCCCGTGGCCCCGGCTGGCAAGTCCCAACATTGGGACCAAGTTCTCTGGGCCTGGGGCTGAGCAGACCTGAGGGCAGGGGTCGTCCCATCTAGTGCCCGACGGGGCTGGGGGAGGGAGGTCACATGAGGCCAAAAGCACGTAGGGCCCACCCTGGAGAAGAGTGAGCACAGATTCAGGGGGAGGTGCTGTGAATAACAGCAGTGATGTGTCCCAACCCGGTCCTGGGCCCCTCGGGGGCTGGTCTTGTGCAGGCTGAGGGCAGGGGCCTGAGTGATGGTGAGGGAGAGTTGGCCTGGTCCCCAGTGGCTCTCCTTCCCTGTGACTGCCCCCCTTCCCTGTGACTGCTCCCCTGTCCCGTGGCCACCCCTTTCTGGGGAATACGGCCAGCTTCTGGGCTCAGACGTGTCCTTGTTCCCACCTCAGATGTTTCCGTAAAAAGGCACTGTCCAGACAGTGGGACCCTGGACCACAGACAGTCACTGGGGTTTAGTGACTTGGCACCTGAGAAGTGCTCAGCCCCACGTCGGTCACAGAAGTGCCGTCTCCAAGCCACTGCACGCGGACCCAAGCCATCCAGCGAGAAGGGCAGCCGAGCCACCTCTGTCCCCTTGCTGGTGCTGCCCTGTGGCCACCAGGAACACAGGCTTCCCTTCGTCAGGGTCCCGGGCCCCCAGCTTCCCGCAGTGACTCTGCTCCTGCTCAGGGATCGGAGGAAGGCCCCCCTCTACTTGCCGGTTCTCGGGGACAGAGCCCCACGTCTGCCCTCACCGTGGAAAACAGAAATCGGACCGAACCTGCCGGGGGGCCTCAGCTGCCACAGCTGGGCCCCTGCGGGAGCAAGTTCTCCAGACCTCCTCTTCTCCCTGGGTCCCTGCAAGACGCCTCCACCTCCCTCCCGGGTGTGCCACGCGGAGGCCGGTGCTGGGGCCACAGCGTGGAAGGCAGAGCAGAGCCGTCGCCCTCGGGGCTCTCCTTGGGGTCGGAGAGGGAGAGTGACGGCACGAGGTGGGGCTGTGAGGCCACGGTGGCCCCAAGCGTTGGCCCCAGGGCTCTGGGTGCCTCCACCAGCGCACCTGAGACCCTAGAGCCGCCTGAATGGCCCCATCCCCGCCCACTGCTCCCTTCCCCTTCTAGAAAGCTCTCCAGGAGCTCCCGCCCTCATCCCACACCTGCCCAGTCACCAGGCCTGCTGTGCCCACCCTATTGCCCCAGGTCACCCCCCACCAGCCCGGGCCGCTGTGACGGCCCCCTCCCCCAGGCCCCCACAGTCGTCTCCCTAACTCATCAGTCTGGCCTCGTCCACCTCTGCTCGGGACTCTGTGGCCCCCCACGCCCAAGCCCCCAGAGTGAATCTTACTGACCTCTCCCTGCTCACTCCCGTGATGCTGGACTGCGTGTCCTGACCCCAATCCCTGCAGCCCACCCCACAGACCTGGCCCGGATGGGATGCACTCCTCCTTGGGGCTCCCGTGGGACCCCGTGAGCGTCTCAGCCGGGATGACCGCACGGCTCGGTTCACATATCTGTCTGCCCCAGACTGGCACTCCACGAGCAGAGCCCCCGAGCCCGGGCCCTGGTGGCGGGTGTCCTTGGCACAGTGGGCACCCAGGAAGACACGGCTTGGATGAATATGTGAACGATGATCCTGTGGCCCCTGGGCCCTGAAACGCCAGAATCACCTGCCGTGGGTGGGGGCCGTGGGGACCACCCCCAACTCGAGACTCCCACCCTCCACCACCCGCGAGGCCACTCCACCCCGCCCCTGCTGCGGGCCTCCTGCCTGCCCTCCTGCCCTCGGAGTCTTCTTTGGGACCCCATCCCTTGTGTGGGGTGACCGGGGAGTGCTGTCCCGGCACTGCCCCAGACGGCTGGGGACCGGCCAGCCTGTGATTGTCCACAAGAGGGCGCCGAGAGCCCACCCACGGCGGCTGAGTGGCCTGGGGAGCGGTCGGGGAGGGGGGTGAGCACGCGCACGTGGCAGGAGCGGGAGTGTGCAGGCGTGCGCGTGTCTACACGGATCTGGGGGCCTGGGGGCGCTGTGCCCGCAGGGCGGTGGGCCAGGGCAGCCCAGGGGGTCCTCGATGGGTGCCGGTCAGGAGGGGCCCAGGCCCAGGGCAGGCCTCCAGCTTGGCCCTGCCCTCTGTGTAGTTTCAGGCTGGGACCCTGCCAGCCTCCGTGGGCGTGGGCGTGCGTTCCCCGGGTTCTGCCTCAGCCCCAGCACTCATGGGCATGACCTGGGTGCTGGGTGAAAACGCCAGTTCCCAGGCCCCAAGGCACCTGCATCTGTGTGTGGGGCTTGTCTGGGAAGCCTTGAGGCCACTCGCAGAGGTCCCGCTGGGCCCCTCTCTCATCTGTTTTCCCTGCAGGGGGCCAGGGCGCGGGTTCGGGGTTCGAGGTGGCTGCGATGGGACACAGCAGTGCCTGGAGGTGGTCCAGGCCAGGGAGGTGCCGCTGGGAGGTGGTGGTTGGGGCGGGGGGGACGAGTCCACGTGGCTCTGGGCATCTTTCCTAAGTTGGGTCTAAAGTCCTCCAGGAGCAAAGAAAACCTCAGTAGGAGGGGTCCAGAGGAGACCTCTTCTCCCACACGAGGGAGGGCAGGGGGCTTGCTGGGAGGCGGATGAGAGGGCACCCAGGAGAGGGGCCTGGGTCCCAGTCTGTGGGCAGCTCAGGGCCCTCCCCTGCAGGAGGCCGGTGGGGGACTGTGGGTGGGGCACTCAGCACTGGCAGGGCTGAGCAGCGGGGGAGGGCCCACCATCGTCTCCGAGTGGGGGGTCCAGGATTGTGTCTCTGGTGACACTGGCACCCCAGCCCAGGTCAAGGGTGTCCCTTTCCCCCACAGCCGGTCCCTTCCTGCTGCGGCAGCCGCCAGGACTCCCCTTCCTGGCCCTGGGGCCCTCTGAGCCCGGCTGCCACCGCCCAGCGTCCACCTGCCCCATTTCCGTGTCTCTCCGTGTCCCCATGCCTGCTGGCTTCTCCAGCCTTTGGGGCTCGTGCTCTCTGTCCGTCACCCCACCCCCCCACCCCAAGACACTATCCCGGCCCCACGATGGGCTTAGATCCAGGCCCATCTGCTTTGCCAACACTCGGTTTTCTCCCTGTGGCCTCGATGTAATTACAGAGCCGCGTGTGCATTTGCCGTGCCGCCTGTCCCCGGATGCAGCCCGGCAGGGTGGGGACCGTCTGCCCCACCCAAGCCCCGCCCCCGCGGATGAATGCATAGAAACGCTCCTGGCGTGGTCTGTCCCGTGTGAGCCTCAGTGTCCCCACCTGCGGAGCTGAGAACGGCCTTTGCCGGGAGGCCCGCCCGGGGATCCGGGTGCGGGCTCCCCACAGCGTCTGACACACGGCGCTCAGCAGCGTGGCCTCCGCCACGGTCACCTCTCCCACCACGCGCGCCAGCTGGGACCACTGCCCGAGCTGGGAGTGCCCACCCTGTGCCAGCAACTCGCTGGGCTGTCATCTCGGGAGGAGGCACCCCGAGGAAGCAGGGAGGGCCGTCCTAAAGTGTGGGCCACCGTGGCCCTGGACGGAGCGCGGACCAGGCTCCCGAGAGGCGCTGAGGCAGGGCTGAGGGTGCTGGGCCCGGATCGGCCACAGCCTCTGTCGTCGAGCCAGAAGCTGCTGCTCTCTGCAGGCTGACTTGGCGCTGGGCATGCTGGGACGAGACCGCCCCTCGCTTCCCCGCTGGGCTGGATTCCTTCCGAGTGGAAGGACACATGCGTTTTAATTTGTTCTAACTGGACACACCCCCACTCCACCCCGCACCCGGGGAAACTGGGTCACCAAGCAAAGAAGCCCTCGGCCGGCTCAAACCCACAATTCTTTCCCATAAAATGGCCCTTGTTCTTTTTAGCACACTGAAGGTTCCCGCGGGGCTGATCCTCTGGATGCCCGGTCCCGTGCGCGGAGGGTTCCAGAAACACTCGGGATTTGGGGAGCCGAGGGCAGCTCGGGAACAGAGCTCTCTGCCCCTGGAGCCCACAGAGGCCTCCACTGGGGCCTCGCCTCCAGTCTGCACGTCGCGGGACACGACGGTGGGGTGCGCTGGGGGTGGGGGTTGCCCAGGGCTCCGGAGGGACTGTGAATGAGAGACGCCTTGTCATCGGGAGGCTGCCCGGGAGCACAGGGAGCAGCTCACACCGCCGTTCTGCCTCGGATGACATCTTCCTTATCAGCACCTTAACGGAGACGGCGCTGCTGGGGCTGCGGGGCTGTGCACACAGGCTCCGCTCCTCCCGGCTCCTGGCGCTGCCTCCGGGGGCTTGGCTCCCGGCCTGGGCCCTGCCTCTCCTCCTGCTTTTCTGCACCGGGATTATCCCTCCACCTACGTGCTGAACTGGTCTGTCCACGCGTCCGTCTGTCCATCCGCTGGTCCAGGCAACCTTACCTGGCCACGTGTCCACCCATCAGCCACTCGTCCTTCTGTCCGTTTTTCCGTCTGTCGTTCGGCCCGCCCACTATCCAGGCACGGATGTCTTCATCCGGCCATGCCTCCACCCCCTCAGCCACCCACTCTCCGTCCACCAATCCCCGTGCACCTGTCCCTGCCTGCCTCATTCTATAAATGTCCTCTCGGGCAAGTCACGATGCCACTTCAGGGTGGGGGTGGGTGGGGAGGGGCCCACAGGGGAGAAACCAGATCCAGATCCTGCCCCCACAGAGCCAAAGTCCGCTGAGCGGCTGCATCCGGGGACGCGGGGGGGGGGGGGGGGGCGGGGGCGGGGCGGGGGCGGTGCCTGATCCTGGAGGGCTTCCCGGAGGACACAGCTGAGGTTCTGGAGGCCCGTCCCCTGGCCAAGCTGGCTGTCCCCGTGGCGTCTCCCGATGCGTGCGGAGGCGGCCGCACAGAAAAGTCTGCGTCGACCGCCCGCGCGGGCGGCGCCACCAGCCTGCCCACGAGCCATCTGCCTCTTTCCTTCCGCGAGCGAGCGCTCTGGAGCCCGTGGGCTGCCCGGCTCCCGGCACAGTTGCCGGCTACACACGTGGGCCCTGGCACCCGGGGGGGGGGTCTCTTGCCCTGGTGGAGACCGGGGGTGGGGGTGGGGGGGACGCTCCTCCAGGAGGCGCAGCACTTTACAGTATAGGAGGCCCGTTTCTGTGACAGTCCCGGGAGGCTTGCCGCCTCATAGAAGTGGAAACTGAGGATCAAGGGAGTTGGTGGCTTGTCTCTGGCACAGGGCCCCCAGGGACAGGGCTGAGCCTTCTCCTCGGTGGGACGTGTGATCTGTGCGGGTGTGGACGCGGGAATGGAGAGGCTGGAGGGAGGGCTGCCCCGTGGCAGGCCTGGCCTGGGGGGGCGGGGCTTGGACTTGGGGGTGGGACCTGGGGGAGGGGCGAGGAGTGCAGAGGTGTAGGCGGGAGGGAATCACTCATCACTCACTTGCTATCAACAGATTCGTTTTTCAGTCATTCGCCCCCACACGGTGGTTGAGCCCCTACAATGGGCTTGCGGTGCTGGGTGGCCTGTCCCTTGCCGATGTCTGCCCCTCGGCTCTGCTGCCCCCTGGGGCTGGGGCCATTCTTTGTCACGGAACTGGCCTGTGCCCTGGGAGGTGTTGAGCAGCATCCTTGGCCCCTGCCCGCTAGATGCCGGGGACACGTCCCCACTTGTGACAGCCAGAATGTCTGCAGACCTTGCCGAGCGTCCCCTGGGGTGGGAAGGGTCCCCCTGGAGAAACGCCGGTCTGCCGACAGTGGGCACAGCAGAACCCCCCTGCACGCATGGAGCTCACGGCCCGTGGGGGAGACGGGGAAGAGAACGCTGGGTTTGGGTCGCAGAGAGGCGGTGGGAAGGGCAAGAGGAGGCTCCTGTGTCGTCGGACCTGCGGTCTGTGGATGGCGGGGAGGGGGGCCTGGAGACTGTGTGCTGGGCATCTGGGAGGAGATGGGAGCCTCGGCTGAGCTGGGGAGGCCAGGAGGAGCGCCGGGGTGTCAGGCATCCCGCACATGGAGGGACCCTCCATCTAGAGGGTGGGGGGTTGCCCTTTTCCTCTCCTGCCAGCCTCGCCCTCTGCCCTCAGATGTGCCTGCCCCCTCCCGCAGGGCGGGGGCCGCGGAGGATGTCAGCCTGACAGCCCACAGATCACGGAAGGCGGTGATTGGAGGCTCAGACCCAGAGCCTCATTAAAAAGGACACAAGACAGAAAGGCTCTCCCCGGGGAGCGTAATTAGTCGCTGGCTGCCCCCGGGTGAGGGACGTGGCCACGGTGGGAGGGCCGTGGGCAGGCTGGTCAGCTGGGCCCCCGTGGCACCTTGACATGTGGGTCTTCTGTGCTGGGGAGCGTGGAGGGGTGCGGGGACGCGGCGCCCACCCCCTCGGGGGGAGAAGTGCAGGGCCGTGGGAGAAGGAGCCGGTCGGAGGCTGGGCTGCAGGTCCCGGAGACGTCCCGGGCCCCTGTGCCTCTGTGGCGGCACCACAATGGAGCCAGGTGACCAGGCGGGGCGGTCAAAGGGCCAGGAGGAGGGTGGGGGGCTCTGGACTCTGGGAGGCCATGTGTTCAGGGCACTAAGCTCTGGAGCCCCGTGGGTCGTGGGAGAAAAAGAAAGAAGTAACAGGACGTGCTGAAGGCTGTCTGTGCCTTCTGATTTGGGTCGGTTCAACCTCTTCTTTTCTTATTTTTAGCTTTTTTTTTTTAATGTTTATTTATTTTTGAGAGAGAGAGAGAGACAGAGCGTGAGTGGGGGAGGGGCAGAGAGAGAGGGAGACACACAGAATCTAAAACAGACTTCAGGCTCCGAGCTGTCAGCACGGAGCCCGACGCGGGGCTCGAACCCACGAACCGCGAGATCATGACCTGACTGGAAGTTGGACGCTCAGCCGACTGAGCCAGCCAGGCGCCCCAGTTCAATCTTTTCTAAGAAGCATAAAGAAAGGCCAGAATGTGTTTTATTACATACTTTTGGCTGTTGGACTGTGAGTCTTTGAGGGTGACTCCGGGCGGGACCGGGCCGTCTGGGTCTCATTAAAGAATCCACGGTGGAGGGAAAACATAGTATCTGGCCCGGTGCCGCTGGAGGGGGGCTGCCCGCTTCGGAAGCTGCCGGAGGGGGAGGCTGGCGCCCAGCACGTCTGCAGGGGCCTCTCTGGGCCACAGGGGGAGGGCTTTGCTTGGGCGGCGGGCGGTGCGTGTCTCCTGGAGGCTGGCAGGGGTCTGGGGTCTCTGGGAGGCCATGCTTCACGTGGCACCAGCAGAACGTGCAGAGGGGCTCGGGCAGCCCGGGAGGCCCTCGCCCTTTGAAGGGGCTCAGAGTCGGGGTCCCGCGGAGCTGGTCCCACGTACTCAACCCCTGCGTGAGGCCCTAATCCCCCAGCACCGCCAGGTCAGAGGGGAGGCCTCCTGCTACGGTCACACTGCTGCCACGGAGGCGAGTCCGATTTGAACCCGGCCCCGCCACCCGGCTCTTGCCGTCCACTGTGGCCCCGACGCCCCATTTCTGCCCTCACGGCTGCCTGCCAGGAGTCCCACGCTCTGCCTCCGTCCCTCCTCCACCCCCGCCTGATGCTCAGACTCCGTCCCTCACCTCCCGTGGCTCCCTGATGACTGTGTGTCCCAGCACGGGTCACCTCGCTGCCCTCGCCACCCCCCGTTTTCTCCACCCTCCCTCATTGCTGGGAAGGCAGGCCAAAACCCTTCCAGAGACACCCCGCTTGGGTGTTGGGGGGTGCAGGGGCCCCGGGCACAACAGCCTTCGTTGCCGGGTGCCGGGACCGGCGTCGTGGTCCATGGGGTCCAGCGGGGAAGGACAGCGGGGCCCTTTGTTCGGAATGACGAAGGAATTAATGCAAGAACAGAGCAAGGACCCAAGTGTGGGGGCGCGGGGCTGCCTGTCCCCGGAGCCCGCCCTGCCTCATGCCCCCCGAAAGGCCGTCCTTAACGCATCTCTCGGGTTTCTTCCGGGGGCAGGAGGGCAGCGTCAGACCCATCCCGTGGTCAGCGTGGGCCCCACAGCTCTTGAGACCCGAGCGCAAAGAATTTGGACAAGTGGCTGTTAGGGTGCTGCTCGGCGGACCCACCGAGGTGTCCTCGACCTTGCCCACGAGGTTGGGAGTCACCCGCTGTACTGACAGGGGGGCTGAGGTGTGGGGGGCACGAGCGGACTTTGGGTTCACACAGGGTCAAGCCCATCTCCACCACCGAGAGCCGTGGGGTCTTGAGCCGGTCAGGGGAGCTCTCAGAACCTCAGGCTCTTCATCGGGGAATTTCAATGGCAGAGTCTGAACTGAACTGGGGAGGGGCCCCCCTGCCGTCCAGCCTTTGCTCCCTGTGTGGCCGAGTCTCCCCAGGACCTCTTCCCTGGACAGGACTTCCCACTCCTTGTACCTCGATGGTCATATTTATTTTATTCTGTGGCTTCGATCTATAAAGTGCTTGTGTGGACCCAGGAAAATCCTCCCAGAAGGTGCTGGCTCCTGCCTCACGTTTTAGTCGTGAAATACGGCGTTTAAACATCTCATGGACCGGCGGTAACGTTTTACTGGAGAGACCCGTTGGCTGGAGGTCGGTGGCGTCTCTCCTGGGACTCAGGGGAGAGACAGAGCCGGGGAGACGTGCCCGGCCCTTTGTCCAGAGACAGGCCTGAGCTCGGAGGCCCCTGGGTCTGGCCGGGGCAAAGGCAAGGGAGCGGGCGAGGCCCCTTCCCTCTGACCCTCTCAGCCGGCCCTCCGGGACCTCCAGGGGTCCGAGTGTGGGCCAGGCTGTTGCCGTGGCAACCACGCATCATCTATGATGGCCTGAGGACCCGTTGCTCAAAGGGAGGAGAGCAGTTTCCTGGGCTCCCTCTGGGCGGCCCCCCTGAACGCAGGCTCCGCCCACAGGCCATTCTTGGCTCCTGGTGGGGAGTCGGGCGGTGGAGGGGGAGGGCTGGGTCCTCGGGGTCCCCTGGAGCCCCTGCTCTTTGCTTCTTGCCACCTTCCTGCCTCTCCTCCCACTGTTTAGGTCACACACGCTTAGTCCCTCGGGGCAGGTTGGATGCCCCCCCCCAACCTATGGGTCTGGGCGTGCTCAGCGCCCCGTCTCCATCCCTGAGTTCCCACCAGCCTGGCCCTCTGTGCCCCGCCCGTTCCGCCCAGGGGACTGGCCCGCGTGCCTTTGTTTCCAGCTCAGAGGACGTGTGTTCATGTGGAAAAGCGAGGAACAAGCGACTGAGATGGAGAAGTCCTAGCGGCCAGTCGTCGGCACCCGGCCAGAAATAAGCAAGCCCTCATTCGGTGCACACGCTGATGACAACAGGGACGTGTGTGCCGGGTGTATGTCCGTTTTTAATTGTGGTAGAATACAGGTAACACAAGCTATGCCTTCATAGCTATTTTGAAGTGCCTAGTTCTCTGGCGTCGGGCACACTCACGTGGTTGTGCGACCACCTCCGTCCGTCTCCAGGTCTCTGCATTCTCCCAGACGGAACCCTGTCCCCGTTACACACAGACCCCCCCCTCCGGCTGCCTGCACCTGTGGATCCCACCCCCCCCTCCAGATGACTCGTATCAATGGAACCCTACAGAATCTGTCCTTTTGAGCCTGGCTTAGTTCACTGAACATGACGACTTTCAGGTCCGTCCAGGTTGTGCCAGAATTTCCCTCCTTTCTAAGGCTACATCGTATTCCGTTGTGGGGATCGACCACACTTTACTTATCCATCATCCCTCAATGGACGCTTGGGCTCGTAAGGATCTTATCGAAAGAGCTGGACAGGGGAGGATGGGCTTTCCTGCTCAGCCTGTTCCCTCAGATACGTCTCTCCCTGCCCTGGACGACGTCTCTTGTCCAGTCTGGCCCCATAGTCACATATCTCCAGACACTCATCTGATGTCAAGCCCTTGCCTTCTGGGACGACGCCCCTCTGGGCGGGATACAGATGCTTCCAGGGAGCTGTCGGCTGATTCTCTAAGCCCTGCCTGGTCTCCCCCCTCACTAGGCTCCAGCAGAGTCTGGGGCGGGGGGTGGGCAAGGGAGGCTCGCACCTGCTGCTGGGGACCCTGGGCTGGGTGTTGGAGACCTGGTCTCTGAAGTTCTCTCGCCTGTGGGGGATCTCTTCTTGATGTAGGGGAAGGCTGCTGGCCGGGTACCTCCCACTGTCTCCTCTCCTGAGGTCGCCTGGCCACTCCAAGTGGTCCTCGCGGGTCCTCAAGCCCAGCTCCCCTGGTGGAGAAGCCCTCTTGTGCCATGCCTCCAAATGGGGCCCCTGGCCCTGCCACACCGAGTGTGGGCCCCATACTCTGTCACAGGGCCCCTCCAGCCACAGCCCCTATTCCTGGACAGCCCGGGTGGAGGTGCCCAGCCTGAGGTCCCCTGGCTTGACTCATAGTGCCGAGAGAGTACCTGCCTCCCTGCCCGGGGTGGGGGGCACAGGACACAGCACACGGCAACGTTTCCCTCAGGGAAACGCTCGTCCTGCTCTCCCAGCCCTTGGCAGGCTGTTCACGTCCTCCTGCGGGGTCGCAGGTGCGGGAGGGAGACCAGCCTCCTGGTGGGTCCCCGTGCGGGTGGCGTGGTGGCTGGCTCCAGGATGTGTGCACCCCCGTTGTACGGGCGGGGGTCTCAGATGAACACTCAGGCGATGGTTCTCATTTCCAGGTGCGCGTTGGAGTGACCGGCCTCAAAGAGGTCACATCCAGCCGGGGGTGGGGTCCTGGCACTAGCCTGCCTCGGAGAGAGGCTCCCCCGAGAAGGGGCAGGGCTCCCGGGGGCCACGGCGGCGGCAGGGGCCGGACAGTAGTCGCCATGACGGGGAAGGCAAGATGGTGAGTGTTTCAGGAGCAGCCAAGGTCCAGCCAAGTGGCTGCAAGAGCCTCCAGGGTGAGCAGAGCACTCGGGGACACTGGCCACTCGGACACTCTGCCCGCGGCCCCCTTTGGTGCCGTCTGCCCGAGCCTTAGTAGTTGTCGGGAAGCACGGGGTATGCGGTGGCCGGGCAGCGTCCGTGTGCCGGTGGGCTCCCCCCGGCCCCTCCGCGCCGTGCTCAGTAGCGGGCTGATGAATGGATCTGCAGAAGGGAAGTTAGGGGCCTTCAGGGAAACCAGCAGATTTTATTTATTTATTTTTTTTGCGAGGAAAGAGCCGTAAATCAGGGTTGCGGTGGAGAGCGATTAGCGCCTCCCTCATGCACCAGTAGGTGCGGGTGCTGCGCTGGGCGGGGTGCCCTCGGGGTGCTGCCCCTGTGAGCTGGGAACGGGGGATGGGAACCCTGCGCGGCCGCGGGCGGCTGCACACCCCCCACCCTGTGCAGAGCCGAAGGTGGACATCAGGGTCGCCGTCCAAGGGCGACGGGGGGCGGGGTCCCAGACACAGCCACGCAGAGAGCCCCCGGGGATGCCCTCCATCCCAGGCTGGCTGCCCCCCCAGACCCGCGGAGGCACGTGGTCAGGTGGGGACCGCCAGGGAAGCCAGGACAGGCGGGCGCAGCCCGGAGCCCCAGGGCCCGGGGGTCCCTCTGGCTCCTCAGGGGCCGTGACGGGAGGGGAGCTCTGGCCTGGCCGAGCCGCTTTGGTCAGTTACGTGTCCTGTCAGTTCTTTGTTTTCTTCCATTCAAAGGTGCCCGTCAAGCCCCTGCCCCCCGGGAACCTGGGTCGGTCCTCGTCACTTGGCTTGGCCGGCAGAAGGCAGAGGAGGCCAGGCTGTGTGACTTCGGAGGCGAGGTCCTGAACTTAATCTGTCTGGGTTTAGGCTTAGAGTAAAGCCGTAGAGATGGGTCAGAGGCTTCGTGCCCCGATGGTCACAGGGCACGCGGGCACAGCCCGGACACCGACACTGGCACGTCCTGGCTTTTCTCCAGCTTCCCTCGGACCTCACGGCTGACCTCCCACGGAGGCCTTTTCTAGGGCGCCGGGCCCGCCCAGCTGCTGAGACTGCGTGCACCGTGACCCCCAGGGAGCTCCCTGGGGAGAAGGTGGGGCGGGCAGGGCTCTGACCTGGGGGTGCTCCTCTGACCTGGGTGCCCTGTGTGCCCGCCCTGGGGGAGATTCCACAACCACAGCAGGTCGGCAACCGCCACACCCCTCCCCGCCTCCCCAGAATGTGTTCTTAATGGTTGCCAGAGCCTGGCGCATAGTAGGTGCTCGGCACATTTGTGTTAAATGAATGAACCTGGGTGGGGGTTGGGCGGGGAGCCCTTGGGAGGGTAGCAACCAGTGGGGAGGTGGAGGGGCGAAAGGCCCCCCAGGCAGGGGACACCTGAGCCGGCCGCCCCAGGGAGAAGCAGAGAGTGGGGCTGGGGAGGTGGTGAGGCCCCCGCTGTTCCCAGAATAAACAAACCTCTTCCTTCCAGGCCAGCAGCAATGCACCCCCAAGTCTGGTTGCCTACCACCCCCCCCCCAACTTCAGGGTTGACTGAGTCCTTTCACTATGAATGGATTTGCACACCCCCATGTTAGGGGACCCGAGACTCAGCCTGCTTGGGGCCACACAGCATCCAGAACTGCACTGGGGTCCCAGTGTCCTTGACCTTGACCATCCCCTCCCTCACTGCCTCCCACACCCTAGAAACTTCTGATCAACGCGCCTCCAATCTTCCCCTGCGCGAGAAAGACCCAGGCTCGGATCCCCGACTGACTTGCCACCAGGCCCGGAGCAGGTGGATTTCAGGGCTTATGGTGCCGAATCCCCTCACTGATCCACCCACGTGCAGAGGCGCCCAGGCCCGCCTGACCCAGAGGCCGCCCCGAACCCTTCGCTGTCCTGCCCTGATGGAGGTTATCGCGGGTCTGTGTGTGGTCACGCTGGCAGGAGGGGGAGTGAGCTCCTGGGGGCTGAGGTCTCCGTGGGGACCCACAGGGTCGCCTCCAGCCCTCAGCTCCGCCCGCTAAGCCCCCTAACTTTGGAGATACCTCCGAAGGCTTATTTCGGTAACGACCCAGGTGACGAGCCTTCAGAGCCCTGCAACTGTGTTATTAAAAAGAACGCTTTGAAGACGTCTAACATGCATCAAAGTACTCAATACTCCACGTCTGATCGTAATTAAAGGTAAAACATACAGCCCAGAAGGGGGCTGGTTGTGACAGATTTGCCGCATGGGGCTAATGGGAGCATTATTAACACGTGGAAATTGCCGGAGACGGGCTTGGCAGGACGCCCGGTTTCAACGTGCACGTGGAGGGCGACGGGGGGCCGGTGGCCGTGAATGCGGCCGCCCCCCCGCCAGGCCACGCAGAGCACTGGCTCTGACCCCCCCATTCTGGGGGCCCAGGGTCTCTGTGCTTGCAGGATTCGGGGCCTCTACGGTGGTGGGCGGGGCAGCTGGGGGAGGGTACGTGGACGACGAAGGCGGGGAGGTGGGTGGTGGTGGGTGTGGGCCCCCCCTGCCCTGGGTCCCTGGAGGGAAGCCTTGTGTCCCCTGCAGCTGTGGGTACTGATGGTCAACAACAGCCCTGGGGGGCACCCTCTGCAGACTCACCTCCGGCCCCAGTCTCCGCCTTCTGAGGGCAGCCAGCACCCGGACTGGTGCAGGAGGTGGGGTGTGGAGGGGCCGGCCCCTTCCCCGGGCCTGGGACCCTCTAAGCACCAGGGGATGAGCTACGGCCTTTGCCAAGTTTGGGTCAAAGTTCAGTTCTCTGCCCAATCCCGCTTCTTCCCCCCACGGGGGCTATCCCAGCAGGCTCCCCAGTGAGCCTTCTGCACACCCGTCTGTCTCAGGGACAGCGCCCGGACAGTGGACCTGTGGAGGGGGCATCGAGCCACCCGGGGCCGACATTTGGGCAGGGCCTCGGGGATGGCTGCAGGGAGCAGGGGTCAGGAGACCCCGGCAGACCACGCGTCCCCATTTCCTCGAGCGTGTCCCAGGCCGAGGTGCCCACCTTCGCCGACCTCGCCCTCGGGCGACAGGGAGGAGGTGCGGTGGCTCGTTTCCGTGGGCTCCGTGTCAGAATGAGCCCGCATCTCTCCTCATCAGCCCAGCATGGCTGCCTGATTTCAGCTTTCTCATCCCAGCTTCTCCGTGCCGGTGCCGAGACAGGGGCCTCCTTACCCCCTGTACCCCACGCCCCCCCATGCCCCGTGGACAGATTCTAAAGCCAGAGTGCGCGCTCCCGGCCCGGCTCCGTCGTCACCCTGCCTCAGTTTCCCGGGCTGGTGTTTTCCAGGATCGAATGGTGAGGGTTAGAAGGGAGAGGGGCGGGCGTGTGGCAAGCGCAATGTCGTGGTGTCAGACCCAAGCCCTGCTCTGCCTGGGGGGGTGGGGGGCGGGCTCCAGGCCACCCTGACACGTGCAGAACGGCCGGGGGAGGCTGTTGAGATTCAGATTCTGATTCAGTTCACATATTGGTTTCCCGTGGCTGCGCTAACAGCCACAAGCCGCGGGGCCCCGAACAACAGAGATCAGAGACTCATTCTCCCTGTTCTGCGGCCATGGGTCCAAAATCAAGGTGTCAGGGGACTGTGCTCCGCTGGAGGCTCGAGGCGAGGAATCTTCCTTGTCCCCTCCGGCTGCCGGTGGCTCCCGTGTCCCTCGGCTTGCAGCCGTGTCCCCCCTGCCCCCCGGCCGCTGCTCTGTTCTCTCGTGGCCTCTCCCGTCTGGTGTCACACATCCTCTGCCTCCCCTTTAGAAGGACACTCCTACCAAGATGCTCACCTTTCCTGGTGCTGCGGCGGCTCGTGGGGACCGCGGGGGTGGGGGGAGGGGGCCCTGCAGTGGAGCCCCTCCCTCCAAAAATCTGGAAGGATGCTTTGTTACCACGCTCTCTCCTGGCGGCTTGTATCTTCACAGAGGATCCGGTAAGCGGGTAAACAGGAGGAAGGTTTAATCAGGAGCCAGGAGGCTCGGCTCGGTGATTAGCACACGGATCCCTTAATGCCCTGTGTTACGTGCAGTTAATTACCCAGATTGCAGGGGAATTAATGTCGGGCCCTGCTAATGATTTTTGGGGAAGAATAATTTTATTTACACAACACGGGCTGAAAGAATTGTCGGGAGAGATGGGGACAGCAGGGGCCCGACTGCTCCCAGGGAAGGGGCTCCGTGGTCCTGGGGCAGATGGGGCCAGGGGTCCTCTGCCGTACCAGGCAGAGAGGCAGTCCCGGCACAGACGTGTGAACGGCCGGTGAGGTCAGCTGGTCACCCCCCTGGCGGGGTGACACTGCCCACCGCCCTGCCTTTCCCCGGGAGCTGCCCGGCTCAGGTCCCCCCGCTCCACCCCTCCTGCCGCTGGCGTGTCAGCGTCGGGAGCCCCAACGCCCGCGGATGCCGGGGACACCAGGGTGGGAAAGCCACGGTCCTGCTTGCGGGGCATTTATAGTTTACAGCCAGAGAGATACAGAGAAGTATGGCCCACGGCCCGCGTGACGCGGACAGGCCGGGACAGACCGGGCCTGTGCGGGCAGATGTCTGGGGAGAAGGTGGAGGGTAGGTGTGAAGGGCCTGTCTGCAGGGCCCGGGCGGGGGGGGGCGCTGGGGGCGGGCAGGGCCCCTGCACCAGCGGGGCTTTGTCAGCCAGGCTCTGGCCCCGGGGGACCCAGCACCTGGAAAGGCCGCCTTAGTCCCCAGCTGCCCCCAGCCCTGGCCTCTGCCACAGGAGGCATAAGGTTGGGACGGGGTGGGGTCTGCAGGCTGACGGTTTCTCAGCGACGGGGAGGAGCCCAGAGCCGGGTGCCCACCCCGAGTGAAACACGGCACCGGGGTCAGCCTCAGGCAGGACATCCTGGGGAGGGCCCGGGTCAGTGTCCAGGCCCCGGAACGGGGGCGGGATGGCAGGAGAGGGGCCGCAAGGGGGGCCGGGACCCCAGTGCCCCGACGAGAAGCACAAATCGTGTAATTTCTGTCATGTAATGATCAGGTGAGAAATACGGAAGAATTCTGTATTAGAATTAGGATTTTCCTTGGAGTGGCGTGAAATAGCGGATAAAGCACATCAGGTGGAAGAAAGGACAGCGTTCTGGGGTTCCGTCCCGTGGGCAGCCCGTTCTCCCGCTTTGTCGGGCCGCGGCTGGGCCCCCGAGGGCAGCCCTTGCCAGTTCCCGCCCTCCTTGGGCTCACCTTCCCCGGGCCGCCCCGTCTCCGTCCCTGCCCTCCACCCCTCCCGCCCCCTGACCTCTGCCCCCACAGGCTCCTGCTCCTTAGCCTTCCATGGCTCCCACTGTCCAGCCCACCGTGTGCCCTCGAGGACGCTTTCCAGCAGCACTGTGTTCCCCTTCCCACCACCCTCTCCGTTGACCCCAGGACCCCAGTTTACAAAGGAGAAGGGCCTCTTGGTCCTGTCCTCCGGGTCTCCCGGAGAGAGTGGGATTTGGCAAAGCCCAGAAGGGAGCCCAGTACCTACCTGCCTGGAGGTTCTGACTCCCGGCCTGTGTCCCTCTTCTCCATGTGTCCTGTGAAGGAGCCCCTGAGGTACGGGGGCCTGGCGGTCTGTGTGGTGTCCTCCCTGTGACCGGACGCTCGGTCAGCCCTGTGAAGGGACCAGGCCGCACGCGGTGCCCCCGGCCGCCCTTTGGGGACCCTCCACTACTGACAAGGGAAGAAAGACTTGTATTTGGTGCCCCCCACGCGCACGGAGATGCCGATGGCGGCCAGCCGCCCGCCAGGACCCGCCTCTGGCGTTTGAAAGGTCCCCCTGATCCTGTCTATGGAGAAAGCAAACGTCCACTTCTGCCGGTCCAGACAGGCTGATCGCAAACCCCCGGTCAGCGGTGTCTGAAGTGTGGGGTTCTCGTTACACGCAAATTACTTCCCGGAAGCAATCCCGAGGGGCGTGTAGGTCCAGATGGCCCTTCCAGAGGGGCTTCGGGCCTTGCGACCAGGGTGCCTTTGCCTTGGGGAGGGACTTCCAGGGGAACGAAACTGAAGCCGGGGCCCAGCTGGGCTCGCCCGGGGAGTGCGAGCGTGGGAGGCCCCCGTGGGGACGCCTGCCTTGGAGGGCAGGGACCTGGGGGTGCCCGCGCGGCCGCGGGGGGAGGCAGAGGCAGCAGGTGAAGGTTGCTTCCCGCCCCGGGAAGCTGGTGCACGGGAGAAGCGCTCACCGTGGCCCCGTGCCCAGCCTCCGCGCAGGGCGCTCCTCGCTTTCCACCTGAGAGGATGCTTTTGGCAAACCTCAGGACGTCGTTAAAATTTCATGGGCTCCCCTTAAGCGGAGGACCGCCGGCCGTGACCTCGAGCGGGATCTGCGCCTCGCCCAGGTGTGCCTCCGGCCGGCCGGCCGTCTCTTCAGTGTCACGGAAATGAGAGATCACCCCGGAGCTGGCAGGGCAGGCTGGCCGGGCCCTGACTTGCTGGCTGGGATGCCGTGGGGACGAACTCGCCTCCAAATAAAGCATTGTTAACACCACCATTAAATGCCTGATGGCTCTCTTTCTCCTTCTCCAAACTATATTTCAGGGCCAGGCTTTGCCAGCAGCGATGAATATTTCATCGTAACGTGAGCTCCTTCCGCTCCTGCCGCTGCGCGCTCGTCACGGGGCACTGGGGGGCCAAGCCAGCCCGTCCCACCGCCGCGCGGCGGCCGTGGGCTCGCAGCCCGCCCGACGTGGACCCCGCCAGCCCACCGCCTCCCCGGCTGGCAGCCTGAGCCGGGCCTCCCGGAAGGCTCGCCGTCCGTGGTGCCTGGGGCTCACTTGCCTCTGTGGCTGCCGTCCGCTCAACCCAGAGCCGGGCCTCGTCCCTCTCCACAGCGAGCCCCCCGCCCGCCCCCCGGAGCGCGGAGGCTCCTCCTCGGGGAGCACTCCTGCTCCCCCAGCAGCCCCGGACCCTCCTGCAGCTCTGCCCCGAAGCGAGAATGCCTGAAGTCTGTGGACGCGTAGATTCATAAATAAACGTGTGGGCTCATTCTGAAGGTGCTTGGTGCAGAGTAGACGTTCATTGAACATTTGAAAAATGCATCCATGGCTGATGAGGGAGCGCGCGAACATGAATGAGCTCATTAAAATGCACGGACAAGCAACTGGACATCTGTCTGTCCTCCGTAGGCAGTAGTCACCAGTAAACACGTGTTCCAGGCTGGGACGCCTGCCAGCCTCCAGGCCAGGGACCCTCGCTGCTGCCGGGCCGCCCCTTCCCGGAGGCGGGTCCTGGCCCGTCCGCTCTGCTGGGTGCTGATGCCCCGGGGAAGGTCAAGGCTGTCCTTCTGGGGGGGGGGGGGGAGGAGGCGAGTTCTCCTTGCTTGATTGGCCTCCTCTCCGTGGCTCATCTGGGCGAGGAGTACCTTCTGGCACATGGTGCCCTGGCCACGGGACCGCGGTCGGCTCTTCTGAAATATTTCCCCAGTAATGAGAATCCGAGAAACCTCATTAATCCTGGCAGCCGTAATTAGGGTTCACAGACTTTGTGTCTGGGGCTGGCACAAGCTGCTACTCGCTCTCTTCTTAGACAGAAGAGCACTGACTGAGTGAGGGAGTCGGTGAATCAGTGAGCAAATGCCCGGGCCGGGCCCTCGGCGGCCCCACGGTCCACTTTCGGAATGAACGGCTGTGCCCGTGCCTGGGGACTGACTCTGTGCCCCGGAAGAGCTCTCAGGGCCTCTTGCCCGGGTCCCCCAACCCTCCCTTGGCCCTCGCAGGGTGGGGGTGGGGGGCACTTGATTGAAAACATTCCAGGCCGAGTTCGGTGGCACTGGCCTTGTGCAGGGGACCGGCCATCCACCTGCTGCCTGGAATGCCACCCCCTGGCTTCTGTCTTTTGACTTCTCTTCTACAAGTTAACCGAATAATTTTTTTTTTTCTGTTAAGCAAAATCAAGACACTTTTATAGACAATCACATTTCGGCGATTTTATGGTGACGTGTGTCCACTGCTCCACCGTCACGCGGGATGGTCTTCCTGCCCTAACCGTCCTCTGTGCCGCACCCCACCTGCCCCCGGTAACTTCTGACCCCCTCACCGTCTCCAAAATCTTGCCTTTTCCAGAATGCCACAGACTCACGCGCGCACCGCGCGAGCTTTCCCACGTGGGCGTCTCAGTTACCGATCTGCACGTGAGGTGCCTCCGTGTCTTTTTGTGGCCCGATCGCCGGTGTCTTTCTCTCGCTGAATTATATTCCGCCGTCTGCGTGGACAGCAGTTCGTTTATGCACCTTCCGAGGGACATCGTGGCTACTTTTCAAGTTTCGGCACTTATAAACAAAACTGCCCTTCACATCCGTGACCAGATTTCGCGGTGGATATGCGTTTAACGTGGGTGAATGCCAAGGCGTGCGGTTACTGGGCTGCGTGGAAAGAGTACGCCCCGTCCTGTGAGAAACTGCCGACCCGTCTTGCGGGGCGGTGGCCCCGGTCTGCCATCACCCAGCCCTGAACGAGCATTCCTGTGGCCCCCTGCCCTCGCCAGCGGTCCTGCGGCCAGTGTTCTGGACGTTGGCCGTTCTCAGAGGTGCAGAGAGAGAGAGGGACACACAGAATCGGAAGCAGGCTCTGGGCGCCGAGCTGTCAGCGCAGAGCCCAACGCGGGGCTTGAACTCACGAACCTCGAGATCATGACCTGAGCCGGAGTCGGATGCTCAACCCACTGAGCCACCAGGCGCCCCGTATTTTGCCCATTTTTTAAGCGGGTTTTTTGTTTTCCTGGTTGTTGAGTTTTAAGACTACTTTAGACTTTTGCATAGCAGCCCTTTATCAGACGTGCTCTGCACAAGTTTTCTCTCCGTC
Source organism: Felis catus (assembly GCF_018350175.1). Lineage (NCBI taxonomy): Eukaryota > Metazoa > Chordata > Mammalia > Carnivora > Felidae > Felis > Felis catus. The sequence goes on from NC_058380.1 coordinate 93,312,908, forward strand.
TGTGGCCTGTCTTCTCGCCGTCCTGACGTTGTCTTTCTTGCGGAGCAGGTTTTAAATTTAACCAAGTCCTGCCCATCGGCTGTTTCATCACGGACGGTGCCTCTCATGTTGTAAGGAAGAAGTCCTCGGGGAGCCCAGGGTCGGCCAGACTTCTCCCCACAGGCGGCTTCGGACCTTGAGTTCAGGTCTGTGATCCATTTTGAGCTAACTTTTATGAAAGGTGTAAGGTCTGTTCTACCGCATTGTTTCGCCTGGGGACGTCCAGGGCCCCTAAAATATGACACTTGTGCTGCCAGTGCGTGGCCGTCTTGCTACGAGCCCAACCTGGAGCCCGGGGGGGGGGCACGCTGCCCCTCCAGATGAGGAAAAGCCCCGCTGCCAGCCCGGTGCTCAGTGCTCGTCCACACAGAGGGGTGGGGAGGGCGGCAGGGGGACACGCAGTAATTTCTTTGGTCCTGTTCCCTTCGGGGCAGGTGCCCCGAGTGCCTTGCAGACCCCTGGGCTGATGCGGCCAGCTGCGAGGGTCAAGGCCACTGGCTGAGCTTGCTTCTCCTCTTGCCGGGGCTGGGCCCCCAGCGTCCGCTCCAGGGCCCTGCACGCAGGTCTTCTGGAGAAAGATGCAGCCGTGGCGCAGCCGGCCCAGGACCGTGAGGGGGGCTCAAGGGCACGGGGCACAGACGCGGACACTGAGGCCCGTCTGGAGGGTCAGGAAGGCTTCCTGGAGGAGGGGCCGTCCAAGGGAAGTTAACGGGACAGATAAGAATCAGCCATATGTATCGGTGAGAATAGAGGAGGACACGGGGACATTTCAGTGCTTTCCTGGGAAGGGGTCCTTCGGAAGTGAGTGCAGAGGTATGACAAGACGTGCTGCTGTTGGCGTCCCCTGGTAAAGGTCACCAGGGACACCCTGGGCTTGAACAAGTCCGGTTTACTGCTGGCTGAGGCAGGGGAGAACGCACACTCTGGGGACCCAAGGGGCGTGTCCACACAGGGTGTTAGAAAGGGCTGATCGCAGGACTCCGGCTTGTGTTAGGTGACCAGGGGGCATTTGGAGAAGTGGGGTTCGCTCTGGATTGGGTGCTCAGGAAGCAGACGGCGGGGGGGGGGGGTTCGGTCACAAGGCAGACGGTGGAAGGAAAGCCTGGAGGGAGCCTGGGATGCCCAGCTAAGGAGCCTGTGGGCAGCGGGAGCCCCTGAGGGTCTCACCAGAGCCGAGTGTGGGCAGAGGGCATCAGAAACCCTCTCACTCTGGGGTGGGGACCCAGGTGTGTGGGTTCCAGGGGTTGGGAGGAGGAGAACGAGCTCCCGGGGCCTGTGCGCAGACAGCTGCCTGGGGCCCTGCTCTCGCGGACCCTGCTGCCCGGGGCACCTGTGCGGGGTCAGGCGCTGGAGACACAGTGGGGAGCCCGACGGGGCCCCGGCCCTCCTGAGCCCTGGGCGGAGGCTCTGTATGGATCCTTCGGACTTTAATTCCGACATCACTTTATTTATTTTTATTTGAATGCATTTTTCGGGCTGAAACCACAGTCTCCCGTAGGCCACAGTTAATTGGTCAACTCAGTGTGGTTATTAGGTCCGCTGGGATCCCCTGTTCTGGAAGTTCACGGGCAGAGGCGGGCCGGGCAGGCAGCTGGGGCCCAGGGTGGCCGGCTTCACTGTGTCCCGCTCATCTGTTGCTGTCAGGTTCCCCAATTCTTCCAGCCCCTCCCCATCATCCCCCACGTGCCTGGGACCCGGGACCGGATGGTCCTCGACTCACGTCCTTCCAGCTCCCCTTCCTTTCTTGGAAAAACCAACAGCGATTGGGGCAGAATGAAACCACACTTCCTTGGCCCCCCACTGGGCACTCTGTGCGATGCTCCTGCAGTTCCCACGAAGGCAGGTGATGTTTTCCCCATTTTACAGATGGGAACACTGAGGCTCGGGGCCAAGGGCTTGGCGCTCAGGCCTGTGTTTCCATTCTGCACCGCCTCCTGAACGCAGCTGCTGCTTTGACCGAGCCTGAGACAGAAAACGGGGGCACCTTGTTCACTCCAGACTCCCCAGTGCCCCATTTTGCCCACCTGGGGGACATCTCGGGGGAGTTGCCTCGCTGCCTCTTAAGTTCTGCTGGGGGTGGCCAGGGCTGCGGGGGGGTCGGGGGAAAGCAGCCCCGACTCCGCGGGTCTGGCGGCCGCTCCCGCCAGTTGTAGGGGACATAGCCCGCTGGAGGCCCTCTGGGATTAGAAGGTCACCGCCATGTTCCTTCTGTTAATTACATTTGGGTGAGGGGGCTGCAGCCTCCAGGCAGGGCCTGTCTGCTCTCAGGGAAGTGCGTCCACATGGGGGAAGAGAGGGGCCCACGGGCTCAAACCCAGGCGGCCCGGCACCGTCTGTCCCAGCCGCTGAAGAGGTGCGGCTGAGCACCGCGGGGCACGAGCCACGGGGCTGTGGCTGGGGACCCCTGGCTGGGCCGTGGCCTGACGAGCCCTCAGAGCCTGCTGACGCACCTTCTGTGACTGACCCGTCACTCCAGGCCTTGTTTGCAAACTGGGGTCCTAGCTTGAGCCTCCGGGGGGCGTTCGCACCGGAACGAGGGGTGGGTGGCCGTGGAACCGTAACGCACAGGCCTGTAATCGTGCAGATCAGAGCCCGGCGTGTGCCCGACGCTTCCTGCACGGACACTCGTCTTGCCAGTCACGCGACAGGCATCGTTGTTCAGGCTAGCCCAAGGTCACCCAGCTAGTGACAGGTGACGATTGGAGTCCAGGCTCGGTGTGGCCCCTGAGCCTGTGTTCTTCCCTCGATGGGACTGTGCCACCGGTGGGAGACAGCCTGCCTGTCCCACCTTTTTCTGGTTCTGGGACCCAGCGCCAAGGACCCCCTCCCCGAGAGCTGTGGTTGACTATCCCAAAGAGGATACTGGCTAGGATCCAATCGTGGGGGCTTAAGGGAGTGAGTACTCATCAAAACACTTTGTAAGCCATGCCCTGCAAATGCCGGGGTGTACGAGGAAAGAATCAAGACCTCCAAAGCTCTGACTCGCAGACTCGACCTTGGAGCCCACAGGGACCTCAAGAGGTGGTCTCACCGGAACACGATCTGCAGGGGTTCGGCCCAGGCCAGGCCCTCGAACCCCACTCCCTGGCATTAGCGCGCTCCAGGAAGCACCTCTGCTCAAAGGTCACACACAAGGTCACTGCCCACGTCTGGCCCCACCCATCGTCGTGTGGGACCCCACCAGGGCTGCTCTGGGGACACCGTGGCCTCGCACGTGCCCTGGCTGCCCCGCGGAGGCCAGAGCGAGCTGCCCAGGGCAGTCCATTCGCTCGGGGCCCGCTCTCCCCGCCCCGTTGGCTGCCGGACATGGCTGAGCAAACAGTGGCCCCGGAGAACCCTCCCGAGTTTGGAAATTCCAATAGCATTTCTTTAAAGTGTCATAGCTGATTGGCAGCTGCTGCCTCTGATGGTTTCACGGGGAAGAGAAAGTAATTTGGGGCAGAGAAATAGCTATTGATTGAGGCAAGAAGTTACTGCCGCCTGCCGCCTCTGGGTCCCCGGCTCCGGTCTCCCACCCGCCTCCCCAGACGCCCTGGAGAGCTTCCTCGCTTCCCGGACGGGTCGCGGCTGTGACGTCTGCACACGCCATGCCAGCCCCACTTCGGCCCTGTGGGCTCTGCTGTCCCCGCACCCACCTCTCGGGTCCTTCCCCGTCGGGGACGGGCCGACCCAGACGCGCCTGGGGAAGGTCGCCGAGGTTTGAGATTTTTACTAGAAAGGCTAGGGGCCATCTGGTCCACGGACATCACGTTGAGTGAAACAAGGAGGTACTGGGCAGCACAGCGGCCCAATCCGTTCCCGCTACGTTCCCGGATCCGCAAACCACAGGCGGGCTGGTTGAGGGTGGTCAGCAGGTTCTCTCTGTGGCGGTGGGGGGGGGCGCAGGGCGCGCTCGGGAAACCTGCTTCCTGCCCGACAGAGCTCCGGACGTGCCACGATGAGCTCTAATATCTTCGTCAAGAACAAATGCCCTGTTCTTGGCCGGTAACGGCCGTCTCAGGGTTTACACCGCCCTCGCCGGGGAGGGGCGAGGGGCGCTGGGCTCAGGGCAGCGAGCCCCTGCTGGAGCTGTGGGAGGAAGCGTGTGCCCACCCCCCTGCTGCACCTGCACCGGCTTCCTTCAACAAGCACCACCCAGGGGCGGGGGCACCACAGCCCTCGAGGGACCTTTGAGAGTGGCAGTGGCGGCCAGGAGACCCAGCGCGGAGGTACCTGCACCGGCACCGGGAGGGGTTTGTCTCAGGGCCCTGGGAGATGGGCAGGCTCCACTTGTCCTCTCGTCCCCGAGGGGCACAGGCCTGGCCTAGGCTCCCGGCTCGGGCCCCCCAGCCGGCCTCCAGCCAGCCTCCAGGGCCCTGCCTGTCACACAGGAGCCTCCGGACGTATGAGGGCCCCGGGCCCCGCCTCCCTGCTCTATCAGACTTTCGGATGGAGCCTCTTCTCCTGCCTCTCCCTGGTGGGGGGGTCTGCAGGAGTCTGGAAGCCTGAGGCCACACGGCGAGGTCCCACACTCAGACATCCAAGACCTTTTGCCACGTGCCTGGGAGTGCGGGCCGGCTGGAGTGTGGCTTGCCGCTCCGTGACGACCGCCTCCCCGGGTCTCAGAACCCTCGTCTGTAAGAGGGACGCCCGACAGGTGTGACGGTTAAGGGCCACCGTCCAGCGGAGCAATCGGTAAGCGCTCAATTAACATCAACGGCCGTTGGTCTACAGGCCGTGTTGTGGCCCGTGTCGCCGTCAGGATGGAGCATCCCGGCCCCCTCCCTGCCTCCCAACCCCGGGCTGGTGTCCGGGTGACGGTCCCGACTCCTGCGGTCACCTCAGCAGAGAGGCACGGAGGGGAGGCGGGCCTGGGGCTCAGGCTGGTGAGAGGAGGGAGCCCCGCCAGGCTGGGCCCTGGGTGTCGAACAGGGCTCTGCGCCCGCTCTCAGGGCCTCGGGCTCCTCGGGGGGAAGCAGATGGGGCTGTCAGCTCCGCTTACGCCCGGCCTTCCCAAAACCAGCCAAGCGTGCCCCGGAACAGGGTCTGAGCAGCTGGTGGGGCTCCGGGCTGGCATCTCTTGGGGCCCGGTGACGCTGATTAGCAGGAAATAATGCGCCGGCAGAGGGAGCGGGCCCGGAGAGGACCCGCTGGCCCGGGGCCCAGAGCTGTCATCCGGGCCGGCGTGCCCAGGAGGCTGCGGGCTCCGGGCCGGCTTCCCTCACCCACAGCTGGCCCCTTCCATCAGCCGCCGCCTCGGGCCCGCTGGGGCGCAACCTCGGGCCTGGGGGTCCGGGAGGGATTTGTCACTTAACATCTTGCCTGCGATGGAGGCCCAGAGAGGCAGGCCTCACCGCGGTCCCCTGAGCCACATGTGCTCTGCTCAGCGGTGCTCACGCAGCGCTCGCTCGGCTGGCTCCACGCGAGGCCACTCGAGGCCACGCTCCGCGCTCGGGCTCTTGGTGACCTGCTGCAAAGCGCGACTCATGCCGGAGGGTGATGCCACCACCCCAGGTCACGGTAACACACAGGACAAGCCTCAGAACTGGCAAAGAGGAGCAAAGAGTCCTCCCAAGTGCCGTATCCGGGAGACGCCCCCTTTAGGACTCGGCCCCCCTCCTTCCGCGTCCGCGAGGCCTGTGGTTCTACGTGCGTTTGCTGGTCGTGACCCGTTCATTTCACGGAACGGTTTATCGAGAACACAAACCCCACTCAGTAAACGTGTTTCCCCCGCGACGTCCTGCCCGTGCAGGACGACTTCGGCTCAGGTCACGATCTCACGGTCCGTGAGTTCGAGCCCCGCGTCGGGCTCTGTGCGGACGGCTCGGAGCCCGGAGCCTGCTTCGGATTCTATGTCTCTCTCTCTCTCTCTCTGCCCCTCCCCTGCTCACACTCTGTCTCTCTCTCTCAAAAAGCGAATAAACACTTAAAAAAAAAAAAAAGAAAAAGAAAAACTCCCAGAAATGGAATTTCTAGGTCAGAGAGTATATATATGTGTATATATTTTTCAGAATAAATGTATTATTTTTCTATAGGAATTAAGAAAACCCAGTTTTATTGAGGTATGATGCATGTGACTATAATTCGGTGGTTTTTCGGTGTATTCACAGGGTCGCGTGACCACCTCAGCCAAGTTGAGGACATTTTCATCACCCCCAGAAGGAAACTCCCGTCCCCCGTGGCACTGACTCAAATCCCCGGCCCCCGGCCCCTGGCAACCTCTGACGTGTTTTCTGTCCCAGGGATTTGCCTCTTCCGGACGTTCCCCTAAACGGAGTCCTGTAACACGTGGTCCCGTGTGTCGGGCTTCTTCCACCTAGCCCGCTGTTCTCACCCGTGCCCTGCGGCGGATCAGAACTCCATCCCTTGGTGTTGCCTGTAACACCCCTGGAGACGGCATGTACATATTTCAGGCTTCACGGTGCCCCCCAAAGGCTGCCTCTGCTCCAGCGCCCAGCAGGAGATGGTGGCACCCGCGTCTCAGCGTGGGCACTGCGCCTCGGTCCCAGTTGGGGTTTCTGCGGGGGGGGGGTCTCAGATCCAGACGGGGTCAAAGCTAGGGAGGGAGGGAGCCCCAGGAAGGCAATCCAGAGAAATTTTAAGGGACCTTAACTTAATAAAAAAATTGCCACGGTATAGAGCAGCCCCCCCCCTTTCCTTTTGTCGATGTTGAAAAAATTGACCTCGATCTCATAACACCTAACACAATAGAAGGCGGGATACCTTTTAGAAAGTGTGGTTGCTATGACAATAGAGAAGAGGCCATTAATATTTACCACGTCAGAGGGGCTCAGAGACCGCCCCCCTGCCTCCGAGGCCGTCCGGCAGCCGGCGGGTTTAGGGGAGTTGGGACTGCCTCTTGGAGGCCTGTGGCGCCCACCGCGCTGCTCCAGGATGGACGCCCGGACCCCACCCCCGGCCTGTGCCCCGAGTCGAGCGTTGCCGTGGCCAGGCCCGCTCTGCTCTGGCTCTGATGCTCAGCAGGCTCTGTCGAAGAGACACGGCCAGGCCCCACGCCTCGGACGGTCGGCTCTGCACCTATGTTACACGTGTCCCCCGTGCCCCTCCACTGTCAGGCGGCCCAGTTCACGGGCGGGGAGCGAGGCCTGAGGGAGGACGTTCCCAGCCCAGAACCCTGACCTCACCTAAAGCGGACCTACCTGGACGCATCCTCGCCCCAGAAAGATAGGCTCCTGGCCTCCAATGAGCCTGGGGCTCTCCGGAGGCGAGGCCTCAGCACGGGGGCTGGCCAGTGCGCCTGGTGCCATCCCGTCTTGCCCGCCACCGTGACTGGAGCTGGCCGGAGGAGGGGGCCCCGGGGTTGCCGGCCGAGCAATGGGGAGAGAAGGGTCCGGTGGCTGAGGGCTGCTTTTGGGGTCTGGAATGGCTTGTTCCAGTCTCTGGAACAGGCAGATTTCCTCCGGGCTGGTTCAGAGTCCCTGCGAACGCCTCAAGGAAGCCGCTGGAACGTGGCAGCAAAGGCAGCCCTGAGCCCCACCTCCCGGGACACGGGACCCTCCCTGAGCTGAGACCCCATAAGAACGGGGCTCCCCAACACTTACAGGGATCTCTTCTCTTGAAGCGGACCAGGAAAGGGGGACCAGGGGGGCTCTCCGTGCCCCAGGAGCAGGTGGCCCTGACCTTGTCGCAGGGAACGGAGCTGCACCTGACCCTGGGCCCGTATGAGGAAAGGTGCTCACGAGACCTCTGTTCCCCAGTCTGGGCCTGCGTGCGATTAATATTTCATACCCCGAGAAGGCGCTGACATTTTGCTGGATGGCTTCAATTAGCTCCCGAGCCTCGTTCTCGCGCTAATAATCAGCTTGCTTATCATAATGGTTTATTAATCTGTTTCCCAGTGTGAAGTCACGATGTGCTTCACAGAGCCCTCCTGCTGCTGCCCGGAGTGAGCAGAGATGGCTCCGGCCCGAGGTTGCTTGTGAAGGGGGTCCCGTTCTTGGAGGGCTGGGCTGGGTAGTGGGCTGGGGCCGGAGGCCCGTGGCTCTGGCGTCTCTCTGTGTTCCCGGGGCTGAGAGGTCCCTTCTGGACCCAACCCGGGGACGAGAGTCCCCACACGGTGGTTTGGCTTTCTCTTTTCTGCCTCTGTCCCTTGGTGCCATGTCTTGACCCAAGGGAGTAGGCTTTGGCAGAAATTTCTACGTGGAAAACACGACGAGGTGTTAAGGAGAAAGGGAGATGGGAGAGAGCAGAATCATTTGAGCGGGGAATCTTTTTGTTCCAGAAAGGATTTTTTTTTTACGTGTTGGTTTTTTGTTTGTTTGTTTTTTGAGAGAGACAGAGAGACAGAGCATGAGCGGGGGAGGGGCAGAGAGAGAGGGAGACACAGAATCCAAAGCAGGCTCCAGGCTCCGAGCTGTCAGCACAGAGCCCTACTCGGGGCTCGAACTCATGCACTGTGAGATCACGACTTGAGCCGAAGTCGGGTGCTTAACCGACCGAGCCACCCAGGCGCCCTTGTTCCAGAAAGGATTTTTACTCAGAGGCTGCATACTCAGTATCTTGTGGGCCGCCTGACCCCAAGGCAGTCACCGGTAGACAGGCCACTACGGGCAGGAATCAGTCCCTCCGGGGGCAGTGGGTGTGGGGCTCCCCCTGGGGGCCGCTTGGCCAGTCGTGGGGTGAGGGAGGTGCCCGAGCTCCTGGAGGCGGGAGCTGTCTCCAGCTGGGAGCACCTCTGAATGAGGCAAGGTCAGAGAGCTCCGTGGAGGGGCGCGGGGGGCGCAGGGGCTGGGGAAGGGAGGGAGGCCGAGGGAGGGCTGAGCCACTTGGGGCCCGGCTGGAGTCCAAACAGGGAAGGGTGCTTTCCTTATTATTTATTTTAAAATAAAAGGAAGAGCCGCAAAATAGGGCAGAGTTCTGTGCAGTCCCCCTAACGCCCGTGTCCGACCAAATCTCATGCAATTAGCAAGAGTGAGACACAAGCACGCCTGTGACACTATGAAGGGCCCCGCAGGCCTCCCCCGGGGCTCACCCACTTTGCGGAGTCCCTTCCCGCCAGGACCGAGGTGCGTCGCGCCCATGTTCCGTCTTGCCCCTTAATCTCTGCCGTCTGCGGAGAGGTCTGTCTTTGTCTCTCTGCCTTTGGACTGTGCCGATTGGCTTTTTCACAGAACGTCCCCCAAATGGGGTCCGTCCGGTACTTTTTCACCACTAGTTGTGCCTGGGCAGGAAGACAGGAGAGCCGAGGCGGCTTTCTCACGCCCCGTCTTGGGGGGACGGGACGCCCACAGGTCCCCGTGTTGTTAACCTCGAGCCCTTCGTTAAGCCGCCGTCTGCTATGTTTCTCTACTGCAAATTTGTCTCCTGAAAAGTTATTGCAAAATATTTTCTCTTGCAAATGTCTCTGTTTTCTCTTCGTAATTAGCCAGTGTCTTGAGGGAGATACGTTCCGGCTCTGCAGAGACACTGTTCCCCCTCAAACTTCTGTGATTTGGGGCGCCCATTGGTGAATCTTGGTGGCAGCGGGTGTGATGACGTTCTGTTCCCTCACTCCCTCCACATTTATGAACTAGGACCTTCCCGAAGGAAGCGCTGTCCCTTCTCCGCGTAATCATTCAGTCGTTCATTTATGCCAGGATGGACTCGTGAACGTTAATTCCGTTGTGGGTTAAAATGCAACACTCCTTTTCTTTATCTCTTGCCCAGATTGTCCCAGCTTTTGGAGCCAAGCTGGCAGCTCCTTGGGTCTGGCTCCCACGCCCTTTCCGTGGGTTTGTGCATCATTTCGCAACATCCCAGGACGTTCCGGGCTCAGCTCCACCCCGGAGCCTGCCTCTTCCCCCAGGAGGCCAAGGGGATTCCAGAAAAGGAGGCCAAATGTGTCACTTTGGATCCTCTGCAGTACGGCTTCCAATGCCCTCTCTTCCAGCCGGTGGTGTTACTGAATCAGCAGAGAAGGTCCCTGCTCTCTGTCAGTCCCAGGGGGTGGTGTTTTGCTGGATTGGGGGGTGCGCCCTTCATTTGTGTTGGCAGAAGACTGGAGAGAAAGAAGTAGGTGAAGACAGAGAATGATCTAGAAACTGATGGCCGGTGGGAGGGGTGGAGGGTGTTGGGGGCCGGTGGGGGCCAGTGGGGGGTGGTGGAGGGTGGTGGGAGCCAGTGGGGGCCAGTGGGGGTTGGGGGGGATGTCGAGGGTAGCAGGGGCTGGTGGAAGCAGGAAACTGAGGCAGAGAAGACTGGCTCATGGCTGAGCCTGTCTGAGAGGGCACCGGACTGATCCTGGGCTGTGGGGGGTAGTGAGTGACCCTGGTTATACTACAAGCAAGGAACCCTGGCTGACAAAAAGGACGAATCTGCTCCCACGCTGCCTGTGAGCACCGTTCCACATCCACCTGCAGCCATGTCTGTGCCCTGCGGGGACACTCCCTGCTGAGTTCTCCCCACTCCTCAGCGTCCAGCCGCCCCCAGAGCTGGCTCCGCCATGACCTGAGCTCAACCTTGGACCCCAGCTACCGAGAACTCTGCATCTGGCCTGGGGAATGACCTTGACTCTGATCCCAGCCTCCTAAGATGCCCCCACCCATCGCCGCTCCCCGATCCGGACGGAGCCCCTGCCCCTTGACCATAGCTAGTCTCTGACCTTGCCTCTGCCTGCAGCCTGAGCTCTTCACCTTTCTGGTGCTTTTCTTGGTGGCCAATAAGTCCCTGTCACTTGTGAAGCCCTTGTAGGGCCTATGCCGTTTCCTAGTATACCTGTGAGCACACACCTGTGAGCTCACATCTGCTCACTGTCCCCGGAGGGACCCCCGAGCCATTTTACCCCTTCCTGGCCTATTGGGTTTTCCTGACCACGCCAGCCCTGAAGACCCCTCCCGACACCTGCTTCCTGCCCTTCCCTCTCAGCCATGTCACTGGACCCCCACCTCACCCCACCTGCCACCCCTGGACAGGCTGGGGCCACATGGGCCCCGGGGGCTCATCTCTGTAACCGATTTCCTTCCTCCCTGCTGTGGGCTTGTGTCTGACTTTTAGTGCCGGGCTGCAAATCTTGGCAAAGGCCACCCCGTAAAAGCCACCGATGTCGCTGACAGCCTTCCTCCTCCGGGCTTCGCCGCAGAGGCAGGGAACAGGGAGGCCTGGCTGTCCAGAGGATAGAGGCTGCAGGGAGGGGAGGGAAGGGGCCCCAGTCCAGGTTTGTCTCGGGATGGCATTGAGGGCACCCTGGGTTTGGCACGTGCACCCCACCCGCCCGTCCTGGGACTTGCCGCCTGGCCAGAAACCGGGCCTCCGAGTTCGCAGGGGGAAGGAGTAGGCAGAGAGGTTTGCTGCTGTGAAGGGGTGACGAGCCATGGATGAGGGCGGGCAGGGGCCCAAGGTCCAGCGGCCGTTGATGGGGTGCTCTGCCCAGGGACCCACCGCTGAGGGGGGTTCCAGCTGGGGCGGGTCCCCAGAGGCTCGGAAGCTCCTCCCTCTCCCCTGGAGACCACTCTGGTCCTCTCTCGTCCGGTCCCCAGCGAGACTCCTCCTTCCGTCCTGCCCCAGGGACCCCCTCTCGCACAGCGGGTCTCAGCAGGGTCCCCGCCTGGCAGCACGAGCCGGGAGCGCGTCAGACACCCACACTCTCAGACCCCCCCCAGACCTGCTGCTTCAGAGGCCCTGGGGTGGGCCGGCGCTCTGGGGACCCCCGCCACACACTCGGGAGTGAGGGGCGCTGCCGTGGCACAGGTCAGGTCGGCTCAGTCCCCACCGGAGCCGCCGTGGGTCCCCATCACAGCAGAAACACGACAGGGGATTTACGAGCACTTTCCGCGGGCTGGGGATCTGCTGCGTCCCCGTGAGTCTCACGGACGGTATACACACACGCTGTATATTTCCCTGTCGTCCAGAGGTGGAAACCGAGGGTCGGGGAGGGTCAGCGTCCTCCCAGAGGTGACCCGGCACTCCTCCCGTCCGCCTGGGGACGCAGGCCTAGAGGGGAAGGTGCAGGTGCCCGCTGTTTGCCCCATCTGCCGAGGGCTGGTCACCCTCCCCGCTGCCCCAGCGCCGACCTTCACCCGCGTGGCTCGGGATGATGGGCTTAGGGCCGCTCTCCGTCTCCCTGCGCAGCCCGGAGAGACAGCCCCATGCCGCCTCCTCAGTGTTGCAGGCATTTAAATTGCCGTTTTATTTAAATTTATGTCCGAGGATACAGGCGGAGAAAGGGCCATTTCAAAGTCAGTTTCTGCTTTATGGCTTTGCGGGGGATCACATCAGGCAGCTGTTGGAAATATCTTGCTGCTCCCAGCACGGCAGAGGATCACGTGGGCTGCACAGGCTCGCGCTGTTCCCGCGAAGAGATTCCACCTCCCGTCCGGGGAGCTCGTGCTTCGTACCCCTGCTCCAGACTGAGCCCTGTTCCTCCCTCAGGCTGAGACCTGATCCCAGCCCCAGGCTGAGCCCTGATCCTAGTCCCAGACTCAGCCCTGATCCCCAGCCCCAGGCTGAGCCCTGATCCCAGCCCCAGGCTGAGCCCTGATCCTAGTCCCAGACTCAGCCCTGATCCCCAGCCCCGGGTTGAGCTCTGATTCCAGCCCCAGACTCAGCCCTGATCCCCAGCCCCAGGCTGAGCCCTGATCCTAGTCCCAGACTCAGCCCTGATCCCAGCCCCAGGCTGAGCCCTGATCCTAGTCCCAGACTCAGCCCTGATCCCCAGCCCCAGGTTGAGCTCTGATTCCAGCCCCAGACTCAGCCCTGATCCCCAGCCCCAGGCTGAGCCCTGATCCTAGTCCCAGACTCAGCCCTGATCCTAGTCCCAGACTCAGCCCTGATCCCCAGTCCCAGGTTGAGCTCTGATTCCAGCCCCAGACTCAGCCCTGATCCCCAGCCCCAGGCTGAGCCCTGATCCCAGCCCCAGGCTGAGCCCTGATCCTAGTCCCAGACTCAGCCCTGATCCTTACCTCAGGCTGAGCCCTGACCTCAGCCCCAGACTCAGCCTTGATCCAAGCCTCAGACTGAGCCCTGATTCCAGCCCCAGAATCAGCCCTGATCCCCAGCCCCAGGTTGAGCTCTGATTCCAGACCCAGACTCAGCCCTGATCCCACCCCCCAGGCTGAGTCCTGATCCTAGTCCCAGACTCAGCCCTGATCCCCAGCACCAGGCTGAGCTCTGATCCCAGCCCCAGATATAGCGCTGACCTGGACCACATTAACTCTTTTATGAGGTGATGCGATTACTTACCAGGGCAGTAGCGTCGTTTGGAACTCACGCGCCTCCGTAAACATCTTTGCACCGACCTACTACGCAGAGGCACGGCTTAACCGCACCGGGCTCTGGGCAGCCGCTCTCCACAGCCGGAGGAACACCCGCCCACACGCCGTGAGCTGGTGAGGCTGCGAACGGTTGGCTGCTTCTGACCTCCCTTCCTCACGCGTGGAGCGTGTCCGCGGGAGCCCCAGGAGGCCTGGCTGACGCGGGGCTCTGACTGCACCCCTGCAGAGCCGGCTTGCGGGTGGATCACGCGTGGAGGGGCGCTTCCTGAACCCCGTGAAGGGGGCTGCTGGAGTCCGGCCGGCGCCCGCGGGGAGGAGGAGCCCGGGGCCTGGTGTCCCAAGGGCTGGGTGACCTTGGGCTCGTCCAGGGCGCTGGAGCAGAAGCTCTTACCCCAGCATCTGGGAAAGGTCTACTTAGGGGGAGGTGGGGCCGGGGTAGGACGCACGCTGGCCCAGGAGGCCTGGATTCTCCTCGGCCCCCTGGCACCAGACCCCAGGCTGCTTCAGCTGCCGGTGCCTCGGTGTCTCCATCTGTAAAGTGGGCCCAGCACGGGTCAGGGGCAGTGTTTTCTGCCCCGGATCCAGGCCTGTGCCGGGTCGGGTGAGGCGCCCTCCCTGCAGGTCCCTGACCCTGGGCCGCCCAGCGCGTACCCGGGCTGGGGGCTGTTACGAACCCATTTCCCCCGAGCTCTTTGAGCTCCCATGTCTTTTCTCTCGTCAGCTCCAGATTCAGCTCAGTACCCGACCAAACAGGGGCAGAGGTGAACACTGGGAAGGATGAGTGTAGACCGCAGGAGGCCGGTCAGAGGCCGCGAGCCTTGGGTGTGCTGCCCCCTCACCTACTAACAGTGTCCCCGCACCACACAGTCGAGTCCCTGCTGGTGGGAGAACGGTGGGAGCCCTGGCATCCCCCGGAGCGAGGCAGAGTGCGTTTTAACCACACAGCCCCCTCCACCTGCCTCCCCTGCCTCCCCCTGCTGCCCCTGCCTCCCCCTGCCTCTCCCTGCCTCCCCCTGTCTCCCCCTCTCTCCCCCGACTCCCCTGCCTCCTCCCACCTCCCCCTGCCTCCCCTTGTCTCCCTCTACTTCCCATGTCTCCCCTGCTTCCCTTGTCCCCTCACTCCCCCCTGCCTCCCCCATCTCCCCCTGCCTCCCCTGCCTCCCCATGTCTCCCCTTATCTCCCCCTGCCTCTCCCTGCCTCCCCCTGTCTCCCCCTATCTCCCCCGACTCCCCTGCCTCCTCCCACCTCCCCCTGCCTCCCCTTGTCTCCCTCTGCTTCCCATGTCTCCCCTGCTTCCCCTGTCCCCTCACTTCCCCTGCCTCCCCCATCTCCCCCTGCCTCCCCTGCCTCCCCATGTCTCCCCTTATCTCCCCCTGCCTCTCCCTGCCTCCCCCTGTCTCCCCCTATCTCCCTCTGACTCCCCTGCCTCCTCCCACCTCCCCCTGCCTCCCCTTGTCTCCCTCTACTTCCCATGTCTCCCCTGCTTCCCTTGTCCCCTCACTCCCCCCTGCCTCCCCCATCTCCCCCTGCCTCCCCTGCCTCCCCATGTCTCCCCTTATCTCCCCCTGCCTCTCCCTGCCTCCCCCTGTCTCCCCCTATCTCCCCCGACTCCCCTGCCTCCTCCCACCTCCCCCTGCCTCCCCTTGTCTCCCTCTACTTCCCATGTCTCCCCTGCTTCCCTTGTCCCCTCACTCCCCCCTGCCTCCCCCATCTCCCCCTGCCTCCCCTTGTCTCCCTCTATCTCCCCCTGCCACTCCCGATCTCTCCCTGCCTCCCCCTGCTGGTTCCTGACTTTGGCCACAAAGAGCTGGGCTACAGAGAACCAGAGACTCAGCCGGCACCTGGGATGTTTTCAGGTGAAACCGGGAGGTTTAGCAACTTGCTAAGGGAGCCCTGCCAGGGACGTGGTGGGTGGGACACGGGAAGAAGTGTCCCCGGAAGTGGGGACCTGCACAAGTGCTGCCTGGCCACCCTGCCTTCTGGGCGGAGCAAAGGGCAAGGATCCAGTTAGCGCCTACCGGGTGCCTGATGGCCGGGAGCAGAGAACTCTAGTGTGGGGGACGAGACCATAATACCCGGCCTGGGTCTGAGTGTGGGGCCCCGGGGCCTTCGCCGAGGCGTGATGTCTGAGCCGAGGCCCGAGCGGAAGAAGGTGACCCCACACACCCAGGCTGGGGCACACGCATCCAAGGGGAGGTCGAGGCAGGCCCGGGGCCACCTGCCTCATTTCTGTTGAAAGAATTGAGAGGGTCTGTGGGGCCCGGGGTGCTGGGGAATTGCCTGACAGTGGACACTGGACAGATGCCTGGAGCAGAGTTGCCATCAGAGCTGGGAAAGTCGACGCGGAAGCATCCGGCACATTCCTGGCTCACGGCAGGCGCTCTACCGGCCTGCTCCTGCGCTCAGCCAACCTGTCCCCACCTTCCTCCCGGCCATTCCCCGCAGACAGCGGGTCTGGCCCCGGGGTGAAGGGTGCCCGCAGAGTGCCGGGTGTGACGGCTGCAGGTGGCACTGGGGACACACGAGGCATGGTTGCCGCCCACGGATGTGACCGGGCCCCTCCAGCCCCACGTCCCAGCAGCATCCGGCCGATTCTAGGAGTCAGGAGCGCCCCTGGGAGGCCACTGCCCCTGAGGTCTGCAGGATGGCCAGCGTTAGCCGGGGAGGGCGAAGCATTCTGGCACAGGGGACGCCGTGGGCAGCCTGACAACAGAAGTGAGCGTGGCCAGGGTGGGGATACAGGACTGCAGGGCGCTGATGTGCCAGGAGCAGGGCCTGAGGCTGGGTGGGGCACGGCAGGGGCCAGGCTGCGTCCCGGGAAGAGAGGCCCTCAGCCGGAGAGCGGCAGGTAACGTTTGTACGGTGGCGGTGATGAGATGTCTGCGTGGGGCACGTGGGAGGGACTGGGGTGGAAGCAGGGAGGCGTCGAGGGCAGGGGCGATGGGATGGGGAGAGAAGGAGGCAGCGGGGCCTGACGGGGAGGGGGAGGGGAGGAGGGTGACGGCCTTGGCGGTGGATGGCGGCGATGGGGGGACTGGCATCTGGATCTCTGGGTCTTTTCCCGGGGGATCTGCCTCCGGAGCCTGCGGGAGAGGCCTGAGCCGAGCCCTCCGCAGAGGACGGCGGGGGACGGGGTGGGACTAAGGCCAGCGGGACGTGTGGCCGAGGGGGGCGGTGAGGCTGACACGGGGGGAGGGGCAGCGGCGTGCAAGGTCCCACCTGGGCATCTCCTGCAGGGGAGGCCACTGGTCACCCCGGGACTTCGGAGGCGTGGCCGAGGAGGTCCAGAGAGGCGGGCAGCTGCTGGGAGCAGAGAGTCCTTGGAATCCAGAAGCCAGATTGGAGTAGGCCGGGGAGCGAGGGGGCGGTGGGGGATGAGACAGTGGGTGCCTCCAATTCTGATTTTTTTTTTTTTGTCATTCCACTGTTTTATGTACACAATCAGCAACGGGAACGTTCTGGAACACCAGCTTTAGTCCCTCTCAAGCCCACCGTTAGCACAAGAAGTGAAACCGTAGTGTAACGTGGCCCGGCCCCTGGTGCCGACTCAGGTGGCAAAGTCCACCTCCCGTGTGGCCCGCGCCCGGGGGGAGGGCGTCTGAACCGGCGCCGGCCGCCGGCAGAAGCTGGAGGGAGCCCGCGTCCGCGGGGGCGTTGGCAGCGGGCTCGGCACGATCGGGCCCGCCTCTCGCTGCAGCTCAGCGAGGAACAAGGCAGCCCACGGACGCAGCAAACACGGCCCACGAAACAGATCCCGTGGCGTCTCCGAGGCACCGGGTTCCTTGATCGCGCCGAGGGGAGGATGGGCCGTGGGGCTGAGGGGCGGGGCAGGCTCCGGGTGCGGGAGGCCCCGCTCAGGACTGGGGCTGGGCCGTGGCTGCAGTTGAGGGGCCGGGGGCCGGGGAGCACTCTGGTCCTCACGAACTCCCGCCCCCACCCCCGCGTGGAGCTGCTCGGAGGTTCACATGCACCTGCACGCACACACACGGCCGCGGCCGCCCACGCGCACGGGGGCACACGTGTGCCGACCCGCATGCGCGGCTGAGCCCTCGGACCCACGTCTCCCGAAGGGACAGAGGAGCCCACACCAAGTCCCTCTTTCCCAGAACCAGGGCTGAGAGACGCTGGTTCAGAGCGGAAGGCCCGGGCCAGACCCGTTTGTTCGTAACCCAGCAAGTGCCCCGCTAGCCTGTCTGGCAGTGTGGCCCCGACGGAAGACGAGACACAAAAAGGGAGGGGGCGGATTTCAATTGTCCCCGCCTGTAGGACACCCCCCACGTCCTCCCAGCCCCTTGCTGGTGCCAGACCGGGGAGGGGGGCAGTCTGGGGTCCGGGCGGCGCCCCACAGAGAGCCGTCTCTCGGGCCGGCAGCCTTACACCCGTGTCTCCACCTCGGGCTCTCACCTCCGACATCGAGACAGCCGGCCCGTCCCCCTCGCGTCTTGCCTATGAGGCCCACTGACGTCGCCTTCCCCTCACAGCTCTGAGGTCCCCACTAACTGCTGGGCAGGGTAAATTTGGGATTAAAGCAGCGGTATCTGAAGGGCACATTCACATTGACATAAGGAGTGAGGGTCCCAGCGGGTGGCGACTGTCCCACCCCTGCGAGGGGCCGTGCCAGCAGGGGGCGCCCCCGTGCCACCCCGTGCATCCGTCCTCACTGGGGTGAGGAAGGTCCTGGGAAGGCGGGCCTGGGGTCTTGGCCGGCTCAGAGGCCCCCCGCTGCCCGCTGCCCTGCAGCCACCTGCCGAGAGGACTCAGGGGAATGCGGCCGTGATTGCAGCCGGAGCCCCGTGGGGGAGGGGGGGGACCCAACACCAACGCAGAAACAGCTTCTCATCTGAGACTGGGTCCTCCCCCTTCGCCCTCTCCGGTGTCCACGGCTCCACGACTGGGCCGGGACCGAGGGAGGGGACGGACTTCGACGCGCCTAAAGCTTCCTGCGTCCAGCCCTGGCTCCCAGGCATGGGGACCAGGGGTTTTGAAGAGATCAGGTCTTCAGGAGAAAAAGCCCAAACCTGTCTTTTCAAGTAGTCAGTGGCTGCCGCGTGGACAGGCCTTTCTGGGACTCCGTGGAACTTGAGCCTTACGTTCTTTTGTGTTTTGTTGAGGGTCGCGTGTCAGAGACAGGTGGGCGTCGGGCTGTCTGGTGCCCTGGAAGGGGCTTCTGCGCGGCTGGTTCCCTCCCCTGGGCGCTGGGCTGAGCAGGTGCAGGGGCCAGGCCGTGGACGCCCGCCTGCAGGCCCCGCCGCTCCCGCTAGGTGGCGCTGCCGCACGTCTGTGTCCTGCTGTCAACAGCTTCCGGGAGGCTTGAGGAGGACGGTCACCTGCTGGCCCAGGGCCTCAGCACCGAGAGGGGGACAGAGCCTCCCCCCTCCCAGGGGGCTTAAAGCCCTCATTGCTGGGTTCCGGGAGCCCGGAGCACAGATTTTGTTCAATCCTGCCCGGAGAAGCCCAGTTCTGACCAGGAAACACCCTCCCTGTCGGTGGGGCTAGGACGTGTGCACGTGGGCCTGCCCCTGCCTGTGTGTGCGTGAGTGTGCGTGTGCCTGTGGGGGGGGATGGGCTGTAGAGGTGGGAAGCAGTGCTCTCCAGGCCAGGCCAGGCCCTGTGACGTGGGCCGGACTCGTCCAGACCTGCCTCGCCCTTCCTGAGCCTCAGTCTTACTCATCTGCAAAATGGAGGTGCCGTGGACCTGCCCAGCCTGCTCCCCGCCTGCGGTGAGGCCCCCACGGACGCCATGGGTGGGGGGACGGGTCTTCCCCATAAACCGTCGCGTGATGTGAACTAAGGGACACAAAGGGACGTCTTCTCTACAATGACCACGGTGCCCCTGGCAGGGGTCTGATGCCAGTCCTGGGTTTTCAGAGGGCCCACGGTGTCCCACAGTTTTAGGGGGCCAGACGGCCACCTCACAGGGGAGCGGACTGAGGCTGGAGAGAGCCCAAGCTTGCGCCTGGGGCCCTTGCTCGGAGGTTGGGAAACGGAAGAGGCACATAGGAGGCCGGTCGGCGTGCAGGAAGCTGTCGGCAACTTGGGGGTCCAGAGAGCACGTGACCCAGGCTGGCGCTGGCCTTTGGGGGACTTGTTACCCCTGTACCCACCTGCCTCCACGACGCCCCCGCAGGGACCTTCTCAGCCGCACAACCTCTTGGAAAGGCCACAGACCCCCGAGGAGGTCGGCACGTGTCACCCTGAGACTGGGCATCTGTCTAGAGGTCAACTTGTCCCGGCCCGAATGTGGGGACCCCGTGACCGAGCCTGCTTTGCGCATGGAGGTGACCGCCAGAGCCTGGGCTCAGCCAGCACCCTGGATCTCCTGCACCCGCTGCTTCTGATGTCCGGCCAAGGTCCCCGAACTGCTTGCACAGCCGTGGCTCTGGAGGGGTGGGGCTGGGGGGGAGCAGACAGAGTGCCCTCTGGGGCTTCAGTCCTGGGCAGCCCTGACATCAGGCTTGTCTGTCTTGGGGAGGGGCCCCAGGGAGGTACAGATGTGAAGATTTCTTGACAAGAGGAGCCTTCTCCCCTGTCTGCCCATCGGCCCGGGTGTCGGGAAACCCGTCTGTGAGTGGGCGTGGCCCAGGCTGTTTGGCCAGTGGCGTCCTCATGCTGGTGGTCCTCCCAGAGCCAAAGTGGGGCAGCTGTCCCTGGGCAGGGGCAGGGTGGACAGACCCACTAGGCACAGTGGAGGCGGTGCCCAGGGCTCATGAATGTCGCGGTGTGGTCTTACGGGATGCTTCTGAGGAGCTTGGGAGCCCTGGGGGGGGGGGGAGGGGGCGGGGGGGGCACAAAGGCACTACAAGGACCCCCCAGGGGCCCTTATCCAGAGAGCATGACACGGAGATGCTGTCCCCAACGCAGTGTGTCCTCAGTCCCCCGGAACATCGGGAGTCCCATGCTGTCCTCAGCTCCTTCGGGCACAGGGTCATCCCCTCGCATGCGGCCAAAGGCCCCTCGGGTCGGTCTCCCTGGGCTGCGATGGTAGAGAGGGGAAGTAACACCAACAGGAACATCGGGACGCCTGTCACCACCAGGCCCAGCCAGGGCAGTGTCCTCGAGGGTCCTCGAGCCACGAGGCGGCCCCTCGGGGCTGTGGGTAGGATGATCTGTGATTATCCCGTTTTGCGGAAGATAAGTGGAGGTGTGGGGGTCGGGCAGGGGGTACAGAGCACAGCCTGTGGCACTTGTCTGAGGCCCTGGCTGCTCGAGGCTTGAGGACACCGGCCCATCAGCCCGGAGAGCAGCCTCGGTCCCGCCCTGCAGCCCCGCCTGTCACTCGCCCCCTGACCCTGGCTGGTGGGCGCCCAGAACAGGCTGCACGGATGAGGGGCTTCTTGCCGGACCCTGGCCGGGTGTCCCCGCCAGGCCCCCGAGCACCTCCCGTGCCACTCACCTGTCCGCCCTTCATCTCGGGTCCTTGGTCCCGTGGGCCCCACGGTCCCGAGCCCCTCCGTGTCTGTCCGCCGCTCCCCTCGCCGCCTCTACACCTGCCAGCAGCCAGCGGCGCCTTCCGGAGCCTTCCGGAGCCTTCCGGCCCCAATTAGGTTTTGTAAAAGCCTGTCTCTGCCAGCGGCCTTCTGTACAAACAGGCCTCCATTAGCGACTGCAGAGGAACAGCCTCTCCCTGCTGAGCGCGAGTGGCGCCTCTCCCGCCAGGCCGGCGTCCCCCGGGGAACGGGGCCCGTCGCCATGTACAGAGTGCCCACCATGGCCACCGCTGCAGCCCCGGGTCGGCTCCTCCACCCTCTCCCGCGGGGCGGCTGCGGGTCCTGCGGCCACCCTCTGGCGCCTGGCCAGCGCCCCTCCGCGTGGTGGGAAAGAGCCCTCCAGTTGCAGCCGCACGGCTCCTACGACGGACGGTCCGTCGCCCCGTCAAGCGCACGGTGCCCGTCTCCCGCGATTATGCTGCGGGACGCCCGGCCCGGGCACCGAGTGGGCACTGGCCACCCCCGGGCCTGCGTCTGCTTCCTGCCAACACCCCCAAGCCACGGAAGGAGGGGCCGAGGCCCGGGTCCCTGGCGGAGCAGGCGCCCGGACCGGGTTAGCTTTTCCAGGTCCCGAGGGGGCCTCGGGGCTCCCCCGCTGCAGCCGGCTGGGCCCCACCACACGCACTGGGAGACCACTGGCCAGGAATTCCCCAAATCATACTTAGATGGCGTCTCTCCCGGAGGTGAGACGGGGCTCTCCACTCGTTCAACCAAAACACATTGCAAGGGAGGTTGGTGTTCATGAATTTTTACGACACGTCTGCATTTATCGGGCCTTTGTTTTATTTTAATTTTCGTCTTCGCGCCTTCCTGTTTGGGGCCCGCGCGGCTGTGGGGCGGGCTTTGCCTGGAACCCTCGGCGTGGGCTGTCTAAATATTTTATCCGCCGGCTGCTAACGGGACGTGTCATCGGGAACCCGACCCCTAGCTGCACCAGGGAAGGGGGTCCCCGCCCGGCCCCGTCCTCTAAATTTAGTCTTTGGAATTTTCGGCGTTTGCATCACGCAGCCCCTGGGAGCAGGCTTTTTATCTTTATTTTTGACGAGAACGGAGGCAAAGGTTTCTGCAGATATGAAATCCCCCCGACTCCCACCGACGCCCCTGAGACGTCCCTACCTACCGTTTGCTTTGTTTGGGCCACCAGGCCGGAAGGCTCGGAGGCGGAGGTCAGGGGCAGAAGGGGCCGGGCTGTGGGAGGAGGGGGCGTGGAAGGAACTTTCTGGAGATAACGAAGAAAACCAGAGCTGGGAGCCTGTGGGGGACTGGTCGTCCGCTCCTTCGGCAGGACCGGGACGGCTGCCCTTCTGAGTCCTTCATTCTCCTCGGGTGCCACCGGGCTGCTCGTCCCTCAAAAGGTGCCTACCCTCGGGAGGACCCTGGATACCTGTCAGTGAGACTGTCCAGGCCTCTTCTGGTTGGGAGAAGTGCAGGGTTCAACCTGCACAGCTGTACGTGGAAGCCCTAAAGATCGGCTCTCCTCCAGGGCCCGTGTCCACCTCGGGAGCTCCTGCTGTGGGGTCCCACTCTCGGCACCCCTGCAGCCTTGCGGTGTGAGCGTGCCCATCAGGGATCCCGGGACCTCACCCACAGCAGGCGGGCATCCAAGCTCGGCCAGCTTTGTTCTGAGGGTCCCCGTCCACCTCTGCTTTAGGTGAGCGTGTCTGGGGCAGCGCTGGGCTGGATCCCCTCCCCACCACCTGCCCTGGCAGCTCCCCGGGCCGGTCCACCTCCCGCCTCCGGCCAGCCTCCTGGTGCTTCTGCTTTGACTTCTCCGTGGCGGCGGGACCGTCCCCACCCCACCAGGTGAGGAAAGCCCGTGGGAAGGGCTTCTTGCCCCCGGCCCCTTGCAAGAAAGGGCCCCCTCGATGCCTGGGCCTCAGGGGCCTGTGCTCCTCAGACGTTCCCGGGTAATCTCTTTCCAGATTGGTGGTTACTGCTGAGCTTGTGAAGAGCACCTCCAAGCAAGCCACGCTCATCCCAGAATCAGGAGAGGGAGAGGGCGGCTTGGTGTAGAGCCCACTGGGCTCTGTCTCCGCACTTTGCAAACTTCAGGGCATTTTTACGGCGATCACGCTCTGCACAATTCCACGGCCTGCTCTTTCTCTTCTGGTCCCCAGGGAGCATCTGGCCCCGTCCAGGTCAGATACGCGCTTTATTAAAGGTGCTGTGAAAATCTGCCATTTAAGTCCGTGCCGTCGTTCGCATAAATAGTCTCCTGCGGTCGAAAGTTAGGCTGCTTCCAGCTTTGACTTTCCGAAACAACACTGGAGTGGACGAGCCGTGTGCCTGGATGTTTGTGCACTTGCTGGTGTCCAGAGCGTCTTTGGAAGTTGAGGACGGCGCCTGGAACAGCCCAGAGCTGGAGTGGGTGAGGGGCCCGGCGAGGGGCTTCTCAGCCGGGTTTGCTGCAGGAGCTGGGACAGAGCCGATCTCAGGGTTTCCGTGTACAGCTGTGCAGGTTGCACACTGCACTTGTCTAGGGACCGCAGTCTTGTTGAGACACAGCGTCACTGGTGAGGCCTAGAGCTGTGTGTGGTGATGGTCCAGCTGGGAGAGGCCGGGCAGGGGGAAACTGAACATTCCTTTGGCCTCTGCTGATGGGATCGTGAGCCCAGGGAGGCCAGATGCCGGCTGGGCTGATCATACACGCTTCTGCCCCAAGTCTGGATGGCTGTTTCCCTACCTGGGTGTGGTGAACATGTGTCTGGAAGTTGTTGGCCCTACAGGTGTAGAAAGTTCTGGAGGAGGAGCGAGGGTCCTCTGGCTTCCACACGGCCCTTCCCCTCTCTTGGCTTTTGCTGCGGACTCTCTCACCTGGACGCTCCCCGCTCTTGCCTCTCGTCTGGCTCTGGCTCGTCCTCCAGACCCAAGCCACAGCCCTCCCAGGTGGGCCTGGGACGCCCTCGGAGCTCTCACGGCTGAGCTGCGGGAACTCAGGGTCTGCTGGACCTCCAGCTCCTCCGGGTCCCGGGCCTTCCCCCGCCCCAGACACAGGGCGTCCCGGGAACGCGGACAATCTGCCTCCCCCCGCCACCATACCAACAACCTGGTGTATGTCTCAGCCTGGCTACTCGCGGCTCTCTGAAGCTTCCAGAAGGCCTCCTTTATCAGACAGACGGACCGGTACTTGGCGAGTCAGACCCCCGGGCTCAGCAATGTCTTCTGCTTCTATGGAAACGACCTTGTGACTCGAGCGCAGGAAGCGGCTGCACCAGGCTCTTGGGCGGGTGAGTGCCACCCACGGCGGTCTTATCACTGCCATTTGTCTGGCTGGCCAGCTGGACTCCCTGGTGACCGTGGAAGAGCTCTTTCTTCCAGGACACTTCAATCGCAGCTTGGCACTTGCTCAGATATTTATATGTTTCACGGAAATGATTGATCTTTGGCTGCTTCGCAGTTGCATCGTTGTTAATGGGGCTGCTCTGTCAGGGCAGGACTGCTGAACTGGAACCCTTGATCCAGGAGCATTTACAGGCTGGTCGGTGGCGTGGCCGCCCTCACCTCACGCGGCTTCCCTCCGTTCTCTGTGGCGAGAATATGCGTCCTGATAAAGCACTTGCCCACCCACCCAGTCATCTTTCCATTCACCCATCCACCCGCTAGCCATCTAACGTCCATCCGTCCATCCACGCGCCCATCATCCACCTGTCCATACACCCATCCATCTGTCCATCCATCCATCCATCCGTCCATCCATCTAAATACCACGCATCTGTCCATCTGTTCATCCGTCCGTCTGTCTTTCGTCCATCCATCCATCCAGCCACCCATCATCCACCTGTCCATCCACCTATCTATCTGTCCATCCATCCGTCCATCCATCCATCCATCTAAATACCAAACATCTGTCCATCCGTCCATCCATCCATGCACCCATCATCCATCTGTCCATCCACCCATCTATCTTTCCATCTGTCCCTCCATCCATCTATCTGTCTTATAAGCAGTTAGTCAAAGTGCTTCATCTCTGGCCTTTATTGTGTCAGTTGTGAAAAAGGAATAAAGATGCCCGGCTTACACAACTGTGATGAAGGTAGGTCAAAGGGTGTAGAGGCTGTTGGAACGGGGCTTGGCCGTGGTAGCAGGCAGGGCACTTATTTTTGGAGGCGTCCCCGCATGTTAGCATCCAGCATGGTCGGTAGGAGCCGGGAAATGGAAATTGTCTTCGCTTTAGCCCCTGGCCGGTGACCTTGCTAAGTCCTCGATCCTCTCTGAGCTTTGGTTTCTCCCACCTGGAAAAGAGGGCCGGTGACATCTCCTCAAGACGTGCTGAGTCAATTAAATGAGGTATGTAAGGTGCTTATCCCCGGGTCAGGTAAATACAGATTGTTCATCGTCATTGTCATCGTCATCAATTTAACAGGAATTTATCGAGTGCCATGATGGGCCGAACTGCTGAATTACGTGCCCTCTAAAATTCGTACGTTGCAGTCCTAGCCCCCAGAACCTCGCAGTGTGACTGTGTTTGGAGATGGGGGTCTCTAAAGAGCAGATTAAGTTAAAAGGAGGTCATCGGTATGAGTCCTGATACCACGGGCCTGGTGTCCTTACAAGGAGAGGAGAGTAAGACACAGACATGGCATGGGAAAGACCATGCGGGGACGCAGGCAGAAGACGCTGTCCACAACCCAGGAGAGAAGAGAGAGGACTCAGAAGCAATCGCCCCGCCGACACGCACCTTGATCTTGGACCTCCAGCGGCCCAGGCGATGGCGTGCGGCCGTGGGGGAGACCCGCCCCTCCCCCCTCAGGGTGGGAGGTTCCGGTGCCCTGGCTTGGCTAAGGACACCCACGTCCTGGACGATCTCTTCCCCGCCCCCGGGGAGGAGGCTTCTCTTCATGGAAGAAGGAGAGTCACGTACAGATCATCTCAGCACTGCTCTCCCCGAGCACTCTGGGCTCCAGAGGCGGCACCTGCCATGAGTTTTAACAAACTGCCACAGAGAGTTGGAGGGACGAAGTCTGACGGGGTCACTTGTGACCGAGCTCAACGGGAGGGGGCGCACTGCCGTCTGGCTCCACCGTTCCCTTGCTGGTGGCCCAGGGGACAGGTGTCCCCCCAGCCTGAGGTCGCCATCTGACCACAGGGGCCGAGGTGCCACCCGGAGCAGCTTCAGGAGCACCTGCCAAGCGACCTGCACTCTGGCCGACGGGACGTCCACATCCTCAGTGCTGCCTTGCAGCCCGGAACCCCCGAGGCCGGCCTGAGGAGGCTACGTTGCAATTCCAGAAGCTCCCGCCAGCCCAGAGCCACGTGCAGCTCAGTGTGGGAGCACAGCTCCGACCCTTCCACGTGGTGGGGACCTTGGAGGAAAAAAATGTGCTATTTTTGCTCAGAAAGTGCGTTGAGCGTGAGCCTCCTCTTGTGGGAGCAGCTGGATGGGCGGGAATAATGGTAATGCCATCGCAAGACGCGGGCCGTGCCGTATTGTTAACTTGTCCGAGTCCTCAGCACAAGCCTGAACTAGTCGCAATCGCTTGCCCTGTTTTACCGATGAGGAAACAGAGGCACAGAGAGTGTCCCGGGCCCACGGCCACACCTCCTGCCACCGGGGTCGCACCCACTGCTCCCGGCTGCTCTTAGGATGTGGGGGAGGGTGTGGTGGCCCTGCCTTTGTGCGGCACTGCTGGGGATTTTAAGTGGTGGCCTTGCTGTCTCTTCCCCGCCACAGCCACCTTGAAGGCCAGGGCCGGGGCCACAGAGGGCCACAGGCCAGGCCTCCGGGTCTCAGCCTGGGAGGAGCTGCCCCGACCGCCACCGGCCACCGCGGACGTTGTTGCAGGAAGGCAAGTCGGGGAGCGAGCCACGAGATCCCCAGGATCGCTTGTTACTTTGGCAGAAGCCCCCCCCCCCCCGTCCCGATGAATCTCCTGGGTTGGGCCACGGACCCTCTGCCAGGACGAGGCATCGTGTCTTCTGATGCTTCTGGTGAAGTGGGCACAGCACGGACCCTCTTAGCCCAGGAGTCCGGGAGCCAGGCCCCAGGGCAGGGGAGCTTCCATCCATGATGTGAGAGTCGGGGTTCCCGGGGGGACCCCAAGTATCGGTGTGAGTGTTTGGGGCCAGCGGTCAGGAGCAGTCACCGGAAGGATCCACGGAGGCCAAGGGCTGCCCCAGCCCGGCCACCCTGGGGAGAAGGGCTCGCCCCAGGCCTGCGGTTTAGAGAACTCCCCGGAAAGGAGCTGCCAGAGCGTCGCTCCCACACTGTGCCTTTTAGAAATGGGTCTCCCCCCCTTGGCATCGTAAACATGAGCAGCTTGCTCACAACGATAACGGGCGAGGCCTGTGCACGAGCAGTCTTGCCGTTACTGGAGGCGGTAGGATTTAAAGCGTTGTCTGCGAGCAAACGTACCGCCTTCATCACGGGTCATTTTTTCTGGATTCGATCAGAGGAACGATTTGTAAGGTTTAGAGCCAGACACGGGCACTCGCACGCAGGCAAGTGTGTTCATCATGCCCATATATACGAGTATTTAAATACCCTCCCTCTTGCTCCGAAGTGGATGGTTACTACTCACCAGTTGCACAGCTGAAACCCAGAGCCTGTGGGTGGGCTTGTCGGCAGCGAGTGAGGCTTACCGGCTGCTGGTGGGGGCCGGTGCGGGGAAGGGGGTTGGGGTTGAGGTGCCAGGGTGATGGTATAGACATAGCTGTGGGTGTGGACACGGCTGGGGGTGTAGATGTGGCCGGGGGAGGTCCCCAGCGGGCTCTACCCACAGTCCCTGAGCTCAGTCATCCGTCACTCGGCACACCTTCCCGAGCTGCAGACAGACGCTGGTGATTTGGGCCTTTTCTTGGCTTGGAGGAAGCGGGGCCTCAGGGGACCCCGGGGGCGGGGGGGGGCGGGGGGGCGGGGGCTCTGAGCGAGCGCGGAGAGATGACCGCCTTCACCTCTCGAGGGCAGTGTTGTGTTTGCAAAGCCCTTCTGTCACTGTTTGCCCATTTGCTGGACCCTGTAACTTTGTAAATTTACAAATGACAGGATCCTATGGCCGGGATTGAGCCCTGGGCTGGCACGGAATGGCTGTGTGGTCTTGGGAAAGTTCCTTAAGCTCTCTGGGCCTCAGTTGTCTCCTCTGGATACTGAGGCTAATCGTAAGGCCCTCCTACCTCTCAGCACGTGGAGGGGATTAAGAAACACGCTGCGTGCTCAGCCCGGGGCCAGGCAGGGAGTCGGCGCCTCTCCCCTGTCATCCCTCTCCCCCTCCTGTGTGTGCTCCATGCTTCCCGGCAAGGGGTCGAGGCTCGGAGACGATGTGCTCCTCCAGGATGTGCCGGTCCGTGTGCTGGGGGTTGTGTCCCCTGGCCACCCTCTGGCACCATGGCGTGACCCCACCACACAGCCGGAACCACCAGCCCACTCCCTGCTCGGTCCCCTCAGGGCTCGGCCCCCGGGAGAAGCCCATCCGGGCCTGCCTGTGCCCGGCGGACGAGGTCACCTGGCATCCAGGGACCCCAGCTGGGGTGGCACCTGCTGTGCGTGGGCGTCTGGGTGCGCGTATGTCTGTGCGTGCGTGCCTGCGTGGAGGCCGCTGTGTGCACGCGTACGCCCAGGTGCGTGCGTGCGTGTGCACCGTCTCTCCTGGCCGTTGCGATCCAGCCAGGCCTGGCGAGGGGCACGGGCCCCGGGGCCGAGTGCGGGCCGCGCTGGGCATCATTCGGGGCTTTGTGGTCAGAGCAGAGCTGGCTGCGTGTCTCCATGCAGAGAAACGGGGCCCCCCTCCCGGCTGGTGAGAGTCCCGGGCTCCACCGGGCGGATCTGAGGACACGGCTGGCAGCACATTTGCCGGCACGTCTCACGGCCGCCCCTCCTGCCCGGGTCTCATCTCAGTCCCAGGCCAGAAAGCCCAGAAAAGGGCAGGTGGGCGCTGGATCCTGGGCAGGGCACACGGCTCCCTGATGCGGGACAGGGAATCTGTCCCGTGGGAAGACAGCACAAGCTCCCATAACCCGGAGAGGCCACTCCTCCCCCGGCCCGGCCCCCCGAATCTCACTCCCACCGCCTGTCCCCCGGAAGACGGGGCCCTGCAGCCAGGGCCTCCCGGGCACAGCAGATGGCAACCTCGCAGGGCTGGAGATATTTATTCCGTAATTATCACACCAGGACCGCACACTCGACCCAAAGCACCGAAGTCGTCAGAACACAATCTTTTTACGGGTAGCAGATTGAAAATCCATCAGTAAGTTCCCATCTATCACCGCTGCTGACAGAAGCCACCGGAAAGAGAAAAACAAACATAAATAAGCTTTGTCCACCCGGGGTTTGTCGGAGGCCGCCGAGGGGTCCCTGGGGGCTCTCGACACCGACGCCGACGCTGAGTGCGCCCGCGGCTTCTGGCCCCCAGAGCGGAGAGGAGGCGGCCCAGGCCACGAGCCGCCCACCGCCCCCCCCTCCTGCCCACCAGCACCTCACTGGGGCCTCACTGCCTCCAGAGCCGAGGGTGGACGAGCAACCCCCCTGGACACGCCCCCAGCTGGGGGCCAGGAGCAAGTGACCGATGGAGCTGCCTCCCAGCTTCTGTCCCCTCCCCCCCAACCCCTTGTCTCAGAAGAAAGCTCCATCCCAACCTCCATTTGATAAGGCTTCAGTACGGTCCCAGACCAGGGGGCGGGTGCAGAGGACGAGGGGCCTAGAGGTGAAAGGGTAGCAGGGGTGTCTATGTGGGTGAACTCCTTGTGGGAGCCGGTGGGGGCCCGGGGCTGGGTGAGTCAGGGGCTGCGGTCTCGAGGGTGGGGGGCTGAGGCCAAGCCCCTCCTCGGGCCATGACCGTTGGGCTCGTTGTTAAGGATGTCGATTTCGCGGGTGTCCTTGTGGTGTCGCCAGCCTGACCGCGCCTCGGCGTCTCGGCCGTCCGAGCGGACACTCGAGAGGGCAGGAGCCATCCCCGCCGACACCAGGATTCTCCCAGCATCCGCCGCGTGGCCATCACCTGCCTCATGGCCTCTGAACCCACAGGGGCCTGGGGGGCCATGACTGCGGCTCTGGGGCCGGCCGGGCGGGCGGGGTCGGAGCTGGGGGCCAAGCCAGGAGTCCTGAGTCCGTCCACCGGATCCCCGCGGAGACGGAGGTGACTACTAATGAATTAGGAATCGATCTACGGATTCATCCACCCCTCAAAGCATGTCTTCTGTTTTTACACTTAGTTGCTCGTGAAATTCTATTAACACCAGGATACCGGTAACAAGCACAGGACGGACGGTTCTTTTTTCTTGTTTTGTGCTAACAGCGTTTTTGAGATCTAATTCACCTTCCGCACAATCCACCCACCGGAAGTGCACAATTCAGTGGCTTTTGGCGTGTCTGCAGTTGTGCACCCGCCGGAATCAATGCTGGGACGTTTTCATTATGCAGAAAGGGGCCTCCTTCCTACTCCCTCGGCCCCGAGCAACCACGGACGTCCTCTCCGTCCCCGGGGATCTGCCAGTCCTGGACGTTTCCCACGACGGGAATCACGGGCGCCGTGGTCCCTGGAGTGTGGCGTCGCTGACACAGCGTCACGTATCCCGGGTCCGTGCGCGCGGCCGCGTGTGGCTGTCCTTCCCTCCCATTTAAGGCTGAATGACGTTCCATCCGACGGATGCGCCGCGTGTTGCTTGCGCGATGGCCTCACGGCAGGCATTTGGGTCGGCCCCGCGCCCTGCTTCCTGCGAACAATGCTGCCGTGCGCGCGCGTGCTCGAGTTTTCGTGTGGACGGATGCTTTCGCTTCTCTCGGAGCAGAGTTGCGGGGGCAGAGGGTGGCTCCGCGCCTGACTTTGGCGCACCTGCGGCGAGTGGGGGCCCTCCCGTCCCCACAGCCTTGCCAACGCGTGTTACCTGCTTCTGGCGCTGCCGTCCGGGCGGTCTCTCATTTGGATTCGATTCGCATTTTCCTGACGGCTACGGACGCGGAGCGTCTTTCCACGCGCTCTGGCCACGCTGAGCCCCTACCCCCAAACCCTTTCCTCGATCTCCAGCACCCACAGGCGGGCAGGGGATCCCCCCCGTCCCCCACCACCACCCCGAGGTGAGGGAGCGGCAGCCCTGGGCCACAGCCCAAGGTCGCGTGGCCCCGTGACAGAGCTGGATTCAAATCCACGTTGGACCTCAAGCCGCGGATCGGCCTTGGGGGGGCAGTGGCCTGCCGCCTGTTGCCTCAGGCAGGCCCCAGAGAGCATTTAGCCCTGTCGGCGAGAAAATGACGGGCCAGGCATCTATTTCTTCTCTCAGCCAGAGCAGTCCCGTGTCTGTCACAGCTGAGCAAATTTATATTAGCAGCTCAACTGTCAGACCCCACGCTGCACGGGGGCCTCCTCGGAGCCCCTTCTCGCGCGCTTTCCGCTGATTAATAAATTAAATTAAGCCCATCAATCCACACGGCGGCCGCCAGCCTCCTCTCTGCCCTCCTCATTAGAAGCACCGCCAGCCTCACGGCCGCAGGGCGCAGGCACCGTGGGCGGGGTGGGGGCCGGCCATCCGACCGGCGTTTAGGGCTGTACGTGGGGCCCCGGAGGCCCTGGTGGGTGCGTCCGGTTTCAGGAGGGGACGGAGGCCCCACAGGAGGGATTCGGGCTCGGTGACCGAGATGTGGCCGTCGTGGGTGTCGGGCGGCTCACCTGTGCCCGTGATCGGATGTTGCCTTTGGCCCCGGGTCCCACGTGGCTTGTGCCAGCCACAGTCCTGACCGTCACTGATCCTGTCTTTATTTAAAGCTTTTGATGTTTATTCATCGTGGGGTTTTTTTTTTTTTCTTTTCGGTATTAATTTTGACTTGAGATGCAGTGTGTTAAAATAGCGTCTCTTGTGATGATTGGCGCCTTGGCTCTCCCTTCAGTTTCGTGCCCCAGGTGTGTGCCCGGCGCTGTGCGTCCAGGGCCCACGGTCATCCGGGGAGGCGGGGGTGCCCCAGAAGGGTCCCACAGGGAAGGCCGCTGCCCGCCCGCGGAGGGAAGCTCACCATGGCCCAGGAGCGGGGGCAGGAGAGAGGAGAGCCTGGTGGCAGTGGGGCACGGGGACGGGTCTGTCTGCGCACGGGCTTCTGGGGGGTCGCGTGCAAGACGTCTCGCTGCGGCCCCGCTGGCGTGGGCCGGGCCAGGCTGGAGCTCGGGGGGACGGAACGTGGCCAGGAGTGCTGAGCGGGCACAGCGCCATCGACGGGGGGAACCACAGCCATGACCGTCGGGCCGCGGGGGGTCGGGGGGCTCCCACCCCATCACGCCCGTCCCTCAACGGTGGCAGCCTCGCTCTCTGCGAGGCGGCGGCCACCTGCTCGCGGGACACACAGGCTGCTCGCAGGCCGACCGCTGGCCAGGTGCACCCATTCTCCCCCGCCCCTTCCCAAGCTGCTGGCTGCCTGCAGTGAGGGACCCTCCACCCTGCCGGTGGCCTCCCTGGCTCACCCGTAGGAGCCGGGGCTCCAGCTGGGCCCCCTCCCGGCCTGTGCGCGTGACCCCCCATCGTACCACCCGCCAAACGTGGCTTACGAAGATGGCGTAAGAGCTTTGGCCGCTCTCCTGCTCTCCGGCCCTGTCTCTGTCTGTCTCTCTCTCGTTCCCAAACCGTCCGAAACCAGGCTACAAATCTCAGAGTGTGAGGGGCCCATCCCCTAATGGAAACGTTCCCTCACACAATCACGATATATTGTGTCACCTAAAAATTATTAGTTCGCAGCCGGAAGCCGGTCCGTAGATGTGCAAGCTGTCCCCGGATGTCCTCCATGACGATTTTTTTGAACTAAAATTTAGTCATCGTTCGTGCATTGGTTTGCTTATGCCTCTTCGATGGCTTTTAGGGCTAGACACACTGGCTCACTTTTCGGGGTAACATTCGCTTTTTTGTTTATAAAAATGAGTTTTATTTTCTAAAAGCCTAAAACCGTTGTTGACGAAACGGGGGCACGAAATGACACTGTGATGTCAGGTGTGAACTTCTCGGCCGAGGGCTCGGGCTGGGTCCCTGCCGCACGTCCCACGCTCCCCGGGCGGGGCTCGGTCCATTTCTCATCCCTTTGCTTCCTGAGTCATGGAGTCGCCTGTAAAGGCTCCCCCGGAGTCAGGTTGCAGGTTTCCAGCAAGAGGACCGGGTAGGACACATCAGGGCGTCCACACACTGCTGTCACTTGGTCCTTGGAAAGATGTGACTTCCTTATGCCTTAGCGAGTAATCTGTGGGGGGATCCTTTTTTCTGTGGGATTTGATTCTGTTTGGGGAAAGATACAAGGACAGAAATGTGTCAGATCCATGTAAGAAAGGTGTCTTTGGAGAATCTTCCCCTCCACCCGCCTCCGCCCTCCTGGGGACCCATCTCTGTGGCTGTGAGGGCTGAGCGAGGCCGTGCACGTAGCACCCGGCCCCCTACCTGGCAGGTGGCCCTCGCTCAGGCGAGCCCTGCCTCGCGGTCACCCTTCAGTGGGGTTGGAAGCTTCCAGAAGCAATGTCTGCTCTCCTCTGTCTTCTCTCTGTACCTTCACCTCCTCCCTGCCTGCCCACCGAGAACGTTCTGGTTGACACACAGCAGGTGCTCAGAAGCCTGAGCGTCCAGAAGAAGCCGCAATGATCCCTCTCATCTCTGCTGTCACCCCCACGTGGCCAATGGCCTGGTGACATGGGACATGCTCCCTACGCCTTTATCTCTAGCCCTTGCAACAGCAGACTGGGGCTGGCGAGGCAGGAAGCCTCAGGCCAGATTGGCCCCAGAAAACGGCGGGAATGAACGCCGGGGGTCTGACCCACACGGACACTTCCCCGCTGAGCCCCATGCGCCCCAGCGGCCCCGTGCCTGACAGCGGCGTCTGCCTGCAGTGGAACCTGTGCACCTGCCCTCCCGTGCTCTCCTTCAGGTGTGCATGTTCCCATGCAGGTGGAGGCCAGCGGGGGTGTCCCAACTCCTGGACACCGGCATCAGAGCCGGCCACAGTCTGCCATCAGATGCACCTCTGATTTCCAAACCTCCGTGCCAGAGGCAGCACCCTCCCCTCCTATCAGAAGGCGGTTGTCACCCTCAGAGACTTGTCGCCCAGTGGGGGCTGGGAGGAGAGCTGTGGACCGCCTAAGTACCAGTGACCCTAAATCCCGGCTTCCCGAGGGCTCTGAGGCCGGCCCAGTTGGTTCCCGTGGGTCCTCAGAGGGCTGGAATCCTAGCTGACTGCACCCTAGCTGGAGCCCAGCAGGGTCTCCCAGACTTGAGAGCGTCCGGAAGGAAGCACGAGACTGTGGCGCCTTTCCCATCTCAAGGCCATCCTACAGGGGGGAGGAACCCTCTGGGAGCTTGGCCAAGTCCTCATCCACCCCCAAGGGCCCTGGGGGGACGGCAAGGTGCCCCAGGCCTCGGGGCTCCAGGCCTCCTGGAGCAGGAGGCCAGCTGGGTCTCCCAAACGTCCCCAGCGCTGGTGGCCCAGCCTCGTGGGGCAGCAGGTGTCCCGGCCCAGGGCTGGATGAGAACCTCGCAGCAGGTGAGCACCTGCCTCCTCGTGTGAATTCAGTGGAGACAAGAGAGTCCTGTGCACTTGGGGGACGGCCAGGGCGGTGGGGCTGGGGGAGGACCGAGCGCGGGCTTGTGGCTGTGCCCTCGCTGGAGGTGCCCTGCGAGGGGCTGTGGGGCGCAGGCGCAGTGTTCCCACCCTCGGAGGTCCCCCCTGTTCCCATGCGGTGGCCCCGGGCATTTTTCACACGGGCGGAGGCAGACATCTGTGGCGGGTGAAGGCACCAGCAGGTCACCGGGAAGGTGGGGTCCCTGGTGGACCACCAAAAAGAACAGAAGATGATACCAGAACCCAGGCCCCTGACTCCCAGCGCCCAGCCCTTGCCCCTGTCTGGTTGTGGGACCGTGTGCCCCAACATCTTCCTCACCTGCAGGTGACGTGGGCGGGGTGGGTGAGATACGGCGGTCTCCCAGATGGTCCCAAGGGACGCCCGCCTGTGTCCCGCGTCACCTCCATGGGGAGGGCGGGGACAGGGTGAGGGGTCGCCTGCCAGGCCCGCCCTCTCCTGCCTGTCCCTGTCTTCCTCTCTCAGTCTGCCTCTCAGACTGATTGGCATTTTTCGATTCGGCACCAGACATTTTGTATGAAAACTTGTCGAGGCCCTGGATAAAATTGTCTGGGCCTGCTGCTGTCTCCGGGGGGTGACGTTGAATTATGAATCCAGCGTCTTCAATGGTTATGAGATGATTTGGGTTTTCTATTTATGGTGGAGTCAGGATTCAGAAGGTAATTTTTAATCTACGAATTTGTCAATTGCACCCACGCGTTCGAATATGTTGGCCTAAAACTCCTGTTTATTGACACGCTATCTTCTCACCTCTGCAACCACGGTCACACACGTATGTGATTATGTGTTCGTCTCGAGTATTTTTTTTTTAATTTTTTAAAATATTTATTTGCCCCGGTCGCCTAATGGATAAGGCATTGGCCTCCTAAAATATTTATTTATTTCTGAGACAGAGAGAGAGAGGGAGAGAGAGACAGAGCACAAGTGGGGGAGGGGCGAGAGAGAGGGAGGCACAGAATCTGAAACAGGCTCCAGGCCCCGAGCCGTCACCACAGAGCCCGACGCGGGGCTCGAACTCACGGACCGCGAGATCACGACCTGAGCCGAAGTCAGATGCTCAACCGACCGAGCCCCCCAGGCACCCCATCGTCTCAAGTATTTTTAAATCTGTTTCCCATCTTTTATTCTTGATTGCTATTTCCAAAGATTTGTCTATTTTATTATTAATGTCCCCGCGTGAACTGGTTTCAGTCTTTTTAACGCTCTCAGGGGCGTGTTTTTCTGCTTCCTTCATGATTCAATTCGAGCCACTTTCTTTGTTTTAGTCTATTGTCCTTTTGGTAGTATTTCAGGCGGACGCACCTTGGCCTTCCCTCTTGCCTAAAATAGTCTCTGGGCACCGTGCATTTCCTTGTACTTATGCGTTAGCTGCGCTTCTCAAGCTCTGACCTGCAGTCTTTTATTGCCTTTCACTATGTTCCAATGTCTGTTCCGACTCCTCCGTTGAGCACGCGTGACTCAGATTTTCTCGATCGCTGGCCTTGATTTCCCGGCGTAGAGTTTTCCCCGGTTGCTGACTTAACCGCTTTGTGCCCAGAGCATGGGGCCTCGTGTGTTGGCGAGGCTTGCTCCCATCCGGGCAGGTCACCGGTTCTCAGAAACGTTTCCCTTCGCGCTGGAAAGATCGCCAACTCCCAGCTCTGGGGTGCCCGTTTCGGCCTCTACAGGTTCTTGTGCGTTAACCGTGTCTTTTGAATCCCCTGCGCCCCGGTGGCTGTCCGCGGCGCCTGGTCCGCCTGAGTCCGCGTTGCGGACGGAGGCATGATAACACCGGTCCGGGGCGGTCACAGCCTCTGGATGAAAGGCTTTCCTGTGCCCAGTGGCGCCCGTGGCGGGAAGGACTATCCCCACGGTCTGGAGCGGCCGTCTCGACGCTGTTTGCCTTTCTCCAGGCTCCTCCTTCCTCCGTCTGTGTCTCGCTGGGTCCCGCGTCCCACAGCGTCTTCTCCACACGGCGTGCCAGCCCCGCGCCCGCCGACCCGCTCCCCGGGACGCGCATCGCCCGCCGATGCGCTGCGCTCTTTCAGAGTTCTGCACTCCCCCCGCCTTTCCTCTTCCTCGTTTCCTCC
The DNA here is from genome assembly GCF_018350175.1 of Felis catus. Classification (NCBI taxonomy): domain Eukaryota; kingdom Metazoa; phylum Chordata; class Mammalia; order Carnivora; family Felidae; genus Felis; species Felis catus. The sequence goes on from NC_058380.1 coordinate 93,349,217, forward strand.
TCCTCCTCTGGTTCCCCCACTTCGGATTCCCTGTTAGTCTGGCTGCCGTGGCCTGTATTTCTGGTCCTCGGGTGTTGGGGCTTAGACGCTGGTGGCTGTAACTCCCCAAGGACAAGGTAGGCCAGCCCACGTGGCCCCTCCAGCACCGCAGCGGCCTCAGTGCCCACGTGCCCTCCTGCCCTGTCTGTGCCGTGGCTCCCGTCTGGCTGTGGTGTCGGAGAGAACCCAGACGCATTCGGGTCCCCTCGGATCTGGCCTCTGGGGGCTCACGTGTCCCCCTGGGATCACCTCCTTTCAGGGTGGGAAGTGAGGCGTCACATCTGTCTTCTAGAGACAGCCAGACCCAGCTGACGGACGGAGGGTCTTCTGAGCCGGCTCACCAGCCCCTCTACCCCCGAGCCGGGCTGGCAGCCCTGGGGCTTTTCCCCATTCAGAAACGAGGAAACTGAGGCTCGGGGGGCTTAAGCCCAAGGCCAGACGGCTGCACGTGTGGGGATGAAGGCACCCTCACGCCTCTTCCCTCTTCTCAGACCACCCTCCGGGCTGGGGTCAGGGCAGCCGCCACTCGCCCCTCACGCTCCGTAAATCGGCCTCAGTTTCCCTGTTTGACCACGCGTCTGCTTCCTGCTGGAGCGCACACGGGACAGCACACGTGCTGGGGAGGAGGCGGGAGCGACCACAGTGCTGCGACAAGATGCGCGACCAGAGAACTGCACGGGTGGGGGTCGCAGCGGCGAGGACGCCTGCAGGCGGGGCGGGGGGACGGGGCGGCCGGCGGACGAGGCAGGGCGTGTGCACACGGCACTCCGTGGGCAGCCTCTGGCAAGGCGAGCGACGTGGAGGTGAGGGGTCCCCGGCCCGTCTTTCGCTTCTGACCCACCCTGGCTCCATGCATACCGGGATGTTCCGGAACGTTCTCCCCGTGCCCCACTGTTGGAAACTGAAATGCCAGGCAGGACCCGCGTGCCCCAGGAGGAGGATGACGAGGAAGCCGAGGTGAGGTCCGCTGGCAGAGGAGGGCGGCAGCAGGGAAGGCGTGAAGGCCGCAGCCACGGGCGTCCACATGGCCAGGTGACCCAGCAAGCGGAGATGCAGAGACACGCTTGGCGTGAGGACTTTTGTGCCAACAGCAAAGCTCCCAAGGCAGCGAGACACGGTGTTCGTGGACACGCACGCGTGTGGTGAGAGCATGGAGCCCACAGGACGAGAGCCGGTGACGCCAGCAGGGCTGGGGGATGGGGAGGGGACGGGGAAGGGACAGGTGCCGTCTCGAAGGCTCCGTCTCCTCCCAAAGAGGGATGGTTTGGAACAGATGGCAAAATGTTAACATCTGTTCCATCTGGGTGGTGGGTACCGGGGTGTTTTTCACGTGAATTCTCGAGCACTTGGAGTATTTCATAATCAGAAGCATTTTAGAGGCTTGGCGGGGAGGGCAGAGGGATGGGGCCCTCTGGACAGCCCTCCTGGGGCGTCACTGTGATGCACCCAGCAGGGCTGGGTGTGGGGACGGCCTGCACACCCCTGTGGGCTGCATGGCGGGGTGGGGGGCGGCTTTCTGATCCTGGCTCTGTCCCCGGTCCCGGGCACCCTGGGCAGGGCCCTTGGCTCTGAGCCTCAGTGTCTGTGTCTGTAGGTGGGGGCCAGCCTGCGGGAGCACCTGGGGCGGTGTCTGTGGAGCGCCGGGCACACGGCCTGCCGCTCAGGGTGCACAACATTGCCGCCCGCATGAGACATGCGTGCAATTTCCCACACAAGCCGTGTTACCTCCCTAGAAAGGGCAAAACGAACCAGAAAGATGTCCGAAAGACATCCGATCATCATCCCTGTCGCCTGTCTGGCTGGCGCGGGTCACAGAACTGGCATTGCGCGGCTGGTGGGGAGGCCGGCGGGCTCGGTCCCTGCGGAGGGAGCGGCCGCCGCGTGCCCTCGCCCCGACCCGGCGCCATCCTTTCCCCGAGGTCACAGCGTCTTCTGTGACGGAGCTGTCCGAGCCACGGTCACAGTAACCACGGGTCCGCGATGCTGTCAATCCTCCCGACGCTGGGGGTGAAGGTTCGTTCACCTGCTGTCCACTCTCAGGGCAGGTCACAGCCGCGGTCACCTGGGTGGGAGGCCCCGAGAACACACGACGTCACCGCTGGGGGTCTCCTGCCCCAGAGGCACAGTGAGCAGTCGTGACCGCCAGGGGACAAGCCCAAGCAGGAGCAGTCGTGGGGACTGCACCCCTCGCTCCTTCAACTCCTTCAAACGTCAGGCGGGAAGGACAGAGGCGCCCGAGGGCCGTGCCGGTGACTGGGGCCGCGGGGCCATGACCGCGGGCGGCGGCTGACGTTTGTGGGGACCGCACGCGCAAGTGATGGCTGCATGAGAATGGAAACGTCTGGTTCCAAGAAACGCACGTGGGGGGGACCGGGGGGTGAGGAGGCCTCGACCCAACAGTGCCCTGTGGCTCAGAAGGGTCCCGTGCACGGACGGCGAGACCCTAACCGTGAGGGGCGGGCTCGCTCGCGGGGCTTCTTCGCGTCATTCTTGCCCAGAATTATATCAAATACGAATCCCGAATGAGTAACATAAAAGTTATCAAAGAAAGAACAGATAACAATAGGAATGGGAGCCTCGCAGGGCTGGGGTGGGGGGTCAAATGGCAGACCTGGGTGCCGGTACATCTGTCTGTTTGTCCTGCGGCCGTCGGTGGCCACGGGACCACAGGGGCCGAGAGCAGGGGCCACTATCCCCTCACACCCCCGTTGGTGGAGGTCCCACCGCCAGCTGTCCCCACAATGGGGTTTGCCCGGCGGGCGGCCGGGGTGGGAAGGGCCGGCGGGCGGGGGACTTTGGGGTGTGGAAGGCAGGCCCTTTGTGGCCACAGCCCAGGGTCCAAGTGGTTTAAAAGCAATTCCAAGATGTGCTGATTTTCTGAGCCTGGTGAAAGTCACATGAGATGCCGGGGAGTGACTCCGGGGGGGGGGGGCGTCGTCCTGATGGGAAGCGGCTTGGGGTCCCCCACACACCCTCTGGCCCTCCCGCCCCCTCGGGCTCCAGCCTTGACGGGGTTGGGGGGGGTGGGCTGCCCAGCCGGCTGCAGAAAAGGCACTTTGCTCCTTTGAAAGGAAGAGGTCTGTTTCTCGAGGGGCTCAAAAAACAAAAAAACTCCACATATAAAAGCAAATGTTTGCAAAAGAATCACCATTGCCTGTTGGTTTCTCTGAGCGTCGGGAGACCGGCTTCCAGGCAAAATAATGGTCCCCAGACAGGACAGAGCTTGTAGCCGGTGAGCGCGGTGAATAGTGGGGGAGACGGGGCTTCAGCCCAAGGCCAGCAGGTGCAGCCCAGCCCCGAAAACCCACGGCTCCCCGAGAACCCCAAGTGCGGTCCGGACAGGCCCCAGGGGGGCCCGGCTGCCTTGCCAGGGGGCCGCCCGCCCTGCCGCCTCTTTCGTCTGCGGCCTCCGGTGTGAAGTTCCCGGTGACAGACCTGCCCGCCAGGCACGAAAGCAACCAGGAGGTAATTAAATGCCAAGTCTGAGAAAAGCCTCCGCCGGCCTCTGCACCTCTGGGCGCGTCTCCGCTCCTGGTGGCGGCCGCCGGGTTGACCAGGAGGCTTGTCAGGATTTCAGAGGAACCCGGTGTGACAGGGCGGGGAAGGGACAGCCGGGACTGACACCCGGGTAATCACCAGAAATGAGACCGTCTGCACGCGTCTCTGCGCCTCTGTGCCCGCGACACCAGCTATTTTTACGCGGGGCTGCGTCGTGCGGTTGACCTGCCAGGTCCCGGCTGAGAGCGGATGCCTCCGGGGCCCCTGCCCTGAGCCCCCGGCTGTGGCCGCCCCTCTGCAGAGGCCAGGAATCCTGGAGTCTCCTTCCAGCCTGTGAACCGGCCGCCCTCGGAGGCCCATGTATCATAGCACACCCGATCTTCTCATGTGGCTCAGCGAACCCAGCCTGTTGTGCTCCTGACTGTTCCCTTCACCCTCCTCCCTCCCTGGGGGACCAGATTCGTTCCCCGTATGACCCGAGAGAGAGAGACAAAGAGAGAGAGAGCTGGAGCTCAGACACCCTCACCTGGGGTGCGCGGGGCTCCCCACCACCCACGCTGTGGCCGGGCGTCGGGAGACCACTGACTCCTGGCTACTTCCCCAGAGTGCCCCCCACCAGGCAGCCGGGTCCCTGCCTCCTGCTCATCTCCTGGGGGTGCGGGAGCTCTGACCCCACACCTGGGCGGGGAAAGGGATGCCTGTCCTCCTAAGACAGGTCCTGGGCTCAGGGATGGGGCCCGAGGGCATTTATTGGGGACTGAGTGGCTGGTGGTGGCGGGGAGGGGCAGAACAGCCCCTTGGCCCCTCTCTGCCTCTCGCGGGCTCAGCCGGAAGAAGCCAGCTGGGTGCCCGGCGACCGAAAGCACATTCCTTTCTTGCCTCCCAAAGGGACCCAGGCTTCTGGATTTTAGTTTTTAGCTGCCAGCTCAGGTGGAGAGAGTCTGGGTCTCTTGCCTTCACGCAGAGCCTCCCCTTTGACAGCCAACTGTCTGCTACTGAGGCCGGGCCCCAGGCTAGCCCTTCCCTGTCCCTTTGTCCCTTCTCCCTAGAGAGAGGGACCTCTCTCTGCTCCTACTAGACCTCTGGCTGGTGGGTGAGAGATACCCTGCAGACAGAGGCTGGGACGTGCCCCCCGCCCCCCCCGGGGAGGGAGCCCAGGTCAGGGGTCTGCCCACGGGACAGGGGGTGCTGGTTGCAGGCCTGCGGCCTTGCCTCCCCCACCCCACCCGCCCTACGGGGCCTCCCCCACGTCTGGAGGCCCAGCCCCAGTGCCCTCCAGGGTCTGGCCCCGCCTGTGTGTTCCAGTCATAGGTCCTGCCGTTGGGGTGGAGGCCTGGGGTCTCCCTGGGATGGCCCTGCAGACTAGTCGGTCCTGGATGAACAGGAGGGAAGCACATCCCCTTTATTTATGTGAGGCCAGCCAGGCAGCGAGAAGAGAAGCAAAGCCCAGAGTCCGGACCTGGTGGAGAAGAGAAGAGGGCCCCGGGGAGCCTGATGAAGCAGGGAGGAGGGAGGGCATCCCCCAGACCCTTGGGCGTTTCCTGTTGGAGCCCTGGAGGCAGCGTGGGAGTGCGTGTACCTGGAGGTCCCCGACTGAAGGTGAAGGTCCCGTCCCTGGCGGGCGCGGCAGCCAAAATCCAAGGGGACCGGTCTGGGGCTCCACCTCGGAGCCCTGGGCTCCCCGGGGCTCTGAGTGTGGCTTCTGCCGCCCGCCTGCGGGCCCCTAAGGCGTGATCTACACCTGCAGGCAGGTGACGGACGGGAGCGCACCTTCCCCGGGCGCTGGCCCGGAGGATGCCCTCTGGAGCCTCGGGAGGAGCCCAGGATGCGAGACTGAGCTACGCCATCCGTCTCCTGCTGTGTAGATTCCAGGTCGTCAATGCCCGGGGTGGGGGTGGCAGGACTGGGCTCTTCCCTCAACAACCTTCTTCTCCCGCCCCATCTGTCAGACCACACTCGACAAGGAGTCACCGTGGCCTCCGAAGGCACACAATCAATCTTCCATGGAGCGTCCACCCCAGACCTCAAAGATCCAGGAGTTTAGCTCCGGATTCAATACAGCCACAAGGTTTCAATGAGGCCATTCGTTCAAAACCAGTCATGTCTGATCCCTTGGAGAGCACGGTGCATTTGACCGCATCCAAGGGAGGGAAACAGGCCAGGTGGAGACATCGTGGCCGCCTTCCGCGTCTGGGGTTGGTCTCTGGATGTGCTCCCCAAAGTCTAGGGGGGCTGGGGCCCTGCGTGGTGGAGGTGGAGGGGAGGACCCTTGAAGGTCGCCAGCCAGCCCATTCCGCCCATGTTACAGATGGGAAAGCCGGGCCCGGGAAGGCCCAGCTCACACAGCCCGTGAGGGCGGGATCCAGCTCTGGGCAAACCGGACGGTGGGTGTTGGTTGTAAGCCATGGAACAAGGGTGGGGGAAAGAGGGACGGGCACTGATGGCTTCCGCAGTGCTCCGTGGCTGTTTACTGGACGCCATGACATGCCCAGCGAGCGGGGAGGGGCCTGACAGATCCGGAGTGGAGGAAGCCCGGGGCTCGCGGGTCACTGGTCACCCCTCGCCGCCCGCCCTGTGCTTGGAAGCTTCCGGCACGGCCGCGGGCAGGCCAGCCAGACCGCATCTGTCCCGCCACCGAGCTGGGTGCGGCCACGGACTGACAGGTGGGCAGGTGATGCCTGGGCCTCTCTGGCCCCGCCAGGCTCCCCGCCATTCCCCAGGGCGTGACACCGCCCACGCTTGGCTCCCACTCCTGCTGGGGCACTTTTGTTTCTTTCCAGTTTGGGGCCGTGATGAGCGAAGCTGGGTTGAGCGCTCACGGACAGACCGTGGTGTGGACGCACGCTCATCCGTCCTCCCTAAGTCCCCTCGGAGCGGAACTGCTGGGTCCGGTGGTAACTCCGCGTGTAACTTGATTAGAAACCGCCAACGGTTTCCCAAAGTGCTCGCAGCGAACGAGAGAGTTCCGGCATCTTCCCTCGCGTCAGTCGTTCCGCGGGTGTGGCCCGGTGTCTCCAAGTGCTCCCCGCTCAGCAATGGGAGCTGACGATGAGGGTGGGCAGGCAGGCCGTGGGGACCTGGCTGTGACAGGTGCACAGCCACCTGCTCTGTGTGCCGTCCGTCCGCCTGGTCCCAGCCCAGGCGCTCCTCAGGCTTCCGTCTCACCGCTCTGGGTGCTTGGGGCATCGTGTCCGATGGGGGGGGCGCCTGCGGCTGCGGGGGGGCATCCTGGGACCCGGAGGGGCCCCCGGCTCTGGACGCAGGGCACCCACTGGGAGGCCGATCGATTTCTGCATCCAAGCCCTGGCCTGAACGAGCCCCTGGGTGGGTGAAGGTGAGGGCCTCTGGGGCCTTGCTTTGCCCTTCCTTAAAATGGGAATACCTCTGGAGGTTGGAGATGTAAATGAGGTTGCTGTTCCCCCGGGGAGGTCGTCCTGTTGACAGAATGGTGCCTCTTCCGCAGGGAATCCTTTCAGCCAGTGCTGCCCAGGGGTGGTCTGTGAGCCAGCCGCTAAGTGCTAAGCGTTTAGGCCAGAAAGCCACGGAAACCGAGAATGTCTTAGAGCCACTTGACGGGATAATTTTGTCTGTTGAATCTAAGAACAGAACATTGGGGCTTATGATTTCTGGGTTTTTAAAAAAATGTTTCTCTATTTTTGAGAGAGAGAGAGAGAGAGAGAGCGTGAGCAGGGGAGGGCAGAGAGAGGGGGACAGAGGACCCAAAGTGGGCTTTGTGTTGCCAGCACAGAGCCCGATGCAGGGCTCGAACCCGCAAACCGGGAGATCAAGACCTGAGCCGAAGTCGGATGCTCAACCGACGGAGCCACCCAGGCGCCCTAATCTGTGAGTTTTTGTTAATGAGTGTTTGGGGGGGCTTCATTTTCTGGTATTGGTCTGTGCTGATCGGAAAACACTACCCCTAGTCTTTGCCACGGTGGGTTTGGGAAACACAGATGAAAACTGTGAATAATAAACTTTTCTCTTTACAAAAAGCAGCATGGGGGCGCGTGGGTGGCTCCGTTGCTTGAGCGTCCGGCTTCGGCTCAGGTCATGATCTCGTGGTTCGTGAGTTCGAGCCCCGTGTTGGGCTCTGTGCTGACGGCCCAGAGCCTGGAGCCTGCTTCGGGTTCTGTGTCTCCCTCTCTCTCTGCCCCTCCCCTGCTTGTGCTCTGTCTCTCCTTCAAAAATAAACATTAAAATTTTTTTTTTTTAAAAACCTGGATGGGGGCACCTGGGTGGCTCAGTCAGTTAAATGTCTGACTTTGGCTCAGGTCATGATCTCGCGGTTCGTGGGTTCGAGCCCCGTGTCGGGCTCTGTGCTGACGGCTCGGAGCCTGGAGCCCGCTTCGGATTCTGTGTCTCCCTCTCTTTCTGCCCCTCCCCTGCTCATGCTCTGTCTCTCTCTCTCTCTCTGTCAAAAATAAATAAACATTAAAAGAAACTTTTTTTGAAAGCAGTATGGCAGCGACTGTTGCTGAGCGCAGCGTGGGCCCCAGCGGGCGTTGGCAGGGGTCCACCTGCCTTCTCGACAAACGTCGGGTGAGTCCGTGTCAAGGGCCTGCCGAGGTGACGTCGAAGGGGCGACCGCGGGGACGCCCAGCGCTCACCCTCTGGGGTCCTGCAGACCCGGGGCGTGGGCCCCCCCAAAACGCAGCGGCTCCTTCACACGGTGGGTCCCCGGGTAGCCGTCGGAAGCGTTGTCGGCACAAGATCGCAGAGGAGGAGGTGTTCCTCCTTCCGTGCGTTTGTGCGACGAATGTTTACTGATAACGTGCGAGGTGCCTGGCAGGTGCCTGGGAGACGGACGTGTTTACTGGAGATGGCAGCCTCCGGGCGCCCGGCGGCCCTAAGGTGTGCAGGGAGACACGGGTGCCCCGGGCACTGCCGGGCCCTTGTGTGTGTGGTGGGGGGGCAGGGGGCGGGCTTTGTGTCTTCCCTCGGCTTCCCGGTGCGTCCCACGATGTTCCGTGATGAATGTATGTGGCTCACGAAATTAGATTTGGAAATAAATGCGATTTCAGAAGGCTCCATTTGCATATAAACAAGGGTGTGCGGCAGGAGGCCCCTCGTAAGTCATCGGGTCCTGTCTCCAGGCCTCTCCCTGCCGACCGTGCAATGGGTTCCCGGCACGCATGCCCGGCTCCCCCAGCCCCCGCTCCCCAAGGCCCCAGGACATTGTTCCATCTGTCTGAGTGTCAGCCTGTGCCCCCGACCCTCCTGGGGAGCAGAGCCCTCCCCTGGCTCTCTGGACCCCCACCCGGGCCCCCGCCCTTCAACCTGCTGGCTGTCATGGGCCGAGGCCAGTAGAGCCGAGGTCCTCCTGGGGGTCAGCCGCAGGTTTCCTGGCCTCTGCTCCCATCCCAGCCCTGGAGCACCGGTCCCCACCTGGTGAGCGGGGACAGCTCACCTTCCCAGAGGGGCAGGGGGCTCTGGCTGGGACGGGCTTACCTTCCACTGCGTCCTCCTAAAGATGCCCCGAGGACCGTCCCCGCGCAGTCCCGGTCACCCGGCTCTGGCCAGGCCGCACATCACTGGGGTCCTCACGGAAGGGACTTTGTGCTGCTGGCTTTCTCACCGGCTCCTTCTTCCTGTAGCTGAGCCATTCTGCAGAATTCAGCTCGGACGCCACCTCCCCCAGGAAGCCTCCCTGGCATCTTCCCTGGGGCTGCCCGGCCGGCCCGCCGCTCCCCGGGTTCGGGACTTGCTGCCCCGCCCCGGCCCCGCGGGAGATTCTCGGTTCCCCCCACCGGTGGCAGTTCCACGGGGCCCCGCGTGTCTCAGCCTCACTCTGGGCACGTGAGCGACGGGCACAGGGCGTCAGCTCTGCCCGCGGCCTCGGAGGAGTCGGTTTCCCAGGAAGCGCGCCCGCAGGAAAGCGTCTGTGCCTCTTTGCCGCTCTGCCTGTCCCAGTGCCAAACATCTGACATGCCCTTTCGGCCACAGAGCAGTCAAAGCCAGGCTCGGGGCGCTGGGTCCTCAAGGGCCATGAACAAATCCTAAGTGGCTTGTGTCCGCGAGCTGTAAAGCACCCCCTTTGCTCCCGCTTGACCCCACACACACGCGTGTCAGGGCAGGGGAAGGGGGCGTAGTGCCTGGGGGCTCTCCGAGCCTCCCTCCCCTGTCTCCTCGCCTCTAAAACTCGGCCAGATGCTGTTTCCATGGCAACCCTCTCTCCTCCCGCGGCAGCGATGCCGGAAAAGCCAGTTTTCAGCTTAATCTTCCTGGTGCTGTTTCGGAGGAAGTGGGGGCCGCCCGGCCCGAGCCTGCCCGCCGCCTTGCTTCCGAGGTTTGGGGATAGCCGCCGTTGCTATCTTGCTTCGTGCGGTGAGCGGCCATCGCCGAGTGGCCCCGGGGGATCGGCCCGACCCCTCTGACCCTAGGCTTCAGACGTCCGCACGGCGGCTCTGTTTGTGCCTGAGTCCCGCCACGGAGGTCTCCCGGAAGGACTCGGCCCGGCCAGCTTCGACCGGAGACAGATGACCCTCGGGTGGGTGGGTCTGGCGATCCCCCGCCTTCAGCTGTGTGACCTCGGGGAAGTCACTCGACCTCTCTGAGCCCTGGCTCCTTCAGCTGTAGAGTAGGGGGAGTAACGAGGATCGGTCCCGGATAGTCGTGGGCAGAGCGAGCTCTCAGGAGTCCCGAACTGCCGCCACTGGCCCCGACACCTTCCTCGTCACCTTCCAGGGGACACGTTGCCTCCCACCCTGGCAGCCGTCTCCCCCCCCCCCCCGCAGGTGACGAACCCGAGGCCCAGAGAGGTCGAGGCGCTTGCTCAACAACGCGCAGCTAGTCTCAGCCAGCAGACGTGCCAGCCCGAGCCTGTCTGAATTCGGGGTTCGTGCGGTCTGAGCACACGCCGGGCGGGAGTAAGCCGCGTCTTACTGCTGCTGTCCATCCCGGGTCCTCAAGAGGGGTTTTGGTATTTGCCTCCGAGGTGGTGGTTTGCTCTGTGGGCCGTCGGCTTAGGTTAGCGGGGGAGGTGCAAGGAGCCCACGGCGTTGGCAACTTCTCGGCTCTGGAAACATCGGCCTCCCGGCGAAGACGGTGACGCGCGGGCAGACGGCGCCCTCCCAATGTGTAGCCCTGGCGTGGCCACCGCCACGGTTCGGACGAGGGACAGAAAGTGGCGCTTGTCCCCACAGGAGGCAATATCCCGGGGCAGTGCGCGTGGAGACTGCCCTGAGCGGCTTGCCCGTCACTACTGTGGGGCCCCCGCCCCCTGCCCGCGGGACAGCTCTGACCCGGAGGAAGCAGCAGATGCCGGTCGCGCTGGCTTTGTCCGCTTGCTGTCTGTACGACGGGGGCTCCTGGGCACCTGTGCTGGGGCTTCTTGTCGCTCACAAGCTGTCCTTTGCCTCGCCTCCCCGTCTCTCTGAGCCTGAGCCTCCTCATGGGAAGAATGGGCCCGAGGGTGGCTGTGACCTTGAGCACCGTCGTCAGGGTCGTAGCGGATGGTCCCCTGGGCGCTCTCTGTACCCCTCCTTCAAGGACACATGCGCGGAGTACAGAGGCCGCGGCGTTGCCTGTGCTGGGCGGTGGTCTTTTGAAGACGTCCTCCCTGCTGGCTCCTTCATGCCCCCATGAGCGGATGAGGCCCTGTTTTTCACACGTGCTCCGGACTCCTGGCGGCTTTCCAGTGAGTCTCGCGGCGCTCACGAGTGTCCTTTGTCGGGCCGGTAACTGGTGTGTTATGCAAAAGTCGGGTTGGTTCTAATGATTTTGGCTGACCTTGAAATGTGGGTCAGCTGCCCTTGGTGATGTGGTGGGCCCACTGCGTTTCTGGAGACCGGTGTCCAAAGCCAGCTGGTGCATTCATTGGATTTTATAGGAAAAAAGAAAAGGAGGGAAGGAGGGAGGAAGGGAAGGAGGGAGGGTGGGAAGGAGGGAAGGAGGGAGGGAGGGAAGGAGGGAGGGAGGGGAGGAGGGAGGGTGGAAAGGAGGGAAGGAAGGAGGGAGGGTGGAAAGGAGGGAAGGAGGGAGGGAGGGAAGGAGGGAGGGTGGGAAGGAGGGAAGGAGGGAGGGAGGGAAGGAGGGAGGGAGGGAAGGAGGGAGGGAGGGAAGGAGGGGGGGTGGGAAGGAGGGAAGGAGGGAAGGAGGGGGGGTGGAAAGGAGGGAAGGAAGGAGGGAGGGAAGGAGGGAGGGTGGGAAGGAGGGAGGGAGGGAAGGAGGGAGGGTGGAAAGGAGGGAGGGTGGAAAGGAGGGAAGGAAGGAGGGAGGATGGAAAGGAGGGAAGGAGGGAGGGAGGGAAGGAGGGAGGGAGGGAAGGAGGGAGGGTGGAAAGGAGGGAAGGAGGGAGGGAGGGAAGGAGGGAAGGAGGAGAACAGGCCGCTTGGTGGGACCTCCCACTACTGAGAGGTGTTTTCCGCCAACAGAGACTGGAGGAGGAAACTGTGGCAGTGATGGGGGGTCTGTAGGGGGATCCACAGAGCCCAGGGACATGAGGCAGCGGGACCCCACGCGTCGGTTCCCCTGGGCGGTTGAGGGTTCACTGGCTGGTGCACCTGTAGGAATGAAGGCCCTTCCCCCACCCCCGGCCCCTCATCCCTCACCCCTCTCCCCGCTGTCTTGTCTGCGGACTTGTCTCTGTTGGGATGTTGTGCTCAGAGAGCTCAGAGGCTCAGAGAGCCTCTCTGTGACGGTCCCCTCTCTTACGTCCCTGTGGCCATCCCAGGAAACCGCCCGGGACTCGCCTGCCGGGTCCCTGGCCCTGTCCCCTCCAGGCCCATGGCACATTGCCCAGGGAGCACCAGGCCGGGTGGTCACAGCCATGATGAAACTGGGCAGAGAAGTTCAACCAGCTGTTGAAATGTGTGCAACAGTGAGCTGTCTGGTGATAGAAACAATTTCTTTCCACTTTGAAATGTGGAGCCGTGGCCAGGAGGACGAGTGGGCTTTCGGCACGGCATCTGGACGGAGTTTGGGTGCGACGCGACGTGGCCGTGGGGGCCCCTTCGCCCCAGAAGCATGAGAGACCGTCTTTAAGCCAATAGCACGATTGGAAAATCTTCTTCGAAGTGATCAGCGCTGAGATCGCTTTTGCCGGGTCGAAACTCGTCCTGGTCCTTCTGACCGAGCGGCTTCCTGCACAGACGTCCGCCTGGGGGCCCCCAGAGGAGGGAGCGGGCCTCCGCTTGATCGTTGGGGTGCAGGAGACCTCGTGGTCCCCTGGAGGTGGAATCGAGCAGGACAGGGGACCTGTGTGGCAGAGGGTCAGCGGTTGCTGTCACACCTGCCCCACCTTCTGGGCCTGAGCGGGAGGCCATCCTGGGGCTGCTTAGCCCCCGGCTGTTTGTTTTACTGGGGATCGGATCCTGCCAGCACCCGACTCCGCCTGCGACGGCCGCTCTGCTTGGGCCCAGCTCCTTAGCGCATTCACAGGGGTAGGGACCCCACCCTGCTGACATCTGGGGTCCGGCCGCGGGTTGGGGGGGGGGGTGTCAAGGCAGATGTGTTTGGGTGCCCAAGGGGGTCGTGTCTGGCTCCCAGAGCCCCGTTTTCCTGCCGTGAGGGGCAGATCCTCTCCTGGCTGAGGCCTCTGCCCCGACGCGGCCTCCAGGCCGTGATGCTAATTCCTGGACCATCTGCCTGTAACCTCCCACAAAGGTCTGCTTCTGGTGTTTCTCTGGCCTCTGTTTCCCCAGCTGTCATTTCAAGGAAAGTGTGCTCTCTGCAGCAGGCAGGTGGGAGAGATCTGCCGCCTTGAGGGGAGGGGCCAGGAGCCAAGGAGGCGGGAGCTTCTAGAACAGGGAGGGGCAAAGGAGGGGATTCTCCGCGGGAGCCTGGCCGTGCCCACACCTGGAGTTCAGCCCAGTGAGACCCATTTCAGAGCCACGGGTAGTTAAGGTGCGTGGTGATGAGCGCCGTGTCTGTGGCTGTGTTGTGGCTGCAGCAAAGCCGGCCAAGGAGGGGGAGGAACAGCAGGACCACGAGGTGAAGGACAGGCCAGAGGGGGCCCTGGACTTAGCCGCAGGGCGCGGGGCAGTCACGGATGCGTCCGAGCAGCCGGTGACCGGGTACAGGTCGAGGTGCAAAGGGGCAAGGACAGCAAGGGAACAAGGGGGCGGTAGGGCCCCAGCCCCATCCCGGGAGAGAGGCTGGTGCAGGGAGCAGGGTCCACGGCCAGCTGCAGAGAAGGCCTTGCGCTAGTTTATGGGATTTTACGGCTGAGCTGGGAGGTTGAACTCGGGTGGTAAGGGGTCGTCCCTGAAGGTGATGCTGCAGGGCTGTGGCGAGATGGGGTGGGGGGAGCGGTCAGGGGTCTGTTTGTCCCTGTTGGCTGGGGAGGAGTACCGATCGGGTCTGGGGGCGCTGGTGTCCAGGAGGAACACGAGGGGCTGTGGACTAGCGAACCTGAACTTCGCAAACAGATGCACCGCCCCCCAGCCCCCCGAGAGCCTGCCGGAGCCCCGCCAGTCCTGGTCGGCCCCTCTGCCCTGGGCCGTCGAAGGAAGACAACGCAAGGAGGGAAGAGAGGTACTTTGTTTTGCCTCTTCCGTATACGGGGCCCCGATGGGCATTCCCCGACGACTGTGATCCTTCGTCCTCAGGATGACTGGGGAGGACGAACCCTTGTCACCGTCCCCACTTTTCAGGCGAGGAAACCAGACCTTAGAGGAAGACGTCATTGGCCAAGACCAGACGTCGGCTGCCCCGTCCATGCCTCCCAGATGCTGCCCCCCGAAGGCAAGAACGCGAGGGAGGCAGAGTGTCCGGACAGAGGAAAAAGAGCGGGGAACGTTCTCCGTTAGCATTCGCTGCACCCACGGCACCTGCCAGCACCTACCGGGCACGGGGCTCCGGAGACCCTGTCTCTAGAGGCTCCCCAAAGAGGGGAGATTCCACAGACGGGGGTCTCTTCTCAGGGAGGCCCACACGCCTGTGTGTATTTACGTGGACCGGCCCCTTTCGGTCACTCCAGGGTGGATCGTAGGAACCGGGTCCCCACTGCGACCCTCCGCGGGAGTCCCGCCCAGGCAGCTTGGGCACAGAGAGGAATGCATCACGAGCTTCAGCTGGACAGCGGCCCTGCCGTCCGTTCCCACCACCCCTCTCCCTCCCCGGACGCTGGCCGGGCTGCCTGGCTGTCTGTCTTCTCTCTGTGGCTCAGGTTCAAGGTTCCCACCGTAGGGTCTCAGGTCTAGCACCGCGCTCGGTACCACCTAGATAGTCATTCATTCGCCCGCTAATTTGAGGGCCCACCGTGTGCCACGCACGTCTGTGAATGAACAACTGAAGGAACGAATAAATGCTTGCGATGCAAAGTCTGGCTCCGTTGTCCCCTCCGCCCCCACCTATCTGGCTATGTCTGGGCCTCAGTTTCCCGTCTGTGAAATAAGGGGTTTGGTGACCTCTGCGTTCCTCCCTGCGGGGCCATTCTACGACTGCCCAAACACGGCAAAATTCAAGGGGTTCTGGACGGTTTTGGTGTATGCTTTAGGCGGGCTGCTCAACCGCTCTGTGCCTCAGTTTCCCCCTCTGTAAAACTGAGTCCTTCATGCTCTGTCCTCACGACCTGGGCTCTGAGAAGACCAAGCCAGGCGCCGCTCCCTGGCACCCGGTGTCGCTAAAAACCCCACGGCTGGTACTTACGGCCGTTGTGACGAGCGACCTGGGGCTCAGACGATTCCCCACCAGATGGCTCCTGTCACGGCCAGATGGACCTTCGGATGGCCTTCTCCTTCTCTGCAGCCCCGCCGGCCCCACGCTCCCCGAGAGCAACCCACTCCCCCGTCATCTCTTTAAATATTTACGTGGGCGTGATGCAAGGCCGGGCGCGGATGGCCGGGCGCTGACGGCCTGGTCTGGCACTCAGGCCCCGGTGGCAGCCTTTCAAGCTTCATTTTGATATTTTGTTGGAAGAAAATTGACCCAGAGAGAAAGCAGAAGCTTTTAAGGCATTACGATGCCGAGAGCTTAAACAGACCCGGCAGGAACTTCACTTAAGAGGAAAAGGGGCCAGCTCTGCGAGCCTTCCCCTGGGCCTGTACCCCCTGGGCCTCTGCAGCAGGGTGGGGGGAGACGGGGACAGCAGGCCTGTGATTTCATGACAAATGAGGGCCGTCTCGGGTGGACGAAGCCCTGGACTGGAGGGAGGCTCCACACCCCGGGTCGTCAGCGGGGGCTGCCGACGGCTTGAGATTTCCTGCTGAGGCCTGGGCTGGGGGGGGAGGTGAGGCAGGGGTGTTCTGAGGTGACTCTGCTCTGCGGGGCCAGGAAAGCTGGGACTGGGCTCTCTGGGGGACAGGGTCCGGCTCAGAGGACAGTCCCCTGCCCACAAAAGGAGACAGGAGACCAGAGACAGCTTTTGGCCCCGGGTCAGGTGCCTGGACACACCTTGGCCCGTTGCTTATAAATATGATAAATGACATCATCCCCCTGCAATTCGGTTTCCTTATCTGTAGACGAGGCGATCAATGTCCGTCCGTCCGGCCCCCCTGCAGAGTGAGGGGGTCTGGGACAGTTCAGAGCTTAAGGCTGGTGGACGCGACGCTGCGTCCTGGGTCTGCTTCCTCTCGTGGCCCCGGGGACCTGAGCCTCACTTGTCCCATGGGTACAGAGTGGGGTGGGGGGTGCTTACAGGGGTCCCCTTGTAACGTCACCGAGATCCAGGGACATGCCTCATGTGAAGCCACGTGGCCCTCGCGTGAAGACAGCCCTCCAGAATGGGGACGCCCTCCTGCCCGTGACTGGCACTCCACAGCAGGCACCGGCAAGTGGTGGGAGCGCCCGCCACGCTCTCCGAGCCCACTGGGACCAGAGCCAGAGACCCAGGCCCTTCCCGACCAGCAGCCGAGTTCCGCCCCAGCAAGGACACGGCTGCTGATCGAGGATTCTGTGAGTAGGCTTCGGGTCAGGGCTGACCTTTGCTTAGCAAATGCTTTTCCAAGACATCGCAAAGCCATTACGCCAACGAGTTTTCCAGGGTGATAGCAAAAATAGCTTACGGAGCAAACATCTCTAGAAGCACTTACGAATGTCCAATCGAACCGCAGATTACTTGAGTGCTAACTTCGATAAATTCTTGTCTGTTCATTAAGAAAGTTCTGGAGCTACACGGAGCCCTCTGCAACCCACGCAGGGGACAGGGGACACATCACCAGGCTGGGCCACAAAGCCAGGTGCACTGGCCGTGTGGCACAGCAGTGTTTCCATTAGGTGTCCTCCCTTCTAGAAGAGTCTGGGCATCACAGAGTCCCTGCTGGTCCCTTCATCCTGAGCCGGCGCCCCCGGGGACGACGCCGAGGAGACGTCCGGCCAGGCCCACGGCGGCCCTGAGAGGGGACCCCTGCTCCGGCTCCGCACTCGTGATGCCCCTGCTTCTGCCTGTTATTAATGAGATAGTCGGTTTGGCCTGGAAGCAGATTGTACAGCTAACTAATGTGTCTGTAGCTGAGAATTATTTATTGCCTGTGATGGCTCTGCCCGGATTTTCAATACATAATTCATATTTTGGAGAATTCTTTTTTTCCTGAGCTCAGAGCTGGGAGGAACACGAAGCCTCGAGTCAAGGCCACGTGTGAGTGTCCCCAGCGCGGGGAGAACGAGGCCTTGGCTGGGGATGCGGGCCGTCTACTGCCAGACGGGATGGGGTGCTGGCCGGGGAGCCCAGAGGACCCGGGGGAGCCTTCTGGAGCTTCATGCCCCAGCCTCGGTCTCTTAGAAGAGAGACTCGGGTCCCCAGGAGTAAGCTTCCTCCTCCTCCTCCTCCTCCTCCTCCTCCTCCTCCAATTCGGAGGCTGCTCTCAAGGTGGCCCTCCGTGAGCAGACAAGCCAGCCCTGGACGGCGGGGTGGTTCTCAACAGAGGCCAGGAGAGCCGGGGGTGAGATTCGGGGATCGCCGCCAGCGCTCGGAGAGGAAGTCAGGACGGGTCGCAACCTCTGATTATTGGAGATGGCCCCCGCTCTGGACTAGCTCTGCCCGGGGACAGCTTTCTGCTGGAAGGCTGGGCCTTATGGACCCCGGCGTGTCTCCTAATCCCTTGATTCTAAAGCGATCACTGTGGCCAAAATGCCCCGGAGAGCAAACGTAATAAGAAAGGAGGCTTTGAACAAAATTGCTACCAAGAGATCAAGCGAACTCAGTTTGGGAGGTTTTCTAGTGGCGGGCGGCGGGCGGCTTACCTCCGATGATGAAAGCGGCCGGGGCCCCAGCCAGCACCTCGGGTCTGGGCCGTAAATCCCGGCTTCTGTCGTTTGCATTCATTCTTGTAAAACCTCAGCCTCAGAAGGACAGCGGGAACCACAATAGCTCGGCGAGGATGTGAGCAATGATATTAGGGATGAAAAGGATACAGTCCCGGTCTGTGAGGGACGGGGGTGGGCAGGGAACAGAACGCCTGGAATACAAAAGCGGCAGCAGAGCTCGGGGCCAGACGCAGACGTGTGATGGGAGAGACCACATCCAATTGCACCGAGACATCTTAATCCGAGCTCATTTCTCTCCTGTGGACTAGAGGTAGGTGGTGGTGGGGCCGCAGGAAATGGGAATAGCTCTTGAAGGAGGCCGTGTGTGTGCCCGTGCCGTGCGGGCATTTGTGTGCGTGTGTGCGCAGGTCTGTGCCTGCGTGCGAGCACGTGTGTGTCCTATCTGTGCGAGCACTTGTGCACTGTATGCGTGCCTGTGCGCACAGGGGTGGGTGTGGTGCATTTGCACTCGTGGCCGTGCGTGCATGCCCGTGCGTGTAGGAGTGCACGCGCGTGGCTTGCATGTGGTCGGTGGTGAGATATCGAAGACGTCCGTGCATCGCAGGGATCCGTCCTGGGGCCCGGACCCGCGGGAGCACCAAGAGGGTGTCACAACCCACCAGGCACCTAAACTGTCAGCCGGGTTGGCCAGTGGCCTCCGGTGATAGGCGGACTCTGGCTTCCTCGGGAAATGCAGCCAAGAGGGTACTTCCCAGGGGAGGTGTGCCCGGAGGCGGTCTACGCCCCGTCCCGGGCCAGGGGCCGCCCCCTGGTGGGCGTCCCAGCCTTGGGGAGTCACTCCGGGGCATCCAGCCCTCCCCCAGGCCGGAGCAGGCTTCCCGCCTCCGCACCGTTGACATTTGGGATGGGAAATTCTCTGTCGTGGGGCCAGCTGTGCATCGCGGGATGTTTCGAGCTTCCCCGGCTCCATGAGCTACAATGTTGGTGGCGCCTCTCCCAGTGTTACGGCCACAAATGCCACCGGCCGTTGCCAAGTGCCCTCCGGTCTGGACGTTCACCTGTTCAGCTTCAGGCCCCGGGCTCTCGTGGGGTCGGTCGTTAATCGGACAGGGAAACACAGACCACGGAGCGGCTCAGCTCTGTGCCCGGCTCGGCGTTGAGGCTTTGGGTACTCTGACAGCCAGCAAGGCCAGGCCCTGCCTTTGGGGCTCAGGACAAGGCAAGACAAGTTTGCCCCTCCCCCCTTGTTGTCTGGGACGCCAATACCGTCCCCTCCTACTCCCAGAGGCCGGTGTTTGTGTCCGTCGTCCCTGTCCTTGGGGCCAGGTCAGCCAGCTCCGAGGCTGGGATCTGCGGGGTGCCTTTGCTCACTCTGAACCCCTCTCAGGGCCTCTGTAGCTTTGGACTTGGGTCCTCTGTCCCCGTGGGGGGGCTGCCCCTTTTGGGGCCAGTGATCATGGGACCACACGGACAGCTGTCCCCAGAATCCGTCCAGTCTGGCCATCTGTCTGCTCTTAGGGAACCTGGACACCCAGCCGTCTCCCGGGGTCTCAGCCAGAGCTACCCAGGGCTCGAGTGTCACTGTGGTTGTGCGGTCGGGGCGCCCAGGGTCTGCTTCCGCTGGACCGACGGGAGCCTGGCTCCCCTTGGCCGCCCAGAGAAATCTCCCTGACCCCACCGAGCTTTGTGGGGCGGGTACGGAGCCCCGGCGCTCATCAGGCAGCCCCGAGTCTGCTTTAGGGGAAGGTCAGGCCACACCGCCCAGCAAGGCGTTCACCAGGAGAGACGCCGGCCCCGAGTCCTAACAATTTGCTTTAGCACTAATTCTCCCCAGAGTGTGGGCGAGCTGAGCAAAGTTAATTCAATAATAAAAAGCAAGCATTGCTTCATCCGTAGAAGACTCGGTCTCTTCAGGCTGCTGAGTCCGGATTGGATGGAGGCTCCAGTGAAGCATTTATTTCCGGGGCATGGTGTCTGGGTCCCTAACGTGGGGAGGAGAGGACAGCAAGGCCTTAGCTCGGACGGTTCTTACCCAGTCCTCCACCGATGCTGGGCCCTCTGAGCCTGTGCTAATCAGGTCCCAAAGATCTGACACATCTCTGGCGGGGGGGAAGATACACCTCACGGCGTCGCTCAGGGACCAGCTCCTAACTCAGGGCTCAGACTCCCTCGTCTGGTCACCCAGCTCTGAGTCCGGCTAAGAAAATTCCGAAGGGGTAATGGGAGGAATCCGGGCCGTGATCGGGCCACACGCAGAAGAACCATCTTGGAACTGGCCTGCTATCACCCAAAGTCAAATCCATTTTTCCTGAATTAGGCTGAGCTGTGATTATGCCGCGTCTCCTTGGACCGCTGTCATCCCTGGGGCTCGGGCGGGCGCCTCGCCAACTGTGTCTAATTAACCATCACAATGGTCCCCGAGGATGGGGTGGGCTGAGCCTGGGGGTGGGGGGTGGGGGGCGGGAGGAAGGAGCCCGTGGAAACAAGAGCCCTCCACCTGCGGGGGATGTGAATAATTCACATGCCGCCTCCGCAGGTAAGTGCGGCCTCTGGGGCTGTCAACTGTTTGGGGACATCTGAAGGCCCCAGGCTGGGACCCCTCCAGTGGGTTCCGCTGCTTCCTGTCTGCGCGTCTCTGAACAGCTGGCCTCTCTGTTATAAATGCCACCTCGCCGAGTTGGGGAGGCCACAACAGACAACACAGGGGACCGAGCTTGGAGAGCTGTAACGTGCGGGCAAAATGTCAGGTCCTCTGTTTGCTGAAGGCTGAGCCCAGCAGGGGGTGGTGGGGGGGGCAGCGGAAGAGGCCAGAGACCGTGTCACCCTCCACTGTGAGGCTGGGGACGCGTGTGAGGCTTGTGGGACCCTGGTCGCTGTGTCCGCAGAGTGGGTGGGTCCTGAGGTTCCCCAGGCCAGGCGGGCAGGAGGGCCACCGGCCGTCAGCGGGAAAGGGGGCCGCCCAAAGCCAACGCTGACTCTGTCTTCCAAGGTCACGGTCACCTTCCCACAGGAAGCCCTCACTCAGACCACACCCCTCCCCGGCCGGGTGGAGTCTGGGTTTATGAGGGGCCAGGGTCACCCTTCAGACCGTTCCGATTTTGGTAAGCTGGAGCCATCGGGATTGCACAAGGGGGACTCCTTGTATGGTCGTCTGTGCAACAAGAGTTTATTAACTTCCAACTGTATACAAGACGCCGTGCCTGGGATAGGATAGGAATAGAGCTGGCTCAGAGAAGGAGGCTGTGCTCTGAGTGCTATGAAGCGGACAGGAGGCCAAGCACCGGGGCCCCAGGTGAAGTGCAGGGCAAGCTCAGAGAAGGAGAGAGAATTCCACCCAGGAGAGGCTTCCCGGAGGAGGAGGCGGCCCGGATGGGGGGTGGGATTGGGAGGTGCACTAACAGGGAAAGAAGGGAGACCTGAGGCTCTCCACGTGTCCTGGGGACGTGTGGGGTGTGGACGGTTGCAGCTCCCGAGCACAGCTGGACCTCTGCCCTGGCCGGGCGGCCCTAGGGTCCCGGCTCTGAGCAAGGGGACACTCTCCCCGGCCTTGTGCTTCATGTTGGGGTCTCGGCAGGAAACGCCTCCTCTCCAGGCAGGTCCCTCCTGGGGACCCTGGGATCAGGAGGTACGTACGTACGTGTGCATGGTGTGCATTTGTGCACGTGTGTGTGTGCAGGCACCTACCTCGCCATCCCGGGTGCCTCACCGGCAGCCCCCTGGATTCAGGGGTGGGAGGCGGCCCCAGGGAGGAGCCCATCTGGTGCTGGACGAGCGTCCGCGAGCCGAACTGGGTGCTTTTCCTGCCGGCGCGAGAAGCTGAACCCCAGCCCAACCGCCCGCAGGCGACCTCCCGGAGGGTGAGGCTTGTCCGCCTGGTCACGCCACATCCCGTCCTAGCTGACGGGTGCGACTTAGTGTCTTAATTATTCAGCAGGTCTGTGCACGTTTGGAAGCCCTGGAGGCACCTGCTTTCGGGCACTTTGAGGGCTTTTCCTGTTTCCCCTTGCCGTGGCCAGCAAGATGGCCTGCGGCCCAGGAAAAGAGTGTGCGCCCCCGGGGTGCAGGATGCACAGCAGGCCTGTCGGGGAAGGGAATGAGTTTTGGGGGGGGGGTCTGTGACAAAGGACCCCAGAGATGTTTTGGTGGCACAAAACGACAGAGATGTGCCCCCTCCCAGTGCTGGAGGGTGAAGTCCCTGGTGGAGATCTGGGCAGGGTCTGTCTGTCCTCTCCCGGCTCCTGGTGGCCCGGGGTCCCCTGGCCTGGGGCCTCCTCACTCCAGCCGTCAAGGGCAGCCTCTCCCAATCCGTCTGCTCCGTCTTTCCTCAGGATCTCTGCGTGTCAAGCCCCCTCCTCCCCACTTAGAAGGGACTATGTGCCCGCCCACCCTTGGTGCCCCGGTGGCCCGGCGAGGTGGGACAGTAGGGCTGTGGAAGGTTTGGGGGGGGGGGAACACTCGCGCACAGGGTTTTGCCTACACCTTCATTTCCATTTGTCTGTCCTAAACGCGCAATCGCACGGGACCTTATTGTGGGCACACGCTCCGATTCTAGAGAAACTGCCGGCCTGTTGTCCGGAGCGGCCACGACGTTTCCCACGCCCTCCAGCAAGGTCTGCGTGACCCGGTGTCTCCTCAGCCTCCCCAGCGTTCGTTGCTGCCACGGCTTTTATTTTAGCCGCTTGGATAAGCCCGAGCCCTCCTTCTCAGCTCCGTTCCTCCGGGCCTCGGTTTCCTGGACTGTAACTTGGCGAGATTCCTCACCCCGACTAGCTCAGAGCTTTCCCTGGAAGCCATCCAGGCCGCGAGGAGGCGGACGCTTTGCAAAAAAACCTGCCTCCACCAGGGTTCTGTCCCCAATTCCGCGCAGGCAGCGAGTTTAGCCTGGCCGTGGGAGAAGGGCTCTCAGAGGAGGCGTGACTGGAACAGGGACAGGACCGTCACGGAGAAGACAGCTCAGGACCGGGGCAGGAGTGTGCTGGGTGTGCAGAGCCTCCGGAGGGGTGGCCGCCTGGCCCTGGAGGGACAGAGAGAAGCTCAGGGTGGCCAGTCCTGGAGGGAAGGAGGTGGCGGCACCAGGGCGGGAGAGGCGGTGGGGAAGCAGGGGACAGATCTGGGCTATATGTTGGAGTGGGCGGGGCTCCCGAGGCTGGGACGGGGTGCAGCGAGTGGGGGGACGGAGAGCCCCCGGCCGCGTGGATGGTGGAGCCATCTACCCGAGGAGCGGAAGCCCGGAAGATTCAAGCCGTGGGGTGGGGGTTAGGAGTCCCGTGTCAGCTTCCATGAGCCGGTGCTCCCCACGCCGATTCCCCTCCTCCCCAGGTGAAATCCCAGAGCTACTTTTGCCAGACTCCCCCGCGGCTCAGGGGTGGCCGTGTGACCTGACTTGGCCCGTCAGCGGCACGCATAAAAGCCAGTGCAGCGGAGAGCCCAGGAGGCTCTGGGAGGCAGGTGCTGGTGACGGTGTCTTCAGAGTGTGGGGGCAGCGTTGTGGGGCTCCCGACACCGGGTCCCAGCCTGATGAGCGGGGAGCAGTGGGAGGCTGGGGCAGTGCTGTCTCCGCTGGACCGGCCAGCGCGTGGGTGGACGTGGCTCCGGCCGTGTGTTCCTGGTGGCGGCATCCCCCCCGGATCGTCCCACCTTCTCGAATCCGTCCGTCGTGCCAACACCGGCCCCCAAGGGCTATCCCACCGCTGAGAACAGAGCCCCACATCGCTTCCCGCATAACTGTGTCCAAGAGTCCCCGGCCACCTGGCTGCGGCCCGGGTGCTGCTCGAGGCTCTTGGTTCCTTCGGGGAGACCGGCTGCTCACCTCCACCGGCGGCTCTACCTGTGAGGCTGGGCAGGCCCGTCCCACGGCGGGTCGGGGCTCACGGCCAGGTGTTGCCAGACGCCCCTGGGCTGGGTGCCAGCAAGGTGGGTGGCCGTTCACGGCCGGGGCGTAGCAGAGACCGGGGCGGGGACAGTCCCCGTGAAGTCCCTGAGTGAATCTAGTTCGGCTCCATCAGCAAAGCGGGGAGGCCGTCGCCCTCCTCCCAGCAATTAGGAATCAGGGAGCCCTCGGTAAACCTGCGACCAGGTAGAGGAAGCTGGGGGGAGGTTTCTGGGGGCATCTGCGGACCCGCGTTGTCCTTGCCCAGGGAAGACAGGCCTGCCGCAGAGCCCCTCCAGCACCCCCCACCCCCAGGCCGCTGCTCTGCTTCCTGGGCCTGGACCATAGGCCGGCTCCTACCCTGGGGTGTGGGGGGTCCTCCTTAACTCCCGGGGGCCCCGTCTGAAGAGCCGTGACGCTGCGGACAGCTTCTCCTTTGACCCATGGGGCCCCGGGCTCCAAATGGGAGTTTATGAAGCGTGTGTGGGGTGCTCAGGAAGGGCTCTCTGAGCACATGGTCCTGCGTCCCCCTCCACCAGGCAAGCTGTGTTTCAGGGCGTCTGTCAGGCTGCTGGTAGGAAGTGGGGGAAGATCTGAGCCGGCCCCCGCTGTCTGCTTGCTGCCGTGCCGCGTTGCCTGGTCGAGGAAGAGCTAGAACATTCTAGAACATTCAGCTAGCCTTTGGCTTCTCAGCTGAAAGCTTCCCCTTCCTGCCGACTTGGGACTGGATGCGGCCGGGGCGGGGGGTGGGGGGTGCATGGCCCTGCCTGGAAATGGGGTTGCCTCTCTCCAGCCCACCCTGCTTCCTGGAGTTGAGCTTGGAGGGTGGCTGCAGGACCCCCAAAGGCTGCAGGGTGGACTGTCTTGGAGCTCCCGGGGCCCCAAGGCTTTGTCGCACCTCCTTGTGCAGAATCGCATGGGCTTCGGGGCATGTAACCGGAAGGGCCGACTGGGGCCCGGACTGCCCGGAAGCCCCGTCTGCCCCAGCCCGTTCCCCCCAAATCCCTATGCTAACACCGAATCCCTAACAGATGGAGTCATGAGGTGGGACCTTTGGGATGTGATCCGGGCCATGAGGGTGGGGCCCCCACAAACGAGATCAGTGCCCTTAAAAGAATTGGCCAGAGAGCTTGCTCCCTCCTTAGCCGCCATGTGAGGTCACGAGGAGTCGGCCACCTGCAGCCCAGAGCCTGACGGTTCCGGCACCTTGGTCTCAGACCTCCGGCATCCAGGACTCCGGAAATAATTGTCTGTCGTCGATAAGCCGTTGGTGACCCACCTCGCAAGGCTGCACACGAAACTCTCTCTCGCATCCCCTGTCCCGATGGGACCTCGCAGCAAACACGTGGGGCTTCCGCAGGGCAGCGGGGGGCCGAAGCAGCTTGCCTGGGGCACTTACAGCGCCCGTAAATCTCTCTCCTCTCCCTGCAGCCTGGACCGTGCCCCACACGTGTCCTGAGTCTCCCTGGCGCCTCTGACCTGCGGCCCCTTCCAGACGGCTGGAGACTTCTCCCCAGGGACACCTGCGGGTGTGAACAGTCCATTTCAGGTGGGTCTGAGGCGGGGGCGCCGGGCGTCAGCAGGGAGGGTGGGGGATGGGCTTTCTTGAGGTTCAGCAAGCAACGAGGGCCAGGACCTGATGATCGCCCACTTTGCCTCTGGGACCCACAGTCCCCACGGGTCTCAGGGCAGTTCAGCCCACGGTGCTGGGTGCCTGGACGCAGCCACTGGCAGACGCCGAGGCCACTGGTCACGCTTTGCTTCTGCGGCGTGGGGCGGAGAGAGCCGGGAGGCGTGTCGCTTCAGAAACTGCCCAGGGCAGTGCCCGGGAGCGGGGCCAGGTGAGGCAAGGGGACTGTGTCCAGCAGCACAGAGCTTCGCCTCCAGGGGCAAGGCTGTGTGGCTGACCTCACCGCTGCAGACATTCTCACGAGCGCCTGCCCAGCTGTCCCGGGCTGCCGCCTGGGGCCGCCTGGTCATTCCTACCTGCAGGCAGTCGCTCTGCCTTTGTCCCCTGGGGCTGGCCCCTCTGCTCTCCCCGAAGTCCCCGTTCATGGGCCGGAGGTCAGCGGTGTCCCCTTCTCCGTCTGCAGGTCTCGACGGCTTTCGGAGTCCCTGGCTGCTCCTGGGGAGTTGCTCTGCCTCCTGCCTCGGTCGTCCCGGCCTGCGCTGGCTGGGAGCCTCTGCAAAGCTAAGTTACCCGCCTTTTGTTGCGACGCGGGCCCCGGAGGACTGAAATCGAACGCGTGGCTTCTGTGGAGGGAGAGGGAGAGAGGCGGCTAATGAGAGGCTGTGCACATCCCAAGTCCTGGGGGTTAATTCCCAAAGAGCCGGATCAGAAACATGCCTAAAAGCCCAGTTTGATAAATTTCCAGGACGCCAACCCCGAGTGGAGCTAGGAGAGCTTGAAAGGAGGTGAGGTGATTGATGTGTTCCTCTTTGTTTTCACTGAAGCTGTGGCTGGGACGCGGCTGGGATGTGGCTGAGGGCGTGGCTAGGGCCTGGGTGGACGTGGCTGGGGGCATGGCTTGGGGCGTGGCTGGGGGCGTGGTTGGGGCGTGGCTGGGACGTGGGTGAGACGTGGCTAGGGAATGTAGCTGGGGATGTGGCTGGAACATCCCTGGGACGTGGCTGGCACGTGGCTGGGGGTTATGGCTGGGCGTGGCTGGAACATCGCTGGGAAGGTCTGGGATGTGGCTGGGGCGTGGCTGGGGGAGCGGTTGGGGCGTGGCTGGGGCGTGGCTGGGACGGCCTTTGCAGAGCTGTGTCTCCTCTATTCTTCATCCTCACTCCGTCCGCCTTCATCTCCACCTGACCCCCCGGGACGCTGACCCCTGAATTCCAGGATGGGCACACTCAGCAAGGTCATCCTTCGTGTCAGTGTCCATCCAGAATCCACGTCCCAGGAGCCCGGGGAGCTGACCCCAGTGCGGCCTGGCTGGACCGCCAGGAGGTGTGGGGACAGGCTGCCCATCGTGGAATCAGGGCTGCAGCACTGGGCAGCGGTCATGGCCGGCACCCCGCGGGCCCTGGGCCCAGGCACGCCCCGGGAGCGGCAGGAGGTGCTGGTGCCGTCGGAACCCCTGGGGTTCAGTCTCCTAGCTCCCCCATAGAAACTGGGGCCAGCAGGACAGAAAGCCTCTCAGAATCCTGGAGGCCTCTCCGCCTCCTGAACCCCTTGTCCACGTCCCGCTTTCTGGTGTCTGCATCCCTACAGACCCGTGCTCTCCCTCCAGGATGCCTTGAAACCCAAACAAACAAGACAACTTCTCCCTGGTCCCGAGCCCTGGCGTTCCTTTCCTTGTTAATATTCTTCCCCTTGTGCTAAGTCTGTTTCACGAAACAACACAAATAGGCCCGCCAGCCCCAGCAGCCTCCTGGGAGGGTGCGGGAGGAAGAGCCAGCGGGCAAGCCGGCTCATGGTGCCTCCTGAGAAGCCGGGGCGGTGGGAAGGGGGGCGGGATGGGGGCCCCGCTCATGGGGTGGGGGGTTGGGCAGCAGCCGGTGGTATTGGCCGGACAGGTCACAGCAGGGCTCCGGGCAGGAACCGTGGGCCCCCGCCCTCTGCTACCAGGGCCCCCCTCCCTTCCTCTCTCTCTCCTCTTGCCCCTGCAGACAAGGCCACTCCCAGGCCTGCCCCTCTCCTTTCTTGTAGCCTCTCAGGTCCAGGGGCCAGGCCGGTACTCCCGGGCCAACGGTGGGTGCCGCCCAGCCCTACTAGGGCCGGAGGGGATTAAGTCAGGCAGTCCAGGGGTTCCATTCCCAGCCTCACCATCTGTCCACGGAGGATGAGCAGAAGGGAGGAGAGAGAGGGGGAGGCTTGCAGCCAGGCCAGCCCGCCCCCACCCGGTCTCTCTAGAGGTGCCCCCCAAGTTCTAAGCAACCCAGGTCCGCACCTGCGAAAGATGCCGTCCACACACCGCTGGGCCGAGCCACCGGGGGGCCACCCTGTGCCCACCCACATGGAGGGGACCCAGCCCCAGCCTGTCCCTGTGCCCCTCACCCCCAGCCTCCCACCACCTGCGGCTCTCCTCCCCATCACCAACCGCCCCTGCTGCGCCCTCGCCTCCAGATGGTCCCCTGGGTCTGTCGTCCCCAAAGCACAGCTTTTGAAACATACATCCCAGCCCCGTCTGCTGTTGTCACCGCTGCGATGATCTCACCCAAGGCGTGTTTACTTATCTGCTTATTTATTTATCTGGGAAGACACACCGGCGGCAGGGGCTTCTTGGCCCCTCCCGGCTGCCCACAGAAGGTGAGGACAGATGCTCTGTCCCTCCTCCACAGACCCAGCAAAGCCCCGCCTGGCTGTGGACCTGGGCAAGCCCCGCCCCCTGTCGGTCCTCAGTTTCCCCTGCTGTAAGCTGAGGGGGTGGGGCTAACTGAACTCATCAGACCTCCTCCCCCGATCCTGATTCTGACAGTTTGGTCAGGAGCTGGCTCTGTGCCCATCCCTTCAGGTGTTCAGGGTGTGAGCCCTGTGCCAGCTGATAGTGCCCCCCAAATTCATGTCCATCTGGAGTCTAGAGAGTGACCTTATCCATCCCAGATGGGGGCAGGCCCTGCATCCGAAGACTGGTGTCCTTACAAGAAGGTAGGGGACGCAGACACAGAGTGACAGGCCATGTGATGACAGAGGCAGAGAAGGAAGGCAGGTGGCCACAGGCCCAGGAAGAGACAGGAAGACTCCTCCCCGGGAACCTCCGGAGGGGACACCGTGATCTCCAGAATGGGGGAGCCACCCCCCATCATGGGTGCTAAGGGAAACCCAGAAAGACTACCACCGGGAGAGCCACTGTGTCCCCCACCTGTGCACAGAGGGGCCCCACTGTAGATGGCTAGTGAGCAGGAGGCACCCACCCCCCGCTGGGTGTCGGGACAGGCTCCCTCGAGGAGGCCACTTTGTCACAGCTGCTCAGTCCCACACCATGAGTGTGTTTCGTCATCCCCTGAAGGGGAAGGTCACTTGTTCTGGCCCTGGCGCCTGTATAGGGCCTCGGAGGAGACAAGGAGACACTCCTCGGCTAATTCACGCTTCCCGGCAAGTGGCTTTGAGCCCTCCTGCCTGGGCTCGCCTCGGGCTGTGTCCAAGCACCTTCCTTCTCTGTCTATGGGTCTCCTGAGCAGTGACTCCGTGCCAGACAGGGGTGAGAACAGGAGAAATGGGAGGGCCACGGCTCCGGTGGAAACGGCAGCCAGCCAGGGTGAGATGAATAAGGGACAGCAGCCCCCGAGGACTCACAGATCATTTATTCACTCCTTCATCAAACACTTGGTGGGGACCCTTGATGGGTTTGTGCTGAATCCTGGGACACGGCCCCTGCCCTGGGCTAAGGGACATCTATCCAGACCCGTGAAAGGCCGAACGTGGTGAGGGGAGGGGTGTCTGCCTCCACTCTCGTGTCCGGGACAGACCCTGTGGGCTGAGGGGGGAGGGATGGGTGGTGGAGGGCAGGAGGTGTGCAGAGACCCAGAGGCACGTGCGCTGAGCCATGCGGTGGTGTGTGTGCAGCAGCAGGAGGGAGGGGACGCCAGGCCGTGAGCCCCACTTGGCAGGTGTCCCTGGAGGTGGAGCTCAGGGGCCCGTTCGGTCCTGAGCAGATGAGGGGCCGCAGACAAGAAAGGCTCCCCTGGGAGTGTGTTTGATTGCCTCGTGGGGACAGAGTGGGGGCAAGACTGAGGTATGGTGATGAGGCAGGCATCATTGGTGTCCTCCAGGCAGAAAAGGGACAAGGGATGAGACAGCGGAGTGACCACTGAGCACCAGAGCTTGGAGATGGCAGCATGGGGTGGAGCGGCTTGGCGCGTGGCGAGCAGGCGAGAGCACATGGTAGGGGTCTGGGGGAGATGGTGCCTCCCCGAGTTCTGCTGGGGTGCCCTCCCGTGCCCCCACAGCCCCGAGCCCGCACCGAGTGCTTGGCATCACTGTGGCCAAGACAGATCCGGGCACCACCCTTGGGCTGCAAGGCTGCTGGGTGTTGGCATCATGGGGTCTGCCTGTGCCTGCGGAGGGGGCGTTCTGCAGCCAAGGCGACCAAAGGCTCTAAAGCAACGGGCCTCCCTGGCGGCGGGTGACTGCCTCTGTTCCAGCAATTGCTATCTTCCAGAAATGCCCCCAAATGGAGCTCAGTGCCGGTTCTGCATGGCCAGCTGCGGTCTAGCGATCATTAATATTAATACCATTCATTAATATTGATAATGTCAAATGGGCTGCAGCTTAAGTTATTCTCAGAAGCACCCCGAGGGCCACCCTGCTACTCAGATCAGGAAGCCGGGCTGTTTGCCTACGTCACTCGGGTCTGTGGGCAGAGCTGGGGTCCACACTCTGATCTGTGTGGCCTGGAAACTGCAGCTGTCCCCTAGACTCTGCCCCACCCCCCTAGATTCCTTCCTATCCCCTAGACTCTGCCCCACCCTCTAGACTCCTCCCTGCCCCCTAGACTCCGCCCCACCCTTAGACTCCGCCCAATCCCCTAGACTTCTTCCTGCTCCCTAGACTCCGCCCCACCTCCTAGACTCCGCCCCACTCCTTAGACTCCGCCCTGGCCCCTAGACTCCATCCTACGCCCTAGACTCCGCCCCACACACCTTAGACTTTTTCCAGCTCCCTAGACTCCGCCCCACACACCTTAGACTTTTTCCAGCTCCCTAGACTCCGCCCCACCCCCAGACTCCTTCCTGCTCCCTAGACTCCACCCCACACCCTAGACTCCGCCCCACACCCTAGACTTTTTCCTGCTCCCTAGACTCTGCCCCGCCCCAAGGCGCTGCCAGTGCGGCTCCCTGGCACTCTTGGGCTCTGCAGATACTTTTCATTTCAGCTTCTTCAGAGGCGTGAGGGCCCTTCATGCAACGTGTTGGTGAGCAGGGACAGCGGGGGCGCCTGGCCTGATCGGTCTGGGGTGGGGGATGTCTCCGAAGCTGCAGGAGAACCATCCATCACCGGCCCGGGAGACCTGCAGAGCCCGGGTGTGACGGCCGCCTGCCGGCTACGAGGCCAGAGGGCAAAACAGGGTTCAAATCAAGAAACTGAGCGAAAAGAGCCTTCTCTTTGGAGTGAAGGAGCGAAGGAGAAGATCGTTTTCTAAAAGCTAATAATTCTTTGAGACCAGAAGAGTGCCTCCCCTTAGCTCACATGAGACGTCATGAGACACACTAGCTGAATTATAGGAACTTTCTAGATCACAGACGGGGAAAAAGCCCCATCCCCAGAAAGGAAACCACGCGCCGCTTGAAACGTTGCTGAGTCCCGGGTGGGGAAGTGTGAGCCCGCACCCGCCCCGGGCCTGCAGGGCGCTCGGGCTGTCCTGAGCAGAGCCGCCACGAAGGCAGAGGTCCGGACCGGGCAGAGGGTGGCCAGCCGTCAGCTGTCCTGGAGTCCATTTCAGCCGAAGCAAGAGGTGGGTAGGCTAGGTCACCGGGCCTGGAGTCAGTCCCAAAGACTAAGCTGGGGAGGGGGCCCGAGGGCGCCATCCAGCTGCTGCTGCCGATCTGGAGAGGCACTGCGGAGCCAGGCTGCTGCCACAGGTCCTTCACCGTGCTACCCTCGTGCCGAGCCACGGAAGTGACCTGAAGGGGGACCCGCAGGTGTAGCGGGTGTGGGTCCCTCTTCAGGCTTGGGCTCTGAGAAATGACGTGCCTGGTTTTGCTGAGCCAAAGGGAGTGAACAGGGGCCTCCCAGGAAGCCGTGCCCGCGGGCTCTGGATGGATGAGTTCGGGGCTCTCAGGTTTTCCTGCTGTCCTGGCAGGCAGGGTCCTACTGAGGTCAAGGTCAGCATTTGGGACCCCAGAGAGGACAGTTTGTGGGCATGGAGTGCAGTGCTGGGTACACGGGGTGGAGGGGGCATCACCTGCCAGAGATGGGCCACAGACGATGTAGAGCTGGCTAGAAATAAGTCACCTGGCAAGATTCACCTGCTGCCCTGGTAAGGAGTAAGCACCCCGTCACTTGAGGTATTCAAGTGAGCATGGTAGTCATGAAGGAACTGTGGATGAGTCGTTGGAGAGGAGAGCTGCAAGGGACCTCAGGGATCATTTGTCTCACTCCGTGATTTCCCTGAAGAGGAACCGCATTGGAGAAAGTCAAGGTATTGGCTTACTGGCAGGACAGTGGCAAATATGGGCCTGGGGGCCCTTCTAGAGTCTCCCTTGTCCTGATGCAGGAGGCTCGCATCTGCAAATGAAGTGTAAGTCTTAACCTCTGACTGTAGGGCTCGCTGCTGGCCGCTGCTCCCCCCGCCCCCATCCCCTGCCCCCGCCCCAGGCTCCCGTCATCCCTGCACAGCCCTGGGAGCAGGCCATTTCCTGACAACAGCTGGAGTGTCCCCACCTTCATCATGAGTCCCTAGGTTCGGGCCTCAGTTCTCTTGATTTCAGGAGGATATGAAAGTCCAGGCCAGGAACCCAGAGCCAACCGTCCACAGGAGGTTAAAGGTGGGGTCTGGATGCCCCCAGGGAGGGGTGAGGAAGGGGAGGTGCCCTGAGCAGGGAGGGAGGGTGCTGGAAGCCCAAGGAGGGGCAGCAGGAGGGGTGGGGACTGGGAGAGAGTGCCAAGTTCCCAGGCCGGGCTGGGTGGCCTAGGGGTGGGACCGCAAGGAGGAGGAGGAAGAAAGGCCACTAGAGGAAGCTGGGCTGGGGTCTGAGCCGCTGGTGGGGGGCAGGGAGACAGCATGAGGACAGAACTGGGGGCTCAAGGGGGGGATGGGGGCAGCCGAGAGTGGAAGCAGATTGGCCAGGACGCCTACAGGGCATCGGGACCAGGACGCACACTCGGGAGAGAGACACCATGGGCTACCTGTCCTCCTAGGAGTTTTACAACGACCCCCCCCCCCCGCCCCTCCACAAACACGCATAAACCTCCAGATTTCTTCCTCAAGCACCAAACTTCCCTGGCCAAAGCCCAAGAGTGCTGGTGGCTTCTCCCCTCCACCCCCACTGTGGCCACTCCTGTACCCCCCGCAGGCTGACATACCCCACCCGGGGAGCAGCCATGCGGGGCAACCGTCCCAGACATGCTCGGCTTGGGGGTGCTAGGTGAAGTGCACGGGTTGGCTCATCTCAGAGCCCCAGGAGAAGCGGAGAGGCAGGCCAGGCGTGAAGCCCTCCACATACACGGTGTGTCCAGTAAAGGCACAGGCGACAGCGGCCACACCTTCCGCAGACGGTGACAGGCTGTTTGCTCCATGGGAAGCAGAGAGAGATTAGATTTGTCCTTGAGAACCCTCCCGCCCAGATCCCCAGGGATGGCGGGCCCTCGGCCGGCTCCCACATCAGGAGCAGAGCCGCCGCTGGCCGTGGCTTGCGCCCCTGCCACGCTCTGGGCACCTTGGCCACCAGACAGGGCTTTCCTGGAGGATCAACACGCAGGGGGCCCAGGGCTGGGGCTGCTTTGGTAGGGGCAGACCTATCCGCCACATTCTGGTTTGGGTGGGTCTCCGGATCCCCGAGGGAAGCCCTGTCCTACTTGGGAAGAACCCACTGGGGCCCAGAGGCCGCCTCGCCCTCGCCTCTCCCAGCCTGCTGGCCCCTTCCTCCCGGCTGCGGTGTGGGCTGTGCTACCCCGCAGCAGGCGTGGCTCCCTTGGGCCAAGCTTCAAACGTCCACACGGAGCGTCCCTAGAGACCGGAGCGTCCCTTTTGGGTGGCTCTGAAACAGAGACTCCACACCGATTTGTGCTGGGGTGACAGCCTGCTGGGTCCCGCGCTCTCCCGCGGTGGTTTACGGGCGCCTCCCGCGTGCCGGGCCGTGTTCCCGCACATGGCTCTCCTTGGCGTGGGGGCGACTGCCCCTGGTTCCGCAGGAAGGACACCGAGATGAAGCCAATGGTCTGCGGTCGCACGTTAGAAAAAGAAGGGCCAGCCTGGAGCCCCGGCCCTGATGTCTGTACTCCTTCCAATATAGGCTGCCGGAGCTGTGGTAGAGATGACCTTGAACATCCTGGGGGGGCGGGGGGGGGTGGCCTTGAAAGGAAGGGGAGGATCCAGTGAACCTGGAAGGCCCCGGAGCCTTTAAAATGGGTGTCAGAGGCGTGGCTCCCTCACGTGTCTCACAAAGACACCGCCAGTTCTCCAAATAGCCGAGTTCCCCCCGCGAGGATCAGATCTGGAGACAGTCGGAAAGTAGGACGGGGCAGTGGGGAGTGGCTTTCAGCAGAAGGGTGGCTTGGAAGGCTCTCCCCTTCTGGAGCCACATTGCGAGGGGGCGGTGTCGGCCGGGAGGCGGCTCCGGCAGCTGAGACCGGCTTTATATTTAGGTGGGGTGGGTTGCTGCCTCCTCAGTGTGATTTCACAGGCTCCGGGGGCCCCTTCCAAGCCCCAAAATACCTCCTCCACCTGCCTCTCGGTGCCGGCAGGCACTTTCTCCGTTAAGGATGGCTTTCTGTCCCTGGGTTAGAGAGAAAGCCGTCAGGGCTGCCGTTGACCTCAAGGCCGCTTTCCATCAGGCCCTCAAGTCCAGACTTTTAGGCGGAGAGGGGCGCTCAAGTCTGTCCGGGGTGACGGTGCAGATTCCCCTCCTCAAACTCCGTGTCTCCTGTGGGAACAGTAGGGGCTAAAGGCAGTTGCGTCTTAACGGACGCTGAGCTCTGCCCCGAGCCAGGCTCTCTGCCAGATGCTGGGGATGCTCCGGGCAGACTCCGCACGTCCCCGCCTGGAAGGGTGCTGCTGTCCGGAGGGAGAGACAGCTGAAAGTGACAGCCTCACCCCTAAATCACTTCTCATTGTGACATGCGAAGAAAGAAAAGTACAATGTGCCACAAGGCACATGACAGGGCATCCCAATTTTCTGTGGTGGCTCCAGAAGGGCATTTTAGCTGAGGCTCTGTGGGTGAATAGGAGTTCTCTAGGCAATGAATTGGGACGAAGGTTCCAGGCACACGGGACAGTTCAAGGCAGGAAGAAGCTGGCATGATAAAGAACCCCACAGAAGCCAAGGGGCCCATCCAGGGAAGGCAAAGTCGGAGCCATGAAGCTGAGAGGGGAGCAGGAAGCACCTGGACCCTCCGTCGGTCCGTGCACAGCAGCATCACAGCCAAGGCCCCGGCGCCTGACGGGGACCTGCTGCCCGGCCCGCTCCAGCATCCCGTTTCCAGCTGATCCCCAGGTAATCACGTACACGTTCGCGTCTGAGATGCGCCGCTCCAGGCGGGACAGAGGACAGGGCCTCTGTGCAGAGACAACGGGGTCAGCCCGAGAAGGCGACGCGTGCCCGGCTTCCTTCACCCCGCAGGGTCCCCCCAGGCCAGGGGGCGCAGCGCCCAGCTCTGATGGGTGCTTCACGGAGGGTCTGTTTTGTTTTCCTTTTACTACAACGAGAGCATCCTCCAGACAGACGGCGCACATTTGGCTCTTCTGTATCCTTCCGAGAACCTGATTTAATTCCGGGCCCGACAGACACGTGTTTAGGACGCACCGTGGTGCAGAAAGCAACAGAGATCCGGCCGCCTGCGGGGCTGCGTGCTCAGACTTCTATGGTTTACTCTTCTG
Source organism: Felis catus (assembly GCF_018350175.1). Lineage (NCBI taxonomy): Eukaryota > Metazoa > Chordata > Mammalia > Carnivora > Felidae > Felis > Felis catus. Next base: position 93,384,251 of record NC_058380.1, read on the forward strand.
TAAACTTTTGTTGTTGTTGTTTCCCCTCCTCTGACAATAAAAAGCTTCAGATCATTAGGACAAAAATGTTCCAAGCAGAGTGAAAATTCATTAATTCAGAGCCAATTATTTGGGAACGTGGAATACGAAAGCTCTGAGCACCTGGCTTGATAAACCAGTTTACGATGTAAGACACTGGCAATTTTTAGCTTTCGCGAACGCCCGGACCAGCTGCTTACCCCACCTGCTAACCTTTCGGTGTAAGGTTCTGCGGAAATGTTCTCGTTGCCGGGTTGGAGCCCTCTTCCGAGGCGCTCACGCGGTCGGTGAAGGTGTGACCAGCTGGGGGTGTGGGGCTCAGAGCCGACTGGCACCTGGGTCCTTCCTGCGGCGGCCTCTGCACGTCCGGGCCCTTGTTAGTGACGGCAAGGTGGCCTTTGCTCTGCCCTGCCACGGTCGGTCACGGCTGCTGCCGTAGGTGGGGGTTGGCCTCAACCCCGAGTACGGCCAGGTGCAGAGGGCGGGGGTCAGTGGGCGGAAAAATCCCTAAGGGGACCTTGCTCAGGTGTTGTCGGGGTGGGTGTTCTGCGAACCTGGCCCACAGGGCTCTTCCCGAGGGCAACCTAGGACTCGGCTGTGCAGGGCGGGGGGATGAGGAACCCAGTGGATCTCAGGGGGGAGGATTCTCACCTCCCTACTTAGCAGAATGCCTCCTGAAACTGGGCTTTGGAAGACAAAGATAGGCCTCGGGGTGAGCCCCGCTGAACAGAGGGCTCAGCAGCCCGTCGGACATCGGGTCAGGGAGGGAGCCCTCGTCAGCCCGTCGTGGTGAGCGGACCGGGCAGGGGAGCCAAGTCGCGAGTCACCAGTCATGAGGCCCGATGCTCACAGACACAGGGCGCGGGAGACGAGAGATCTGGGCAGAGCCCACACCTGCCGGTCGCACAGGGACATGGGTCACTTCTCTCTGACCTCAAGTTCTGCGTCTGTAAAGCGGGGACAAGAATTCCAGCCCCGCGGACGTGCAAATGCGTGGGAAGCGGGCAAACGGTGTCCTTTACTTGCTGTCAGTGCTGTTGTTACGTAAATGGTAAACACGATTTGATTTTGGATCATACAAGTAAAGAAGTGTGTGGCTGGACGTTTCTTTCTCTGCCACTCGCTCCGACTAAACCATTAACTGTGTACTCGGTGGTGTTTCTCCTTCCAGTCCTGTTTCTATGCATTTATAAATGAGGTCGCTCCGACAGTATGAAGAGGCAAGTTTATTCTTGATGGCTGAATAGTATGTCATTGGCTTAGAGCAGCTTTTGTCTTTTTTTTTTAATTTTTAATGTTTATTTATTTTTGAGAGAGAGAGAGACAGAGCATGAGCAGGGGAGGGGCAGAGAGAGAGGGAGACACAGAATCGGAAGCAGGATCCAGGTTCTGAGCTGTCAGCACAGAGCCCGACTCGGGACTCGAACTCATGAACCACCAGATCATGACCTGAACTAAAGTCAGATGCTTAGCCGACTGAGCCAGCCAGGTGCCCCGGCTTTTGTCTTTTTATGGATCCATTCCCGTAATGATGGACATTGGGTTGTTTGGCTTTCTACTTTTGCAAATAATGCTGCAATTTAAATCCTTGAACAACCTGTGCGGTAGACAGACTACTGCCCCCCCCCAAACATGTCCACCTCCTAATCTCCAAAACCTGAGAATTGTCACCTTATGTGGCAAAAGGCATTTTACAGATGTGATGAGATTAAGGATCTTGAGACAAAGAGGTTATCCTGGATTATCTGCTGGGCCCAATGTAGTCACGAGGGTCCCCACAAGAGTCCTGTCGACACCTTGATTGTAGGCTGCTGAGCTTCATACTGTAAGAGAATAAATTCGTTCTTTTTTAAGCCATTAGGTTTGTAGAAATTTGTTACAGAAGCAACTGGAAACCAATACATCCGTCTTTGGGGACGTGTGTGAATTTCTGTAGGCTAAATTCCTAGACATGAATTTGTACGATCAAAGGATATGCACACTTATGACTTTTCTTCACGTTGCCAAATGGCCCGATAAACAGAGTTCACAGATGTGCACACAATTACACATCTGGTCTGACTGTTTGCTTCGTCATGCGGGAACCAGATTTGGATATTTTCACTATTTTGAAATTTTCGTCAGTTTAGAGACCAAATGTTATCTCACTAAAGTTTAATTCTAATTTCTTTGAATGACGCTAATCACATATTTCCCCCCCTCTGGAACGCGCCTGTTTACAATTTTTCTTTTGCTTTGTTTGTCACGATATCCTTATTTACTTGTAAGGACTCTTTAGATTTTCTAAAGAGGAATCCTTTATTTATTGTAGAGGTGGCAAATGTTCTCGCAGTCAGTTACTTGTCTTTGAATTTTTTTTTTTTTTTTTTTTTTTTTTTGTCTTTTGAACTTTTTAAAAAACAGCATCTTTGGTCAAGTAGAAGATATAAAAAGGTTTTACAAGTGAAATATGTGCATCATTTTCTTTATGGCTTCCAGGTTTTTTGTTTCCTTTACAACCGTTTTTCTTTCCCAAAGAATATACAAACGTACTCCTCTGTATTTTCTAAAACTTTTATAGTCCGTTAAAGTGTTTAAATTGTTAGTTAGTCTTAATTTTTGTGAAGGGTATGAGCTCGGGATCCAATGTTTTTCTTCAGATGGGTAGCTAATTGTGTCAGTGTCATTTGTTGAAAAGAATATTCTTCCCCTTGTCTTTGCTGCATTCTTTCCCAAAACCAATGCCATGTATATTTGGGTCTGTGTCTGGAATGTCTATTCTGTCCCATTAATCTATACATCTATCTGTACGTTAAAACCTCTTTGTCTCAACTACTTATAACCCAATAATAAGTCTGAGCCAAGTCATGTAAGTCCTCTATCTTTGATCTTCTCTCTCTCTCTCTCTTTTTTTTACCTGAAATTTCTGAAATTTTTTATCTAAAATATTCCAGTTGTTTGACTTGTCAATTTCTGGGATTTCGATTGGGATTGCGGTGACTCTGTAGGTCAGTTTGGGGAAAATGGATACCTTAACAATATTGACTCTGCCGGTTCATCACCACGGTCTCCCTCCATTGGCTTAGGATCTCTGCAGTGTCTTTCAGCAGAATTTTGTCATTTTCAGCGTACAGATCTAGAACCCGTTCTGTTAAATTTGTTCCCAAGTACCCCATTCATGCCATTTTACTTGGCGTTTAAAAAGAAATGTCAATTTCTGATTGTTTGTTGCTGGCGTATAGACATAAAGGTAACAGCATCCCCTCGTGTCCTGGGGAATTTATACACCGACTTGTTAAATCTGGTAGCTTTGTGCGTATTTCTTGGGATCTCCTCCCTAGACGACCTTGTTGTTGGCGAGTGGGGACCGTTTGCTGTCTCCTTGCTAATCCGGGTGCATTTCTGGCTGCAGAAATTCTTTCTAATCTGCCTGCCTGGTTGCACTGACCGTGATCTCCAGGACAAGGCAGAAGGGACGAGGGGCCACCGTGCCTCCTTCCCCATCTCTGGTCACACGCACGCGGTCCGTCAGCACCAAGGCTGGTGACAGCTCTAGGTTCCAGGTACACACCCGTCACCCTTCTGTTCCTAGTAGCCCAAGATTTCACATCACGAATGGCTGTTGGCTTTTGCCCGACGATTCTTCTGCATCTGTTGAGACGCTTGTGAGTCGATATCAGTATCCGTAACTCGGCGTATTAATGGAGCAAATTGACTGACTCACCAGTGGAGTACCAACCCTGCATTCCTGGGGTAAAACCTACGTGGCTACGGTGTCTTGTCCTTGCTAGGTGTTGTGGCTTCCCGCTTGCTGATACTTCGTTGAGGATCTTTGTGGCTCTGCTGTCGGGGCGACTGGCCTGCCGTTTCTTTTCCCGCGACGTCATTGTCTGGTTTTGTCTGGAATCAGACTCATGCCGGCTTCACAAAGGGAGTTGGGAAGTTCTCCCTCCTCCTGAACATTCTGGATGAGTTAGTGTGGGAGCTGGTGGTGATTCTGTTGGACATCCTTGGTAGAATTCAGCAGTGAAGGCGTCTGGTGCCCTTTGGCCCCACCGCGAGGCCAGACCCATCCCTCACGCCCTGTGTGCCAGGAGGTCGGGGCTGCAGTGTGGGGTCCCTCCCGGGCCCGGCTGGGGGCACGTGCCGGGCTCCCGCTCTCGCGCTCCTTCTCTCTGGGGCCCCTGTTTCCTGCTGCTCATCAGACGTTGTCTGAAAACCATCCCTTCCTCTCTCTGTCCTGCTTGTTCCAGCAGCTTGAGGCAAGAGCTGAATCCAGTCCCCGGTTACACATTGTGGCCGGAGCGGAAGGAGGCTGGGATTTCTTGTTTATTTATTTACTGCTGGAAGTTTCTCTCTAAAGGGATCTGGGAAGGAACGGAGGTACATTCATCTGCTTTGGCCCATCATCTCGATGAAAACTTCTGAATTTTCATCTGAAACTTAGAGCAGGTCCAAGATGATCTGTACAAGGGCTCACTCTGGATGCCGTGTCCCCCAGAGTGCCTTGGGGTGTGGGAGACGAGAGGGTGTCTCCATCTCGCGCTAGGAGGTGCCCTGGACCTTGCCACCGATGGAGGCGGGCCCGGGGCTGTGGGTCTGCCACCTGGCCTGCCCCCACACCTGCAGACACGCCTGTGCGTGAATTAGCGAAGTCGAACTGGGCTGCCTGCCGGTGGGTTCCAGCAACATCTCTCCCACGCATTACGCCGCTCGGCCGTCCTCAGGCCCATCAGAGCCCTGCAGGCGGGACACAGCTCAGGAACACAAGGACACGAATGGCTTGTGAGGAGGACCACCCTGGAGGCTCCCTGCGGGTTCTCCAGGGAAGGGACTTGGGGACAGGAACAAAAACCAGGTGCCCTCCTGCAGGCAGCGAGGGGACCCTTGTAAGCAACTCTCACTTTTTGCTCCTGGTTTAACTGAGGGGACCTGGGGATAAGGGCCAGACCGAAAGCGGGGTGACTTAAAAACCCGGCACTCACGTCTCCGGGCTCAGCCACAGTCAGAGGCATGGGAGGTCAGAAGGACCCAGACCTGAGTCTGTGCCCCCCTCCTCGGGACTGAGGGCCCCACCTACCCTGTCTGACCCTGTTTGTCCGCCTCCGGCGGTCGGACGAGAATTGCACCTTGCAGGGATTTGAGGCACTGGGGGCGTCAGGGACTTGACCTTCTTACGTGCTGCTCATGCAACAGCTTCCGGGCCGAAGGGTCGCCCAGCCCATCATGCCTGCAGGGCCCCCCGTGTCATTCACCGCCCTTCTCCACGGCAGCGACAATGAGCCCTCCTGTGACAATGTGGCTGCCATCACATCCGTGACTGCAGGGGCTCCTTCGAGGACTCGCGGGCCACCCCTGATCTCCCTCGAGACTGTCGCTCTGTGGGCCTGGTGGACGTGAAGGCACTTGGGGCTTTGCTCTCATGTCCAGAGGGAGGCCGGCCTCGGCCTCGTCAGGCAGGTGGGCACCAGTGGCAGGCAGGAGGGGCGCTCGTCCACGGCCGCCGAGCAGGCTGGTGGCAGGGTCCACGCCACTGGACCGTTCTCCGTGGCCTTACAGCATGCCATCAAACAGCCGAGTGGCTGGAAAGAGCAGGTCATGCAGTGGGACTGGGTTACGCTTTTCAGCCATGTGATCTGGTAGCCCCACGAGAACCCACCTGCCGAGTGAGGACCCGGTCACCTTTCCTGGAGGTGACAGCGCGTCCTGAGGACGGCGATGTCAGATCTAGGCGGGGGCCGCGATCTGACCCCTAGGGGTCAGATCTAGGGGGGTCCCATCCCCCCACCGTATCCTCCCACCGGTGGATCGGCCTGGACCCCATCCCCCGAGGTCCTGTCCTCTGGAGCCGGGTGGGGGGCTGCTGGCCCTCCCTCCCCGCCGGGGTTGGAAGCTTCTCTCCCTGCACCCAGGGAGCGCAGCCTCTGCTCTGAGCAGATCTGCTGAATGGCTGAAAATGCAAATTACAGACGCTCCACTGGGTTCCTGGGAGGTGAGAAATCCGGCAGGAAGGGCTTATGAAGCCACTTGGAGGTGCCCGGGGCTTCCTGTTGGCCGCGGAGGAGCCTCGTACTGTTACCCTGATGTGATTTAGTGAGAAGGAATTTGAGTCAGGAAGAGCGAGCACCCCTCCTGCTTCCCATCAAAGGAGGGTCAATCTTGCCTCTGGACATCTGTTGGGGGGTGTGCGTGTGTGTGTGCGTGTGTGTGTGCACATCCATGTGCATGTATGCACGCACACGTGCGTGTTCTAATCTAGTTCTAAAACACGACCCAGCCATCTCACAGGGAGCATCAATGAATATTTACTACCTCGGTTTTTTTTTTTTTTTTCCAAAAAAAAAAAAAAGTAATTTCGCTGTCGGGTTATTAAATCTATTTTTATTGCTACAAAAATGCCTCCCATCCATTAAGATGAGGGGCGTCTGGTGCTCACGATGATTGTGTTTCGGCCGCTGGGGCGCCTCCCTGTTCCGCAGGAGGGGGGCTGGTTGCAGGGCCCCCAGCCGCATTCCTGGGGCTCTGACGTCTTTTCTTTGCTTGGAGACGGTAACAGAGGCGGCTTCTCAGGCAGCCGCAGGTGGATGGGGGTCTCGGGCCCGCCCACCCCCTCAAATCTGAAAGCCCCCACAGGTCAGGCCCGCCGGCGGTGAAGAACTTAGTGGTTTTCTGTTCAGTTTCAGCCAGCTTTGGCCAGGAGGACCTCAGGCCAGGTGCCAGGACCCAGCGGCCCTCCGGGGCTCAACCCTGGGACTGGAGGCCAGCCCTGACCTGCCCCCACCTCCCCAGTCCAGGAGCCCTTGGGTTCGGGACTGTTCGGATGGACCCCTCTGCAGTCACCTACACGACGCCTGACTCAGACCGCGGCGGCCTCCTCAGCTTGTCCCGCAGGGGGGTGGCTCCCATACGCCCTGGACCTCAGCCCCGGAGCAGCCTGTGCCCCGGTGGAAAGGGCGGGGTGGCCCCCTTGCCACCTGTGCCCTTGACACGGCGGTCCCCATCTTCCTTCTGTCAGCTGTTGGCAGCCCGTGGTCAGCCAGTCACCCAGGGATCAGGAGCTCCGGGGCAAAGGTCAGGGCCCCGCCTCAGTGCCTGGTCCTGGGTTCAGGACCAGAGCTCCCACCTGCCGACCGGAAGTGGAGAGCCCAGCCCAGGACGCTGGGCGCACCGGCTCCCTGTCTTCCGGCTCCAAAGTCCGCCTCAAACGAGCTGGACCCGGGTCCCAGGAACTATGAGCCACCCTGGAGTCCAGACCCCGGGCTGGGAGGGCGTGTTCAGAAAAGGCACCTTCCTCCTCCGAAGTCCTTCCCTGCCTCATGGGGGTGGGAACACTCGAAAGACGCCAAGTCGGTTTCAGAGCATCCTTGTCAGTTAACTGTGCTTACTGATCCCTGACTCAGCACTGTCTGCATGAACGAATTGATGCTTAGAACAACCCCACCCCAGAGGACCTATTATTATTTCCACATGTACACAGAGGCTCAGAGAACTTAGGGATGTGGCCCACAGGTGCACAGTGAGGGAGAGGCAGAGCTGGGATCTGAACCCAGGCCTTCTGCCTCCATCCTGGACCCTGTGCCTCGGACATGCACCACGCCAGGAGTGACCAGAACCTTCCATGGGGATCTATTTAACCTCCACGTGGCTTTTGGTTGCAGGGGCGCGATCTCCATCTAGAGACAAGGATACACGGGGGTGCCATACGTGGCTGAGGCCACACGGATGTGCAGCCTTCCAGCGCCCACTGTATGCCCTTCGGGGGCTTTGGCCATGCTCAGCATAGAGGCCAGACCCTCACCTGGCTTCCAGCTCCTGCAGTCTGAGCCCCTTGGCTGTCACTGCTCACCACGGCCCCCCGGGTGGCTCCCCCGGGGGTCCAGGCCCTCCCGCTCAGGCCCTTCCCAGACTCTGTTCCCCGGGCCTGCATCACCTGCCCCTTCACTCTCTCAGATTTCAGCCCCGAGGTGCCTCGCTCGCTCGGCCGAGCCTCTCGAGACCTGCCTCACCGGGGCGGCCACCAGCCGCGCCCAGAACGCCGCATCTTTCCTCCAGGGCTCCGGCCACCACTTAGTGCCGGAATGTGAGGTCGGGCTCCCCGTCCTGACGCCGAGCACCCGAGGGCAGGCTCCGGTGCCCTGGTCAGGCCCGACCTCATTACTCTTCCGTGAACGAACGGCAGCCCAGTGTTGGCTCTGGTTGGCACCTGTTCGGACAACCCACGAGGAAGCCTCGATTCCCACCTCGTAGGTACAAATCCAGGCCCAGAGAGGGTCTGACACTTGCCCGTGGTCGCACAGCTCTGAGGCCAAGCCAGGCAGAGCCGGGGGTCTAGCAGTCTAGCAGGTGTCAGTTCCTCTGGGTACCGACTTCCAGGTGCCCCACGTGCCGGGTGAGCAGGACGGGACAGATGGAGGTGTAAGTCACCTGCCCGCTTACGGCCCCCTGGGCAGGTTCTGATCCAGTGGCTGAAAATGGCACTTTCAGGAGGGACACTGTGGGATGCCTTCCCAACTGATGCATCAGTAGGGCACGGAAGGGGCCTGGGGGGGTGGGACATGGGTGCAGCTGAGCCCTCCCGATCCTCCTGGGCCCAGGCCTGACCATCCCATCCACCCTGCCATCCGCCCACCCTCACCCCTCCCTCCAGAGCCAGGCCTGCGCAGCCTTCCCGGGGGGATCTTGGTGGGCCTTTCACTTTTCAAAGCACGTTACTTCCCCCTGCGACCTGGTCCTCTCTTCTCCCAGGAGAGAGGCTGGCCTGACCCCGTGACCCCGTATTCCCACTCAGGGACTAGGGGACAGGGACCGGGGCCCCGCCAAGGGCCGGGAGATATTTGGGGGGTGCAGGTGGGGCCGTTGGCGGCTCTGGGCAGGATACAGCCCTCAGGTTCCCGTGCACAGCTGGCTGATTCCATCCCTGGCCTGGGGCTCCAGGGCTCCCACCGTCCCAGACTCTCCCTCTGGCTGGGCTTCTGGCTGACAGCTCAGCCCACAGGCCCCCTGGACGACTAATTTGGCTAGGGGGGGGCCTCTTCCCCGGGTCCAGCGATGCCCCCACTCCACCCCCAGGGACTAGGTTTCTGGGGGCAAAGGGAGAGGAGAAAGATGAAGAGATATGCGGACAGATCAGAAAACTCGGTCTCATTTTTGAGTTCGCAAAGGCCTAGTCTAAAATATAGTCAGAAGGGGTGCCCGGGGGGCTCAGTGGGCTGACCGTGTGACTTTGGCTCAGGTCGTGATCTCGCGGGCCGTGGGTCTGAGCCCCGCATCAGGCTCTGTGCTGACAGCTGGGAGCCTGGAACCTGTTTCAGATTCTATGTCTCCCTCTCTCTCTGCCCCTCCCCTGCTCATGCTCTGTCTCTCTCTCAAAAATAAATAAACATTAAATAAATAAATAAATAAATAAATAAATAAATAAGTTACAGTCAGAAAAGATAGCCCACGTGAAAACCTCCTTTGGTAGGCCCTTTTTGGTAAGGACAAGGTGTTTTCAGACCTCAGCTGGGGCTGGCTTTGCAGCATGGCTTCGGGAAAATTCATGTCTGGCGAGGGCGGTGGGGAGGGGGTAGGACGACTCGGGCTCCGTGGGGAATTTCAATGGAGGCTTCTTAGGTTTGCCTGTGATGTTTCCGAGTTTGTGGTGTAGACACTGGCAGGTATACAGGGCTCCGGGTACTGCATGTCCCAGCTTGGCCGGGCTGCAGGAGGAAGGGGGGGGGGGGGGGTGGGCAGTTTCTACTGGGAGCTGACAGTTTCTGCCGGGAGCAGGCTTCGAGGGCTGGGGGGTCAGGAGAACAGCAGGCGGCAAAGTTGAGTGTTTTCACACAAACCCAAGACTCTGCCAGGAGGAGGCTACCCTGAAGGGCACACTTTGCCCCTTGAAATCCAGTGGGTCCTGGGAGCTGTTTTGCTGTTTTTTTTTAACGTTACTGGAAAGTCGACCCATGGGTTCTAGCATTTTCTTACTTGTCATTTATGTATAGATTTAAATGCGTCCGATTTTTCAGTGTGTTTTTAATCTTGGTTGGGAAATGTCGCCGGAAAACCAGGCTCAGTGTTTAGAACATCCAAATGCGTACTCCTCACTCCCACCCACCTACGGGCACTCTCCCTCCTGCTAAGGCTTCCAGATTTAGCAGGAAAAAAAAATAAAATAAATAAAATAAAATGGGACACCCTGTGAAATCTGAATTTCAGAGAAACGACAACTCATAATATTTAGCACAAGTATATCCCATGAAATATTTGGGATGTACTTATGCCAACAAAATTATTGTTTCCCTGAGATGCAGATTCATCAGGGTGCTATGGTCCTGCTCCCCACCCACACCCGCCCACATACAAGCTGTGATCATGTTATTAACAGCCGCCTTCTGGTTACCCACCAACCGGGGCAGCCGTGCCCCACCCCCACCCCAGAGCCTGTAACTGGGGCTTTTGGAAGCCAGTTGAGGCAGAGGCCTGCGTGTAGATCCTGTCTCTGGGGCCCGGGGACAAGTTCCAGCAGCTTCTAAAAGGGGTCTGCAGAGCAACCACAGAGGGTGGGTCTTGACTGAAGTGTGGCCCAGGTACCCGCCTCCTTGGCCGGCTCCCAGGGGATGCCAACGGGCCAACACGTTCAGCACCCCCGAACTCCTGAGACCCAGCGGCATCCCGGGGGGGGGGGTGTGCGTGGAGGGCACGCTCCCCCCTTGGGGCTGATGCCCACCAGCAGGCTGGGAACCGAGCCCCCAGAGCTCCATGGGACCAAGGCTTCCATCCTAGGTGAGGAAACTGAGGCCAGAGCGAGCACGTGCTCCGGGACTACCCAGGGGGGCCCACGGAATCACAAGGGCCCTTAGATGTGGAGGAGGGACCAGGAGGGCAACGTCAGAGCGACAGGCTGTGCGAGCCACCGCTGGCTCCCAGAGCGGAGGAAGGCAGGCGGCCTCCAGCAGCTGGAAAAATGACGACGCAGAGTGTCCCCCGACACTCTGGAGTGTCCCCTTACCGGGCTCTGGAGGCCCGGTTGCAGCCGCTGCGGGGAATCAGCTCCACCTCGGGGGCGGGACCCAGGATCCCGCCCCCCGCCCAAGTGATCCAGGTAATCCCGGATCATCACCCTTCTTCAAGGTCAGCTGACTGGCCACCGTCATCCCATCTGCAGTATTAAGTGCCCTCTGCCTCCGGGTCTGGGGATTGGGACGTCGTTGGTGGCCATTTTTCTGTCTACCACCTGCCACCCCGCAGGTCAGTGCATAGCCTCTTGGAGCCTCAGTTTCCACCGCTGTAAAACGGGGGAGTGATGGCACCTGGAGGGCTTCTGGGGCCACAGGAAGCAGTGCGTGCCCGCTGGCCAGCACCGCTCTGGGCACACGAAGGAAGCTGAGCCGGTGGCAGGTACTGTTCCAAGGTCGGTGTCTGACTTCCAGACAAAGGACAGCAGGTGCCACAGGGGCAGAGACCGTGAATCTTGACCTCGCGGCGCTGGACACACAATCTGATGCTTCGAACGGAGTGTGTGCGCGAGTGAATGAATGGCTGCTTCGTTGTCCGTGCACCAGAGGCAGGGGAGATGAGCATTTGTAGACGGCCAGTGAATGTTTGGGTGGGGAAAGGGGAATCTGAGGATCCCGGGTCCCCCAGACTGGGGTGGGGGGCTTCTCCGTCTGACGAAGGCCACCCCTCAAGGCCTGAATACCCTCCGTCCCCAGCTCTGCCGCACGTGGTCCCTCAGACCCCGTTTCTGCCCCGCAGAAGGTCCTCAGCTGTGCAGGGCTGCTCCCCTCCCCCAGCCCCTGCCGGGATCTGAGTGTACCCCAAGAAGGCAGCCTGCCACAATCAACACCCCCGATGCCGTTGGTCAGGGACAGAGTGGCCTGGGCACGCTCACCCACCACCAGCCACGGTCCGTGTGGCTCCGAGGTCCTTGCACCCTGGGGCTTCCAGAGCGCTCACACTTGGGCCCCACGAGCCCCACGGGGTGCTGGTCAGGCAGCCTCCGGCCTGTGAGGGCCCAGGCCTGTCCTGCAGGTGTGAGGTCCCACTGAGGGCCCAGGGGTTGTGGGGGGGGAAGTGGGATCCTGGGTCCCACCCCCGAGGTGGTGCTGATTCCCCGCAGTGGCTGCAACCGGGCCTCCAGAGCCTGGTAAGGGGCAGGACCAGCTGCTTCCCTTGCCCCTCGGGGTGAACTTGGGGACGCCTCCCCTCCATCTGAGGGGCGCAGGTCGCGGGGCAGGGGATGCAGGGCGGGGGGGCGCGGGGCGGGCAGACACTTCCTCCCTGCGGACTGGAGGCCACCGCTACCGTCCGAGCCTAGTTGGCCTCTGTCCCCCATGAGCACTGTGGCCCCCGGGCCTCGCAGAAAAGGGTCGGAACTCGTCTCTCCTGCGAGAGCGCGTCCTCCCCGCCGTCCTCCCCTGGCACCGGGCCTGTGCCTGCAGCCCCATCTATGCTGAGCGGTTCTCGCCGCCCTTCCTTGCTCGGGTGTGCGTCTTCCTGCTTCTGTGTGCAGACCCCGGAGGCCCCCCCGCGCCGGGTTCGCATCCACACGCCTCTTCCCTAAACCTCTTTGTCCCGGGCCTTTCTCTTCCCGGGTCCCCGAGCGGCCGCACGGGAGCCCAGCAGGTATCTGCGTGGACCCTCACCGGGGGCCTTCCTACCTTCCAGGTGACAGGTGAGGCGTCAGCCACCTTCTGCCCAAAGGGTTCCCCGTCTTCACCGAGGGGGTGGGAGGAGCAAGGTGCCCGCAGACATGTCTCCACCCTGGTCCCCAGGCCGGTGAGGGCAGCTGCTTGAGGGACAGACCTTGAGGCAGGCAGAGCAGCCCGGGACACAAGGACCTCAGAGCAGAGGAGGCAGGAGAGAGAGATGGGGGGCCAGGAAGACGCAGGAGGGGCTCGAAGGCCAGGGCCCTGAAGAGAGAGCAAGGGCCACCATCGAGGGTGGAGGACTGGCCTCTAGAAGCCGACCGGCCCTCGGGGGACACAGAAGGAGGCAGGGGTCTGTCCTTTAAGGGATCGAGTTCTGTCGACATCCAGAGTGAGCAAGGAGGATGGTCTCCCCTAGAGCCTGGGCCAAGGGGCCCGGCCGGGCTGACGTGTGCTTTTGGCCCTCGTGAGACAAAGCAGGGGACCCTGTCACAACCACAGGACCCTGGAACTGAGACAGTAGACTTTTGCTGTGTCCAGCTACCAAATTTGTGCCCATCGGTTAAGGCAGCAATGGGTACTTGAGACGACAGTCCTCCTCGGCGACGCTCACGTGTCCTGGTGATACGTGCGAGTGTTTTGTGGGCTCCTGGAGCAAATGGGCCTTAGAAGCCACGATGGTTTCTAGAACAAGCTTTGGAGCCCAAGAGGGGTTGGGCACAAATCCTAACTGCTGTGTGGCCTTGGTGCATTTCCAAAATGCCCCTTGCCTCCGTTTCCCCATTTTTAGACAGGAGCAATGACTGCGTCCGAGGATTCAATACAGTGAGGCCGTGATGCGCTCCCCACGGTGCCGGGCTCTAGGAATGGTCAGTGGACGGCGGGGTCATGATTATTGTAGCATCCCTGAATGGTGGCTTTCTGGTCTACTGGATCACCTCCGGGGCCAGGAAGCTCACTCTCTTATGAGATGACCAAGATAAAAACCTTCGGTTCCCATGTGGCATTGGAGGGTCCGGTGGCCAGTGTCAGGAGAATGAGGTCCAAAACCCAGCTTTGGCACAGACTCCCGGACGTGTGGGGCGGGCCGTGGTCCTTCCTTCTCTCTGAGCCTCAGTTTCCCCAACTGTGAAACAAGAAAACTGGCTACGACTCCCCTTTTCTGGTTTTGAGATTTCATGATTCTGTGAATTCCGGTCAGAGCTGTGCTGTTGATCTCATATGTAATTATTTTTTCTCAGGATTACACATTCTTGAATAAAAATGAAATAAAACCTTCAGAATACCTGATGAAATACTTTTTGACCTGACATTAATATGCCACATCCAAGGCAGGAAAATGAATCTGTAAGATTAAAGACGCGGGAGGCCCGGGAGTGTAACCGCCGGTCCGCAGCGAGACGGCAGGGGAGGGCGGGTGGTTGTTTCCGTGTATATTTATTTGCTCTGACATTAGTGTGTTAAGCTGGTGCATATGTAATTTCCCATAAACACGAACACCAGTGGAATATTCCTCTGCTTCCGTATGCAGCCCTCATCATCAGAACGTTCTCAGGGACGTCGGAGGCACCGTGCGCCCCCAAATCCAACCCCACGGTTGCACGACAGCACTTGCTGACGACTCACCCTTCTCGGAAGACTCGATTTGGGAGGTGGAGGTGGGCCGTGGGCGTCCGGGAGGGAGACTGAGAAGGTGGGAGGGAGGAAACCAGGCGGAGACGGGGGCACAGCTGAGCCACGAGGCATGGTCTGCTTCCCCAGCCGGCTCCAACGGCCACCGAGCGGGCCCCGTGCTGCAGGGATCAGGGCGGTGGCCCCAGCTCAGGTCACGTCAGAGGGGTGCGACGGGCTCTGGGGGGAAGGACGGGTGGCCGGCCTGGGGTCTCTGCCTCCAGGAAACCAGGCCACGTGTCCTCCCACCTCTCAGGACACTCTTCTGACCTTGCTGACCGCACGTGGAAACAGGTCAAGGGCCTGGTGGCGGTCCCTGTCCTGCCCCGGGCCGGTCCAATTCCCACAGTCCCGGTGCTCAGAGAAATCCGCCCCCATCTGGCTGGAGCCCCAGGTCCTCAGGCTCCAGGTGACCTGATCCCGCCTGAGATGGACCCTTCTTGAGGCATGGGGGAACCGGAGGGTTTAGCTAGGCTCTCTGGGGGTTCCGGGACCGGGAAGGTCAGGCGAGGGCCGTTCTCCCGCCCAGCTGTCTTTAAAACCCGGAAACTCAGCCCTGACTGAGCACGTGCCGCACAAGGTCAGTGTTCGCCCGAGGCCTTCAGGAGGTAAGCGCCACCCCCGTCCTGGAGCTCGTGTCCCTCCCTGTGGCTTGGACAGCAGAGCAGAGCAGAGAATGTGCCGGGGGTAGGGGTGAGGGGAGCCCTGCCTGGAGGGCAGTGGCGGTGGGTCCACAGGGTCGGTCACGGGACATGCCTCTGGGGGGAGCCGAAGTGGACCGAGTCAGTGGAGGAGGCAGATCAGGCATGGCGGGGTGTGGGCCGGTCAGAGCCCAGAGCCCCCTGCGAGGGACCAGCCCCGGAGTCCCCCGGGGGAGGCTCTGCCTTGGGCTGCATTGGGAACCTGCCCCACGACGGCGGGCAGGACATCACCAGGGTGCACGCCTCAAGGGGGCGCCCACCTGGGGTCAGCATGGGGCCTCGAGCTCCTCCTATGCTCTGTGCCCAGATTCCTCTCCTGCCCCACCAGAGTCTGAGTCAGATGTGGCCGCAGGTGAGTGGGGGGGGGGGGGGGGGCGCCACCTGCCAAGCAGGGTCACCAAAGCCAGCGCCTGGGGGTGGCAAGCGGCTGGCACCGCCCCGGGGAGGACCTGGCTCACGGCCCTCGGCAAGTGCTCTCCAGAGGCAGGGCCCCCGGAGCCGGGTGGTCTGCGGGAAGGGCTCCCGTGGGTCCACAGGTGCCCGTGGGCACAGCCGCTCACAGCCGGCACCGATGTTAATAACCAGGTGCTGCCGTGGACCGTGGGTGCGTGGTGCTCTCCCCAGCGCGGCTCCCGTTTTCTAAGGGCCTTTACAGATGTCAAGACCGGTCGGCCTACTTCTCCCGTGGAAGGTGTTTGGCTCAAGACTGCATGTGAGAGCCTCGAGTCTTGGCCTCTCAGCCAAACGCCGCCTGGCCGACCCTTGCAGGCACCGCTCAGAGCCCAGAACACACACACGGAACAACGCAGTTCTAGAAAGTTCTCAAACACGGAAAACGAAATCTCTGCACTGCCTACTGATCCGGTCATCTGTAGCAACCTTCTCAGAAACGCACGGGCGGCCTAGCACCAAATTCAGGGTCACCAAATTCAGTGTATCCACGGGATCAGGGTCCCCTCCCCACTTTTTAAAAAAAAAGAATTGATATGCAGAATCAGTCTCATATTTAAAAATTTTTTTTAAATGTTTATTTATTTATTTTTAAAATTTTTAATGTTTATTTCTTTCTGAGACAGAGAGAGACATGAGTAGGGGAGGGGCAGAAAGAGAGGGAGACACAGAAGCAGAAGCAGGCTCCAGGCTCTGACCTATCAGCACGGAGCCCAACGCGGGGCTTGAACTCACAGATCGCAAGATCATGACCCGGGCTGAAGTCGGACGCTTAACCGACTGAGCCACCCAGGCGCCCCAAAAAATGTTTATTTTTGAGAGAGAGAGAGAGACAGAGCACAAGCAGGGAAGGGGCAGAGAGAGGGAGACACAGAATCAGAAGCAGGCTCCAGGCTGTGAGCCGTCAGCACAGAGCCCAACGCAGGGCTCAAACTCATGAACCGCGAGATCGTGACCTGAGCCGTGAGTCGAAGTCGGACGCTCAACCGACTGAGCCACCCAGGCGCCCCTCCCCTCCCCCCTTTTAAAGGAAGTGAAAAACAGACTAGCTTCAGGGTGAAGGCTTAGTGACTGAGTTTGTGGTTCCCACGGGGCACCTGCTAGGTTCGCCTCCGAGCTGTTTGAAGTCTGGTCGGGAGGTGAGGGTAGTTCCGTCCCTGGAAGTTTCCTGTAACTGCCTTTGTAAAAAACAAAAATTGATGGACTGTTTTTTTTTTTTTTTAAATCAGTTTTAGGTTTGCAGAAAAACTGAACAGACAGTACAGCATTCCCATGCACACCCTCCACCCACCACGTCCCTATTTTATTAGCACTTTTTTAAAAGTTGGCTTTGCGGGAACACGTCTCCTGTCTCGATCTGGTGTGGTTCTCGCGATGGGGACACAGTTGTAAGCTGAGTTTTCTCTTACCTTAAACCGTCCACGTGAACACTGCGTCTAAATCACAAAGTACCTGGCCGTTACGGGAAGAGACGTGGCTTGTTGTAAATGTTGGGACCAACGCAGGGCCAGGGCTGGACCCGGCTCCGGGCACGCGGGAGAGAAAGGGGGCCCAGCCCTTAGTCTCAAAGGTCCCCGTGTGAGTCTTTGTTGAGAGAAAAACGAACCGTTCCCAAGGAGCAGAGTCCGGGCCCCAGACAGAGCCGTCTGGGCCAGATGTGGAGGGCTCCCCGCAGGCCCGGGGGGGCCAAGAGCGCACGGGGTTCCTGCGTCGCCGTGGTCCGCGGTCCCCGCTCTGACGCACCTTGAACCGGAAGGACAGTCACGCGGTCCCCTTCGCTTCGCCGCCAACAGCCCGAGTGCTCGCCCGCCCGGAGGCCACGGGGGCTCAGGGTCCAGGGCCAGGCAGGGCATCCGATGTGGAGGAGCCCAGCTGGGGGCCACTGGCCCTATCTGCTTAGCCCCCGGCTCCCTGCACCGTGACGGTGGCCCTCAGTGGCTGCCTCCTTCTGGAATCCATCTTGCCACTGCCCTTGCCGGGCCGGGGCGGGCGCACGGTCCGAGCTGGGCCGGCCGCAGTCCCCTCCCCAGGATCTGAGGCTGGCGAGGACAAACGCAAAGGTGCGCGGTGGCTGGAGAGGCGGCCTCCGGCAGCGACCCCCCTCCGTGGGGAGTCCCAGGATCCCCGGAGCCGCCCCGCCTCCCGATCCTTCGGAGCCCGGTTCTCCCGTGTTCCTTGGATGCCGTGAGCGGCCCGCGGCCCGCCGGCCAATCCGCTGTTGGCGCCGTGGGCCGTGTGTGTAAGCGGAGTCAGCTTCTGTTGTTGCAGCCAGAGGGCTGGGCAGAGCACCTGCTGTCCCTGCTGGAGAGGCAGTTTGCTCAGGGACGTTGGCCCCTGGCAGGGACCTCGGTCTCAGGAGTGATGTCTGCCCCTGGAGTGACACAGGCCCCTGGAGCGAGGGCCACGACTCGGAAATCTCGGGCTCGGGCTGGGCCAACTCCCCTCCGCCCTCGTTGCCAACTCTGCCAGCCTCCCAGAGACCCAAGCAGGTGCGTCACCTCCTACTACGGAGGCCAAAGGCAAAACCTGTCTTCGCAGTTTCCTTCGGAAGTCCTTCCTGCTTTCTAATCTCCGCCCCTGCCCAACCAGCTCTCAACACTCAGCCTTTGTGTTCCAGCGGCCAGAACATGCCGGAAGATGGGTTGAAGAAGCTGGACGCTCCTGCGAGAGCCCCAGACGTGCCCGGTGTCTTAGGGTGGCTCCGTTTCCCCGGCCTCCCTCGCCACCGGGGAGAAACCCGAGGGTCCGGGTGGGGGGGGGTGGCGGGGCCCCTTCCCGCCCCGCAGCCGCGCCGGGCCAGGCCAGCCTCGCACTAACTCCTGAGCCACACCGCCCACGCCAGCCAGCGCGGGAGAGAGCCCGTGTTCGCCCTTGAAGGCCAGGGTGGGGACTCCGGGCTGTGCAGAAATCCGTTCCTTGGGATGATGAATGCCTTTCTGTCGGGGTGCCCTTGTGTGCCTTCCACGTGGAAGTCAAGACACATGTAAAAGCCCTTTAAGGACGCTCATTTACATGGCCAGTCCACAGATTGCGGAACCTCGTATTTCACGGCGTTTCCAGCAGGCCGGCGCCGAGACTGGCCCTCTCAGACCCCCGCGTCATTAATCCCGGGCGGCAGGAGGTCAGGCAGATCGCATCGCTCCCTGCTGACGGGCCCCGCGGCCAGGCTGAAGAGGGTCTCATCGGGCTTTTTTCATTTTCCTCCTAACAGGTTAATATTTTCACAAATCCAAGTACTGTATAAACCAGGGGCGGTTTCCAGGAGACGGGCCTCGCTCTGCACGGTCCCGCGTGGTGACGAATCCAGGGTCCGTGACTTACGTAGACTGCAGCGTCTCCGGGCCCTGCCGCGCCCCTCCGGGGGTCACGAGGCCGGCGAACTCCTCTCGCTGGGTGGGGTGACTTCTTGGGTGGGGTGCAGCCCAGGGGGCTTCTGTGCTCGCCTTCAGCAGCCGTGTGGCCACGGGGGGGGCCTAGTGACCCAGCCAGGGACACACCCCCCGGGGCTGGCTCCCTCCTGGGCAGACAGTGGGGGGGGCTACAGGGCCCCGGGCCCACGCTCTGCAGGCCGCAGACGGACCCGGCTCCAGGGCGGAGGAGGGGCGGTCCCAGAGAGCCAGTAAGAACCGGGGGCTCCGGGAGGTGAGGTGTCTTGGCCGTGAGGCGCAGAGGCCTGGGGACAGCCGGGCCTCAATGCCACGTCATGTTCCCCGAGGTCTGTGTGTCAGCCAGCTTGGCCAGCAGGCTTCCTGCTGCTACCCAGGCGTTTGGGGACGCCAGGGGGGAGGCGCACGGCCACCCGAGCCCGGAGGCCCCCCGAGGTCCGCAAGGGTTTGCTGGTCAAGGACTCGGTGCGCTGCCCGTGGCTAGGACAGAACACGGAGGGACCTCCCTCAGTTTCTTCTGTGCTTCCTCGTGCCGCCAGGCCCTGGCCCACACTCACCACAGGTCTGCAACCCGTCCCCGCCGCCGGAGGGCAGCCGTAACGCCGGGCTCACGGACGCGCGGCCGGCGCTCGCTGCCAAGACCTCTGCAGACTGAGCCCGGCCGTGGCCTCTCCCACTTCCCGGGATGAGACCCTGAGTCTAAAAGGAGCGGAATGGGCAGCAGACGCCCCACGGCCACCAGGGCATCCACACAGGTCGGCGGCCCACGCGAAGGGTGGGAAGGACCTCGGCCAGCTGAGGGCGTGGCTGGCAGACAGGGGGCCAGCCCGCCGTGCCCATTTCACAGATGGGGACACTGAGGCAGCACGCGACGGCCAGGTCGCCGGGGAAACTTCGGGGCCCCGCCTGACGGGGTCACAATGCGCAGGGCAAGGCCATGGCCCCAGGCCCCCCGCCCTGGAGGTGCCCAGCGGCAGCGGCTCGGTGGCCCAGCCTCGAACTTGAAGGCAGCAAGCTGGCCTGTCCCCCGGGAGAGGAGACGCGTGCCTGCTCTATTTGTTTTTGTGTCATGTTAGTCATTAATTAAAACACTGCTTCCAGGAAACATATAAGCAGGACTCGGTGTCCACAATATTTTTTTTTTTTTTTTATGTTTTGCGGGACGTTGGGAGGAAAGGAAACAGTGACTCAGTATCCAAATGCCACACTTGGCTGGGAAACGGTTTACATAGGAATAAATATGTGAATCCAAAATGCCACAAGCAGAAATCTGCGCCTGAGGAAACAGAGCAACGCCGTGTCTTCGCCTTGGGTGACGCTGTCCCCTGAAAGGCTCGGTTTCAGTCTTGGTGGAGGACGCGTCTCCCCCTTTGGGGTTGTTAGTAAACACAGCGTTTTCCAAAGCTTCCTTTGCGGGACCAGGGTTGTACTTAACAGCTGCAGAGACACCTAGGATCTCGTGTCCCCTCCGGGCCCCTCTCGTGTCCCCTCCGGGGTCCCACCGCCACGGGCCTTGCTCTGAGCGGGGACACCGGGGCGGGGTCCGAGAGTCACTTCCAGAAAGAAATGTGGAGAGCCAGAGTGCGGTGTCCCCTCTCCTGGGGTGACTGAGGGAGTGTGGGCAAGGAGGGACCTCCCCCCGGGCCCCCAGGGTCCTGTAGGCAGAGGCCTTTGCGAGCCCAGCTGCACACAGCAGGCCCGTGGGCCTTGGGGGCCGTGTGACCCCAAGACATAACCTGGCCCAGCCTGATGGTCACGGCAGAACCCCGTCAAGCGGGTCTGGTCACGGCGCCTGGGAAACGGTGGGCCGCCCAGAGTCCAGAGGGGTGGAGGGTTTCTTCATGTGTTTACAGGCTGCACCTACCTGAGCATCCGAGATGACGGTCCCATAATCCTCCGTCGGGGGTCTCCGTGGGGCTCCCAGGTCACCCGACTGGACCCCCCTTGCCCTTGGAGATAGTGGCACTTTAGAGGGCAGCAAGTGTGGGTCATGGAGAGGAACAGAGTTACCGGGTGTCACCCATGGTGGCACCGCGGTCAGCATCCTGGCATTGACCTGGCAAGGCGCTCACGGCGGGCTTGCTCTGGGTTCTTCCGGGCTCCGTGGCCCGGTCACCCTGCCGGCGGAGGGACCCAGGCGAGGCCTCATCTCAGACTCCACTCCTGGGGTATCTGGATGATAGATGGAGATGATGTCATCATTGGGAGCAAAACGGAGCTGTGAGCGACAGGCCATGGGACCGACGGGAGGGTGGAGCGGCTGGAAACGTGGCCCAGGCCCCACCCCGACCCAGCGCCCAGACGCGGCCAGGCCCCGCAGTGAGCCGCCGTGGGGAGACACTGAGGGTGGGGACCGTGCCTGGGGCGGGGACAGGCAGCCTGCTGGCTCTGGAATCCGCTCCGTGCCCCCAAACAGACTGATGTGCGTCCGGCACGGGACCCGTCCTCGGCAGGGCCCCTGCAGGCCCCGGGGGGACGGTCTGCGGAGGCAGCCGCTCACGGGACCCTGGCTGCCCTCCGTCTCTGCCAGCTTTGAGGCGACCTTCGGCTGGAAGGCGCTGTGCGGCGCCCGTCACGGAGCACGCAGGGGTGGCTGCGGGCTCCGGGGGGGCTCCGAGGTCTCCGGGTCGCCGGATCCCAGGAAGGTGTGGCGTCCACAGGGGACCGCATGTGCCGGAGTCCCGGTGTGTAGGCAGCAGGGACGCTGTTCTGTCCGGGTGAGGCAGGTGGGGACTGAGGGCCGGCTAAGTGGCGCACTGAAGTGTAGCTCACAGGGGAGGCACGTTTACGGGGCAGAGGCAAGTGTTCTCCTCGTGTCCAGGTGCCTGAGCCCAGCAGGACGGAGCAGGGGAGGGGCCGTCATGGAAACCAGCCAGGCAATGCCCAGGAGGACCCTGAAATCCTGTGCTACTCAGGCCCTGCAGATTCCAACGTACAGATCCCTATGTCTGCAGATCCGGTGGGGAAGCGGCCCTCAGGGGCCCTCCATCTCCTCCTCCCGCCTGGCCGTGGGGTGACCAGGGTTTCAGGCTGAGGCCCCCCCCCCAACCTCTCCTGTGCTGAGATGAAATTGAAAGCCAGCGTCCTGGCTGGTGTCCCTCCTGTCCCCCTGCGAGCTCTTCTGGAGGCTTCTGGGGATGGAGGGAGGGGTCAGGCTGATCCCGGGCAGGACCACCAAGGGTCCCAGCACCCCCGAGGAAAGGCGGTGAGAGTCCTCAGACCCTGAGTCCGGGTGTCGCGTGCACAGTGGGACATCCCTGAGTCCCCCCACCCCCCGCCCCGCTCCGTGGTGACGGGAGCAGGAGGCGCGCGGCAGTGACGGGGCTGGCTGTACCTCCCACCGCTGCGTGTGGTCGCGCCTCAGGCCTTGGCTGCTCTGACCCGGGAGCTCCGGCTGTCCTGCCCGGCCACCAAGTCCTCGTGAGCTCGCATGGTCAGGCCGGCACTGAGCCTGGCTCTCCCCTAAGCCCAGAGGCTTATCTCGGGGGGCTCTCCAGCCCCACGGGCCCACCCCGGCTCCTCTCACTTGAAAGCACTGTCACTTGAACAAGGACAGTGGCCTGTTGAGCTGCCAGAGGGCCAGGGCCACATGACGGCCCCGCCTGGCCCTCCGGCCAAGTCACTTGTTTGGGGAGAAAGGCCTGGGGATGGGGTCTCCCGTCAGGTGCTTCCAGAACAGGCTGTCAGAGCCCCGTGAGAAGGAGAATTCCAACACCAGGGCAGCCTCCCCAGGACCTTGGCCCGGACTTGACCACCTCGGCAGTGGGTCTCCACGCCTTTCCTCAAGACCGAGCCCAGACAGCAGCTCGACCTCGGGGGGTCCGGAGCTGGTGGCAGGGGGCAAAATGGCCCAGAGAGACAAGAAGAATCCGTTCCCCTCGACTCTGGTGCTGGGAGCCGCCAGCCATCCCCCTGTGGTCGGCCCAGGAGGGCTGCATGGAGGCGGTGACAGGGAGGAGGGCTCTGTACGTTCATGTATGTGTTGAAGCAGATAATTGACAGGCATGTCCTGTGTGTCAGGTAACGTGGTCACCAGGGCAAGCAAAGGTCCTGCCGTGGAGCCCACATCTAAAACAGAGGTAAGGCTGGGGCGCCTGGGCATCTCCGTCAGTTAAGCATCCGACTCAGGTCATGATCTCACGGTTCATGAGTTCAAACCTCCCATCCGATCTCTGCTCTCAAACAGCTTCAGACCCTCTGTCTCCCTCTCCCCCTCTGGCCCTCCCTCTCTCTTCTCTCTCAAAAATAAATCGACATCTAAAACAGAGGTGAGGCACTAATGAAACCCAGCAGCTAACATACACTAATATACAGAGTATGTAGTGTGGGTTGAAGAGGGGGTGGGAATACTAGGGGTGACATGGGACTCTAATTTGAAATAGGGGTCAGGGCAGGTCTCACAGACAGGGGCATCTGAGCAGAGGCTTGGAGGTGAGGGAGAGAACCCACAGGTATCTGAGAGGAGAGCATTTGCAGAGGGAACGGCAGGTGCAAAGGCCCTGTGGTGAGAACAAGTCTGGTATGTCTGTGAGCGGGAACATCAGAGGGAGGGAGCAAGGGGGAGAGCACAGGGAGGGCAAGAAGGTCAGGGGGCACGAGGGGGCAGCTCTCGGGGCCTCAGGGCCGGGACTCTGGCCTGCCTCCCTGTGAAAATGGGTGTCAGGTGTGTGTGAGTTCAGTTGTGAAGTGATCCCGCCAGGGGTGCATAAGCTGCGTGTGGCTCCCCGTGGACGCCAGGCTGAGTCGCCAGGCCCGAGAGAAGGGTCCGGTGGGGAGGAAGGGCGGGGTGCGGGCACGGCCCGCTGTGTGCCTTCTCCAGGGCGATTCCCTGCCGTCGGGCTCACGAGCTCCCGTATTTGAGGGTCTGGGTGGAGAGCTCAGAGTAAAGCAGCCACCGTGGAGTGGGTCGCCCGCTGCCTTGGTTTCCCCAGTGAGAAACCAAGGGGAGCCGAGGCCTTGTCACCTGGAGAAATCCAGCCCAAACCTGGCTCAGCAAGTGCCCGCGCTCCGGTGTTTGTCACGGCAGCCGGCCTGCCTGACACATGGTCCTTACAGGACACGAGTCGGGAGGTGCTTGGGAGCCCTCAGCGTGGGGGCCGCGGGGGCCCAGGCTCACCGCCAGCTGTCACTCTTCGGGAAAGCCGCTCGCTTACGTCGGTGGGGAACGACGGTGCCATCCGCCTCAGGCGGTGGTGGCCAGAGACTGGAGGGGGCGCAGCCCAGGCGGCCCAGAGATGCCCCACCAGCCTCCACGGGGCGGGTCCTGCAGTGGGTCAAGGCCCCGACCCCGGGGCTGACTCCGAGTAACGTCCCTGCGGCCACGCAGGCTGCGGGAGGCGCGTGCTGGCCCCAGGCCGGGCCCCCCGTTCCCAGCCGGGCCCCTCAGAAGCAGGGACGTATTCGGCTCTGCCCCCGGACTTCCCCGTCGCCATCAGGACACGGGGGCCATCGTGGCACGGGGATCGTGGCCTCCTCTGCAGGCCGGGAGCCCCAGAGCCCAGGTCACTGGGTGACCGTCTCAAGGTCGCACGTCCCCGTGAGTGGCAGGGCCGGGGCCGCGCCTCGCCCCCCAGACGTGCGAGCTCCATCTGGGCATCAGGATGTGGTGTGACACCGTTGGCGGGTCCCCTCCCACACCGCGCCCTGTTGTCAATCCCGGCTCGGGTTGGAACGGAACCGTGGCCCCTGCCGGGTGCCCGTACCGCTGTCTCCCAGATGCCCCTGGCTGGTGCGGCCTGGCGGCCAGGACGGAGGCCCTGGGGCTGCCGGCCAACAGCCGCGTCCACACCCGCAGCTGGGACAGCCCCACTGCCCGCGCGTGACTGCCACCTCCCGGAAGACCTGAGCCCGGACCACCCAGCAGGCCCTCCCCATCCCCCCCGCCCCGCCCCAGACCCACAGAGACAGGAAGGGCGGATGTTGCTTGTTGCCTGCGGCTAAGATTTGGAAGTGATCTGGGGACAAGCGCCAGGCGACTAATGCCACCCACCTGACACGGTTACCTTGAGGACGAAGGGGAGGGGTGTGCGGAGACTCAGCTCCAGCTGGGCCCGGGGCCTCGCGGTCGCTATGGCTGGCACGGCCCATGTGGCAGGTGGGCCGGGCGTGGCGGGCGTGGCCGGCGTGGGCGGGCGTGGCCGGCGTGGCCGAGCGTGGCCGGGCGTGGTGGGCGTGGCCGCCGCTGTCCTCTCCTTCCACTTGCCGATGCTTGCTGACCAGGAACCCGGTCTCGGCCTTTTCCCGTCTGCCCCAGCGCGGCTCAGGAGTTCGGGGGACTTCCAGAGCCGACGCCCGGGTTTTATTAGCCGCTGTAACTGGGATGCTGTCGTGGGACGGAGCTGGGGAAACTCACCGGTGGCTCCGCTCCACGCGCTCCACCCCTCCCCCACGGGGAAGCCAGGGCTCTTGAGTCTGTTCCCTTGGAGCAGCAGGAGAGACAGCGACTGAATTCGTCTGCACATTTGGGCTGCTGAGGGTTTGACTCCAAGCCACTTGGCTGGCTCATTTTTAATCTCCCCCTTCCGCTTTGAAACAGCTGGCAGCTAAGTGCAGCTCAAGTGCACATTCTAGGCTTCGTGGCCAGGCTCCTTCTGGGCCTGACCCCTCTCCCGAGCTTCCCCTCCAGCCAGTGGGAAGGAGGGCTGCAGCCCGGCCGAGAGCTGACGAGAGCTGGCAGTAAAATCTAGCAAAACCCCCCTGGAGGATGGGTTGGAAGGGCGCGCGGGGGACCCGGCACGCAGGGGAGACGATGCAGGGTTGAGGCGGGGTCCTGGGGGGCGGGTGTCAGGCAGGGCATCGGGTCTGGACTCGGGCTCTGGCGGCTGCAGGGGCCGTGGATGGAGCGGGAGAGCAGCACGCCCCCGGGACAGTGCCCTGCCCAGACCCCGCCTGGCGTGGCTTGGAGCCCCCGGCCCCAGAGCTGTTCCGCAGCCTGGGTCTGTGCGGGGTGGTCCCTCCCCAGGCCAGGACTGCATCCTTGGACGGCTTGGCTGGCACCGTCACTGGGCAAAGAGGTGACGCAGCCTCTCCGTGAGGAAAACAGGCCCCAGATGCACCGCCCACATCCGTCCACGTGGACCGCACGTATTTGGAATTAATGCTACCTTTTCCCTTGTTAAAGCAGTAGATGGTCCCTAATAGAAGTTGATTCATTTGGGAAGGCATCCTTGACTTGAAAACGGATCTGTGTCAAGATAACAAGACTAAAGGTCAGGCTGGGCCCTGGGCTGGGCTGACAGGGGCTGGGAGGCCTGCTGCAGGGTCCGGGCGCCTGGCTGGGCCGCAGTCTGGGGAGGCCCGGCTTTCCCAGAACTCGGGACAAGGGCAGGCACTTCGTCCCGGCCCGGCCCCTGCCTTTCTCACCACGGTTCCACCTCTTAACAAGTGGGACCATTTTTAGGGAGCCTGCCAACGCCTGGGTGGTTTTGTATTTTGCATGCTGCAAACCGCATCTGCAGGGGTGTTAGGGCTCCTTAGTACCATGGAAATCTGGGGCAGTTCGTGCGGGAGGAAGAGGGGGGATTTTGAAAGGGAATCCCAAAGATGGGCTTTGGAGACGCGATGGCTTCCCCAGCTCCGGACGGCTAATTTCTTCAAGAATAGGGGTGGGGAGTCACCCTGGCCCTGAGGACGTGTGCCTGGGCGTGTCCCCATGGCCAGACCTCTTCCCCTCTTCTTAATGGGGGCCCCTGACGCCAGCCCCAGACCCGCCTACCCTCCTGCAGAACCCAGCCAGGGCACCCATCGGCCACCCGCTTCCTGGATATTGATGCCCTCCGGGGACATAGCACCCAGCGCTCCAGGTGGGCCAAAGGGGTCTGGCCTGTGTTGCATCCACACGACTCCTGAAACAGAATGCTACGGGCACCAGTGACAGTCACAGCAAAATTTATTGCACTGAGAGGCAAGGCCGACCGATCGGACCGACACTCTTGACCAGAGTGCAGAGAACAGTCAGGGTACAGACAGAGAACAGTCAGGGTACAGAGTTTTTATAGCCGACCGCAGGGCCTTATCATCACCTGGGAACAGAACAAAGAAATAGTTCCCAGCAGATGGGGGTGGAAACCGCTCAGACACGCCCTTGCCCCAATCCAATCAAACACTAATCTGGTTGATTTTCCTTGAACTTTTGTTCCCTTGATTGATGGGACAAGGCTGTTATCTCTTAATCTGTTATTTCTTAAGGCTACAGGTTAGCCCTACACTACAATTTAACCCTTACAGCCTGCTGCTGGGGGAAGTGGGCAGACGGTGGTGCTGTCCTTCTGGAAACATGGAGAGACTCTGAACATCGCGAGGGATGGTGGGATGTCGGGGGGCTGGGGACAGGGGAGGGGCCTGACTACTGTGCCCTCAAGGTCCTTCTCCGCCCTGGACTCGCGAGGACCCAGACTTTTGGAACCCTGAAAATAATGAGAAAATTTAATAATAGAAGGCTGAACTCAGACCCTCCCCCAAATGAAAAGTCTGCTGCTCGTATATTTCATGCAGAGCACCCCGGCCTTGGGAACAGTTTCAGGATTCAAGGGCACCGAGTACTGTGCATACAGAGGGCTGTCCATAAATGCTTGTTGAAAGGAAAGGCTTCCCGTCATTGACAAAACCCCAGTGAGCGTTCTATTTAAATAAACATGGTCGGTCCCTCCCCGACCAAGCCAGGTGTCGACCTTGGAATGGTGCTCATCATGAATGGGCTGACTCAGCTCGTAAAATCTGGCCTCAGCAGATGCCTGCAGGGAAGACGGTCCAGGAATCCACCAAGTGGCCAGAGAAGGGGAGGGGGCGGTGACATCTTGCCTCTGACCCTAGATGGTCCTGTGACCGAGCTCCCATAGCTGGCCCCGAAATTCGAGAGCTTCTAGAACGCCCCAGCCTTGGGGGCCTTCGGGACACTGAGCTCCGGGACCGCCGCTGGCTGGCTGGCTGGGGACAACCTTCCCTCCTGGAACGTGGTCCCTCGTTTCTAAAGTGGAAAAGTCGGGAGCAGTTCTGAGGTTTCTTCCAGACTGTCCACAGACGAGGCAAGGCCCGCGCCCCTCATCCTTGTCCCCAGCAAGCGGTGGGGCCCCATTAGGGCGTCGGGCCGGGCTGCGTGATGCTGGGTGGCCTGCATCGTCCGCATCTGGGTGCATTTCGCACGCACCGAGACTGCTCTGTGGCCAGGCCAGTCTCCAGGCGGCTCAGCCACAGGCCTTCCCGGCCTGGGACCTCCCCACTTTTTGCGGGTCCGGGAAGGGGGCAAGACTCTACCTACCTCCCCCTGGGAAGACCACTCACAGCTCATTGGCCGGAACTGGTCACGTGACCGGCCTGGGGCCTGTCCTCCTCTCCCCGGGCCCCAGGAAGACTTGGAAATGGGTTCTGGTGACAGGAAGGACTGTGTCTGCCTCTTACCTTTATCATAAATGAGCAAATGCAGCAGAGCTTGTTGGAGCCTGGGTCACAGTCACTGGCGGGGTGGGGCCAAGGCCAAGAAGGTGGTTATTTAAATGATACTTCATTGTGGGAGGGCTTTGTCCCTTCAACGCGGACGAGATGCCTTATCGCACTTCAGCGGAGTCCCTATTTAGGTCAGCGTTTGAAGGGTGTGTCTGAGCAAGGGAGCCAGCGCTGGGCTCTGGGTGTCTCCTTGTTCCCGACTTCCGGGAGAGGCATCAGGTGATAACAGCCCCCTGGGGGGGCGAGTTGGGGGTGATGGATCACCCCGAGGGAGCAGGGCGGACCCTGGGCAGGGGGCAAGGAATGAGCGTCTGATGATGGATGATCTGAGGAGGCTGGTTTAATTTCCCACCACCACCTGCCACTTGGCGGCCGTCCCCAGCGATGCCCGCGTCACTCTCCAGGCTCTGTCCATCCATCAAGTCAACACGAGGTCAAAAGTGCTTCTCATTTCATTGCGGGGGGGAGACTTTGTGCTGGGGGAGGGGGGACGCGTGCCTTCTCCGAAGCACAGATGGGAGTTCCGCAAAAACAGGAGGCAAGCAGTCCTCAGACACCAGCGTCGGGTCCAGGCTGGGGGTCAGTAGAGCTGGGAAGAGCCCCCAGGACCCAGGACCCTGTCCCCGCTGCTGGGGACACCGCTTAATCAGGACGTTGTCCAGAACCGTCCCATAAACCTTCTCTCCCGGCCAGGCTATATTCCTTCCTCACGTTGCTGTTCCAGAAAGGACACTGATTTTTCCCCCACCCGCCCCACCCCTGCGTGGTAGGGGTGTTGCACGTGTGTGTGTGTGTGTGTGTGTGTGTGTGTGTGTGTTGCCGATCTCTCTTTGTTGGCAGAGAGCAGCCAGGGAAAGCAGAAGGATGTCCCATATGTCGGTGACGAAGCTGTCTCATCGCCGTCAGGGACCAGCACCCTCCCTCCCTCCCACCACCCTGGGCCCCGCGTCCGGGCCCTTTCCTCCGAGCCCCCTACCCCCGCCCTGAGCTGCCGGAGGGTCCCCACCCTTGGTAAGTAGTTGACCTGTCCAGGCGGGGAGTTCTCGGCCTGTCCCTTAGTGCCATGCCACAAAGCCCGGTGCCCACGAATGACTCATCTCACAGCTGGCCTCAGTCGCCATTCTCCCTCTCCGAGCGGGCACTCCCAGCCTTTAAAAATAGCTTGATTGTTTCCTTCTGACTATAAAACTAATCTGTAGTTATTGCAAAAAAAAAAAAAAAAAAAAAAAAAAAAAAAAAAAAAAGCTGGGAAAATTCAGAAAGCCTGAGGAAGGAAATCCTGACCCCCCCACTAGCCACCACCTTGTTTCCTGTGGAAAGACGCGCACATCGGGACACGCCCGTAGGTGTCACGCCGTGTGGTCACCTTCGTGGCTGCTCCAAGTCACTGCGAAGACCCCGGTGTTGGAATCCGTCCCGGGGCCCCCGGCGCCTCGGCCCCCAGGGTGACCCCCTGCCTGGGGCTGCCTGCTGCTTCTCACCCGAAGCCTCCACCGTCAACACCGTCAGCTGGCGAGAGCCAGACGGCCGGGACCGGGGGCCGTCCGAGGGCCCGGTCACTGCCCTCCAAGGAATAAAGACGTTGACCGCAAGGATGAGAGAACATGTTGCGAGTCCCCGTGGCCCCGGGGCTCGGCACTCCCGCTGCACCTGCTCGGGCTGGTCGGCGGCACTGGGGCAGGTGTGGGAGGCCAGGGCCCGGGGCGCTCACCCTCTGAGGGAGCCGCCCTCCCTCCCCTCAGGTAGCAGCATCGAGACCCTTTTGCTGAGAAACAGTCACCCGACAGGTGGCCCCGGGCTCTCGACACACAGCCCCCGTTTCGACGCCCCCGGCCGTGCGAGGTGTCTTTTCTGGATGAGGAAATGGAGGTTCGCAGAGTCGGGAACTTGCCCAAGGGTCCAGCGGGTCAGTGGCCAGGATCCCCGGGGGAGGGGGCTGTGGGCCGACGCCCGGGCCTGGTTTCTCGGGGTCCACCCCTCAGGCTCCTCTTGGCACTAGTCATTAG
The DNA here is from genome assembly GCF_018350175.1 of Felis catus. Classification (NCBI taxonomy): domain Eukaryota; kingdom Metazoa; phylum Chordata; class Mammalia; order Carnivora; family Felidae; genus Felis; species Felis catus. Next base: position 93,414,532 of record NC_058380.1, read on the forward strand.
CCCTGGTGGCCTGGGGTACTCGCTGAGTGCTCGCCGGGCCCGGGGCAGAGGACCCAAGTGACGAGGCCTCGAGGCCTCGCTTCCCCGAGGACAAAAGTTCCCTGAGGACAAAAGTCGTTCTCGGCCAGAGCCTGGGGGCCCTAAGTCCGCAGCTGGCTCGCTCAGGCTGTGACGGTCCCGCGAAGGGTGCGTGGTCCCTGCCGCCCTGCCCCCGTCCTCCCCGAACAGGGAGCCTGCCTACCACAGGGAGCCAGGGACAGACAGAGACACAGAGACAGGCATGGGGGTGGGGGTGGGGTGCGGTGAGGGACCCCGGACGCCGGGCTCGTCCTCCTGGAGTGTCAGGGGAGCCCTTCACACTGAGGTCGCTTCTCTAACACAAACCTGCCCGGTGCCGAACCAGAGCGGGGGGGCCCGGCGGGCCGGAGCTGACCCCACGTCGGAGGAGCAGATAGTAAACAACTACCCCGTACTAAGCTTTGATGTAAATAACCATTTGAAGAATCTTTTGCTGGGGCGCCTGGGGGGCTCGGTCGGTTCAGCGTCTGGCCCTTGGGTTGCAGCTCAGGTCATGATCTGACAGTTCGTGGGTTCGAGCCCCGCGTTGGGGCTCTGAGCCGACGGCGTGCAGCCTGCTTGGGTCTCTCTCTCTCTCCGTCTCTCTGTCTCTCTGCCCCTGCCCCACTCGCTCTCTATCTCTCAAAAGTAAACATTAAAAAAAGTACAATAATAACAGATCCTTTGCCTTTTACGTGCTTTTACAGGGACAGAGGAAGGGCAGGAGTCGTTCGGGCTCTGGACAGCGTGCCCTCTTCCCGCCCCCGCGCTCACACACCTGAGCACCGTGTTTTTCTGCCCCGAGAGCAGGTTGGAGCCACACGCGGCTGGCCGTTCGCCCTAATGCAACGGCTCCCTGGCTGGGAGGACGAGGCCGGGCGCCAGCCGTGCTGTGGTCCCCGAAGGCCGCGGGGCCACCTTGGAGAGTTTCTCTTCCCCTGCTTCCCGGCGGTCTGGTCACGCGTTGTTCCTTTTTACTTCCTCCACTGGGCGCGCTCTGAGATGCGTGAATCTGTGCGTTTCGTGCTCGCCACAGAATCTCGGGAACGTCTGACCCTCCCACCGCTCTCCTACCCTGTTGACTCTCTTGTCCTTGGCTGTGGAGTCTGCGCTCGCGTCCCCAGCTCGTCCCCGCCTGCCCTTCAGACAGGGGACATCGCACGGCCCCACCTTTCACCCTGCCCCTTCCGGCCCTGTCCATCCTGCCCGGCGTCGCTTCCCACACCCCGGCTCTCGAATCCTGGAACGGCCACGTGACTCTCTCCCGCGGTTGTCATCTGTTGGTGGAGGCTTCCCGTCTGCCCATCTGTGTGTCTGTCCATCCGTCCGTGTGTGATGACATCACTCAACCGTGTCTGTATCCTCCGTTGTCACATCCCGGCCGCCAGTCCCAACACCTGAGGCCTCCGGGGCCCGTGTCCATCATCCTTCCCCGTTTCCAGGCCACGGTTTCTGCTGGCGCGTGTCCAGGCACTTTTGTTGTGTTGACCTGGGGACGCGCGGGGGCCAGGAAGCTGGACCCGGCTGTCTCTCGAGAGAGAGAACACCGAGATCTGCTCGGGCCAGCAGCCTGTGTACGGGCAGGTGGGACCCATCCTTTCGGGCTTGGCTCTAACTTCCCCTGGAGAGGTTCACAGCGACACTGACCCTGCTCCCGAGGCGCAGCCTCTCTGGGGCGTTGGTGAGTGCGTGGCACCTCGGCCCATTCCTCGTCACGACTGGCAGGCACTCCCGTGTCCTCCAGAGCGGGGGTCCACTCGCAGCTCGGCCACGGCGAGAGCTGTGTGTGCCCCACCGAATGTTGTGAGGGTTCAGCCAGACTCTGGGGACCCCGCTGCGGTTCGAAGCCTCCTTCTCTGTGAATCTTGCTTCTGTCCGGTGCTCTGTCCCCCCAAACTCCGATCCCTGCCCCCCAGCTGAGCCAAAGCACTTCCCTCCACGTGGGCAGTCACCCCACGTCGTCAGGGGAAGGAGAACCCCACGGACAGAGTCCCAGGTGGGAACACACAGGGTCTGGAAAGTGCCACCCGGGCAGGAAGCCGGTGACGGGGGACGCACAGGGAGCCCCCTCGGTTCCAGCCCCACAGACGGGCAGCCTGGGAGCCACCGCGTGACTGTTCCCCGGGGTGGATAGACTGGCGGGTCAATGTTTGCGGCTGTGGGACTCGCCTGGCTGAGGCCGTCTCCCCCGTGTTTCGCTGTAGTTGTGGTAAACGCTCTCCCGAAAGAGAGAAAGCGGGCGCTTCGGACACGGTGCGAAGAAGCTGGAGGCGTGTGTGCGCTGAGCACAGCCACGCCGGTGGCGTCCGCGAAGCCCCCAGAGTCAGGAAAGGTGCTTGGTGTGGTCCAGAGCTGAAGCGGGTGTTGGCGGGCGCGGCTCCCGGCACCCCCCAAGCCCCACGCCTGCCTGGCGCAGAGGAGGGAACCGAGATTTTGAGGCCCCTATCCCTCGGGGTGGGAGGCAGGGGACAGAGCCCCGGGCCACCGCCCCGCCCACCTACCCCGGGGTGCCGTGGGCCTGTTGTCACCCTGTGTGTTGGGGACCCTGCACAAACGTCCCAGCGGGGGGAAGGAGGCTGCGTGCAGGAGATCCCAGCCCGTGGGGGACGCATCTTACACCAAGCTCAGCCACCAGAGGCAACAGGGCAGGTGGATGCTTCTGAAGGCCACGGGCCGAGCATCTTTGGTGGGCCCCCCAGAGGCTCATGGGTCCATTTGCAACAGGAAGCTGGGCTCCCGCCCCTGGCCCTTCCCCAGGGAGCTCTTGGAGGCTCGATCCAAGTACGCACGTGAGCCACACGGCCCCAGGGGGGACTGTTTCACGGAGGCAAAAGGAACCAAGACCCTTGATGTGAAAGATTTATGGGCACTGTCTCCGGGCCTCACAGGCACTTCATCATCCGTGATCAAGGTGCCCCATCTGCACAGAAGCACATGCCCCCCCTTTCCCGGAGTGACCCCCGAGACCAGCTCGATGCGGGGCGAGGAGTGATGGATGGTCCCACGCCGTCTTGCTTCAGGTGCTGGTGTCGGGGGCAGGAGGGCCGGGGCCACGTGCTCCTCGTGGCTTGGCTGACCTTCGCTGGTCCATCCAGATGGGGGGGGGGGCCCGGCCCTGGCCTGCTGGCTCCTGAGACACCTCCCGTGGCGGTCTGGGGTCTGCTGCACCTCCCTGGCCACGCTCGTCATGGGGACAAGGGTCAGAGGAGGACGTGCTCAGAGCAGGAGCTTCAGACCGGAACTCGTGTGCGGGTCCTTCTGGGACACGCCCGGGGCCTCTGGCCCAGCTCTCAGTCTCCTTCTCTAAGTGCCCGAGTACGGGCAGAGGGGGGGTCTCTCTGAGCCGCGTCATTCTGGGTGGGTCATCGTCCGGGGAAGGAGCTCGCTGTTCAGAGCCCCAGGTAAGCAGTGGCTCCAACTTGACCCTTTCTGGAACAGGGCTGACGTGCCAGTTCTGTGGGCTGTGATTCGGCTTCCATGCCCGGGTCGTTGGAGGATGCCACGGCGTGAGGTCACGGACCCCACAGGTGCCTGCCCTGGGAGCTGGGGGCTCCGTGAGGGGCTGCCGACTGGGATTCCTGAGAACCTGAATGGAGAGGGGGTGCTTCTTAGGTCCAGACGTCCCAGGGAGGCGGGGGACCCGGCCCGTCCCTGCACTCGTAAAGCTGTTCCAGCAGCTGGCCTCGGAGCCGGTGAAATGTCACCGGAGACGGACGCCCAGACACCGGCTGAGAATTCGTTCCGAGGCCTTGGCTCGAACCAGGAGCCCCGTGTCCAGAGTCTGGCATAGGCACGGGCTGCTGTGCGTGTCACTCCCCCAGGCACCGCAGCCCACGGCTGGTGTCACGGTGGACGCCCGTCTCGGGCCCCTCTGATCACCGGCCGGGATTGATGGCCACGTTTGCCACCGAGGGGCCGAGACGGGGCCGGCGTGCACAGGGCTCAGCCTTGAGCTCGGCTGACCGACTGCTGCGACGCGGAGGTCGGTTGCCCCCACACGGGCCACCCCAGCCTGGGCAGCGGCTGACCGGATCGGGCGAGGGACGGCTGTGCGGTTTTTCCAGATAGCGCCGTGCGTCGCTTTGATGGTCTGAAGGCCTTTGATCCTGGCGCCGAGGGTTTGTGCCCCTGACCTTGGCCGGCTTTAGCTGATGCCCCTCTGGCCCTGCTCAGCTTTTGTTACCAGCGGCCAGCAGCGGGGGAAGGGCGGGCCTTGTCTTCCCTGTGACAGCAGGGGACAGCTGGCCGTCCGCTCTCACGCCTGCCCCCGAACCGTGCTCCTGGCTCCCCCGCTGCCCGGGTCGCTGGGTCGCTGGGTCGCTCCCCACCTGTCACCTGCCCTCTGAGACGGACCTGACATTCCAAACGCCCCAGAGATTCGCTTGTCTGCGTGTGGTGGGTTGAATCGTGTGCCCAAAGATGCGCTCAAGTCCTGAGCCCTGGCACCTGGGAATGCGGCCTTATTTGGAAATAAGGTCTTTGTGGGAGTAAGTGAGGTGCAATTAAGGACAGGCCGTGCTGGGGCGGGTGGGCCCCGATCCTGCGTCTCGTGTCCTGTTAAGCAGAGTTGGACGCACGCGTCCCGGACCTGGGTCCCACTCTCCTTGCAGGCGGCCCACGGCAAAACGACCACAGCTTTGTTCCCGCCACTTCTGACGCTGGGAGCAGTGGCCCAGATGCGGAGCTGGGGCTGAGCCGGACAAGGGGGGAAGGGGGCAGCAGGCCAGCGAGTTGAGGGGGGAGGGGCTTGCCTGGCCCCCAGGAGCCTCCCGCATCCTCTGGGGTCATGCCCTCGCGCTCAGATCCCTGCCTGCAGCCCCGAGGGCCTCCGTGGAGCTACTCCCCCCTCAGAAGGAGCAAAGTGGAGTAAGATTACTAGTGACACCTCCTGGGGAGGGGGGTGATGGTCACTCCCGTGTGTAAGAGGCTGAGCCACCGGCCCGGAGGCCCAGATGTTTGGTGAAATCCTGCTGAGGGTGTGTCTAGAGGGTGCTCCTGGGTGAGGTTGGCGTGTGGGGTGAGAGACAGAGTGAAGCAGATACCCTGTCTAGTGTAGGTGGGCCTCACCCAACTCGTTGACGGCCTGAATTGAGTGAAAAGGCCGAGGAAGGGAGGGACCCCCCTCTCGGCCCCCCTGTCTTCCAGCTGGGACACCGGTCCCTTCCGGCCTCCCACTTGGGTCGGATGGGGACAGATGCCATCGGCTCTTGGGGCTAGGCCTCAGGCCCTCTCGGCCTCTGCGGGTCCGTGAACCACTTCTCCCGGTGAATCTCTTCATATGCACACACCTCCTGCTGGATCTGTTTCCCCGGAGTCTGGGCAGAGGGTCTCGGCACCTGAGCGGCCGCTGCCCGGACTGGTTCACCCTTCCTGTGACTGGTTGCCCACCTCCAGGGATGTGCTGGGGATTAAAGGGCCAGTCCAGGGCCCAGCAAACTGCGGCCCACGCGTGGGCCAAAGCTGGCCTGTTTTTGTACATAAAGTTTTTTTTTTTTTAAATTGTAATGTTTATTCTTGAGAGAGAGAGACAGGACGTGAGCGGGGGAGGGGCAGAGAGAGAGAGGGAGACCCAGCATCCGAAGCGGGCTCCAGGCTCCGCGAGCTGTCAGCACAGAGCCCGACGCGGGGCTCGAACCCACGAACCGTGAGCCGAAGTCAGCCGCTCAACCGACGGAGCCCCCCGGGCGCCCCTGCACGTAAAGTTTTATTAGCACACGGCCGCCGCTCCCACTGTTTGCCCGTCCCGGCTTCCTGCCACACGCAGGGCTGAGCAGTTAGGGCCTCGCGCACGGACGAGGCGGCCTCCTCGGCAGCACGCTTGGGCCCCCCTCCCCCCTGCCTTGTGCCGTGCCCTGTGGGCGCGAGCTGCTTTGCTCTGGGGTGCAGTCATTTGTCTCAGCTTCGCAGGGGCACCGTGTGGCCCGCTAAGAGGGCCGCCCAAGGTCGTGCACGTGGTGGGGCTGTCCGTGGGCCAAGGCCGGGTGCCGCCCGCCCCCCCGGCGCCCCCGCTTGCCTCTTGCTGACGCCCAGGCCCCCCCGCCGCTGCTGCTGCCACTGACAGGCGCCTGGCAGAGGTCTTCGCTGCTAATGAAAGATTTTGCTGCTAATGAAGGGCTGGCTAATGAGGGCTAAAGGGACGAGCTGTCTAACGGATTAACCTTTCAGACGGGGTTTGAAAGGTAGAAAACCCTCCAGAATTCGGAGCGAGGGAGCGGAGGGACGAGGCAGCGGGAAGGTGGCGAGGTGGGGGCAGAGGCTCACGGGTGGGGACGGTCCACCTGCTGGCTCGCGCACGGCTCTTCCGGAAAGCAGACGGGGACCGTAGCTGTGAGGGTGTCTTCCAGCCATCCAAGGACGGCGGTCTGCAGCGTTTGACCTCGAGAGGCTGGGGACCCCTCAGCCGAGCCCCCCTCCCCAACCTGTTCCTTGGGGACCATCCGGGGAGCCCCAGAGGACAGGCAGCTCAGGGCATCCAAGGACGCGGCCGCTGAAGGACCCACTCCTCCGGTCTACCTGCCCTCGCCGAGAACCCACAGCCAGAGAAGCCTTTGAGGATGGGGGGTTTCCCGGAGGAGGGGGTTGAGCTTGTCTGGGAAGGCGGGCAGGATGCGGGGGCGAGGTGGGCCAGGGCAGGGGGACGGTGGGGAGCGGGTGATGGGGGGCTGGGGCTTCACGTGGGGACAGAGGACGGGCTCGCACGCCAGGCACAGGGACCGAGTTTCTCGTGGAGTCCCAGAGCTTCAGGGGCTCCTGGGTGTGGCGCGGGGAGCCCGGCCACGGGGAAGGAGGGGGCGAGGAAGAGAGCTGGAGCCCAGAAGTCCCACTCAGAGACCCGGCCGGGCCCAGCAGACGGCCTGCTCCCACTCCTCCATCAGCAGCCACATCCAGCAGGCCCCGTGGGACCGCTGAGTGTGTGCGGAGAGCAGGGGGCGGCCGGGTTGCACCGTCCCCAGGGACTGGCGAATTTGAACAACGTGGTTGTCTGGTGCCTAGCCCGGGGCCGGCAGGTGCGTGTAGAGCGGCCCTCGGAGAAGGGAGGTGTGGGGCTGTGGACGAGGCCATCCACTCAGGAAGGGAGTGTTCCGTCTCCAGGCAGGACCCCAAATCTGGGTCGAGACATTTCACACACGAAACCTATGTGCCACCAGCTGTGTCCCCTTCCTTGGGACCCCGGCCGTGTTTGTTGCCCGGACGTGAGTCCTCCCTCCCATCCTGGTTGGGCCGTTCCAAACACGGCCTGAAGTTCTCCAACATTCCTTCCGTCCAGGCCGCCCGGGACCCAGACTCCTTCCCGTGTCACCCCCACCCCGGGAGCCCCGCCGGCCCTCTGGCCCACCCGCTGGCCCGCTTGGCCTGCACCCTGGCCTTTGTCCGCATAGCTCCCTGTCCCTAGAGGATCTGCCCTCATCCCGGGACGCTTTGCTTCTGTCCCTCGTGCACACTAAGCCTGTCCCCGTTGCAGCCTTCCTGCTGGAGGGCACGCCCTTCCCGGACGCTCACCCTCCCTGAGGCTGGTCCCTTCCTCCCCATCCCAGGAAGCCTGTGGCTGATGTTCCGCCTCCGTCACCCCCTCCGTGGAGCTGGGCTTATCTCGGCATCCCCTTGCTGTGCGCTCCGCGGGGACGGACGGGGTCTGTCTTGCTCTGTTGCTCAGTGCCTGGCACGCAGCTGGCGTCTCCTAAATAGTCCCTGATGAGGCAGCGGGGAGCCCCCGAGGCCAGAAGTGCAGGGAAAGGGGCTTCCTGGGGCCCCACAGCCTGAGTCTCACAGCCTGTCCCTGGGAGAGGTGGGAACCCACCGGAGGACGTGAGGCGTCGGGGGGCATTAGCTCATACGGGGTCTCCTCCCGTCCCCGGGGGCAGGGGGAGCTCTTCCAACGGGAATACGCCCAGCGTTGACTGTCCGAATTTCGGCAAAAATAACAAAATCCCTTAACTATCTCGTCTTCCAACGGCGCTCTCCTGACAGTTTTGAAATGCGCTTGGACAGGAGCACCGGGGCCCTTCCCGGGGCCGAGAACGTCAGGAGCTGACAGATCGAAATGAAAAACCGCCCAAGAAGAGGGCCCCGACTGAGAAATTCTCCCGATAAGCATTTCAACGCGTCCCCAAATTGATTTCAGATACCAAGATCCCTGATAAAGTGGAAATTTACAGTCTCACTGCTAAAATTCCTTCTCTATCATCGACTCAACAGATGGTGTTTCTTCGGGCTACCTTTAATAGCCCTGGAAATTAAATTAGTGAAAAATGGAGAGCTTCCATAATATTAAAAGTCAACTGTGGCTTCAGGAACCCGGTGAATTTCCACCCACAGAAGCAATCCTCTATGAAAAGAGTTGGAAATGAGTTTCTGCTGTAAAATGGAATTGCTGATCTGTCCCCCACTCGGCCCCTTGGGCCAAACCCGGGGGCCGGGACGCATCAGGCGGGTCCCCTCCATGAGGCGAGAGGCCGCGTGAGCCAGAGGGTGACCCAGTGACCCCTAGCGTGCTGCACGTGGGGCCGCTCACGCCCCGCTGCAGGCAGAGCAAAGGGTCATCAACGGTCCTGCCGCCACACGGTGCGTCGGGCACACACAGACTGGGACGGCTCGGCGAGGTCCCCAGCGTGGGAGACCAGGGCAGCGGCTCAGGCTCCGTCCGTGCCCGACTGTCCCCACGTCACAAGTCGGGAGGGACACACCCAGACCCAAGCCTGTGTTTCTCAGGCCCCAGACTCAGGTGCCTTTGCCCAGGGGTGGTGAGCAGGGCCTCCTCCGGCTGGAGGCCGACGTCGGCCTCTGCCAAGCGGGGGCCGGGGGTCCCTGGCCTCTTTCCTCTTTCCCCCCGCTGCCACTTTGGACACGGAAACCTCATCCGACACCACCATCAACTCTCTGACGTCTTGCCACACGGTCACGCCAAGCCACCCGCCGCTCGGAAACCCCTCCCCCGAAGCATGTGCCCGCTGGCCATTACCGGGAGCAACGCAGACCCCACAGCGACCAAGTCTCAGCCCAGGCCTCCCTGGAGCGGAGTCTCAGAAGTGTTTCAAGCCGTGTCAACCGTGAATTAGGACGCGCCCTTGCCGTGGCTTCAGCATGGCCGCACTGCCTGCGCGTCAGGGCTCGGTCTGAGACCCGCGAGAACGGAGAGTGAGTCCTAGTTCCCTGTCACGCGGACTCGGACCCACCACGTTCTCCTTCCTGTTTCGCTCACGGCTGGCGTGCCAGTTCCGGGGGGCTCCTGCTTAGGGCCTTCCAGCTAATTCAGCTCTGAAACTGGGCCGGGAGACCCCCCCCGCAACCCCTCCCTGGGGGGCTTGCTTCCCGCCCGATAAACCCAGGTCCACGGTCACACACACAGGGAGTGGGGAGCACGGGACGGTAAGAGGTACGACTTGCCACGCGCAGAGGCTTCCGCCGACGCCGCCTTTGGGGAGAGACGACGCCCCGGACCCCTTCTGGCGGGGGCACCCGTCTGCTGGCACCTTTGGCCCCAGGGCGGGGCCACCTGAGCTGTGCTCCCCGCTGGCCTCCCCTTGACCTGCTGGCCTCGGTGGCGCAGAGCCCAGGTTCTGCCGCACGTCCCTGTGACCTGCAGGGATGGCAGCCGGTCCCCGAGGCCCCCACGTGGAGACCCCAACCCCCAACCCCACGAGGGGTCTCGCCGGCCCGGGGCGTAGGAGCCCCTTCTGCTCGCCAAGGGTGGGGACAGCTGCTCTCGGCCTCCGGGCACAGAAGGGGGGCTTCTGGGGTCACGGTGACACCGCACTCACACGCTGAGACCCGGGAAGAGACTGGGGGGGAGTTGAACTCGGAACAGCTTATTTCTGGAACTCCCTCCCAAGCCGCTTCTAAATGCCACCTGTTTCTTCCAAGGGCTCCTGCCACCAAGCAGCGTGGAGCAGACACACAGCCGCAAGCTGAGATCTTCCCTCGCCCACCTCCCTGACACTCCCCGGTGGAAGCTGGCTCCTCTCCCAGAACATTTTCATGCATTTCTGCGGGAATAACGAGGACAGGTACATTCTTCATCTGGACGAGCTGTCTCCTTACCTCTCCATCAGCGGAAGGCGCCGGAGCGCCCCTGTTCCCCGGCGTGCTCACGCCACACAGACACCCCCCGCGGCCGGGGTGCCCTTGGAGGTCGGGGACCAGACGACTTCCGGCCAGGCTCTCCGGCCCCCAGGCCCCCCGCCGTGGAGCCGCCTGGGCTCACGACGGCCCGCCAGCCGCTCTCAGCTGCCTCTTCTCCGAGAGCACTGCTCCGGTCCCCAGGCACCAGACAGGGTAGGGCGTGTGGTGGGAACCTGCATCCGGTGTCCTGAGGGTGTGATCGCCGGCACACCTAGCTTCTCACAGTCCAGTCCCCTGGTCTACAAAATGGGAAACAAAATAGTTCCCAGGTCACAGGACCGTCGTGCTGATGAGTGGGATCGTGTGTGGGAGGCCCTTTCAGAACTTGGGGTACATCTGAGCCCAGGAGAGGAGCTCGGGGTTCTCTCGGCTCTGGTTTTCCATGTGTTGGTTCTGTCCCTGGGCTGGCTGCCTCATGGTTGCAGTATGGCTGCCAGGAGCCACCCCTTGTCCTCATGCCCCCTCCTTCTGGGAAGCACATGACGTCCTACAATGGTCAAACGTGAGTTCTGAAGGTCATCCTGATGGGCCAGGTCTGTTATCAGGAGGAGGGGGTCACGCCAGCTCAAGCCCTTGGGCCACCCCAGTCCTCGCGTGGGGGCCGCACGCTGCGTGGAGGGGGCGGGAGGAACAGGGAGAGGTTCCTTCCTCTCGAGCTCCTCTCCGGCCCTCTGTTGTTCTTGGCCACGCCACGTCCCACCGATGATCCAGGCTTGATTCCTGGGCCACCTTCATGACCCTGGTTCTCCGTCCTCTCCTCTTTCCAGCCCGCGGCCGAGGCGGTGAGCACGTGGCCCAAACCCGGTGTGGGGCTGGGAGCCTCCCCTCGGACCAAGGACCACAGCCTTCCCCAGAGAGCAGGCTCCCGGCGACTGACGGCTTCTCCCCAAAGCAATAGAAGTATTCTTGCACCTCTCTTTGTCCACGATGAACAGGGAGGGGCCCTGTCGCCCCGATCAATCTGATCTGTAGTCCTTGCGCGGTGGACGGGTGGGGGCGGTGGAGGGGCTCCCAGTCAGCAAATCACACCTGTGTGAGGCGGGGGGTCTAAGGGCCACCTGGCCGGCCCAGCCCCAGACAGCAGGGGGCTCAGGGGCACCGCGGGACGGAGGACAGGGTTATCACCTTCGGAAAATCCGGCCGCCGAAGCCAGGCCGTCACCCAGAGCCACTCTTTCCGAACTTTCGGGCGCATGCAAATTCCCTCGTTGCCCTTCCGCTGGCCCGCGGGCCGCCCGCCAAGCAGCAGGGACGCAGGGCGTCATCTGGAAAATGCTGACGGTCCCGTCACACCCATTCACGACAAGAATGCGGGTAAAAGCCCTCCCGCCCCCGCGCCTCCGCGGTAACAGTAAGAAGGAACCGGGTCCTGGCGGGGCCGGGCTGGAGGACGAGGGGCCGACCGTGAACAGCCACACGGGAACCCAGCCCCTCTGGGGCCGCTCTGCCCCGGGCACAGTGCCTCGGTTTCTTCCCCAGCAAGAGGGCATCACCCCCCTCTCCGGCTGCGCACACCGAGACTCGGGGCCTTGGGCGGGGCCTGCGTCCTCTTTCCGCCTGGCCTCTCCATCCCGGGCGCTTCCGCACCCCGGGAAGGGGCCCTCGCTCCCCAGGAAGGTGCAGATTTGTCTGGGGACATCGAGTGTCCGGTGTGGTCGGATCACGTGAGGCTGGAGGCGGGTGGGGTGGCTTTGTCTGGATAAGTAGGTTCTACTTGGAACAAGAAAAGCCCTGGGGCCCCTGATGGAGGGGCCACCTTATCGGGCCACCTCTTGGGTGAACCGTCGTGCATTCATGCATTCGGTATGCTTCCACCGGTGTCCCGAGGGTCAGCCCGGCAGCAGGAGACTGCGGTCAGCTGTGATAGAACTGGTGAGGCCCCCGCCCCTGTTCTTGTCAGAAGAGACAGCCTGTCGCCAAGCGGCCAGCGTGACCCAGAGTGGCTCGAGGACAACCTGGACCGGGAGGGAGAAGGATGGGTCTTCCCTGAGGAGTGGGTTTAGCCACGCAGGTTCCGGCTGCCCGTGCTGCGCGCAGAGGGGCAGCACGCGCAAAGGCCCTGAGGTGGAGGCCGGCAGGACCGGTGTGAGGAAAAGAGAAGAAGGGCAGCGCGCCAGGGAAACACGCGGGCTCCAGCCGACTCCGGAGTGGGTTTCCCGGAAAGACGCAAGGGCTGCCCCGGGGGTCCCTTTGAGGACCAGGGGTTTGATCGCTAGGCCCCATGCCCACGTGCTCCCGGGAGCAGGGATCCTGCCGCCTGGCTCTCTCCAGGGCCCTGCACGCAGCCCAGCGCCTGGAGCACGGGGGGCGCCACGGAGGTCGCGTGGAAACGAGCAGGTCAGTGCGTCCCCCTGGTTGGGGGGTGAGCACTGGGACCAACCCGCCCTCCCAGCTGTGCCCGAGCTCCTGTGGCCAAAGGGAAAGGGGCTGGCCTGTCCTGAGGAGAGGGGTGCGGGCCGGGTGCCCCTCTCCTTCCGCCAGATTCTGCCACGTAACCACGGTGGGCGTCATGACCTCGGCCTCTGCCTCTGGCCTCCATGGGCGGGCTCCACGGGCCTCACTCGGGGCCGGGCGAGAGGGACTGTGCTAGCCTGGGCGTGAGGCACGACGCCCCGACGTTCGGACGGAAACGCGCCAGGCCCCGGCCGTGGCTTGTGCCGGCCCCGCTGGCTGTCCCTGGGGCCCACAAGCTCACCCTAGTGCCCAGGGGACACGGCTCCTCCCACAGAGGTGAGGTGCCGGCAGGAGGGACTGTCTGCTGGATCCTAACCCACCCCCACCCCACCCGTCTCTGGCATCCCACGGCTCTGGGGGTCTTTAACCGCAAGACCGTGCGATCGGTCAGACGCGGAGCCCCGGAGACGCGAACCGGTGCCCCGAATGCCGGCCCTCTTCGCCGCGGCCTTCCTGGGGTGCCCCCCTGCCCAATCCCACTGCGCGCCCCCCGCCCCGAGTAGCCTCGGACGAGCGGGTCTGGGAGCCCGGGCAGCAGGGCCGTGCAGACCGGGTACGGAGACGGGCGAGCCTCTGATGCGACGTCAGACAAATGGGAGGCTCGGTCCCCCACCCCTCCCTCCTTCGCCCCCGAACAGATGAGCTGCCTCTGGGAGGTCTGCGGGAGATCCGTCTCCCTCTGAGCTGTGGGGCCGCCGCGCTCCCAGCACACGCATCCACCGTCAGCTACCTGCGCGGGGCCACCCCCTCCTCCTAAATTTATAGGCGGCGCGTCCCTCCCGAGAAAACACACGTTAGTAACGATAAACACAGGCTCCGGCCTCGGAAACAAATGCCCCAAGCGTGGAGTTTAAAGCCGTGGCGGCGGAATCACGGGCGCGCTCTGCAGAGACAGAGCCGGCCCGGGTCCCTGCGCGGCTTCCCAGGCCCGGCTTCCAGGGCCTCTGCGGCCCCGTCAGCAGGGACGACGTGGCCCAGCCCAGTCCAGACCTCAGAGGACGAGGCGAGGGGAGCTGAGGAAGCAGGGGAGAGCCCTGTGTCCGCGGATGGGAGCCACGGCCTCAGCTCTCTGGCCAGGTGCCTGGGGCTAGAAGACAAACGAGCCCGCCAGGGGACCCGGCACCCTCGCCAACCGGAGCACCACTGGAAATACGCCCGGCAGAGGCTCCGTGGGCAAAAGGCCGTGTTCCCAGTTCATTTGGGGAAGGGCCCTCTGCTCCTTCCGGCCCCGCTCGCTCAGTGCGCTGGGGCGGGGTCCGTGGACTGGTCAGTGCTCTGGTTTGCCAAGGGGTTAGGGCTCTGAGAAACACTGACCCCCGTCAGACAGGGAGACCCCTGCGCAGAGAAGAAAAGCGACCTCACCCAGCCTGCCCTGAGCCGGGGGGGCAGGGCAGAGTCAGGGCCAGATTTCCACACAGCTTCCCACCGGCCCTGCCACCCTGGTGTCGCTGCCCCTGAGCCACTCGCACGCCCCCGCGGCACGCGCCTGGCCTCCCCACGCCTCCCTAACTGTGGAGCAGCGGGAAGGCTCCAGGCTGGCCGAAATCCATCCACACCCAGCCCGGCCAGATCCTGGTGTGTGTTTGCAAAGCACTTCCTATCTGTCGTTCCCTCAGGAGGCCCCAAGACACTGCCCGGACGCAGATCCTGGGGAGGTTAAGAGCACCCCAGGTTGCCGGCAGGAACCCAGGCCTCGGCCGCCCACTGGGCCCCTTCTCACCTCCCCAGGGCCCCCGGCTTCAGTTTCGCCTCTCGGCCCCGCACGCCGAGCCCTACGGCGATCTCCGAGGACGCTGTCGGCTAGACAAGGCAGAAAGCAGAGCCTGACGCGGGGCTCGAACTCACGCACCGTGAGATCATGACCTGAGCTGAAGTCAAGAGTAGGATGCTCAGCCGACTGAGCCGCCCAGGCGCCCTCTCTGTTTTTTAGGTTAACGGTTGTCCCCACCCTGGGTCCTTGGCTCCACGGACTGGAAAGATGGCTGGCCCCAAGCGCCACCCTGTCACCACCTACCCTCCGTCTGGCCTGGGGGACCGAATTCGGGGCTTTCCTCCAGCGCAGCCGGCTGGTGAGAGCACCGTGTGGTCCCGCCTTGGTCCCGGCCTTCCTTGTTCCGTGGTTACTGTGGATGTCGCCCCGGGACCTGATCTCGATGGGGCCCTGCAGCCTGGGAGTGGCTGCCCCCAGGCCAGGGTGGAGGCTCCGGCCAGGACCAGAGCCAAGGACTCACATGCCTCTGGGAGGGGACATCCCCAAGAGCCACTATTTAACCATCAGATGACTCAAAAGGGTTCCAGTTTTGTAAAAGCTGTTTACACGGGCACCAGGACACGTTAGCAATCACGCCCCCTCCCTCGCGCAGGGTGATAGCAGCGTGTCTTCCTGGGTGGTGTTGCTTCCGCTTCAGCTAGGTCTCTAAGTGATCTGAGCAATCAGGTAGTTTACCGAGAGCCATTTCCATGGAAACAAAAGAAAAACAAAGGGTAAGTAGTCCCAGCAAGGCCCGCACTCGTTCTCGGAGTGGAGAGAGCGTCCAGCTGAGAAGATTGCCGCAGGGCCACCGGCGGGAAGGCCGTCCACATAGGAGCCAGTGGTGGCTGCCCGGACATTCAGTCGCCCTGTCCCCTGCGGGAGCTGATGTGGCTTCAGCAGAGGAGCAGTTTGATTTCCATCTGACTCCAAGGCAAACGGGCGGGAAGAACTTGGAAACGTCAGCTTTTGGGGGGTTCTAGCCACGTGTTGGAGGAAAGTGGGAGAACTCCGGCTCCGGTCTGGGTGACGGGCAGAAGACAAAAGCCCAGGCGGCTGGCAGTCCTGGACTCTGACGTCCGCAAAGGTTATCGCGCAAACACGGTTTTCCTCTCCAGCAAAGCTGAACACGGTTAAGGTTCATTTGTTTGCGCACCGAGTCTGGTTTTCAATAAAGTCGGCCTGATGATGGATGTAAGGAGAGTGTTACTTAAGCGAGAAGAGTGACTGAACGTACAGGCTCTTTTACACCCGCTTTGCCGGAACTTTCCACGAGGAATCTCAGACTGCACTTCAAAAAGCCTCCAGGGGCCGGGAAACCAGGTCAAGGATCCGTCCAGTTGTGTCCTCTTCCAAGAAGACAGATTCTTCCCAGTCTCAGGCAAATACGTAAATTGTCATGAGGAATGACAGCACTAAGAGTTTCTGAATTCTGGAGGGATCAGGTAGGGAGAGGAAGATAAATGTTTCGACCTCTGCCGACGACTCACTTTGCCAGATGGCTGTGAGTTACAGGCGGCCGCAGAGAGAGAGGAGAGGAGGAAACCGCGTCCTTCAGACCTGGAGTCAAAGCGCAGAGGAACCAGCAGTGTTTAAATGAATCCCCTCTAGGGGCGCCTGGGGGGCTCAGTCGGTTGAGCGTCCGACCTCGGCTCAAGTCATGATCTGGCGGTTCCTGAGTCCGAGCCCCGCGTCGGGCTCTGTGCTGACGGCTCGGAGCGTGGAGCCTGTTTCGGATTCTGTGTCTCCCTCTCTCTCTGCCCCTCCCATGCTCGTGCTCTGTCTCTGTCTCAAAAATAAATAAAAACATTTAAAAAATTAAAGACAATAAATGAATCCCCTTCTCAAACATCAGTAGGCTCCATTTCTGACCTGGAAGTTCCTAAAAAAATCAGGGGAACTACCTGCATCGGGGTCCCCTGGGGAGGCCGTTGAAAGGGGTCCCTGGGCCTGGCCAGACTCTCCTAATCAGAGCTCCTGGGGGTGCAGGGGACTCTGCGGTTTTAATCATCTCCCCCTGCCCCAGGTGAGTCCTACACCCTCTGCGGCCTGAGAGCCCATGACCTGGTCCAATCTCCCTTCACGCTTGGGAAAAGGAGGTCCAGTTCCCCCAGGACTCTCCCGGGTGGGTAACACAGCCAGCGCTCAGCCCAGGGCATTCCCTGCTTGGGGGCTTCTCTGACCTTTGCAGGAAAGGGGCCGCTCGACCGCTCGTCTTCCGCACCGAGGGTACACAGCCCAGCTCAGAACTGGCTGGACAAGACGAGAAGTTCGCAGCCAGAGTCGAGCCTCGTGTGCATTCTGTCCATCTTCTCTCCCGGGGCAAGCGTGGCTGGCCCCTTGGCCTCGGGGGAAGCCCCTCCCATCCGCCCCCATGTGCCTGGGGGTGTGTGCGTGTGCATGTGCACGCGCCAGACGGCACGCCAGCCCTTCCCCCGGCCCTCTGCGCACACGCAGGCTGCGGAAGTTGAGCTGGACCCAGGGCATGTTTTATTGAGCAGTTAGCAGTGTCGTCCTTGTGCTGGAATCTCTTCCATCCCTCGTCTCCTGGGAGCCACGCAACAGCCCCGTGGGCAGGGTCCTCACCTTGCGGAGGGGATGAGGCTCAGGCTGCTGAGGAGGCTTGTCTGCATCCCAGCCGGTAGGTGAAGGGGTGACGGGACCCCAAGATGTCTTCCCTTCCCTACATCCCTACGGTAGGGGTGCTGGCCGTGGTGCTGACACCCTCCTGCATGGCGGGCTGAAGCTCTCCACTGTCTGAACTTGACGTCTGCAAATCTTCTACTTTCAATAGTCCCTCTGTTAAGGATGGCACAGGCCTCGAAGGTGAGCCACACAGTCGGGCGCCACAGAGCCCAGCGGGAGTCCTGGGTTCCCCCCCGCGTGAATCCCTCCCCGCACCCTGGCTGGCCCCACCTAGCACTAGGCCCTCAGTGGGCACAGTACCGTGAGGTCGGAGTCACTGTGGCAAATGTCATGCAGAAGTGGGGAGGGCCAGAGGAAACAGTGATTCCAATGCTGGATGGCAAACGCAGCTGTGACGATCGGGCTTTTGGTGGAAAGGGAGGGGAGACGAAGAAGTCGGGCAGGGGTGCGGGCAGGTGAGGGGCCCGTGGGCTGGGTGGCCCCAGACTCTGAGGGGTCTACCTGATCATAGCATTGCTCGTGCCACAGCCACAACATCCAGCCCCGGGTGCACACACCCCGTGCAAACGCATCTAGTTTACAGAATAGCTACCCCTGTGGGCTGGAGCCTGGACCCCCGCCCCCAGGCTGTGCCTGGGCCGCTCTGTTACTTCCAAGGCCAGCTTCTCTGAGCCACG
The DNA here is from genome assembly GCF_018350175.1 of Felis catus. Lineage (NCBI taxonomy): Eukaryota > Metazoa > Chordata > Mammalia > Carnivora > Felidae > Felis > Felis catus. The sequence goes on from NC_058380.1 coordinate 93,432,234, forward strand.
GACAGGAGCAGGGGCCTGACGTGCCCAGATCCGAGTCTGGAGGGGGAAGTGGAAGAGGGCTGGTGTGGCAGGAGAGGCGATGGGGGACCGTGGGGCAGCACCAAGGACTTGGAGAGGCAAGTCTTGACAAATAGAGTCCATTGTGGAGGGGGGGGGGAGGGAGGAGCCCAGGCCCTGGGATTCTGCTCTGAGCTGCAACCCCTGGAGGGTGTCGTCTGAGCCATGCTGGGGGCTGCTGGTGTGGGTGTGGTCCCATGTCAAGACATGCCCCCCCATGCAGATGGAGAGCATTTGGGGGGCTCTGCCTTCTAAACACATGAAGCGTCTAACTTTTTTTTTTTTTTTTCTCAACGTTTTTATTTATTTTTGGGACAGAGAGAGACAGAGCATGACCGGGGGAGGGGCAGAGAGAGAGGGAGACACAGAATCGGAAACAGGCTCCAGGCTCCGAGCCATCAGCCCAGAGCCTGACGTGGGGCTCGAACTCACGGACCGCGAGATCGTGACCTGGCTGAAGTCGGACGCTTAACCGACTGCGCCACCCAGGCATCCCTGAAGCGTCTAACTTTTATGCATGGCCTGGTTTATTTATTTTTAAAATTTTTTTAATGTTTATTCATTTTTTGAGAGAAAGAGACAGAGTATGAGCGGGGGAGGGACAGAGAGAGAGGGGGACACAGAATCGGAAGCGGGCTCCAGGCTCCGAGCCGTCAGCACAGAGCCCGATGCGGGGCTCGAACCCACGAACCGTGAGATCGTGGCCTGAGCCGAAGTTGGACGCCTCACCGACTGAGCCCCCCAGGAGCCCCTGCATGGCCTGATTTATTAATTTAACGAACACCGAGCGCTGGGCCAGCACTCAGTCCCTGTGCTTAGTCCTGGGAGGGGGGCACAGGTGGTGTCGGGGCGTGTTCTAGGGAGGACACCTTGGTCGCTGGAGGAGGCCTTGAACGCCGGTGCCACCTGGCTTGATGTCATGAGTGTGGTTCGCCACGTGGCTGTGGCTCTCCACCTCTCAGCTGCTCGCGGGAAGGCACTTCCGGGGTCCCCCCCACATGACCGCTTCCGACCAATGAGCTCTGAGCTGAAGGGGGTGTGACGTTCGATCTCTGGGGCAGGTGCGGGGCTTCCGCCTCCAGGACCAGCACTGCCCACGGGGCTTCCCAGCCGCCTGCACCATGAGTGGGCCGACCCGTGGGGTCCCTGTGTGTGAGCGACACCTACCCCTTTGTTGTTTTAAGCCCCTGCGACCTTGCAGACCCGTCCTGACTGACTTGGGTGCTGAGACCGTGTGGACCTGTAATTCCAAATGAGACTGCAGATCGAGATGTGTGTCTCCCCGAACACATCTCTGGGAATCCGTTTCGGGGATCCGAGACCTGTCGCCTGCGGGAAGGATGAGAAGGGGCCAGGGGTGCTTGTGGAGGCAGGGGCTCTTCCTCCCAGGGGAGGGTGGGGCCAGTGAGGGGCTGTGATGGGGCCTCTTGACAAGAGCTCCAAGTCGGGGACACAGGGATGAAATGAAAGGGCAAAGTCCAAGCGGCCAGAAAGGGGAGCGTGTTCGTTCTGAACACCTGCGGTTCGGGAGACTGGCGAACCTTCCCTAGATGGCACCCCGAGGGTGGGCAACCGGGAGTGAGTGGGCAACACAGGGGTGAGACGGGGCAGGAGGACACCCACCTGGGCAGCCCTCACTCTGGGGCGGAGGACACGATGGATGCCCCATCCAGCTCACCAATGTCAATCCTACTTGGAACAAGACGCTCCTGTTTCTGCACTGAGGCTGTGTCTTTGGGCCACATCTGGACATCAGAGGTCTGGGAGTCAAGGAGGCCTCCCTGGAAGAAGAGACGCGTAAGTCAGTAGCCAGCCTCGGTTCAGTGAAGGGGGGCAGTGGGGCAGGGGGGTGGGGGAGCAGGTCTGGCGTCAGGGGCTCGGGCCGGGACCCTGGCCCGCTCTGGGTGACGGGCCCGGCCCGTCCTCTGGGACTGGGGGCCTTGGGAACCAGAGGAGGGGGTCGGGCACGGCCCTGCCTCGCGGCCCCAGGCGTCCCAGGCTCCCAGCAGGTACGTGGGCGCAGCTGGCCGCGGAGGGCGGGGTGCACAGGGGCTCCGCTCGTAAACAGAGCCCGCTGCTCCTTCCCCGCCCCCCCTCCCCGGCTGCGAGAGGGGACGGTGTCTGTTCCCCATTAATCTTGGTGAGAAAGCGCCGTGGGCTGCTGTAATGAAACCCGTGCGTCTGGTTGCCATGGCACTCCTGCCAGTGTCGGTGCCCATCAGCCGGCAGAAGTGGGTCACACGTTCACCTCCTCCTCGCGTTTGAACTTCTGTAAAATAGTGATGAGTCAGAGCCGAGCGTGCGCCCCGCCCGCCGCCGTGAACTCGCCCCCTCGGCTGCTTCCTGAGCTGCCTTAACGAGCCGCCAGCCTGACGAGGGGCTGGTGCCCACCCACAAGTCACATCTGGTGCCAACGTGCCTCTGTGCTCCCAGACCAGCCGCGGAGGCCTGGGCACCTGCCACGCACCGTCGTGCAGGCCCCTCGGGGAGCCTGAGCTTCGCGCTCTCACGCGGACCAAGGGGCCTGTGGGCGCGGCCGGTGGGGGCGGCTTGGTCCAGTCTCCACCCTGGGTTTCTATTTGTCTGGGGCCGGGGGGCCCGGCAGGGTCTCCTGCTGGCCGCCCACACCCTGCCTGGGATTCCTCGGAGCAGAAGACAGGCATTTAGAGTGTCCACCCACTCCAGGCACAGAGGATGACGAGACAGACAGACAGGGCGCTGCCTTCGGAAGGAGGAAGGTGAGGTGAAGCTTTTGCAGGTGCGGAGATGCTGGAAGGTGGGAAGGACAAGGGACACACTCTAGTGGAGTGGACGGTGGCCCCCAAAAGATATGCCTACTCAGAGTCTGTCACTATGACCTTCCTTGGGAAGAGTCTTTGTAGACGTAATTAAGTTAAGGATCATGAGATGAGATCATCCTAGTTTAGGTGGGAACAAAATCCAAGGGCAGACGTCCTTAGCAGAGAAGGAGAGAGGAGGCCAAGTGAGACCAGAGTGACACTCAGGGACGCTGCCTCAAGCCGAGGGCCACTGGGGTCCCTGGGAGCTGGGACGGGCTGGAGGGACCCTCCCCCGGAGCAGCGCCAGACCTTGGGGGAGCTCGGAGCCAACCTCGGCGGGAGCCAAAGCCTGCAGCCTCCGTCCGCTGACGGGCCACCGAGGCTGGGTGGCAGGGCGGCGGGGTGGGGTGGGGACCTGGGGGCATCTGCTGAGGCCCAGAAGGCGAAGCTGGTTCCCATGAAGGCGGAAGGAACCTGCGAGCTGTCGCGGGCTGAGTGAACGGACACCTCTTACCGTTGGCCGGATATCGGGGGAGGGACCGCGGGGCCTACGGCTCGTCTTGGGGCTCCCGTCTGAGCCGCGGGGGGAATGTGGTGACGTGTGGTGAACGGGACGGCGCGGGGGCTTTGGAGGTGACGGGTACACGCTGGGCGGACATGTCCGCCAGACGTCCGCGTGCAGATGCCGGTGGGCGAGTCTAGAGTAAGGAGGAGAGGCCAGGGCTGGATGGGCACGCCCCTGCCTGGAAGGGCCCGGCTTGGAGCGGGTGCTCAGCGGATGCCGGCCAGCGTGCGTCCGGACTCTCTGCCCAGCCAGCGGGGCTGCAGGAAGGGCCGGAGGGGGCCGGGGCAGCCCTGGGGCGGAAGAGGGGGGCCTCCTCCAGGGAGGCTCCAGAGAGGACAGAGGACGGAAGTCTCAGGAGCAGAGGCCTCCCCTGCCCGCCGTCCTCACTCAGCCCCTCTGGGCCCCGCTCAGAGTCTGGGAACCTGGTGTGGAAGAACCACGCCGCCACCCGTCCAGGCCTTGGCAACCCCCCTCCCCCAGAGACAGGGAGTGACATCAGCCTGGGGCCAAACTCACCCCCGCCGCTCGGCCGGAGGCCCCAGTGCGCTGTCCCCTGCTGGTGCTGACTGTCCCCCACCCTGCTCCCCAAACCTTGGGAGCTAGGAGGACTGGGGCCTCTCGTGTTCTGACCTTGGGAAGCCAGGAGGGCGGTGAGGAGACGCGGGCTCTGACAGCCTTGTTCTTGAGAAACATGAGATTTCGCTTCCGAAGCCACACGTGGCACTCGCCTCGGGGCTCCTGGCTCCGGGCGGGGCTGGTGGGGATCCTGAGGGACGCGGTGCAGGGTCAACCGTCTCCTGTGGTCATGTTCCCCGGGCCGGCTCACCTGTGCCCGCTGGGCAGGGGGGAGGGGCACGTGTTCCCCCTCCTCCCTGGGCTGTGGGTCTCCCTGGGATCCTTCTCCATCACCCAGACAGGACCCCTGCCCTGGGCTGCACGACGGGGCTTTTGCAGGGGCTTGGGCACGGCTTCCGTGAAGCAGGAGACGCGCACCACACATGCTGGAAGATTCCCGAGGGGCATCTGTGGCACACCAGATGGCCCAGGTGCTCCAGTTTTCAGGGGAGAAAATATTTCCCAGCATCCCTTGCATGACAGAAGTTGTGTGACCAATGGGATAAGCAGAAGTGTCATGTGACAGCTCTGGGGACGGTCCCCAAATGGCAGTGGGGTGATCACCCTGTGACCTGCTTCTTCTTTGTCCTCTCCTTCCTCCTGATGCCTGGGACAGAGATGTGAGGGCTTGAGCTCAGGCCGCCATCTTGGGCCATGAAGACAAAGGGGAGGCAGAATGGAAGCCAAAAAATCTGGGTCCGGGAAGCTGAACTGGCAAACCATCCCTGTTCGGCAAACCATCTGTGGCTTGGCCAAGTCTAACGGAACAGAGAGAGTGTCACTATGAATGTGACACTCATCTGAGACCTGGGATGAGGAGGCCACTCCCAGCAGAAGGAACGGCCCTCGCCAAGGCCTGTTTGTGAGGGCAGGACGTCGGGGCCCACAGTGGTTGGGACGCACTTAGGGGGGCATGAGGCTGGGAGCTTGTCAGGGGCAGACGGCAGGGGCTGGGAGTCACCGTCCCGTCCTGGTGGTCCCACCTGCCGGCTCCCTGCCCACCCGTCCTCGTCCTCGGGAAAGGGTTCCGGACCTGTCCTCTGCACCTGTCTGTGATGTCAGCAGGGGTCCTGGGACCAATCCCCCCTCCCCAAACTGAATGAGGGCCTCTGTCCCCTGGCGAGGACCTCCCCTGGACCTCACTGCTGGCCAGGCCCGGGGGAGTCCCGGCTCCCTAGTCCACAGCCTCTCAGAGACTCAGAGGGAGTCAGCCCCTCCCGACACCCCCCCCCCCCGGCCCGGACGGTGTGCAGAAGTCCCCGTCGCCTACAATCAGCCTCCACACCTGCTTTTGCTGAGGGTGGTGGCTCAGGGAGCACCTTCCAGGCACACGGCCCCCCCCCCAGGGGCCCGCGGGGTTGCGGCACTGCCACGGCGGGCGTCTCCTCCCAGAGGAGGGGCAGCAGAGAGGCAGGGAGGACCTCCAGCCCCGGGCTCGCTCCCTCTGTGTGCCCCCGACACCGTGAGGATGAGGAAGGCCGAGGGGTGAAGCCTGGAAGACGGGCCGGTGCGGGGAACAGAGGACACAGCTTCACGGCCCCATCCTGCGTGTTAACGTTTGAATGGGGCGCACGTCCCCCTGGACGCGGGCTCCTTGGGGAGCCCCCCCGTACCAGCGTGTCCCAGGATGGGCGCTTGCAAATGTCTGCAAAGCGAGCCACTCGAAGTTTGCTCAGACCCGGGCTCCAATCGTCCCCACCTGCCCCCCGCACAACCGGCCTCCCCCATGAATTCGCTCCCTCGGCACCTTTAGCAGCCGGCCACCGGCCACTGGCCACCGGATGCTGGGCCGTGCCGTCCCCCGCACGTGTCTTGGCTGCCAGACCGTAAGCTGTGAGGGCAGAGCTCGCTCAGGCTCTGCCCCAGCAGGGGAGCCAGTGCTGGGGTGAGAAAAGAAGGTGGGGTGCATACGGGAGGAGGGTGCCCGAAGTCCCGTCCCTCCCTCCAGCAGCCCACCCGGCAGGCCTCAAGGTGCAGACACCCGACTTTTCTCCGGATCCTGCTCTCCCTCTGGGGGGGCGAGGCCAGCGGCTCCCCGGGGTCCTCGTCCCGTGCCCTGCCATCCCCGTGCCGCAGGAGGGGGGACCTGGGCCCTCTGTGAGCTGAGCAGGTTTTTTTCCACTGCCTCCTCTGTTCCCTGACACGAACTTAATTAGCTCTCTGTTTTCCAAACAGGCGACGTGACTCAGCACTTTCACACGCACGGTCTAAATTTGTCCCTAACCCCCAGGTGTCTCTTAGCTCAGTCCTTCCGTCAAGTTCCATCACAGGGTTAGAGCCCACGGTGGAGGGTGATTTCCAGCAGCTTCCTGGGAGGACCAGGTGGGGTCCAGCCACACAGCCCTTCTCCTGACCGCCCGCCCCCCTGCAGAGGGGCGGGCCACAGCCACAGATGGCCCAGGTTCCTTCCCGGGGTTTGTCCTTCCTCCTGGGGGGAGGGGGCTCCATCCCTCGGAGTTGCTGGCAGTTAAAACACAAGGTCACCATCCGCTCTTGCTCTGCAGGCATTTCCGGAAAGCGTGAAGACCTTTGCTCCAGCTGCTTGGGGTGAAGGGCACGGTAGAGGGGGGTAGGGCTTCACCAAAGAGCAGCCAAGGGACCCAGGCCAGGGAACCGCCTCCCCCAACTCTCTGCCCCTCTCCAACTCCCTTCCCCTTCTCCTCGATCCTCCCTTGCCTTCCCCGCCCTGCCCTCCCCCTCCCTCCCTCCCCTCCCCTTCTTCTCCCCTCTCCCCTTCCCACCCCCCTCTCTCTGCCCTCCCCCTCCCCCTCTGCTTCCCTCAGTGCCAGGCTTTGCTTGTGCTGGGGGATGGGGGGCACGGTGGTTAGGGGTTAGTCGTGGCCCTCCCCTCCTCAGATATTAACAGGAGGCGGTGAGCTGGTGGGGGCAGGGAGGAGCTGTGTCTACCCACCCTCTGCCCCTCCCCCTCCCCCTGGGACACATCGGTGAACTCCCTCCTTCCCCCACTTGGTCTTTTAGGGCGATGTGACGAGGTTTTTCGGGATGGTCAGGGACACCCCAGCAGCCAGACCCAAGCCCAGTGCCCTCCCCAGCACACCTGCTCCCCTCCCACTTGTAGGGGTCCCGGCAGGAGAGAGCCCCTTCCTGGGGGCCCACGTACGTGTTTCGGAGCTGGCCGCATTTCTGTGAGTGTGGACAGAACCCACTGTCACTCACACAGTCCGCCCCCCTGCAAGCTCCCTGAGACCCCCAGACCCAAGGGGCAGAGGGAGGGCCCCCCTGTTGCTTCCTGGGGCTCCTGCTCTAAGGAGCCACACAGGCCTGCCGGCACACCGTGAGTCCGGGCAGCGAGGCACAGGGGTGGGGGGTGCACGAGGAAGCTCTTGGCCAATCCCTCCCTCCCCTGCCCTTCCCGGGGTCCCCACGCCCTGCTTCAGGCCCCTCTTGCTTCTTTAAAGCAGCGTCTTCCCCGCCCTGACCCCCGCCTCCCTCAGGTAAGGACCCCTAAAGGCCACTGGGTCATCCCTCCTCCTCCAGAACCATCGATGGCTCATGTCGGTCTTCAGCATCTGCCAACCCCTCCTGACGTGTGAGGTCACGGTTCACAGGCTCTGGGGTCAGGACGTGGACGTCGTGGGGGCTGCTACTGCGTCTTTCCCTCCTTTCCTGTGTGCGTCTGTCCCCGTCCCCCCTGCTCCGGCTGTGCCTGAGAGAGCAGCAGCCCTGGGGCCCCGGACAAACCGGCCGGCTGCGGCTGCCAGGGGGCCTGGTCCTCGGGAAGCCGCGGCCGCGCAGGCGGGGTGCACAGCGCTCTTCGATGAGTGGCTGCGACACGCAATTAGGGATGTGGAATGCGTCGCATGCTAACGTGCATGATTGCTCTCCACTTCTCCTGCCGTCATTAACCAGCTAAATAATGTGGCCAGATGCTCGGAAACCGGCTGCCAGTGTCAGCGCCAGCCCCGCCAGAGGCCGCTGAAGCAAGCGGTCGGCCGGTGACGGACGAGCAGAGGGTCCCTCGCTTCCTGCCCGGACGGGGGGCCCCTCCTGCGGGTTCTCGGGCTCTTCCCACGGCACGAGCGGGAGCAGCCGCCGCTCCCCCCCGGGATCTTCGGCCGGGGGCCTTGTCACCCAGGTCTGAGCCGCGGCACGCCTCCTGTGGCCCGGTGTGACTGCCCGGGAAAACACGTTGGCTGTTTTCTGGAGAAACGGAAGTGGGGCCCCGCTCGCTTGGGCCGCTCGCTGCCGCGGGGCGCCTGGCGGACCCCCTCCCGCCCTGTTGGTCCAGCCGGGCCCAGCGGGGAGACCCTAGTTCTGGCTCTGCCTTCACCTTCCCTCGTGTGACCTTCAGGAGCCACACAGTTTCCATTCTCTGGGTGGAAACGGACGTGGTGACCTCAGGCAGCTGCCTTCGCAACCAGGCCTCCTCCGCTCTGCCTCTGTCTTCTCCAGCACCGCCAGCGTGGCCTGCTCCCCGCTCAGAGCCCTCCGTGGCTGCCTGCTGCCACTCCGGGTCCCGCCGCCTCACGCCCGGGATGGGGGCCTGAATCGCCCCCCGATGACTCTCCTGCCAACGGGTAACCGGAGTCCCCGGCCACGGCATGGTGGCCACGGGAGGGGCACAGCCAGCGCCCAAGGAGGTCCTGTCCCACCGGCAGGCGGCGTCCGTCATGGACCTGGCCCCTCCGTGAGCTGGCTTTGTCCTGAAAAGGGCCCACATGCCTTCTGGAAGGACCTCACTTACCGATCCACCCACGTTGTGTGCACGATTGGAGCCAGTCACCCGGCTGGCCCCGTCCTTGAGGGATGGATGAAGGGGTGAAAGGGACGGCCCACGAGGCTGCAGGATCAGGGTGAGAGGTACCCGCAGCATAAACGCAGCACGGCCTCGCCCAGTCCCCGCAGCCCTGCCAACCTGGGTGAGCCTCTCCTTTGGGGACCAAGGCCATGAGCTCAGGGAGGTTGAGTCACCTACCCGGGATCACCCAGCGCTGCACCTCCAGCCTCCGTGAAGCTGTGGCCCAAGAGGTCCCCGGAGGTATGCTTTTTATCCTCACCGCTTTGGCAAGATCTGGTCCCCTTCACCGGCTTCCTGGCTCCCCGGCATCCTGGAAACGACCTCCCCCAGCCTCCCCTGTGCGTAGATGGGGGTCACAGACCGACTCTGGCCTTGGGAATGCAGAAGTGGCGTGAGCCACGCGTGGCACCTGCTCAACATTCCTTTTGGCAAAGAGCTGGGGGCTCAGGATGGACCGAGCCCTCCGGATCCTCGCGGATGCCCCCGGACGCCCCTGGGTCCCCGCGCACCGCCTGGAAGGAGAGGAGGGAACCTGGTGCTCGCTCGCTGCTGCTCATCCAACGTGTCAGAGAGAACACGGGCCGTCCATCAGACCGTGGGCCAGAGACCCTGTGGGTACTCGGGAGGGTCTCTCTCTTAATCTGTGTGGAGCGCCCAGCGTGCCCGCGAGTGGAAGCATCCGGGACTGAGCTCGGGAGGGCCAGCACCAGGCCCTGAAGCTTCTCCCCCGGAGAAGCGAGGGTCCTCCCTGGAAGGGAGGGGAGGCTCAGGGCGACACGTGGCCGCCACCCTGTGCCTTGGCAGGCGCCTTTTGGGAACCCGGCCCCCCCCAGGGCCGTGTCCTGTGCCCTCTGGCAGCCTCAGGGACGTGTTGGCTGACTCCCGTCCCAGTCTCAAGGGAGACCGTTTTACAGCAGAAAGGGAGACCGAGGCTCGTCTGAGACTCATCTCCCTGATTTAGAAAGTCAGCGGTTCCAGCAGCGCGCGGTGGCCGGTGTTTTACGAGGCCCTTTTACGCGCACAACGCATTTTACGACTTAAGAAAGCGACCGGGCCGCGCATGCTTTTCCCTGCGCAGGAAATCGACACGCCCAGCATCTCCAATCAATAAAATCACATTTTGCTGACTTTGAGATGTCATCCCGGGAGTGCGCTCGGGCTGCGGGAGCCGGCGGGGGTGGGGGGGGCGTGTGGAGCCGGATGCTGGTGTGCGGAAAACCCATCTGGCCCGCTGCACAAGCAGATGGCCCCGGGCGGGCGGGGCGGTGCCCTGGAGGTGCCGGGTGGATGGCCCAGGGCCCGTCAACGAGGCCCAGCGGGCAGAGGCTGCAGGGAGACTCAGGCTCGCACCCCATGGGGGCTGGGGACAGAACAGAGGTCGCTAGATCCGGCCCTGCCTTCACGCAGCAGGCACCCCGCCGGTGATTTTCCTCCCCTCCGCTTGCATATCGCCAGTGGTGGGGAGCTCACCACCCAGGGAAAGTTCTTTCTGCATCTGCTGAAAACCCCTCCCTGGACCCGCCCCCTTGGAGGCTCCACCTGTTAAGATTGGACCCTTCTCATCCAGAAGGGAGGTGGCCAGCCCCAGAGAGCCCGGCTTGGCAGGCCATCGCTCCCAGCTGCCTCCTTAAGCTCTGAGACCTAGGTGCCCTCGCGTTGCTCCTGGCCTCAGCCCCACGCCTCCCTCCTCCCTCCTGCTCGGACGGCTGGTCCCCCCCGGGGCTGGGACCTGGCCCTCTGCAGCCCCCCGGTGGGGGGCTCTTTCTCCAAGTGGTCCAACCCTGTCGTCTCCCCGCTCTGTGAAGCCCCAGCCCGTCTCCTGCGGAACCTGCCGGCAGCAATCTGTGCACGGTCCTGCCCCAGCGGCCGCTCAGCCCTTTGGCTCCATTGGCCTGCTTGCCCCCCCACCGGGGCCACCCTGGCAGTGGGTCATGCCCTTGACCTGGTCACCCCGGGGTATCTCCTCCTCCCAAATCCTGGCTCCAGCCTCCCTTCCTCCAGCCTCCAGGGTTGTAAGTCCTCAGACAGGGCCGTGCTCTCACGACAGATGGCCACCCCGCCTGACCTGCACGGCATCTATGACCCCTCCCGGTCACCCCACTCCCACTCACTTCCACTCGCTCCCTATGCCGTGAGAAGTGACCTTCTCACTGCGGTCGACAGGCCCGGCCCCCGAGCGGTTAACCCATCGATCTGTTGCTCTGTGTGCTTGTGGCTGCCCAGGGGCCTTTGACTCCCAGCACTGCCTTGAAACGAGACCCTACGCCCCCTCTCCCAAGTCCCCCCTCACCTGACGCTGACCTCCCCTCTCTGCACTGAGAACACAGGGGCAAACGGAAAGGGGCCGCTGTCCCCCCGGGGCCCCCACCGCGCGTCTGCCGAAGCTCTACTGCTCCCAGGAGTAGGGCGCCCGGACCCACCACAGGCCCCTGTTTCCCTGAGTCCCTTTCTACCCCTGGGGATTTGCGTCCTGCAACTGCCCGCCCGGCCCCCTGGCGGCCCCCCTGCGGCCCGGCGTCCCCACCTGCGCAGACCTGCCCTTGGCCCCGGGCCCCTCCCCGGCTGCCCCCCTCTTTCCCAGCTTCTCCAAGGGGCTACGGCACCGGGCACCCCAACTTCTCCGGCGACCCTCCCCTCCTCCCGTCTGCGCCCCTGTCCTTCCTCCCTCCGGCTCCAGCCACACCTGCTGGCTGGCTCTTCCTCCCATATGCCAGGCGTGCGTCCGTCCCGGGGACTCGGATCCCCGTGGACGGTGCCTCCCGGGAGAGGCACCTTCTCTCCCATCCCTCTCCACCCCTGCTGCCAGCGGTCGTGGGCTTTCTGATTTCTAGCCGCCCCCTCCGCCTCCACCCCCAACATGGTAGGCCTGCAGAGGAGAGCCTGCCTTCACCACCGCATCCCCGGTGCCCAAAGCACCACCCGGCACATAGTAGGTGCTCCGGAGATTCTGGATGGGTGAACCGATGAACGGTTGTTTGGTTAACCGAGCTCAGAAGCAGATGGTTACGTCCCACACCGACCAATGCGTCAAAGCAGCCCCAGAAACGGAGGGTCCCTCTGGCCATTTACAAGGCCCTGAGCTCACCCCCCTCTGTGCAGACACCCGGGTTTATGGGTCTCTGTGTCCCCCACGGCTGCAGGGCCCTCCATACAGCAGGTGCCTGTGCGGGGAACCCCAGAACATCAGGCTTGAAGAGCCTTAGCTCCTTGGGCATCGAGGTCCGGTAGCTCAGAGGGGGAGGCCAGTAGGGAGAGCCATGGCCTCGCCCAGCCAACCTGGCAGATCAGCCCGACCCGTGGCTGCAGCACCGGGGACACACCTGCCTCTCACTTCTCATGCTGTGCGTCCACCAGGAATCCCGGAGGGAGGCTCCTGGGCACGATGTCACAGGTGACCTTGATGAGCAAGGTCATGGTCCACGTCCCCAGGGCTGCCAGCCCCAGTGCCCCTGCTGTCAAGGAAAATTCTAGACCAGACCAAGTAGCCCCAGGGCCATGTCCCGCCGTCAGGGAAAATTCTAGAGCCCTGAAGCTTTTGCCTGGTTTATCTGTTATCCGATGGTCTTAACGTCCACACAGCAGCTCTGCTCCCACTTTCCCACAGGGGATGCCCCGTCTCGGGGCAAACAAGTCTCACAGAGAAGCCTAAACGAGCAGCCTGTTTGGAGATGGTCTGAGCGAGCCCCAGACCCAGAGCCAGCGGAGCCCAGATTGGGATAATTTCACCATGAGGGGGATCGCACGGCTCCGCGGAGGCGTCTGTCCCGCTGGCTTGAGCGATCGCCTTGAGGCACGTCCGTGACACCCGTGGTTGGGGCCAGTCCAGGTGGGTGGAGGCCGCGGCTCAGGGACACCGTCGGGGGCCAGGGTGGGGACGCATGCGAGGGGCGCACGTGGAGACGAGTCCACGAGACGGAGACGCAACAGAGTGCCCTTCCCTGGCCATCTGCCGCAGCCCCTTGCTGTGTGCCGGCCCAGGTGTGCGGCCCGGGGCCCCGGCGGTGGCCGAGCCCCAAGGCCCTCTGCCCCCCGGGAGCTCACGTGATAAAGCAGCAGAGGTCAGCAAACATCACGGAAGAGGCCGCGGAACAGCGCGAGTGAGCCTGTCTGCAGAAACGCAATTTACGGGCACCGTTCTCCAAACAACTGGCTGCACCTCACCAAATAATGTTTCTGTAACTCAGAGCTAATTGGTTTTCGCCGTCAACCTTACGCATTCTTTGGAGTAGGATCTATTTTCTGACTCTCTGTATCTGTACCCGTCGCCTCATTTCCTCATTTCATTTCGGCTGCTCTGAATAATTCACACACAGCAAACTGCTTCTAGCTCCTTCCGCCGAGACATCGGAGGGGGAGGCTGCGCTGTCAGGCGGGCAGCCTCCCCTGATGCGGGGCCTGGGCGATTTCGAGCTACAGCAGGGGCACCGACGGTGTGACCTCCACGGCCCCAAAGGCACTGGGGCTCTCGGGCCCTTCTCGTCCTTCTTGCGTCGCACCCGACTCGGGTTTGAGCAGCAGGGAGGAAGTGTGCAGAGGCCAGAACGGGGCGGGGGGGGAGGGGACAAGAACCAGAGCCCGGCCAGGTCCTGCGCCCCACGGGGACGGCCTGCCGGAGGGCGCGAACAACCTCGTCTCCGCACACGGCGGGCGCCTCCGAGGACATCTGGAAAGGTTTGCTCCGTTGGAACGGAGAACTGACCGCAGCTGGAGTTTCCTTGGCCTTTCGAAGGCCCGTGCCCAGCTTGAACCAGCCTTCCTCCTCGATGCTCTGGTGGGACTACGTGTACACATCATGCAGGGGCAGAGCTGGGCCCTGGGGACACCCAGAGACTCGCACGCAGGTGATGGACGTGCCCCTGCAGGTGGGGTTCACCTTCAGGTGGAGAGAAAGTCTGCCCTGTGAGCCTCTGAGGCAAACGTGCCGGGCAGAGGGCACAAAGGTCCTGCCATGCCACGCCGGAGACGAGCAGACCCGACGTTTGCAGTCTCCCCGAGACCGTGTGGCCCTGTGGCTCCAAGAGGGGGCTTGTCACTGTGGCTGTCCGTCCGTGGTCGGAGAGGCTGCTCCCTGAGTGCAGCAAGGTGGTGGCCACGGCCAACCCGTCCCCAAGGCCGCTGGAGGTCACCGACTGCTCCGGCCCGGGCTTCCCGGCCCCTGCGATGGGATGGCCGCCGAGACGAAATGTGGGATGAACTCGAGGGGCTCCCCTGGCACCCAGCACGCCGTGCTCCGGAGTCAGGGGCACCCACGGACCGCTAGCCGGGCCCCAGCATCCCCATCCCGAAGCTCCAGTCTCCATGCTGTGCAAGGGTGGGCTTCGGGGGTCCTCACCGCGGTGCCTTTGGAAGCCGCAGCCCTGGAGGGTCAGTTGAGGGGCCCCCGGGGCCCCGCCAGCCAGCCCTGGAGCAGGGGTCTGACCAGGTGACGCTGGCCTCCAGCGGGCAGCACCCCCTCCCAGTGCTAGATGCCTACGTGTCCCTGTGGCTTCCTTTGCAAAACGCCCTGACAGCCCGTGCTGGGGGCCAGAGAAGGCGAGCGTCTCAGAACAAGGTGTTTCTTACCAGAAAATCTCCTCTCAGCTTACATTAAGCCTGTACCTACGGAATCATTCCTGGCTCGAAGAGGCTGCCTGAATTTTTCTGTTATTTTTTTGCCCTTCTACGGGCAAAATTAGCTGCTGGTTTTGCAACAGAGAACTGGGGGCTGGCGAATGCCTTCTGGAACTGTCTCATCTCCTTGGCCAGAAGGAGAGCCCCTCGGCACCCGGGGGTCACGCGTGGACAGACAGCCTTCCGGAGGCCGGACTCAAGGAAGCACATCCTGTCCGTCCTCAGTCATTTCTTTCTTTCCTCTTTTTAAAAACTTTTAGAACATGTTTATTTATTTTTGAGAGACAGAGACAGAATATAAGCAGGGGAGGGGCAGAGAGAGAGCGAGACACAGAATCCGAAGCAGGCTCCAGGCTCCGAGCTGTCCGCGCAGAGCCCGACGCGGGGCTCGAACTCACAGACCGCGAGATCGTGACCTGAGCCGAGGTCGGACGCGTAACTGACTGAGTCCCCCGGGCGCCCCCGTCCTCAGTCATTTCTGAAGCCCCTGGTTGCGAGGGCCGGGCCTGGAGCCTTGGAGCCGTAGTAAAACTTTAATTGAATGTCTCCTTTCCGGGCCCTTCCTGGGCAAGCATCGGCCCCTCCGCTCACCTGGTGCAGCCGCCGTTTTTCTTCTTTATTATGGCCTGCCACAGCCGATTTAACGGGACAACGGGCGCCGGCCTAAGCTAGACAGGCAGCCGGGAGCTGACAGCCGAGACTGTCCCGCTAATTAAAGGAGGCGGCAGGGCCGGGCCTGGGAGCGCTGGGGGTCGGGGGGGGGGTGGGGGGTGGAGGGCAGGGGCACCTCCTCCTCGCCCGTGCCGAGGGCCAGCGATGTCCTTGTAGCAGAAGCTGTTGGAGGGAGGCAGAGGGGACGTCCCCCCGGGACGACACAGAATCCGATAAGCAGAAATGGAACAATGAGAGTGTGGGGGAGCGACCGTCGCTCTCGGAGACCTGATTTTCAAGCCGGTAGCGGGGGGAGATCAATCAGGAAACTACTGGGGTTTTTTTTGTTTTTTTTTCACGGCGTCAGCCCCCTGCCAGGCCTGACTGGGGGAGGAAGGTGGCCCGGGGTCGGGGTCGGGATCGGGGCGCCGGCAGCCGAAAAGTCTGGCCGTTAGGGAACGGCTATATGACACGGCACCAACGTCTCCAGACACAGCTGTGCCTTCAGCAGAGGCGCATCCCGGGTCAGCCTCCGACCAGCGGTGCTGACAGGTTCAGGCGTCAGCTGGGCTCCCCGGGGCTCACTGTCTTCACCTGCTTCGTGAGGACAGCGGTGCCTTGGAGGCGAGGCAAGGGATCCCCTGCCAGGACACAAGCTTCCCAGAGCAGGAAAGGGAGGCCGGAGGGCCGGAGGGCCCCTGGCCTGGAGGTCACGTGGGGCCTGGCTGCAGCGCACCCCCTCCCGGGAAGCGGAGAGCGAGGGATCGCGCCCCGAGGTCATTGCCGACGCTTGGTGCCCCGGCCAGCTGGGCAGGGCTGCCGTGGGGCCGTGGCCGCCTCCTGAGAACGGGGACCGGTGCCAGCGTCACGTGGGACGCTCTCCAGCACCCCTCCCGCGCGGCCCGCGTCAGGCCAGGGAGCCCAGGCCCCGAAGGGTGGTGGAGGCAAGGTGGAGCCCCTCCGTGGACGCGTGGATGTGTGGATGCAATGGCGCAGGGCTGGGGCGGGCCGGGAGGCTGGGAAGGCGAGGCTGGTGGACGAAGTCCTTTGGGCAGAGTCTCCCTTGGAAGGGGGCCGGGCGAGTGACCACCCCCGTTTCGTCACGGCGGAGACGGGTCCCGGGCGCTAGCCTGCAGGGGCTTGGTATTAACCAGTGTGCGCGGGTGTGTGCGCGTGTGTGCATACGTGTGCTTTGCACACCCATACGTGCACACATGTGTGGAGGCGCGTGTGCTGGGGCGGCAGGACGACGGGCACCCAGAGGGAGGTCCTGCTCCCCTACTTGCCCCCCCACCCCGGACAGACCCCTGTCCCTTCCCTCCCGCTGCCACCCTGCAGCAAAGTGACTCAACAGCCCCCGGGCCGGAGGACCAGGCACACCGTTCCGGCACCTTCCGCTGCCTGCTGGGTGATGAACAAGCTTCCGGTGACTCACACATGCTGTGCGTGCCAACGGGCAAGCCGAGGGCGGGGAGCGTGGCGCGCAGGGCCCGGCGGCCCCGGGTTCAGGGCCAGCCTGCCACTCGGCAGCGGGTTCCGGCCGCTCCTTGCTCTCCGGGGTCGGCATCTGCAAAACGCACGTGGTGCGGCACCACGCGGGAGGGGGGTTTCCCAAGGATCCCTCAGAAGGCAGGACCTCACCGCGCTCTTAGAGTCCTGGCAAAATCTCTGAACTTAAGCACTTTGTGTCACCTCTGCGCGATGGGACGTCACACGGCAGCGCAAAGCAGCAGGGCACAGTTCCGTGCTCCCAATGTCGCCTTCAGGAGAAGTGGCTACACAAGGACAGCAAGGGGGCAGGGGAATCTAGGAGAGGCGGGGCGCCTTTCGTATAAGAAGAGGGGGTGTGGGTGAGGCCTCTCCTCGTTATTGGCTCCAAAGGACTCCCTGTCCTCACAGCCTGTGAAAACAATCTCTAACAGTAGATTTATTAAAATGAAATTACAGGAGACCCTTCTGGAAACGACTTATTCAGGAAATGGAGATTGTTCTCTCCAGACGGTCTCCTCAGTACTGCAGGTCTGGGCCACCAAGGGAGGGACACCTTACCCGATGGTGAGTGGATCTGCCGTGGCCCCTTCACACTGAGAAAGCTCTGTTCCGCCAGGCCCAACGCGCTCCGCATCGGATGGACCGTCGGGCTCCCGGCTCCTCAGGCCCCGGAAAACCCCCTCCGGTGCACCCAGGGAATCCAGCCTCCCGCCCTGTGGCGCCCAAGTTCCCACGGCCACTTCCTCCTGGCCTTGATTCTTTCAGTGAAAGTTGCCACGTCTCTTGGAGCCACGCCAGCTAGGGGGCTGAGCAAGGATCCGACCCAACTCCCCCTCCGGCCTCTGGGGGGGTTCACTTCCCCCTGAGGAACCGCTCAGCATCCAAACCTCGGCTCAGCCCCGCCCCAGCGTCCACTCAGCCTCTCCAGGGACCTGGAACATTCAGATGCCTCCCTTCGTGTAGGTCCTCATCATCTTGTGCACGTGGACACCGTTTTGGGGGTTGGAAGGTCAGCTGCCCCCAGAGACGACTGGGCCTCTTGGAGCCCGAGGCCCCCGATCTGGAGACAGGGAGCGTCACCTCATCTGCAGGGTGCGTGTGAGGTCAGAGGGGCACGTGGGGGCGGGGCGGGTGCCAACATCAGCTTCCAATGTGGTCTGTGCTCGAGTTCCCCTTGGAACCTCCAAAGAGAATGCAGCTGAACGTTCCAGTAAAGGACCACCATCCACCCCCGTCTCGTGTGCTCAGCGATCTGCAATCATCACTGCCCTTCATTTCTGACCCTGCTCACAGATGTGACCCGGCGTCTGCATGGCGCCCCCACGCTTCCCAAGAGCCAGAGATGACCTCTGCCCCCGCAGCCGCGACCCCCTTCCAGCTGGCTTGCAAGAGAGTGGGCGTCCTCCCCCCCACCTGGTCTACAGGACCCCATGGGTCTACGGGAGCCACAGAAGATTCCACGGACAGGCGTGTGGGGTCAACCATCACGGACTTCGGAAATGGGAAAGCCCCGGGCCCCGCCGCACTCAGAACTGGGTGTCTCCTGCCGTGGCCTCGAGTTCCCCCAAAGAGCCGTGGGTTTTGATTCCATGCCAGACTTTTAATAAAGAAAATTCATCCACAGATGTCCTGCCATCAGCCAATATATTCAGTTATTGGAATCTGGGAGATTTAGTGGCTGGCCAGTTGTTTTATTTGCTCTCTAGATGGAACCATTTTTCTTGCGTATTTAATATCCTGGAGGAATATTTTCCCTAGCAAATACTCAGTCGGAGACAGCAAATCCATTCTGGACCTCTCGGGTCATTATTTTGTTCCTGGAACTCAGAACAGGTATTTGTACATTTGCCGGCCCCTCTGTCATTAGGGGACAGTCCCAAGAAGCTGGCCCATAATTGCAGCTGTAATTACGGAACAGCCCCTGCCTGATGAGCTTGGACGGGCTCCTGTCACACCAGGAACCGGCAGGGGCCTTGGAGGCTTGACGGAAACTTGGGGCTCTTACGTGAATGACCGGCTCCCACCCGTCACGGGGACGAGTCTGGATGCCTCACTCCCAGAAGACCTGTGAAAACGTGAAAGTGTGACCCTGCCTCCCCCTTTGACCAGCTTTCCCTGCAAGCTCGTCCTGCGCCCTGCAGTGGTGTGACAGCCGTCTTGCTCATGGGGACGAGGATCTAATTAAGGAGCTGGCATCCCTCTGCCCGCCCCTCCTCTCCTGATGTCACCGGTCAGGGCCTCTCTGAGCTCCCTGGCAGAAGGACGCTGGGGTTCCGGCAGCAACAAGAAAGCAGGAAAGAATTTGGGGTGGGGGGTGTGGCCGGGCCCCCCTCCGCATCGACAGGCACCTGTGAGTTGGCCTGGGCTCCTCGGATGCGCAAGGTTCTCTGTCCCTCACTGCGTCCAGAGATGTCCCTGGAGGAGACCCCAGGGCGGGGTGAGGTGGGGTCCCGTGGTGCAGCCCCGCATTCAGATTCACCCCAGGGGGCGTGGAGCCCCAGGCTGGCTCTCAGGCTTTTGGTGGCGGTGGTGGGGGGATGGGGGTTAGAGACCCGTGAAGAGCGTGTGTCCTCCGGGGAGAGGACCGCCCAGACTCTGGAATACGTCACAAGGGGCCGGAGTCTCCGTCCCTTCCAAAGCCTCAGGAATGACAAAGGGAACAGTATCTCCTACTATCTTTATTGTTCCTTAGATAACTGGACAGTACAAAGTTCCCCTCATTTCTACTTAAAACCTGTACGTCCCGCGTTCTGTTACCCTCAGGAACGTTCCTTTCCCGCTGGAAACGGAGTTTCCCCAGACAAGCCCTCGCCACCCATGGTTACATTACTGAGTAATTTAACATGAGGAGTAGAATTCCTTCGATTACTATCAACATGAACTTGATTACCTCTTTCTAAGGGTGAACACTGAGTATTTTTTTTTTTTCTTTTTGGAAACAAAAACCATCCACTTATTAACCCAAACTACAGCACGGCATTTACAACGTTCACAGCATCAACTGAACACACAGAGCTACCGCCTCAAGGGAAGGACAGACGGACGCGGCACGATATATCTACGGGGGACACGAGCTCAAACAAGTGGGCGCTGCGGCCATCCGCTCCACGCGGGTCTGTGGGGACGCCGAGCCTCAGCTCAGCTAAGACAGGACACGCGGTGGAGAGACGGCAGCCGTCACGGATGAGTTACACTAGCCTACGTCGGCCCCTGCGGATGCCCCGCGCGGCCCGGGGCGGGGGTGGGGGGGAGCCCTGGTCGGGACATGGCGGTCACGTCCACCGGAGCTGGGCACGATCTAGGGGGGGATGTCCATGCGACCTGACAGTGGTTGTTCTCGGCCGAGAGCCGGCCAACAGTCATCGCCTTGCTTCTGTATGAGATTGTTTGACCGGAAAGGGGGCCGGGCGGGGGCGGCGCTTGGGGGTGGGGGAGGGGGGTCAGGGAGCCCTGGACTGCAGTTCCAGCTGCAAAGACGGGGGTCTCTTCCCAAGGGCGTCGCCCTCTTGCTCGGACCAGAAGTGCACGGAGAGAACGCTGCTGATGATCGTTTCGAAGTCAGTGTATTATTAGCATCGTGAGCTTATCTTGGCAGCTGCTTCGCAGAGACTTCCACGCGGGTGAGGACACGGACCCTCGGCCTCCGGGCGGGCGCGACTACAACTCATCGGACCGGATGACGTGGAACAGGGTGACGTTGTAGAGGATCTGGTGGCCGTTGTTCCAGGCGTACAGGGCGCGGTCCTTGGGGTTGTAATCCAACATGGAGATGTGGGAGTACTTGTTCTGGAAGGGGATGTCGATGTACTCGTAGGTGGAGGCGTTGGTCTGGTACGCGTAGTGGACCTTGGTGCCCCCCGAGTAGCCGTTGGTGACGTAGAGGGTCCCGCAGATGATGAAGGCCTCGCCGGCGCTGCGCTTGGGGTAGCTCGTGTTCCAGGTCTGTAGCACCTGCAGGGACACGGGGTCCAGCTTGCTGATCACGATGTTGCCGGCGTTCTGGTTGGTGGCGTAGACGGCCCACAGCCCGTTCTCGTCCACCATGAGGTCGATGTCCGAGTGGCCGCCCCAGGCGTAGTGGTACATGTTGTTGTACCCGGCATAGTCCAGGCTGCGCGTCTTGAGGATGGCCTCCGTCTTCAGGTCGAACCTGATGACGATGTGGCTTTGGAACTTGTTGAAGTAGATGGAGCCATTGTAGACCACCTGCCCCGTGCCAGACCAGGGGTGCGGGAGGCGGTGCGACGTGAAATTGTCTGTGGTCATGAAGTCGGCCATGGACTTGTACTCGCGGACGAAGCGGTTGTTGTGGTAGCCGTCCATGTACCAAACCTGCGGAGAGGGCACACCCGTCAGCCGCTGGGGGTGGGGTGGGGGGAGGGCTCCTCCCTCGGACCAACCCCCACCCCACCCCCGACTCCGGGTTCAATCTACCGGGCATCGGGCCGGCACCGAGAGAACCAGGGAGGCCACACGGGGTCCCGTCAGGTCCCCCCTCCGAGCCCGCAGGGCGCGTGTCCAAGGGCCCAGGGCTGCTCCCCGCCTGGAGAGAAGGGTCCGGTTCAGAGAAGGGCTGGGGGAGCACACCCTGCAGAGGGGGCTTGGGGGCCGCCGGCCCCGAAATGGAGCCCTCTGCTCGGGCTGTGTCCACTGCTCCCTCCCCAGCCAGGTACACAGCAGGTGCTCACACTCACGGGGGGAAGGAAGGGACTCCATCAGGGTACGGACCCCCAAGCCAGCGAGACGGCACCGGATGAGAACGCCCGCAGCCGCCAGCGGCTCCTGTGGCGTGGGGGCCCATCGCCAAGGGTGCCACGGAGGGCCAGCCCCGGAGAGCCAGGGGCCGCCGAACACGGGACCTCTCGCCCCTCCAGGCCGTCGCGGCTGCCCTGCCTGCAGGGCAGGAAGGCACCGATTTGGCGTTTGGGGCGCCGCGCGTGGGATCTCTCTGTCACACCCGATGCGGGGGATTTTTCTCCAGGAAGAACGTGGGCTTCGTGCAGGGCCCCCGGTGTCACAAGCCACCACGATAACAAACCCAGTCGTGGCCCCCATGTGGGGCCACAGTGGAAGAGATTTCCGATTATCGCTTAAATGCGAGTTGACTCGAGAACGGTCTAGACTTTGTACAAAACGCTTTAGTCATTTTCCACCAATGCGGGAGCAAATTAGAAAGCGAGGCAGTCAGTCAGAGGAAAATCTGCCGGGCTAATGCCACCCCCAGTGCATCTGTCTGGCAATGAGACAGCTGCTTTGTCCATCAAGGGCTCTGCCGGCTGCAGGAGAGATTAAGGGTGTGGGGCTTTCAGACATGGCATTACACACGCGTTAAAAAATTTACAAAAAATCATAACCTCGCTCCTGAGGCGTCCATTCGGATGCTTAGAGGCAGGTGCGCTTTCTGTTTTTAATGAGATGAAACACACACACACACACACACACACACACACACACACACCGAAAAACCCGGGTCTCGTCTGGAGGCTTTTATTACTCTTAGCCCCCCCGCAGATCAGCCCACGGTGATGTGGGTCTGGGATCAGAACGGGCAAGTGCCGTGAATCGAGGGGTTTCGGAGGCCGTGACTGCGCGGCCGAGGGGTGGCCCTCCTGCCTCCGCCTGGCTCTGTCCTGAGACGGGGAGCTCACTACTGATTCCAAGATCAGGCTCCAAAGACACCCCCCCCCAAACCCTCTCCTGACCCGTGCCTGCAGGAACTGCCTCTCTCCCTCTCTGAATGAGCACAGACATCTCCTCCCCCACGAGCGGGCCTGTGATCCTAGAGACCCCCAGGGTCCGGTGCCTCCTTGCCGTGGGCA
The DNA here is from genome assembly GCF_018350175.1 of Felis catus. NCBI lineage: Eukaryota > Metazoa > Chordata > Mammalia > Carnivora > Felidae > Felis > Felis catus. Next base: position 93,454,581 of record NC_058380.1, read on the forward strand.
GAGATGGGTGAAACGGGCATCGAATTGCTCAGGATTTGTAAACTGCCTTTTCTTTCCGGAAATTAGCAAATTGGATGCAGGGCACCATGCTTTTGGAAAATGCAATTTAGGCTGGGAGGGAACATCAGCACAAGGGGCTAAATGTTTAACCACAAAGAGACAAGACACTCTATGCAGAAAGAGGCACATGATCACAGCCCCACGGGCCCCGAGAGGAGGGGTCCCTGCCTTCACAGAGGGCACCTCTCCTCACTCTCCTCTCCCGACCGGAATGCCTTTTCCCTCCTTCCCACGTCCCCAGGCTCACACGGAATCCCGACTCTCCGGCCTCGTCCTGAACCCCCACAGCTGAGCCCCTAGAGCCTGGAACCCGGCTGCCCTCTGAGCCCCGGGGCGCGCCCACTCCCCAGAAAGATCACACCGGACTCCAGGGATGCAGCCAGGCACGCGTGTTGGTTAAAGCTTCCGGGTGAGGTCAGACCCTCCGGCTTGGAGCCCCCGCTGCTTTGCCGTGGACCTGACCCTGCCTGGCTCCTCCCGGGACTCTCAGCCTGGGCTCCTCGCCTCCTGGCCCCACCACTCCCACATGACTGGTTTCCACCGTGGCCCCAGCACCAAGATTTTTAAGACCCATCTCTGGATTAGACAAACCAAGTGGAAAACCATTACCCCAGCTACACAGGGCGAGTGTGGGGCCAGACCGTCTCCCCGTGTCCCCTCCCGGGCAGCCCAGGGCCCGGCCCAGAGCAGATAAGCAGGGGGGTCCCTTTGAGAAACCGACTGTTCGAGAGTTCTTGCTCCCAGCCCAGGTCCAAGGCCAAGGCTCCCGCAAGGCTGAGCTTCTGGAACGTGTGGGGCGGCCGCGAAAGGGTGGCCCAGGCCCCAGCTCCCGGCTGGAGGCCAGACCCTACCAGATGTTTGGGCACTTGGCATTCACAGCCGGGTGGGGGCGGGAGACCTTTTTCATCTCTGGGCACTCGTGCTTCCCGGAAGGACTCCTCTTCCATCTGAGACCCAAGGCCGGCCACCCAGGTAAAGGCCCAGGTCAGCACCGCCGTGTCTAGAAGCCCGGGCACAGGTCTGTCTTCACACACACACACGGGACTCTGCGGCCGGGACTGGCCCCCTGCCGCTTCTGGTTCTCACACTCACCCGAGTGCCGAGAGGGCTGTTACCCCCATTCAGACAGAAAGCTGAGGCCAGAGGGGTCTGGTGAGTCTGCCAGTGGGCAGAAGCTATGCCCACACCAGGTGGCCAGGCCCCGGGCTCCCAGCCAGGATGGGGGTGCCCCTGACATCCGGGGGGGAGAGGCCAGGGAGCTGTGGACCACCCTCCTCCGTACAGAGTGACGCTGTCCCCGGCGTCGGCCGGCGGGGCCGACGAGCCACGGGGGTGCTGGCCCGGCCCGGAACCGGGCATTATGCCCGCAGGGCGCAAGGTCTTGCCCTGGAGCCCGGTAATGCCCCTGGCTGAAGACCACCGAAACCCTCCCTTCCCCTCCTAGGAAGAGGGCCGCACACCTGTGTGGTGCATGGCAAGCGGGTGTGGGCGACACCCAGGCCCGAGGTTTCTTTTGCTCCCGCTTAGGAGCCCAAGCAGACACGTCTTTCCCCGGGCGAGGCCGGATTCAGAAACACACCCACCTTGACCTTCGTAGGCACCAGTGATCTTGAGGAAGGGCCCCGTGGACGACCAGTCCGCCCGGAGAGATCGTCCCAGATACAGGCGCGGACCCTCGGTCTCTGCCTGGCCTCAGTTTCCCCTTCACAGAACGCGGCACGGAAGACGTGGCCCCGAGTGCTCTCCCCTGGCCTCCTACATCAGAGGCTCAGAGGCGGCCGTGGCCACAGCAGGCTGCTTCAGAGCACATCTCACGATGGAAACAGTGGCCTGTGCCCCCGTGCCCTCAGTTATGCCATCAGCTCCCTGCTGGCTCCGGGGCCTGATGCCGAGTGAACCCCCAGACCATCACTCTCCCCAGCTTCCGGCTGCCTCTGCACCTGCCAGGCCAAGTCCCTGGCTCCCAGGGACTGAGAGCTGCTCCCACCGCGATGCCCTCTCCCCCCACTGATCAAGCTCACCGCCCAGAGGCCGTTTCCTACGCTCCCCCGGAACCCCCCGGGGCAGGGAGCTCTCAATTTTGTAGTGGGGTGAATGGTGGCCCCCCCCAAAGATTATGTCCACATTCAGGAACCTCTCAATGTGACCTTATATGGAAAAGAGAGTTGTGCAGATGTCCTTAAGGATCTCCAGGTGAGGGTCTCTGGGTTAGGGTGGGCCCTAGGTCCCATGACTTCTGTCCTAAGAAAAGAGATGTAGACACAGAAGGACTGACGCCTGGGACATCCACGGCAGAAGCCAGCCAACAGGAAGGAAGGTGTCCTGGACTCTAGAAGGTTGGTCCACAGAGTGGGCAACAGGTCTCAGAATCAGGGCAAGGGGTCTCCTGGGGTGGGGGAGGGGGACACAGCCCGGCATCAGGGTTAAGAGCTTCTGGAGTCCCGGTGCCACCACAAGCGTGTGGGCCCGTCACGGCCGAGAGAAGGCAGCATCTGGACACAGTGGAAGGACACCAGAGGCCAGCATAGTGCCTGGCACACAGCTGGTGCTTAATAAAGGAGTCAAGGAAGGACACAGAGGTGACCTGAGCTAACTTTGTTCTAACAGCTCAGCGCAAGGGCATCGGGAAGCAGCAGGCTGTGGCTTCTACTCTGCAGCCCCCCATGGGTCCTCCCCGGCCGCCAAGGACCCCCGCGCAATTTCCCCACCCCCTGCCTCTGGCCGCGCGCCTCTCCCTGCACCTGCCCCCGACACTGACACGGATTCCTGTTTCCCTTTGGAGCACGTTACTGGTCTCCCGCGTGTGTGGGACACCCCAGACGGGAACACGAAACAGATCACACGAAACAGCGCTCTTCCACATCAACGGCAGGGCCCGGGGACGCGTCACGCAGCCGGCTGGGAGCTGGCGGTGGCCGTGCTAAGCGCGCGGCTCCGAACAGCCCCAACCACACGGGGGCTGGGCTCTGAGCTGCCGAATGCCCAGCGCCCAGCGGCCCCCACCAGCCAGCCCCGGCTGCTCCCTTCCCCTTGCTGGCGGCTCCCCGCAAAGCCTCCTCCCGCCGTCCCTCTCTGGCTCGCTCTGTCCGTCACCAGGGCCTCCTCTCCCGGAGGGCGATTGAGTCATCGAGCAGAAAATAGATGTCTAATTATCAAGAGCATGCATCAGCCCTCAACAGCCCCGCACACCTCCATCCTCCCTGTTCGGGGCGGGCAAACAGCTGGGCCTCCAGGAGCCCCGACACATGGTATCTCTGGGAAGAGAGATCCTCTGCCCGGTGCTGTTTACAACAAAGGAAAGCGACATCAAAACGGGGGCCAGAGGCACGTCTGCAGCGTCAGACGCAGGCTCAGTGCCCCCGACTCAGGTTCATTCTCCGCAGCGACCGAGGTCACTGGTTCTGGCTCCAGGCTCCCCAAGGGCCTGTCTGGGTGTGTGTGTGTGTGTATGTGTGTGTGTGTAGGGGGCGGGGAGGCGGGCTGCAGGCAGGAGGTGGGGACAGCGTGGTCTGGGGAGACTCAGCCTGCTGCACATGTTCGTTAATAAACCCACGGACCGGCCTTTCCTGAGACCTTAGGCAAGAGACTGGACCCGGGTTTTCTCATCAAACGGCAGACGTAAGGGTGGTCTCCACACTGGCGGGTGGCTGGAGGGTCGCAGGAGGGCCGACCGGGGCAGGCACGCGTGTCGAGGCCCAGCCGCTACCTTCCCTTGTGTTGACGGACCTGCGCGCACGCCCAAGTGCGTGAGCGGTGCCGGCACGGACAGCGGTGCTCCCTCGGGGCCCTGCCTGCGCGCCTCGCTTTTGTTTCCCGAGTGCCGCCCCAGAGCAGAGCTGGGGTTCGCCACGAGGCATGTGGACCAGAAAACCGATCCGGATAACAACTAGCCAATCAAACCGTCAGAAAACTTGCCAACGCCAGCTGACCGTCCAGACTCTGGAGACAGAACAGAAACGCCCCGCAGACCCGTGTCTGCACGCATATCCCGGGTTTGCAGTCAGTCCCTGGCCGGCCCCCCCAGAGTCCTCCGCAGCAGGGGCTGGAGAACGCCAGGAAGGCAGGAAGGCGCCCCAGGCGGGGGCGGGAGGGGGGGCAGACAAGTCTCAGGCTCCCAGAGAGCCCACAGTCACTGTCCCCCCCGCCACCTTCCCCAGGAGGAAGTGTGCCAGAAACACGGAGCCACCCCTTGTCCCAAATACAAGAGATGACGCCTCGTGCTTCCCGGCAGGCGTGAGAGTGGGGGAGGGGAGCTGGGGGGATCAGGAGTCTCGGGGAGAGAAAGCCACCCACCCCTTCCCATTAGAGTCGCCCAGACAAGGCCCTTAGAAGGTCTCGGATTTCTAACCGCCCCCCCCCCCCCCAGCTCTCAATCCTGCCTGAAGGAAGAGGTGAGACTTTTTACGAAAGTGATCAGTTTCCAAATGTCCCGCAACCCCCTGAAAACAAGGGGGAGGGAGGGCAGGAACCGCCCCGGAGTCTGGCCTGTTCACGCGGGGCCGGGGCGCATGGCCGCGGGACAGCGACAGCGTGGCCCAGACTCTGTCCTTCTTCCCCTGGGAACCCCGGGCGAGTCTTCCCCCGGTGGAGGCTCTAAGTGCCACCGTCACAGCTCTGTGCGGGCGTCCCTGCGCTCAGCCAGCCAGCCCTCGCACCCACACCCCAAAGGGGCTCAAACACCACAACCTAGGCCCTGCGTTTCTCTCCTTTTCTGCGTTTTTACCCAGGGGAAAAGTCTAGAAAAAAAAGAACACAGCCTCTTCCCTAAATCAAAAAGGAACACGAGTTTCCATCGGCCTTGAAAGGAATAACAAATGAAATACAAATGAGATGTCATTAAAGTAAGGAAGGCCAAACGGTTCTCCTGGAGCAGAGAGATGGGGCTGGAAATGTCTGGGGCGGCTGCAGCCACAGAGGAGGACTCCAAGCACCCCTGCCCCCTCCCTCTCCTCCCCCGCCCCTCCCCCTGTCCCCTTCCTCTGCCCCTTCCTCCCTGCCCATCACCCCCCTCCCCAGCCAGAGAGACAGAGTCGGGCCTCGGAGGCTATGCACGGATCCACCTGCTCTGACAGTCACCGCAATCCGTCTCAGGGTCTCATACGGTGACCCATCCCTGTGGTCTGGGGCTCTGGGTTAGCACAGGGACCTCAGGGAAGGACCTGGGCCCCTCTGCAAAGCTGCCTGGGCCCGGGAACACACCCCCAGGGGCCCCAAGCTGTGCTCAAGCCACAACCGCTGGAGTGGTTTTCTGGGTAGGTGGGCACCCAGGCATCGGAGCGAGGGCCAGACACACGGGGGACGGAGACAGGCTCGCCTAGCCCACGAGGGCACTCTTGTCCAAACAACCTCACACCCAGGCCCGACGGAGGGGGGGGGGCACTTACCCTGTTATCCCCTTCCGGGGCCAGAGGGTCTGTCATCCAGGACCCGAACCTCGAGCCAGAGGTCTTGATGGTCACGGGGTCACTGATGCCCGTCAGCTTGCCACAAGCTGGAAGACAGTGCACAGTGCAGAAGGGTGAGTCCCCCGGCCCGACCCCAGCCTCCCACCGCAGGAGGATGCGGGCCCCTCCGCCCCTCTCGGTCCAACGGCTGCCCTTGTTTTCCTGGGCAATGGGCTCAGCCACAGCTCCAGCCCATAACGCGGCCGGAGAGATGGCAGGGTGCATCCGAAGGCCCCGTGCTGCGGGGTCACCCCAGGGCTCCCTGCAAGGTGCCGGCTGGGCCCTGAGGCGCCTCTCTGGGAGGAGCCCGCTGCTCTGCGCCCCTCCGTCAGTCAGAACCAGACTAGGGGAGTGGCCAGCTCCTCCTCTGCCGGACAGCCTGCGAGCCTCTCCCGCAGAGGGAGAAGCTCCCTTCTGCCTGGGGGGAGCCCTGCAGCCTGAGAGCAGGGACCCTGGAGGCATTGATGGAGCAGGGCAGAGGGACGGAGGGGCCCTCGGATGTGGCCTGAAGGCCAGGACGGACTCAGGGCCACACAGCCACTCGGCACCGCTGAGGCTGGGACCCAGCACCCTTCCCACAGTCCCATGGGCCTCCCAGGCTGCACCTGTCGGCCCAGCAAAGACTCCACTCTCGGGCGAACACCAGCCTGTGTGCACAGCCACTCAGGCCTTCCAGAATCCTGGCCACAGGGCGCTCCTGACCCATAGGAGCCTATCGGCACGCGGACATGAGGTCCGCAAGGTCCCAAGAAGATCCGGGAGTTTTCGGAAGATTGTCAGTGACTTAACCCGGGGACACAGTTTAGCCAGGATAATCTGGCAAAGCAGACGGCAGGCCAGGCCTGAGAGACTAGTCTCTCTCTACGAACTTTAAAGCGGGGTGAGTATATACATTAGCATCATCGCACAAGACTGCCGAGACAGACCCCTGACATCGCGGCCCAGTGCCTGGCGGGAGCACGGAGGCCGTGGCGGGGTAGGTAAGAGCCACCAGCAGGCAGGAGCGGGGCTGGCTTCGCCTCCAAATTCCCATCGGTGGTGCCGCCCTGCTCCCGGCTGCTGCCTTGAGCCCACACCTATTTTTACCCGCCTATCCCTTCCCCTTCTCCAGATTTCCTGTCTGTTCCGCCTTCAGGAGCAATCGTGTGCTCTCCCACGTAAGTACTGTCCCCTCACAGACCGAGCTTCCGGGCAGCAGTCATGGCTCGCAGGCTGCAGGCGGGCCAGGTCTCCGAGAATCACAGCAAGCTTGCCGGGCCCTGTCCCCCCTCTGTGGGAGGAGAGAGGGTGGACGAGGGGACTGGACGGCCGTCCAAGGTTAGCCAGCGTCTACAGGGACTAGAAGTAAGAAAAAGTGGGCGGGTTCTCGGAAATCTCAGGAGAGCCCGTACTAACTTTTCACCTAACGCGCCTCTTGAGGATTCGGGGTGGGGTTCCCTAAGTGTTTGGTCTGGAGGAGGGGGAACGTGGGAGAAGCAGGACCCAAGGCTGGTGTCCCCCTCTGCCCGGTAGGGTTCCTGTGACCTGGGGGCTCTGGGCTGCAGCTTCTCTGAACTGGGTGGGAATCCGGAGATGCTGACCAGGGACCCCTCCAGCCTCCCCACCACTGAGCCAGGGGACAGCGGTCCTGCGTGGAAGGAGGAGTCCAAAGGGGCCATCGCCCCCAAGGATGTCATGGCTTGGGGAACCCAGCGGGCCTGCGGGTTTCTATCCAATCGCACACCGAAGTTCCTGCCAAGTCTGTGCAGCCATACCCGCCCCGCCCCGTGCTGGACGATGACTGCCCGAAGGAGAACAGATGTCTGTCCCCCACGCCATACTCAGAAGGCAAAGAGCGGGCCAACGCCTCAGCTCGGCTCAGATGCCGGGCCCTTCCTGCCTCCACACCTTTGCTGGGGCTGTTCCCTCCACCTGGAATGCACCCCCCCACCCCGGCTCCCCCGGCCCTCCCACCGGTCCTCTGTGGCTTGACCCAAACCCACGCCTCTTCCCGAGACCTCTGCCTTCTGAACTCTGCCCACCTTGTCCCCACTGACTCACGCTCACGACCACACATTTCCTGGGGCCATGGACCCAAGCGGCCCGGTCTTACCGCCCCAGGCAATAAGCCCGTTGCACTCACGCTCTTTCTGCAAGGCCCAGCCCGGGGAGCTGTCCGTGAACGAGTGAGTGAGTGAGTGAGTGATCGCTCAGCTCAGGTACTTAGAGGTGAAATTACTCCTCTCGGAAAATCCTCATGAGTCTACTGCTTCGCTATGTGCCCAGCACAGGGGACAGCAAGGGAGCGAGGGTCACCCTCCCCGGAGTGAGGCACAGACCTTCTTCCTTTTCCACGAACTCAGAGGGGAGCAGTGGAGACTGAAGGGGTTGACCAGGGGGGGAGAGTCCAGGAGGGCAGCTGATGTGAATCAGTGCTCAGTGGGGGCAGCAGCCACGATCATGGCTGTGAACTCAGACTACGGCTGTGGAGAAGACGGGGTTCGTCCCCAGCAGAGTCGGGGTCACGGCTGCCCTGACCTGAAGGACCTGAAGGTCCGCTGCACCACGTCCTGCCCACCGTGAGCCTCCTGGCCTGGGCTGCGGAGCAGGGGAGCAGGGCCTATGGGGCTGGAGGCAGCCAGCCCTGCTTGAGTCAGGGAGTTATTTTTGGTTCTCTGTCCAGACGGGTTCTGCCATGACCTTGGGAGCTGACATGATCTCAGAGAGCCCCATGGCAGGGCCTCACGGAAGAGTCTTGGCACATTCAGTTCAGGAAGGTAGGTGTCCCTTTCTGTCACGAGGGCTCAGGATGTGCGTAAGGTGGGGAGGAGGCTCGGGAAGCGCCCCTGCGCAGGTGCAGCTTGGAGGGGGCGGAGTTGCTGGGCCCGCACGGCCGCCCTCGAGAGCCCAGGACGGGTCTCAGGAGGGAGGATGCCCGTAGAGCCGGGAGCCCGGACGAGGCAGTGTCCTGCAGACGAAGTCATTTGCCTCTTGCCATATTCCTAGAAGGAACTCGCTTCTGACAACAGCCTGGACAGTCTCCACGAGGAGCCTTGAGCGGGTCCAGGGCGACATGCCCGCCAAAGAACCAGGCCAGAGACCAGACCGTGGGGTCGACGGCCCCGCGGCAGGCAGGCCGGGCGCCCCGGGCTTTTGGTCTCCCTTGCTCCCAGCTTTCATCCCTCAAGGACTGGGAACAGTTCGCAAAGCTGGGAGCTTGGGCAGACCCGTGTCCTTGCAGGGAGAGCAGCCTGAGGACGGAGCTCAGGCTGCACACAGCCCTGGAGCCTGGGAGGGGCACCCGGAGAGGGCCGCTCACCCCGCCTCCGCTCACGGGCAGGGCAGGGCAGGGCAGGGCAGGGCAGGGCAGGGCAGGCGTCAGGAGACCTCTCACCAGGCATAATCTTGAGCGCTTCCTGGGAGGACTCCAGAAGGCGACGCCGGCCCTGCCAGGATCCCACCCAGGCCAAGACGTGAGGAGGGCCTTGGATGCGGGTCTGCTTCCTCCCCGCCATCCCCTCGGGGTCTCCTGCAGGCAGAGGCACCCACACTCAGCTCTCAAGCCTCGACGGGACGCAGCACCCTTGGGCCAGCAGCTCGCTCACCGGCCCCTGCAGGCCCCTGGGAGCAGGTCAGGGCCGATCCCTCTGCCTCCCTGAACCCGCCACACCTCCAGGGCCAGAGAACAGGAGGGAGGCTTCAGGCTTGCCTCCTCCAGGAGAGCGAGCCTAGGAAACAGTGCCGAGGCAAAGCGCCATGCCCGACACCCAAAACCGGCAAAAACGTCTACAGTCTGATGGCTAGCAACGTGCACGCTGGGCTGGTGGGGTCGGTGATGCCCCGGGGCTTCACTCAGATGTGTTCTCCATGGGACAAGGAAATCCCCCCCACCCCGCCACCCCAGACTGTAGTGCTCGGGGTGTCTGGGTACTTCTTTCCCACCCAGGATGGTATAATGCGGGAAGCCCTAAAATCAGCTATCCCTTCCCCCGTTCTTAAAGACAGGAAAACTGAGGCCTGAAGCTAGCAGGCACACGACACGCTCAGGATGTGTTGATGTACGAACAACATTTTGCACTGGATCCCGAGTCTCTGGCTCGGCTGGTGTAGCTGCTGGGTCACCTGACTCCGCAGGCTCCCCCCAGGGAGGCAGTGAAGTTTCACGCCCCAGCTCGGGGGACAGGGCCGCTGGGCCACCGTGGTGCTCGCTTATCTGGGAACGAGGGGAGCTGCAGGGGTGTGGCCGGAAGTGCCCCCCCGCCCCCCGCAGAGGAATGCCCAGAGACGCTGAGCCCCCCTCCAGTTTTAGAAAAGGAGTTTCAGAGTCGTTTTTTTCTGGCTGGGCCATCGGGAAAAACATACAATCCCCTTGAGAGAGAAATCTTTACCAACCGACACAAAACAAATGGAACCTTGTTTGTTTGTTTTTCCCCGTGTATGTTTTGGGGTCAGGGATTACCAGCATCGTGGACTTAAAGAGAAGGCGGCCACAAGGAGAACCCTGATTAGAGGCGCTGCACCGTCACACCGGGAAGGTAACGAGGTGCCTTTTGGCAACTCAAGGACCAAGAGACAGCCTGGAGACCAAGGCACCAAGGCACCGGGGCGGGGCGGCGGGGGGGGGCAGCCGGGGAGCTGCGGGAGCCCCAGCCACCAGCCCCCATGGAGCCACCAGCCCCCACGGAGCCACCAGCCCCCACGGAGCGGGAGGCGGGCTCTGTGCTTCGTGCTCACCGGAAGCTCCAAGCAAGCAAACGGGCCGCTAAGATGGGGCCCGTTTGCAAGGTGGAAATAAAGACCAAAGCAGCAGCCGCAGGACGGGAGTGTGGTCCTTAAGTTACTGAGCCTAAGTGACAGCCCAGGGAGATGGGACAGCTACTGCTCACTGTATCATCCACTGTCTATCTACCCCCACACCTGCTCACCGTTCATCTATCGACTGACTGACCGTCTGCCCGCCTACCTCCCTACCTACTTACCTATCCTCTGCTCTCTGCCTGTCTACCTAGTTATCTATCATCTACTACCTCCCTCCCTGCCTGTGTGCAGCCATGATGGGAACGGTGTCCCTGGACTTCCACTGCGACCCCAGGGCACGGGGACTCCCTCACCGTACAGATAAAACAGGTGGCAGTGCCTTGGGAGAGTCACACGGCCACAGAGCAGCACTTAACTACTTTACCGCACTGCCGGCCCCAGACCGAGGGTTCTCCCGCTTTGGCGTTGTTTACCTGAATCGCCCGGGTGCTGGTTAGATGCAGATCCCTGGGCCCCACCTGCAGACTCCGATTCAGTGGGTCTATCTACAAGTCAAGGTGTTTCTGAACAAAGAAACGCAGAGGCGAGACCACACGGCTGCACTCCCGACACATAGAGAATGCGGTCCCCGGGACTGGTCCTCTCTCTTCGCTCCCAAATCAACCATTTTGGCAGCCCCGGGGGAACCACGTGAAAGCCGCAAGGTTCAAAGTTGCAAGGAAAATCCACGCAGCTTCTAAAAATAGGCCAAGTGTTTTTAGGGGGTGGCATCCCCCTCGGAGAGGCCTGCGGCTTCTCTGCCTTGGTAACTTTCCACTCTGAATTTCCATTTTGCTCCCTGACCCCTGACTCGGAAAGCATGGAGATTTCATCGCCATTTCCCACTGGTATACACAGTCTATATCCCAGCGAGGGAAAACATAGTCAATGAGCCCCCCCCCACCCCCAGAGTCCTCAGAGGCTGGGACAGACCTCTCAGTGGGGGTGTTGGCAGGGTGTGGCCAGAGGGAGGCGATGGTCCGCGTGGGGTAATTGTGGCTAGAAACCCAAACCTGTGCCCAATGGTAAGAACCACACAGCCCATCGTCTTAAACACAGCCCCATCATTGTGAACATTCGAACATCCACACGGACCCCTGCAGTGTCAGAACAGGTCCCGGGTCCCCCAGCCCCCGACACTGGGGTGCGGTGAACCGCGTCACTGGAAAAACGCAGCAGACGATCCCTCATGTGCCATGGCGTAAGTGCCCACGGTAAACCAGATTAAACTCCCAACGCCTCTCGCTGTCCCCTCCGGGGCTGAGGTATGTAACAAGCGTCTGCCTTTGCTGAGGTGCCTAGAACGGCATTTGAGATAATCTGGATGTTCGGACCGGCTCAAACGGGTGCGGGGGGGGCGGGGGAGGGGGCCCTGCCGACTCCTTCCTCGCTCTCTGGACATTCCCTTTCACCTCACAGGACTAGGGATTTTAAAAAGCATTTGTGACCTTCGGGACGTTGTAAGTTTATAAAGAGGCATTTGGGGTGTGTTTTTGTGTGTGTGGGGGGAGAGGGAACAAAAAGGGAATCAAGTTAGAATATCAGATAAAAACCTAAGGGAAGCTTCTTCATAAGTCAAAATGACCCTCCATCACGCTAAGAAGTACATGGCAGGGACACGAACCACCTTGGTGTCAAAAAACGGCAGGTGACAAGGGCCAGCGAGTCTCGGTAAGAAAACCCAAGAATTAATTGGAAAAACTGAAATGTGCTAGAAGAGCGGACCCAGACGCTAACGAGCCACGACTTGTGGAAGCAATCCACGGGAGAGTTGACAAGGCGAGCGGGTATTCGATCCCAAGAACCTGAAGGGGTTCCCCCAGCGGCGGGGGTCCTTCCCGGAATAGGGCAACGGGGTGGAGGGGCCGGTGGGCTCAGAGGAGCTGCTCTATCCAGGCTGTTAGGAGGGACTCGTGCCTTTACTCCCCGTGAACGGCAAGTCCTCTACCGTGGTGTGACTGGAGTTTCTCTTCTCTTTTATTCAAACTACGCCCGGTGCGTTCTCCTGGGAGTTTCCTCAGCCCCTGTCCCCAACCCGGAGAGAATCTGAGATGTACGTTTCCAGCCCTAATCGAACTTGTGTCCTAAACTCACCCGGGACACACGCGCGCGCACACACACACGCACACACGCATACACATCCTTCAGATGGTGTGTGGCATCTGATGCCTTCTCCAGATGTGTGACTCCACGGGGTCTGTGAGCTGGCCTTCTCTGCACAGGGTGGGACTGCCCTAGCCTGAGTGCCGCCTACCGGGGAGCCTAGGCGGGAGCCCTGCCCGGGGCCTCTCTGGAGCCAGGCGGGCGCTGTCCGCTTCAGCACCACTCCCTAAGCCTGTGTGGGAGCGGAGGTGGGCGGAGCAGAGCCGCGCCCCCGCAGGGTTCTGGTCCTACCTAGTTTTTGCATGCATGCACGGAGCCTTTCTTCAAGATTGGACACTCTGCTCTGCAGTTCATCGTAGTCATAGGCGCCAATCTCCTCTTGCAGCTCGTTAAGCACTGACGTCAGGTTCTGGACCTCCTCTTTAAACTGCAATACCAATTTGGCATCGGCCTTGTACTCCTCCAACACAGGTATCAAAGGCCTAAGTTCATCCATTTTCGCTTTTATCGCCTGCAAGGTCAAAATAAGCTGGGTTCAGTGCTCTGCGTGCAAAAACTTGCCACACCCTGCCTTGGCCTGGCTTCTCTCCCCGGGTGAGGGAGGGTGTGCACCTTCCTGCTTTCTTTATAGGTTTATGTATTCTGGTCCAAACGGGGTAGAAAAGCATATTAAACAGTCTCCGGAACACCAACATATTTGGGAAAGTCTTTATTGTCAGTTTAGAATGCAACATCTTAAGGTTACATGCTTTTAGTCACACACACAAAGTTTCTTTTTTTTTTTTTCTTTTTCAAAAAATGCATTGACAAGGGTTCAAACTATCCATGAAATGCATCTACAGTCACATGCAAAAGAGGATCCTGGTTGTATTCAAGGTTCCTTAGTGATATGGTGCTAAGTATTGGAAAATAATAGCAAAAATGCATGGTGCCCAAGCTCTCTGACCCTCTTTCATGGTTACATGGGAGTGGACTGCCTCTTCAGTCAGTGCAGCATTGAAAAAACGCTTTTAAGTTAGCCCTGCAAGCAAGAAAATGAAATACTGTTGAAGAGCTGCCTCACTAGCTTGCCTTAAACAGACAGCCATTAATAGACAAATATTTTCATGGTCACTTAAAAAAAAAAAAAATCACACTGCAATGCTAGATTTCGTCCAAACCAACTGCTTTGACAGTTACAGAGCTTCCCTCGCAATTCCTGCTGAACTTCTCAGTGCAGTTAAAGCATGGTCAAAGGCAAGGGGCTGCTTCTCCTCCCCCGGGGCCATATTGCCCCCAATTTTGGAACCAGGAGGGGGATGCCCGTGTGCACAGTACCAGCACCGCGCGGCTAGCCCTCGGCGGCTAAAGGCACCCTCGTCTTTAGGGGAATCTGAGTCTACCACGGAGAAGGGAATGAATGCTGCCCTTTCAGGGAGAGACACAAACTCTTTTTGGTCAAGCAGGTCAAAATCTCTCTCTGAGACAATTCGCAGTGACGTGTCAGGAGCAAGGACAACGCGTTCACCTGCCTCCGACGTGAGCAATCGCTTCATTTCTCCTCGACAGGCTCAGGCCTGCTATCATTTTATTTATAATATAGATTTATGACTTCGTTAGCCTGCCATTTTGCCTATATAATGTATCGCTCTTAAAAGCGGATTAGTTCTTGCTTCATGCAGGGAGCACATCAAAGGAAAACATTAGCATAAAAAGGACAGGGAGACAGAGCATCAGCAATTTCTAGTCAAGCAGGGTTGTGTAATTTGACCTGTTCGTTTATATCTGGGCTAGATTGCTAATTAACATGCATGTATACCTTAATTGAGGTGCGTATAATTTTTCAATTTGAACATTTTGAAGCTGACTAAAGCAGAAATGTATATATACATATTTCTGCATATGTATATATAATTTTAGGGCCAACTCTGGCTTTAATGTCCAGAGTTACCCGGGGGGGGGGGGGGGGGGCGGAGAAACACTTACCAGGAAGTGAGAAAGATGTTGGTGTCTCTCTCCTTCTTCCCTGCAAATCTACAGTGTGCCTTGTCATAGCTAAATTAGGCCAGATGTGAAAAATTGCCCTGAGTGATCCCCGCTCAGAAACGGCTCTAATCAATGAAGCTAATCCTTGGCTAATGTGATCTACCTGCAGCAGCCTGAGAATGACACCGACCGATCATGTCCCTTCCCGGCTAATCTGTGACCTGGCTCGAGAAGCCAGGTCTGGGGATCCCCCCGCGCCACCCCCCCCCCCGCCTCAGAAGCTCACGGGGGTCTGAAAGCCATTCCTCAACCCGCCCCTTTCAAGGTGTCATTCGCCAAACCAGGGCGGGGACAGGCTGCCTGTCTATTTCTAAGGACAGCAGCCCCCTTGCAAAGGGCGATTCTCACCGGGCTCCTCCCGGGGCTCCCGGTTTCTATTTCCAGAGGGAAGGGGCGAAGCCTGAAGGGAAACCAAGCCCACTCTCGGAGGAGGAGGGACACACTTACCTTGAACTGCCTGGCCAGGTGCTGCCTGTGGCTCTCCTCCACCTGTCTGAACTTGGACTCCAGCCCCTTCATCTGGTTCTCCATCTTTTCCACGTACTGTAAGTCTCTCTGAGTCCGCCTGTCCAGGACCTCTATGGACTGAGACATGTTCTGCACCTGTCAAAAAGGCAACAGGTTCAAGGAAGGAGCCGTAGCAGGTGCCCGCCCATCGTATTTGCCTTCTAACGCACGACCGCGACCTTTTCCACACGGCCAACACACAGGGAACCAGAAGCGGCCCACACATCATTTACTAGTTAATCACCAACACCGGGGAGTGTTATGACCAAGGACTCCCCAAACAGAGCAAATTGCTTTGGTAAACATTTCGCCTGCCACGTTCCGGAATGCTTCCCCTTGCAGCCAGGGCTGCCAATCGGGGTTCAGGAGCGTCAGGTCCTCCCTGGTCAGGGCTCCAGGCACATGGCTCTGGGTGGCTCTTTTTCTTCCCTGTGTCAGGGATTGTGTTTAAGTCTCTCTACTCTGCAGGATGAAACCAGTTAGGCAGGCACGCATACCAAGAAAGACGAATAGTGCCTTTGGGCTGCCCCCACCCCAGGAAGAGCCTCTCTCTCCTCCTAAATCTCCCAGCCGTCCTGTTGCCAAGGCTGATGGCAGGAGCGTGGAACCAAGGAACAAGAGAACTGTTCTCCCTGACTCTCTATCAACCCCTTTCCCCATCCTGCACACCATCCATCACGCCCCGCGGTATCACAGGTAGATGACTGCTCTGCAAACATGTCCATTCCGAACATACAGTCAGGAATCGATCACCCAGCAAATGAATAATCACTGTTTTACATCTTTGCAGGCAGATCAGAATTGAGTGCAGCCTCAAGATGGAACTTTAATATTCAACAGGATTCCAGGGAGCTTAAAAGAAAACAGTTTCAGTGCAGCCACCTGCCAGAGAGTTTTATTTTCGGGAAAGTGGCTCGTGCTCCTGGGCACAGGCATTTGGGGCGGTGGGGAGGCAGAACGGAGCTCAGGGTTGCTGCAGCGGTGTTTGGGTCATTTTCCCCAGAGTCCAATCCAATTACGAGGGACGACGACACCTTTACAACCGCGAACTTTCAGCTCTGATGTCCCGCTGCCTTTGAAAACTCTCTCCCTATTAGAAACAGAATCATTTGGGTATGACACGTAGCCGGACTTGGCCAGTGAAAAGCTGGTAGTGGTTCGGTTTCTGTGCCTCCTGTGCCTCCTCCACTCCCACAAATAAAATAAAATAAAATAAAATAAAATAAAATAAAAGAGCACATCTAAAAGGCTTCTCAGTGGGAGAAAAATTGATATTACTCATTGCAGCACTTTGAAATGCCTGGAATTTTATGGTTAGTTATTTAAAAGTAACACACAAACTCAGTTTAAAAATTCACGTTTGTAAAATACAATACGTGGGTGACTCTGACTCTCTCGGATCCTTTCTCTTTAGACGTTTCACGGGGACCTGGAATATATTTGTTCTCTTACCTTCTCTCTCCCTGCCCTCCTCGCACTGAATAACCAGCTGTCTTACCTCCTCACACTGAGTAACTACAGCACTCCCTTTGAGAAGAGTCGTGAGTTTTGGTTACCTTAAAGCCCAGCCCGAACACCACCTCCTCCGGGGAGGCTTCCAGGATGCGCCAAGCCAGGAGTGGCGGCACACTGCTTGGAAACAGCACTACCTTGTCTGCGCCATGCCTGCAGGGCAGCAACCCACTCATCTGCTTCAACAGCCAGGGGGTGGGAGGGGGCTGGGCCTCATTCACTCCTGTAACCACAGCACGAGGCCCACACATCATAACGTGGGGCGTGTCCCCCCAGCAGCCACAGTGCTGGGAGCAGGAACACAAATGGCGCCTCCGGTCCAGACCCCTCTCCCCTCCTCTCCTGGGACATCCGATTCCCCAGGAGCAAGGGCCTCCGTGGGCAGAGCAGAAGCCACTGGGTCCGCAGGCTCCAGTCTCGATCCGCCAACAGGGGCCACACGCTGCACAACGGGCTTTTCATTTGCCAGGGAAGGAAGTCTTGTAACCAGGGAAGGAAGTCTTGTAACCAATTTTAAATAAGATCAAATTTAAGATTTAGAAAACAAAATTTAAGGATGCCAAGCTACCCAGCTGCCTTAACACAAAACGCGACTCTCCCTCTGCCTCTCCCACCTCCAGGGAGGGTGGACCCTCCTCTCTGGCGGGTCACAAAGCGGAAGGGCACAACCACTCCCAGGAGCGCCGGAAGACCCAGCCCGGGGCCACCCACCCTCTCTCCCGCTGGATGTGTCCCTGAGAAGCAGACCTATGAGCTCAAGGTCACGCAGCTGCTAAATGACACCGACCCCCCCCTCCCCCACGCTCTGCCCAGCGTGGGAGCAGGAGCTGGGAAAGCGGGGGAGGGGCAGCGACAAGCAACAGACACACCCGGCCTCCAGGGATTAGCGAACCCTAATTATTTACTGAATGTCTTCAGTGTTCCAGGCAGTGGGCTAAGCCCATCACGTCACTACTCCGTTCAAGCTCGATGAAACCCCGGTTGGCGAACACTATTTCCGGTCCCACTTTCTGCCTAAGGAGAGCCAGGCTCAGAGAGGTCCAGCAGACTGTCTGCCGCCACACGGCGGCCAGCCACGATTCAAGGCCTGGGCTGACTCCAAAACCCACGCTTCCAAATTCAGGGCAGGTGGCTTCCTCGAGGGGAACAGAAACAGAGCCCCCGGCCCCCCGCAGGCCTTTTCCACTCTGTGGGTTTCCAGGGGCCCTCATGCCCCCCGCCCTCGGCCCCGTGTCAGAACCGGGCTAGCTGGCGGTCAGGCACTGCCTGCTGCCACCAGGGCCCCTCCCAAGGGCTCCGGGCCAGTGACAGTCAGAGCCCCGGGCGTGCGGCCCACGCCTCCACCGCGGGAAGCCCCCCGGGTGGGTTCACGTGAAGCCAGGCCGGGGAGACACAGAACTAGACGCGAGGTGGCCGGCTGGGACCCCGGCCCCACCGACGGCACGCCCGATCAGACCCGCACAGCTCGGTGCACGCTCCCCACGGCAAGAGAAGGGGGGGCGGCGACCGGAGGGAGGCCCCACGACGAGAACGCTGAAGCCCCCTCTTTTACAACAAAAGCTGCTGCCCTCTGAAAACACGGTGCCCACCGGGGCGTAAATAGGGCCTTAAATCGTTAAGCCGTGGCGCGGTGGCGTCTGTAGGCAGAAAAGAGGACTCCCAGGCCGGCGCTTTACCGGCTCTGAGAGCTTTCTGGAATCCAGAAAGCACCTCCCCCAAGAGCTCGAGGTTCTTCCTCACGGGCCCCCAGCCCCGCCCCCAGTCAGGCCCTCAGCCCCGCCTCAGCCCCGCCCCCAAGCCCGAGCACGCCCCCCAGCCCCGCCCCTCAGCCCGGACCCCCCCCCCCCCCCCCCCCCCCCAGCCCCGACGCCAGACAGACCCCCAAGCCCGGCCCCCCAGCCCTGCCCCCAGACAGGGCCCCCCCCCCCCCCCAGCCCAGCCCTCCGCCCGACCCCCCCTACCCCGCCCCCCTCGGCCCATCTCGGCCCCGCCCCCATCCCCGCCCCCCAGCCCGGCCTCAGCTGTCCCAGAGGCCCCTTCAAGCTCCACCTCCTGCCTCTGCAATTCTGAATAATTAAAGGCCCAATTAGGCTTTGGTCTAGTTTGGTGTTAATGAACGTTTGTGGAATCTGCTAAATGCGTTTTACGTTAATTCTTTGCAAGTGATGTACTGGGTGGGCTAGAGATGAGAACAGAGACCACACTGTCCTTAAAGGGGAGCGGGAGCCACAGCCCGGGGCTGCCCAGAGCCTCTCCTCCCTTCTTCCTCCCCGAGCAGAGCTGGGAGCGCCCCACCCCCCCCCCCCCCCCCGAATCGCTCACCGCCCCCTTCCCTCCACACTTCGGGAAACTGAGGCCAAAATGGGACCTGGTCGTGTGAGGGGTGGTGGTTGGGCGGGGCCCAAACGAAAAGGTCCTGACCTAGCACCACAAGGCGGTCCCCCTGCCAGCGACCTGACCTGCCCCAAGACCCTCACGGCTCGGCCGGCGCCTCCCCTCGTGTCCTCAACAACGGCCAACGTACAGTTTTACTGGCGTGTGTGATGTGTACGTGGGATGTCCACGGGGTATGTGTGGTGTGTTGGGGGGGTGTGTAGGTGGCCCTGTGCATGGCGTGTGCGTGTGCGTGCTGTGTCCATGTGTGTCCGTGGGTGGTGTGTGTGCGTGCACAGCTCTGGGGGGGGAGGGCAGAGGACGCCAGGCGGGGGCTCCGCTCCGCGGTTTGAGTGCCGCCACCTCCCTCCCCCCCCAGAGCCAGCTGCTTGGCTCGGTACAGGTGGTCCACCCTCTGACTTCCATTCTTGAAATGGGGTGAAAAATCTCACCAAGTTTACATGATCCTCGTGGAGATTATTTGCAACGATGGCTTCCGAGTGTGTATTTGAGCCACACGGTGCCGTTCGCAGTGGGTGCAAAGGTGAGGACCCAGGGTGATTTTGCTCCCGAAGGCCTGCTGTGGGGGGGGGGGCAGGGGGAGAGCCCCAGGGGCAAAATCCAAAGAGCTGCACGGACGCCCCCCGCGGAGCTGCTCCGCGCCAGCCCCCAGCCCCCTGGACTGCGGATCCCCAGGAGGGACCGAGAGATGGTGGCAGCGAAAGAAAGCACCCCGCGTCCCCGCACCCCGCTCCCACGTGGCTCCTCAGGGGAGCCTGCAGCGACCGGCGGGGTCTACTCGTCTCCTCCTGGGCCATCCTTGGGGGTTCTGCACCCATCCATTCACTCAGTCACTCGTTCACAAACATTCTGAGTGTGGACGTGCCAAGAAAGAGGGAGGTCTTGAAGCAGGACAGACCCTGCAGGCTGGCCGAGCCTTGGTGCTGGTGTGGGCAGGCACACACACACACACACACACACACACACACGCCCCACGCGGACTCACCTTCTCCAGCAGCTGCCTGAGCTGTTTCGTGCGGGCGTCCCGTGAACACATGGTCTGCTGTGGGGCGACCACTGTGCAGATACACCTGCCCTCGCTGTCTTGGGCAGAGCTATAAACCTGCCAGCTCTCCTCGGGGTTGGTGGGCAACACCTGGAGGGGGGGGGTGGTGAGGGAGCGAGAGGGAGAGAGAGGTCAGACCGTAAGGCAGTGCAGCAGGAAAGACACCCGGGGAGGACTGTCAGAGTCCAGCCTCCGGGGAAAAAAGGGCAGAAACGGTTCAAAGACGCGTTGGTTCTGACCACGGGGAGGGAAAGGGGCCCCCGAGAACAAAGGGGCGATCTCCTATCGGGGTCCCCAGGGCCAGAAGGAAGTGAAACCGACACGACTCTTTTAATTCTTTTTTTTCCAATCCAGGGGATTTTTAAATTCCAGGGATGTTTGGAGTTCTGGCATCTGACCAAATTGATAGGTTAGGAGGACGGGAGGGAAGAGGCCGCAAGCCGGCGAGGAGCCAGGGAGGAAAGCAAGTGGCTGGTTCACTCGCAGCACGTAATTCAGAAAGATCTCCTCCCCACAAGGCACGCAGGGGTGGCTGGCGCAGCCTCGCTCCGCCGTCCCTGACGCGAAGGGATGTGGCACCCGCGGCAGAACCCGGGATCCAGCCGCCCGTCAGCCCAGAGCCGCAACGCCCCGAGCCCCGACCGTCCCCGGCACCCCGGCAGAGGCCGCCGGAGGAAGCGCCAGGCTTCCGACCCGGCTGCCACGCGCGGTCCTTCAGTGGATGTCACCAAGTTTCTGGCGGCATGGCGTTCACACCCAGCCTCGGTCCCGGGGTATGCCCAAGGACCCACCAAGGAACCGGAGCCGTGTGTGGCCGGTGTCACCTTGCCGCCCGGCTCGGGTCCCGAGCGCCAGGGGCACAGGGTGGACGCTGCTGTGGGAAAACACTCCCTGAGCACAGACCCTCCCCGGCAGCCTGCCCGGGCGCCTCAGGTCACCTCCCTGCTATTTTTAGCCCGGCCGGGAGGAGAACCTATAGTAGTCATACATTTGTTTCATTCATTGCCAACCCCAGAGGCTTAGGACCCAGACCCGGGAGCAAAGTCATTATGAGAGCACTGGAAGCACTTGAAACGGCAGGTGAACGTGACAAGGGTCTCAGGAGGGGCTCACACGGAGACCTGTGCCCAGGGCAGCACAAACCAGGTGGGAGAGGAGCCTCCTGCCCGCCCCCCTTCATTCCCCACCAGGAGGGGCCCGCCTGGGGTCCTTCCTTCCTCTGTTCCCTCCGCTCAGGGCTGCTTCCCGCTCGGCCTGCCTCCCAGTGGCTCCAGCCAACATCCAACTCAGGCCTGCCCACAGGCGCCCCGGCCACTCGCCACCCGCCCCCTCCCCCCCCCAAGGCCTTGATGAGGGAGGAAAAGCCACCTGGGAGGCAAGGCAGAGGGGCAGAGGGGACAGGAGGGGCCAGCTCCACAGGCAGTGCCCCCCAGGGCCACTGCACCCTCCCTGGCCACCACGGCCGGGACCGTCAGGGACCTGGCTTGGGGACTCGCAGCCGCCAGCTCCCCCAACGGCCGCTGGCCCACTCGGGCAGTCCGTCTGGCTTTGACAAAGTAGGGCGGGCTCCGCTCGAGCCCTGGCTGGACCGGCCCTGACAGGGCGGAGCACCGCGTCCCCACCCCTTACTTGCTGAGTGACCTTGGACAAGTCCCCAAGTCCCCTGCCTCAGTTTCCTGACCTTGTCCGCGAGGGACTTAGTATTAGTTGATGCGGACTCAAGGCCTCCGAGTCCCTGAGGCCCCCTGCCCCGAGAGGAAACCCCCGCAAAGGAAGGAGGCGCGCCCCTGGGGGACCGGGGCGGGGTGCCGGCCGGCGGGGCAAGCGCCGGGGGGCACGGTCACCCCCGCCGGCGGTGGCGTGGGGGGGAGCCGCCGCAGGGGACCCTTGCCCGTGCCCTTGGCCCCACGCCCCCGCGCCCCCCGCTCGGCGCCGCCCAGCCAGGGGTCGGGGTCGGAGGGAGCGGGCGGGAGGGCCCGCGGGGTGGCGGCGGGGACTTACGCCGGTGCTGCGGTCGAGCGTCCCGCCGCTGGCCGCCGAGAGCTTGGTGGTGTTGAGGCCCACCAGCGAGGGCAGCGTCTGGGACATCCAGTTGGTGATCATGGCCATGGTGCTCAGCACAACCCCGATCTTGAGCAGCGGCACCGACATCGCGCCTCGAGTCGCCTCCTGCGCCCGCGCGCGCCGGCGCCGGCTCCGCGCCCCCGGGCAGCCTTCAGGCGGCGGGCACCGCGGCGGGCAGGGGCGCCCGGCCGAGTCCCCGCGCCCCTTCGGCCCGCCGCCGCCGCCCGCCCGCCGCCGCCGCCCCGCGCGCCCCGGCCATGGCTGCGCCGCCCCGGGCGCCGGGGACGGTGGCCGCTGCCCGCTGCCCGGTGTCCGCGGTGCCGCCGCCCCTCCGCGCTCCGCGCCTCGCCGCCGGCTCGGGCTCCGGCTCCGGCTCGGGCTCTGAGCGCCGCGCGGGCTGCGCGCGGGGGCCGCGGCCGGGAGGCGGGGACACGGCCGGGCGGCGGCCGACGCAATCTGCCCAGGAAATGGGTGGATTTTTCCTCTCCGCTCCGGCTCCCCGCCGCCCCCTGGCTGCTGGCAGCGAGGCCTGCAAACCCCAGTCGCCAAGGGGTTGAGATGGGTGTTCAGGGAGGAGAGCCGACCACAGCCCCCAAGTCCTAAAATCGCGGCGGCCTTAGCGTCCAGACTGGTGGCGCCGCTGCTCCCTCCCGGCGGCCAGACGGACTGAGCGAGGCCTGGGCACCCCTTTGGGACCCCCCTGGCCACCCCATCGCGCGCTCAGCCCTCGCCCTCGCTGCCCTGGACGTACTTGGGGGGTGGAGGCTCCACTCTCCCCGCCAACCCTGCCGCCCCGGCACTGGAGTCCAGCCGGGAAGGGGTCTCCAGCCCCAGCGCGGGGAGGGGAGGGGCGAGGAAAAGGGTGGAAAGGGGAAGGCTTTCTGGAATCCCCGGGGATGGGGGGGTGGGGGGTGGGGCAGGTGCTCTAAGGCCTCTGGGAGGAAAGGAGCCTCCTGGCAGGTGCAGCACCCACCAGTGTGGGCCCCTGGGTTGGGGTGGGAGGGGTCCGAGGGCAGGGCAGGAGCTGCGTTTAGGTTTGGGCTCAGGCATCTGGGCAGGAGAGCTGAAGGTGCCCGGCCCATGAGGAGTGTGGAGCTGGGCGGGGCCTTGGGGTGTGTGGTTGGGGGCAAGAGAGGAGCCTGAGTCCTGGGGCCCAAGTGGAGGGTCAGGGCAGCCTGGCTTAAGTCCCCAGCCCTCTGCGGCATCACGGCAGGACACGCGCACGTCTCCGAGGCACGGGGCTGACTGGGTCGACACCTGAACGCGGCTTTAGCATTTGCAGGAGCCTTTAGGGGATGAAGTTTCCGTCCGTCCTCAGTCCCTCCCACTAGGGGTCCCGGAAGTTTGGGAAGCATCCCCCAGATCACTCACCACACTCTTTTCTGCCTGGGTGAAAATAAATCTCCCTTCCTGAACCGGGATTGGAAGGATCCGGCCTTCCCGGGGGCCACCGAAGATGCACACCACCTTCCCAGGGCGTCTGTCTCTGTTTCATGCCCTTTGGGAGAGGGGACGATGACAGCCAGGATGGTCCTGGCCCGAGTGTCGGGTGTCCGGTGTGAGACCCCAACGAAGGGTTTCCTGATTTGTTTTCCCCAGGGGCACCAGGGAGTGCAGGTGGCCGGTTCCAACCGTTGGGGAAGGGCGCCACCTCCCAGTGTGAGCCGGTACTGCAGGCTCCGCGGCGAGCCCGCCCGCCCGGGCAGGTCACGCCAGGCCACACGCGCAGGCCGGGTGCGAGAGGCAGCATTCACGCGACTACCGGAGCTCAGCCTCCTTCCCCTGCCAGCGCGTGACCAGCAGATTCAGGGCCGCGAGCCACGCTGGCCCAGATCACTCACGCTCAAATCCCACTGCGGGCAGTGGCCGCTTCCTTGGCGGAAAGAATCTCCAGTCGAGCCCAACCCAGTCTACAGAACTCTCGGGCCGTGCATCTAGAAGCGGCAAGGGCTTGGATACAGCCTGCCGTGCAGCCCGGGACAGGAGCGACACCAACACGGGAGCCGATTCCTGGACACTCGCCATGGCCGGGCACCGAGCGTGAATGAAAACTCTCTTATTATTAGTGGCCAACACGCCGCTGCCAGAGAGAGGCGTCTCGGACGAGCCGCTCAGCACGGAGAACGCAGACTCAGGGCAGGCGGCCTGGGTTTGAGCCCTGGCTCTGCCACCAGCTGTGAGACCCCGGCCGAGGGGTTGGGCCTGCTGTGCCTCAGTTTGCCTATCTAGGAAACGGGCTCGCTAACAGTAACAGTAACCTCTCTCTCCGGGGTACCGTGAAGACGGGAGCGCGTTAGTGCGGGAGCGGGTTTGGCGCCCGGTAACGGTGCCTTTCCCGGTCACCCCGCTTGGCAGGAGACAGCACGCACTCGGGAGGCCCCTCCGCTGAGTGACCAGGGCTCAAGTGCACGGCAGGGCTGGGACTCGTGCCCCCGGGGACCCCTGCCGCCCCTCGTGACAGCTGCTGCTGTTGATAAGGATGCACAAGTGCTCAGAAGGTATTGCTGGACACGAAAGTAATCCCCCCCACCCAGAGCCCCATTCGAGGAGGTTGAGGGTCCAGATGGGCAGATAGAAAGAATTAAAAACAGGAAACGAAGGAAGTTTGAAGGGCACCACGTCCGTCGGGCTCCTCAACTGAGAAACCCAAGACCAGCTAGTTTGCGACGACGGGGCCGACGCTGCTCCGGGGAGCTCGGGGGGCAGGAGGACCCCGGGACCCACAAGCTGCTTCGGCTCCACCCGCCCGGGACCCCCTCTGACCCTCGACCCTCCTCGACTCTCCGCGCACGGGCACTGGGGGCCGGCCTGGGGACGTGAGCCCTGCAGCCATGCTGGGGAGCTGGGAGCGTTTGTGGCGTCCCCTGAGGCGTGGCTGGGAGGCCGTCTTTGTAAACATCGGGCTCTGGGTGACTCCCACGGGGTTTGCCAACTGTGGACGGTGCCTCGGAAGTGCTACAGCTGCCTAGGAGCCGAGCCGACCCTGGAGGTCAGAGAATTTGAGCGGGACTTGGGGCGACAGCTGGCTCGCACCCAGCCTGACGCCTGTCAGTCCCTCCTCACCACCTCTGCATCCCTTTCTGTGTTTATAAAGGCGCAAACAGAGGCACCATTCACATCCCTCCCTCCCAGAGGGCGTGTGTAGACAGAACAGGGGTGTGTGGTGGGTATAGCCCTGCTCCTGACCCACAGTGAGCCTGCACCCCTGCCGCCCTGCCCTGCACCCCTGCTGCCCTGTCCTGCACCATTGAGGCCCTGCCCTGCCCTACACCCCATGCCCTGCCCTACAGCCCTGTTGCCCTGCACCCCTATGCCCTACCCTGCACCCCTTCCACCCTGCCCTGCCTCCCTGCCCTGCACCCCTGCTGCCATGCCCTGCACCCCTGCCACCCTGCACCACTGATGCCCTGCCCTTTCCTACACCCCTATGCCCTGCCCTGTACCCCTGTGCCCTGCCCTGTACCCCTATGCCCTGTCCTGCACCCCTTCCACCCTGCCCTGCACCCCTGCCGCCCTGCCCTGCACCCCTATGCCCTTCCCTGCACTGCTGCTCTGACAAGCTGGACGTTGGAGGTTAAGTCACTTCTGACTCCTCTAATCCCAAACCAAAGTCCTCTCCAGGGACTGGAATCCATGAGTCAGTAGGAGAGACTCTTGCTTTTAATGCATTTGAAAGGGTCATCCGAGAAGCCTTGAGCAAGTGTAATTTGATTTAAGAGGCCACACAGTATTTCCGAAAGCAAACTGTGCATTGTTGAAGAGTGAGGCATTTGGATTAAAGGATCCTTGGCGTCGGCCAACCCCAAATGTTCCTGAGGAGGAATTTAAATCCCAATTTCCACACGGCTTCCTGGAAGCAAGGGCTCACTTACGCTCACCACTCTCAATAGCCACCGTAACACTAACTGAGCAGGTGCTGTGCCCCAGACGCCCTCACGCCAGCTGCATCATGTCCCTTGATCCTCGCGGCCGCCCATGGGCGATGCTCTTGCCGCGTCAGGCTCGGGAAGACGGCAAGACCTTCAAGGTCATGTGGGGAGCCGGCCGTCCCCAGGACCAAGCTGAAAAACGTGGCACACCTCTGCCTGTCAGACGTCACGGGGTCCGTCTGCTCCGGCCGCTATGACAAAACACTGCCGACTGGCAGCTTATGACAGCAGGCATTTGCCGCTCGTGGTATGGTCCAGCCCTGGGAGGTCCTGCCTCCCGGCTTGTGGCCCGCAAGGAGGCACGACGTCGGCGCATCTCCGTTCTGCAGACAGAGCACAGGTCCCCAGAGTAGGGACTCGCTCAGGTCTGGGCCTTGGCAAAGGGACAGCCCCAAAGAGCAAAGTTTGGATGCCCTTTTGCTGTGGAAAAGCATGCGCATTTTCCCAGGGCGCCTGGGTGGCTCAGTTAAATGGTGGACTCCTGGTTTTGGCTCAGGTCAAGATCTCACGGTTCGTGGGATCGAGCCCCCGTGTCGGGCTCTGCACAGCGAGGAGCCTGCTTGGGATTCTCTTTCCCTCTGTCTCTCTCTCTGCCCTTCCCCAGCTGGCACTTGCTCTAGCTCAAAATAAATAAACATTTAAAAAAAAATGTTTTTTAAATGTTTATTTATTCTCGAGAAACAGAGCATGAGCAGGGGAGGGGCAGAGAGAGAGGGAGACACTGAATCGGAAGCGGGCTCCAGGCTCGGAGCTGTCGGCACAGAGCCTGACTCGGGGCTCGAAATCACCGACCGTGAGATCATGACCTGAGCCAAAGTCGGACGCTCAACCGACGGAGCCCCCCAGGCGCCCCAATAGATAAAGTCTTTTGAAGAAGCATGCATATTTTTCTGAAGCTATCCGCACATAGCCAGGGTGGAGGAGAGAGGCAGGGCAGACAGAAATGGGAGAGGGTTAGGGGGGCCACGTGGGGCTACTCTGCTCCCTCATCCTGTGTGCACCCTTTCCATCACTCTCCTGCTGGGGAAGAACATTTCTGCAACAGCGAAAGGTCCGGTCTGGAGCCGGGCACCTTGGGACGTTTGTTAGCCCGGCTGCAGAGCAGAGAGCTGACCCATCCTGCTGCGAAGCCTCCTCCCGGGTCCCTTCCTTCCGCCGTCCATGCAAGTGGGCTCGAGGTCCTGCGGAGCTGGGACTCACGGTGTCTATTCCAACCCCCCGGGAAAGAGCAGCCACTTCCCCATGGGACAGTGCTCTGTGACCCGCAGCTGTCACCAGGGCCGCTTCTTCCCTCAGCCACGACGCCCCCTTCTAGCCCTCAGTCCCGATTCTTTGTCCTTCAGAGAGCTGACCGTTTGTGGCCCCTCCCCGCAGCCCCCCACACCCTCTGCTCCTCCTCTGGAAAGTTCCATGCTGCTTTCATAAACGTTGCCTCAGACTGGCTTGCATCCAGACCGGGAGGCCACGGCCACGTGTCCTCTCAGTCGCCCAACGGAAACGGGGTCCGCTTCTGGGAGTGGCGCTTTGGAGACCCTGGAAGGGACGGCCCTGCAGGCAGGTCACCCTCTGAGCTGAGCTCGTGGGTTTTGGGGGCCCCCTAGACATTACTGCTTCCTTTCGCCCATTAAGGGAAGTCACCATAACTGACTGAGGAGAGCAGTCTGGTTTCTGCTGAATTTAAGTCATTGATCCGGACACGGGTTCACGGATTCCAACATGGCTCAGAAGGCCAGGTCTGCAGGACCAGGGTGCTGCCCGATGCCCCTCCCTCCCAGAGCACACGCTCCGCCCCCAGCCCCGCCTCCAACAGATTAGAACTCTGCCTGATGGGGGGGGGGGGCCTCCGCCTCAGAAACCTTCCCAGCCAGCTCTACCAAAGGGAGGTGTCGTGTCTGGAGAAATCGAGTACCTGGATGCCACGTCCCCGCTCGATCGCGCCTGACTCTGCCCCTAGGCAGGGAACGGGAACTTTCCTGCACCTGGTGCGGCCGGCGCTCGGGGACTCACGTCTGAGAGCCGCGGATTGTTTCTGAAAGCCTGCCTCTGTTTCTTCTCCGGGACCTTGTTCGCTGTCAGATTTAGCACCAACACCCTGGGGTGCTGAGTCCGCTACTGATAATATTTATAAATATACCTCGGCTTCCTCTCCGACCCTCAGACACCCAAACCATCACTGAGAGCCAGAGGGAGTAACTTCGTGTCCTTCCGGAACCACCCATGAGAGCCATTTTGCACACTGGAGGAGTCACTGCCGTGAAGTCCAAGCTCCCGGAGGGCGTCGCGCCCGCTCCCTAAACCCGCAGGACCGGAGCGAGACGCTCTCTGTGAGCGCCACGCCCCGCACATCTGAATGGGGACGGAGCCAGGAGATGCGCCTCGGTGCGGCCACCCACTCTCCTCCTGGCCGCCAGATTGTAGATGTCGTTAAACCACGCACAAGGAGCACACAGGCCAAACCCCTGTGGCCAGGATCAGAGCAAGCGGGTTGGAAAGCTCGCGTCTTCCAACACTGCCCGAGAGCTAAGACGGCAGCTTCACCCCAGTCACTTGGCAGGTGTCCCAGGATGGAACCTGGGCACAGAGGAAGGGGGAGCTGCGTTTGCCAGAAGACCCCGAGCGGGGCCTGGTCCCTCCTCCCCAGCGCTGTCTGAATCAAGCCCAGAGCCGCACGGAGCTAAGTGTGTGTGTGTGTGTGTGTGTGTGTGTGTGTGTGTGTGTCCCTGCCCACTTCCTGGGCTCAGCCATCAAGCAGACGTAGAGCTCCCTCCCGGACCCCCATTTTGTTCCTGAGAGTGTGCACTCTCCAACGCCTGGCGGGTGGACACGGGGACTTGTTTGAGGCCACCCACCCTTCGCGGTGGGAAGGGCTCCGCAAGGTCAGGGTCATACCAGACGCTCCCGTGCCCTGCTGCCCCCCCTTCTAAAAGCCGAGCTGGCAGGTGGGAGCAGGCAGCGCACGGGGCCCCGCCGCGGGAGACGCGGGAGTCGACGGGCTGCCCAGGGGCGCCCCGCGAAGCTCGGGGGTCTGGAGCGTCGGCCCCAGGCGCCTCCCTGCTGGCTGCTCTGTGGCACCGAGCCTCCCCTCCGCGGTTCATGTGTTCACTCCGTCTTAACAGAAACACGAGCTCGGGTGTCTCAGGCGTCAGACGGACCTGGGAGCACACGGAGGGGTCTGTCACTTACACGCTGGGCCGCCAGGCGGGCTGCGTCATCTCCCCCAGCCTCGGTTTCCTAACTCTGAGGGTGGGGATACGGCACGGGGCTGCTGGCCTCGCCGCCTCCTGTTCCAGGCGACGCTCCTGGCGGGCAGCGTGGTGTCAGCCCCCTTGCTGGTGTCAGCCCCTGTTCCTCGTGTGTGTGTGTGTGGGGGGTCGCCCGAGAGGTGAAGGGACGGGTGTTTTCGGGTCCCACCTGCTGCCCCCTCCCTCAGCCCCAGCGGGAGCCGCACTGGCCAGCGGAAGTGGCCCTGCCGTGGCAAGGACCCTCAGGCTGCCGGCTTCGGGGTACGCAGGGCATCCTCGGTGCTTTTTTCCACCGCCGAAAATCGGTTCCTGTCCCTGTCAGCCCGGCTCACGGTTGCCATATGCGTCTAATTCAGTTTAGCTTGTAATTAGTTTTGTATCACTTTACACGGTGATGTTAATACTGATTACAGGGCCTGATAACTTTAGTAATAAACACAACCCAAGGCAGAAAATTACCTTTCTTTTTATCGGGGAAGGCTGAAGTCAGCGCGGGGAGGAGCACATTGCTTTCGGACTTGAAGCAGCCATCAGCGAGGACGATCTACAGCTTGATGCCCCCACCGCCCCCCCCCGGGTGTCACGGCGCCCTCCTGCCCGGAAGGCGGCCACTTGGGAATCCGGAGGGCTCCTCTCCGGTGGCCTACCAACCCGCCGGCCGCCTTACATGACGTGTGTCGTGAACTGACCGGTTTGGGACGGGACCCCGGTGCTCCCGAACCCCCACCCCGCCTCTGCTCGCACTCCAGCGTCCAGGGCACCCGTGGGGGAGTCCAGGTGAGTGGGGTCGTCGGCCCAAGGTTAGTCTAGAGCAGGCCGCACAACGGGGCTGTTGTAGTCTAGTTACATCGGCTCAGGGAGCGGGCTGGGTTTTCTACAGCGGGACCGGCGGGATCTCAGGAGGAGAGGACGGATTTGAAGTGATGGGTCCCGGTGGGATTCTGGGGGCTAACCCCCACGCCAGCTGCTCTGTGACACCCGCCCTGTCCGTCCACAGCACCCCCACCCCTCCCCAAAGGGGGCCGGGGTTTGCTCTCATCTGGGCTCCGGCTCCCGGCCCGGCCGTGCCAGCCACAGCGACAGCAGGCCACATTGTGCCTGCTCATTGTTCAGGGCCGGAAGGCCGTCACGGCTGTGCGCGTGGGGGGCTCACGTCCTTAAGAAAGGCCAAGCCCGGCCTGGGGCCCGCGGTAACAACAGAAGCTCTGCGTCTCTGTTGCAACAAATCCCATTCCTCCACACACCCTCCCTCCTGCCTTGGCCGGCCTCCGTGTAGCCCCTCCGCCCCCCTCCCTGCCTGCTCACGGCCAGACGCTCGAGCAGCCTCAGGACCGATGCCGCCACCTTCCCCGACGCTCAGCCCTGCTCCGACGCCAGAGCCCTGGGCCCACACGGTCTCCTGCCCCTTGCAAAGCCTCGGGACCCACCAAGCCTGTCGGCCCAGATGCCAGACCACAGGGCTCGGACGTATCCGCGCCCTGAGCCCAGGTCTGACTGCGCTAAACCCGACCAGCTGGCGTCCGAGAACAGCACGAGACGGGGAGGGCGAGTTAGCGGCCGAGCAGGACAGGGTCTGTGTGAGGCCACCTCTTCCAGAGTCATCCGGTTACGAAAAGGCGGACGTGCAGGCTGAGAGGTTAAGAGCTTCCCTCAAGGTCACCTCGATGGCGCCTGGTGGGATTGGGGTATGAGCGCGGGCAGCTGGGGTCAAGGTTGTTGCTACAGAGCCCCCACTCATTTCACACCTTCATATGCAGGCAGCATGCTTCTATCGGTGGACCAGGTAGGCCTGGAGCCCAGGAGGCCCCACAGCCTGACTCCCCCAAGAGGGAGGGGGCGGCTCCCCCGTGCCCCGCTGGGACACTCCCAAAATCCTTCCCAGGAAGCACGAAGCACCAGCCTTTCTTTGGAAATCACGGAATAAGGCCAAGAAAGGCCTGTCTGTCTGAGGACAAGCTTCACCTGGACCCACTGGCCTGGCACGTAGTAGGCCGTCCGTCACTGGTTGGCACTCGGTGGCGCGGCTCATCATCCGTGAACTGTCGGGAAAACAGGTGACTCGGCCACGCGCTCCTCTCCCCCGCCCGGCCGCGAGCACCCTTCAAGCAGCGCGGGTACCAGCCCCACGTTCCTGACTCGCTCCCGCTTCAACGCGGGCTAACCCGCGAACGCAGCGGCCCTGGAGCCCTGTGGGCACGTCCCTGGAAAGGCCTCGAAGGGGGGTGTGTGTGGCCATGGGGGCCACTTACAGAAAGTGGGAGAGAAACGGAGGGGGGGTGTGGGGGGGAGACAGACACCTCGCGGCTCAGCCGCCGGTGCTCGGCCCGCCCTCTGTTTGCTTATCTCGGCCACTGACGAGTGCACTTGGCTTTGCTCATGACACCTGGCTGCCTAGGGCTGGATTACTTTGGGATCAAGAGAGCAAGACTTCGGAGCATGGTTGTGCCAGTAGTTCTCAGACTGACCGCAGCCCAGCCCCGGCCCACACCTGCTCCCCACTCCACTCCCCGCCTCACAGGTTACTGGTGGCCACTCTCTGACCCTTCACAGGCTGGGAACAACCGGGAGCGAGCTTACCTGGTTGAGCCTTTGTTCTAAGATCCCGCCGGGATACGGGACGATCGGCCTCCCACAGGGGACTCTCTAACCTCCCAGGGAGGGAGGGGCCGGGCCTCCTGGCTGCACCGAGGGACACAGTCCCTTGAGACATCCCACAGCTCAGCCTCAGAAAACATCAGCCCCCGTGGCTGGCCCAGGGGAGGGCGCGGTCATGGGGCGCTGGCCTGGGTCCTGAAGGGGACCCGGAAGCAGGAGGAGGAGGAGGAGGTGTGCCTGCACAGGGCTTGGCTGACACCCCCCGGGGGCCGGAACCGGCAGCGTGGCCGGGCAGACGCCTTCGCCACCGAGACAGAGCTTCCAGCTGAAGTCGGACCGAAAGTTTCTTCCAAGAACAGGGGATCTTTACACAGACCTGGGGAGGAGACCTCTCGAGGAAAAGCCTGCGTGGTCTGGGAATGGAGACTCGGGGTGCCTGGAAGCGAGGAGGCCGTTAAGGCTCGGAGGGCGCTGGGGGCGGCCACGTCCAGGGCCACGGACAACCAGCATTCTCTCTCCCAAAACGTCTAAATAAGGCACACGCTACTCACTACCTGCCTGGCTGCCCACGTGTGCTCCCGTCTGTGGAGTGTAATTGTGTGAGTGTGCACGTGCGTGCGCGTGTGCAACTGTCCATGCTACACCAGCCTGGCCTCGGCCAGGCTCTCCCCACCGCCGAGGAAACTTCTCTCCCGGAGACCACGAGGCACCTCTCTAGGGGACCCGACCGCCCGATGGCACCGGGGCAGGGGTCTCTGAGGGCGGCTGGGACAGGACCCTCGCGACGCCAGGGTGGGGGCTGCGTCTCCCGGGCAGAGCCAGGGAGCCGGCAAGGGCTTCAAGGCAGAACAAGGGAAGACTGTTCCAGAGCCTTCTCTTCCGTGATCCTCCTCTTGCCCTCTCTTCTCTCTTTGTTTCCTCTTTTCTCCTGAGATGGAGGGAGGCGGAGGGAGGGAGGGAGGGTCAGGGGCCGCTGGGGGCTTGCGGCAAGGTGCTGGCGGCCCCGTCCGCCCCCTGGACCCGCAGCTCCAAAGGGCCAGTGTCTCCAGCTCCGAGCGTGGCACGGCGGCACCATCGAAAGGGCATTTTAATGTCACCCCCGAGCAGCCCGGCTCCTGAAGCTGGCAGCGTCTTCCCAGCACCCCGCTGCCAAGGAGACACCCCCATTCCAGCGCTCCCAGACAGCCCTCTCCTCCTCCCAGACCTGCCAGCTCCGAAACGGATTTTTAAGATGGAGAATACCAGCCAGAGACGGGCTTTCTATTGATACATTGCTCGGGGGGGGGGCAAGCGAGCCCGCTTCAAACGCCCAGCGGTCCCCACACGCGCACACGGCCCTCGCTTGGCACTCACGCTTCACGCCGCGCATGTGGCCACAACCCCCCAAGCCTCCACACTGAGTGCACAATGCGCCCAGCCCTGCTCCCGCCGCCTGTCCTTCCCGGTCTGGCCTCGGAGGCACAATTGCCACCCCCTGCTCGGGGGAGCCCCAAGGGCAGCGTTACACCCAAAGGCAGAGACACAGGAGGCTCCAGAGTAGGGGGGTGGGGGTGGGGGGTGGGACTCAGAGCTTGGGCTGGAAATGCCAGGAGCTCGGACACCCTGCTCTGTCTCCCCCGCCCCGGGTGCCACCATGCCGCCCTCTGAACTTCTCAGGGCGGTGGGAGGCTGGGGGTCCTAGGCGAGAGGGGCACCCCCTCCCCCCGCGGCGCTGGGCCGGCGCTGGGGGTTCCGCGGGTGGGGGCGCACGGCGGCGGTCTCCGTCGGCCTGCACCCCTCCCTCCCAGCCGGGTGCGCGGCGCTCCGGCCCCCTCCCCACCCGGGCGCGGAGCTGGGAGCCGCTCCCCGACTTGGCCGGCCCCGCGCTGGGCGGACGCCGCGCTCCCTCGCTCGCAAGGAGGAAAATGGCGTTGGACGCACGTACTTGAGTGAGTTCGGTGCCCATCAGGACGAGGAAGAGGAGGCTGAGGAGCTTCCGGGCCGGTTGCATGTCTGGCTGCCACCGCCGCCGTCCTGGTATATGCAGGAGCCCCGGTGCTGGCGCCGGCGCTGCGTGGACGCGGACGCGGACGCGCTCCCGGCTCTGCTGGCCCCGCGCCTTCAGCACCCGGAGCCTCCGCTCTGCATGGCGAGCGCGTCCTGCGCGCTGTCCCCGCTGTCCCCGGGCGGGCGGGGCGCGGCCCTCCGCGGCCCCTCCTCCCGCGCTCCCCCCCACCCCCCTCCCCGCACGGGCGCGCCTGGGCGGGGGGTGCCAAAAGTTTGCGAGGAAGGAGGCCGGGTGGCGCAGAGGGACCCGCGCGCCACGCTCGCGCGCGGGAGTGGGGAGGGCGGCGGCGGGGAAGCAGGCTGGGACAGGATGTGACATCAAAAAGGCGGGGGAAATTTAACTCGGACAGAAGAGTCCATCCTGGCTGGCGGCAGCTGCGGGAGGCCCTGGACCCCCTGGGGTTGGGATGGGAAAGGCAGAGTGGGGGTGGGGGGCCTGGCCGCTGGGGGAGGATCTGCAGGCGGGCTTCACATCTCCGGGAGGGACAGAGATGGCAGCTGAACATGCCCTTGGGGGTCACCTTTTAATGAGACAGAGCAACGCTCAGACCCAGGAAGGATGTCCCGGGGTGGGAGTGCCGGCTGGGGACAGAGACTGCAAGCAGGGCGACCAGGGCTCAGGCCTGTCGGCCCGGGGTGATCAGTGTGGGGGTGCAAGGGGAACGGAACCTGTGCTGGGGCCCCTGTCCCATTGGGTGTGGCGGTGAGGACGTGTCCTTGTGTTCACGGTTGTGTGCGGGGCGGGGGAGTGGGGGGCACACGCGCTGTAAGGGTCCCCGGGAGTCTGCCTTGTGTTCCTCCTTGTCCTTTTACATGTGTTCCCGCGGAATTTACGAGTCCCAGACCAGGGCGGCTGGTCCTGGGTGCCACATTTTCCATTTAAACGCTCCCTTCTGTGGAGGAGAGTCTCCAGGCACCTGTTTTCTGGGAAGTGAAGGTGGCCACAGGAGTTTAGAGGCGTCTGTCTGGTCTCTGTCCCGTTGCTTAGTGGTCAGCCTTTTGGAAATAAACTCTGTGAAGGAGGCTCCAGGCCCGAGAATCCCAGAATACAGAGCGGCTGGGAGTGGTCCGGTCCCATCTTCCCACATCGCAGAGGGGGACAGTGGTGGGGGGCAACTGATGTGTCACCCAGCAAGGTCCAGAGCAGGGGTGAGCAGGGATGAGCGGGGACTCCCAGCCTGTCCCCGTGCAGCCCCCTGACGGAGGAGGCACCCTGTGGGCACCGGCTCAGGAGCTGGGCTCGTGCACCTTGGGAAGAGAAGGTGGGGGAGGGGCTGTGCCCCCTGGGCCCTGGTGAGAGCTCCTGGGGTAGGTCGTCCGGCAGGGTGGGCCCGAGTACCCAGAGGAGGTGGCCTTGGGAGAAGATGTGAGGCGAGGTGAGGCCCTGGGGGCTCTTTGTTCTCTCAGCCCCTCTTCGGCTCTCATTGGCCTGAGAGTGAAAGCGAGCTGTTTGTGAGCCCCTGGCCCCTCCGCTCCCTGGAAGGCTGAGAGAGGCTGCAGGGGTGGGGGGTGGAGAGAAGGCTGCTCGGGGAGCTGGAGGGGCCGGTGTCTTGTCCTGGCCCTTCCAGGGGGAGGCTCTCCGAGGCTCAGTTTCCACTCCTGTAGAATGGGAATGAAAGATGCTCGTACCAGGGCCTCCTAAGCGCAGTCAGTTAAGCGTCTGACTTCGGCTCAGGTCATGATCTCACGGTTTGTGGGTTCGAGCCCCGTGTCGGGCTCTGTGCTGACAGCTCAGAGCCTGGAGCCTGCTTCGGATTCTGTGTCTCCCTCTCTGTCTGCCCCTCGCCTGCTCATGCTCTCTCTCTCTCTCTCTCTCTCTCTCCCTCTCAAAAGTTAATAAACATTAAAAAAAAAACAACCTTTAGTAAACTCGGAAGGACTAGGGGGAGGCTCTGAGAGTTCACCCAGCACCCTCCGTGCCCTGGGCGTACTGCCTGAGCGTCCCCTTCAACCTCCGTGTCAATGCCCTGGGGCTGCTGCCGGTGTCCTCGTGTGCGGAAGAGGTCAGGGGCTCAGGACACGGTCGCGGGTCAGGGATGTGAGCTCCAGTCCTGGGGCTTTTCTTCCTGTGGAACAGAGAGGCTAGGCTGTGTGGATTTCCTCAAGTAGACTGAGACCTAAGGTCTGACTTGAGCAGGAATTGTTTTTATTTTCAAAACTACACAACTCTAATGACCCAGCAAGTCCACCATGGGGTGTGCTCAAAGGGATGGAAAGCTGAGTCTGGAACAGATATGTCTACACCCAAGCTCACCACAGCATTGTGCACAATGGCCAAGAAATGGAAACAACTCAGCGACAGAGGGTGGATCAACAAGGTAGTATATTGGGTGCCGGCATATTAATCGGCTTTTCAAAGGGAGGGGGGAGCGCCTGGGTGGCTCAGTTGGTCCAGTGTCCAGTGTTCGACTCGGGTCATGATCCCAGGGTCATGGGATCGAACCCTGTGTCTGGCTCCGTGCTGAGCATGAAGCCTTCTTGAGCTTCTCTCTCTCTCTCTCTCTCTCTCTCTCTCTCTCTCTCTCTGTCTCTCAAACAAAAATTTTTAAAAGGGAGGGGATTCTGACCTGGGCTTGCGGGTGAGCCCAGAGGACACAGTGCCAAGAGAGGTAAGCCAGACCCAGAAGGACGACCCTGTGGGATCCACTCCCACGAGGCCCAAGAGGAATCAGGCCGTAGAGACAGAAGGCAGAGCAGAGGCCGCCCGGGGCCGAGGGATGGACGGCGGGGAGTAATGACTTATGGGGACACAATTTCTGTGTGGGGTGATGAACAAGTTCCAGAACTGGAAAAAGGTAACGGCTGTGCGACATCATGTATGGGATTAACGCCACCGAGTTGGACACGTGAAAATGGTGAAGGGTCGACACACACACGGCTTTGAAAATAACGATGCAATCTACCAAAAACCCGTCGAATCACACGCTTCCCTGGGTGAATTGTACACTACGTGCAGTACATCTGGGTAAAGCAGGTTTTTTAAGATGACACGCTGATCAGAACAACAACAGAAGCCGATGCCCAGAACCGCCAGTGTCGTCCCCGGGGGCGGCCGTCCGCCTGTGTGGGTGTGCCAACGCCAAGCGCCGACCCGCCAGCGGGGTGCGGGCCACGGCGAGGGAAACGCCCGGGACCGTGCCGGGCACACGCGCACACGCTCAGCGGCTGGACACAAGCAGGAGGGATAAGCAGGCACCGATGCGTAAGGATGAGATCATCCCCCACATGCTCTGCAGCCTGGAGGTATCAGATCGGACCTGAACTTGACAGAAGGCTGAGACCAAAGTGGAACAGAAGAAACTGGGAACTGGAAGCTCGCTCATCACCGTCCGAGTACATGTGTCCCGGAAGGACCTGCTAATCGGGAGAGAGAGAGAGAGAGAGAAATCCCTGTTAGCTGTTGGGTTGGACGTGTTTCTACCCCACGTTGCCATTGTGACCCCATCGGACGCATCCTGGTTTTATAATATTTCTGTTGACTCTGGCATCAAAGCCCCCTTGTGACCTGGTCCTAGCTCTGTTTTTTTTTTTTAATATTTACTTATTTTATTGGGGTGGTGGGGGGGGGGAGAGATCGCATGTGCCTGGGAGAGGGACAGAGAGAGAGGGAGAGAGAATCCCAAGCAGGCTCTGTGCTGTCAGTGCAGAGCCAGACCCGGAGCTCGAACCCACGAACCTGAGCTGAAATGAAGAGTCGACACGTAACCGACCGAGCCACCCAGGCGCTCCCTGGGCTTCTCCCTTTGACTCTCCCCTTCGGGGCTGAAGTCAGGTGCAGGGTGGCCACAGCCAGCGGCGCTGTCACACGTCTCCATGCCGACT
Source organism: Felis catus (assembly GCF_018350175.1). NCBI lineage: Eukaryota > Metazoa > Chordata > Mammalia > Carnivora > Felidae > Felis > Felis catus. Next base: position 93,492,145 of record NC_058380.1, read on the forward strand.
GGCGTAGACTCTAGTCTTCCCTCCAACCCACTTGGGAATCGGGGAGCCTCAGAGCCGTGGCTCCAGGTGGAGGTGGGTGCGGAGCCTGGCGCCAAGGACCCTGCCCCTTCACACCAGCCGGGAGCCCAGGGGATGTGGTGCCGTGGGGGCGCCACTCTGCTCCTTGGCGGGTGCGGTGGGATCCAGGTACCTCCCCCTCCGCTGCTGTCCTCCCCATGGAACTGGCACCACCAGCGAGAGCCTGCCGAGCTCCTGCCGAGACCCCCTCGGGAAGGCGAATCGATACGCTTCGCGCTCCTTTAAGACAAGCCTCCTTCTGCTCATTACAATGTGACAGAGTGGTTGCCAAGGCAACGGCACTAACTCTCCCCTCTCCTCTCTGCGAATTTCCTAGCAAATGGGGCTGCACCCACGCAAGGTGTCGGCCGCCTGTGCTCAGAGCGGGCAGGCCGCCCGGCTTCGCCTTCATCCGGGCACGGAGCTGAGGGCCCACCGTTCCTTCCCAGCCCCTCCGGGCCCTCGATGGCTTTGCTTCATCTGACTCCGGGGAGTGACAGGTGTTGACCGAGAGCCTGCTATGTGACAGGCGGGCCAGACCCACGGCCTCCCCGGGGTGTGGTCACCGGGCCCTGAGCCACAGTCACGGGCTCTCACCCACCGCCCAGGGCCGGCTTCCCTCGCCAGTTGCTGGCCTTTGGGGAGGAAAGGGGCCTGGCCCTTCAGGACCACCCGGCCTCCCTCCTGGACTGGGTGTCCTGTCACCGGGAAGACGCCGGTCACGGCAGCACAGACCACACTGCCACCACCATCCCTGGCCCTGCTGGGTGTCTGGCCTGTGCTAAGGGCTTCAGTGTGCCTGCCACGGAGTCCCCGGGGCCTCGTGGGGGTGTGATGCTCCTGCCCTTGTCACTGTCTCTCAGCAGAGCCCCTGCCCCAGTCCAGCCGGGGTTCCGGGGACCACCCTGGGGCCGCTCTCCGTCTCCGGGAAGGGCAAACGAGCGGCCTTCCACCGGGGAGCTCCTGTCCCACCCGTGCTGGACCGGATCGTGCACAGCACAGCCTCGCCGCAGGAGCGTGCTTGGAGGGCGCGGGAGAGGTGCGGCCAGGGTCCGCGAGGCCTGTGGCCACCGAGGCAAAGGCCTCTGACCCTTTTTCCATCTCGCTGCTGCAGCTCAGAGACGGTTTGCTTCAGATCTGTGTGGAGTCACTTTGCCTTTCTGTTGTCCCTTTCGTGATGACTAGGACCTCTGGTAAATGCGGAGCAGACGAGGGGACAGCCGCGTCCTTGCCCCGTGCCCAGCCTTACGGAGACGGCATTCGCCACAGCGAGGATGCTGACGCCGTTTAGCGTCAACCGAGAGAACAGGAAGCTCTGCGATAAGAACAGGAGCGCTGCTTTGGGGTCGCGGAATTGGGTCTGGGGAGCCGCCGCCTGGTGTCCCCCCCGGCGGCAGAAGCCAGGGGTCCCTGATCGGTGAACTGCCGACGTCGGTAGGAAAGGCACACAGGCGGTCTCCCAAAGAGACGCCTGGAGACAGAATGCCCTTCCACGGCCCGCTGGTCTCGCAGTGTGCTGCGTCACCGCCTGGGAAACCATCTTTGGCGGGATGTCCCGTTTTTCATCAAGAGCACAGAGGAGCACAGAGGCTGCAGTCTCGTGTTCGGTAGTTCAGTCCCCGTCCCCCAAACACGATGAAGACTTGGTCCCAACATAGAGCCTCACGCGCGCGGAGGTTTTCCGCAGGTTCACAGAGCCTCCCTCTCGGTTCTCTTTATCCTTCGTTGGCCGAGGGTTTTATTACGATTGGAAATTTAATTCTGTCCAGGAATTTTTTTCTGTGTCCACTGAAAGGAGCATCTGGTTGGTTTTCCTCCTTTATACCGTTAATACGGGTCAACTGCATGAACTGATTTTCAAATGTTAAACCGTCCTTGCTTTCCGAGAGAAGCCCTCCTTGGTCGTAACGCATCGCCCCTTCTCCGTGTTGCTGGCTTTTCTGCGCAGTTCTTATGCATCCATGTCCCTGAGGAGTGCTGGTTTTCAGTTGTTGTTTGTTTTGCCGGCCTCGTACAAGTTGGGAAGGACCCTCTTCTCCGTTACGGACAGGGTTTGCGAAATCTGACGTCACTTCTTCGACAGTTTGTTAGAATTCACCAGTGAGACCGTCAGGGCCTTGAATTTTCCCGGTGGGAAGGTTTGTTTGTTTTTAATTTAAAAGCTCATTAAAAAAAAAAAAAAAGCTGTAGAGATACACAGACTTTCTCTTTCCTCTAGTGCGAATTTTGGCAACAGGTATCTTCCAAGGGATTTGTCCCGTGAACCAGAGTTGTCAAAGCATCAGCGTAAAGTTATGAGTGAAACTCTCATCAGATTTTTAATGTTGTTGAATGTATTGGCATGAAGGTATTTGTAACACTTTCTTGTGTTCTTAAGATCGGAAATAGCAATTTTTAAAAAATTTTTTAAAAATTTATTTATTTTGGAGACGGAGCATGAATGGGGGAGGGGCAGAGAGAGAGGGAGACACGGAACTCGAAGCAAGCTCCAGGATCTGAGCTGTCAGCACAGAGCCCGACCTGGGGCTCGAACTCACGGACTATGAGATCATGACCTGAGCCGAAGTCGGACGCTCAACCGACTGAGCCACCCAGGCGCCCCTGAAATAGCAATTTTTTGACTGCTATATTGATCGTTTGTGTTTTTCTTGTTTTTTGTTTTTTGTTTTTTTTTCCCTCGGTCAGTCTGGCTCCGAGTTGGTCAACTGTGTGATCTTTTCAAAGAATCAGCGACTGGCTTTGTCCGCATTTTCTGGTTTTTGTTGGTTCCCTGTTTCTCTGGTATCTTTTCTTATCTATATTCTTTTCTCCAATCCACCTGGTTTGAGTTGATGTTTTTTTTTTTAATCTTGAGTTAGAAACTTTGGTGTTTGATTTTGGAACTTTATTCATTTCTGACAGAAGCCACTTAAAGCTATGGATTTCCCTCTACACCTGGCTTTAACTGCACCCCATAAACTGTCACCTGTTGTGTTTCCGTTATCCCCTTGGGGTGAAGTAGTCTCTAATTTCCGTGGTGATGTCCTCCTTGAGCACGCGTTACTTAGATGTTGTTGGCATCCATACGTTTGGGGGTTTCCTAGGTCTCTCACTGTTGATTCCTGGTTTAATTGCTCGGTGGCCAGAGAGCACACTCTGTCTGACTTCGATTCTTTCACACTTAAGTGTATTTGCTCCGTGGCTCAGAATGTGGTCCGTCTGGTGAGCAGACCATCTGCACTTTGGAAGAATGTGCATCTTTTAGTTGTTGGGTTTAGTGTTCGATATCAATTTTGTCAAGGTGATGGATGATGTTTTTCAGGTCCTCTGTGTTTCTATTGACTTCTCTCTCCAGCCCTTTTGCTGTTACAACTAAGGACTTGCTTTCTTCTTTCAGTTCTACCCAATGTTTCATGTACTCTGAGGCTCTGTTTGTGCTTGTTTCCTTGTCCTGGTGAATGGACCCTCTTATCTTCATGAAATGTATGTCTTTATCTTTGGCAACATTCTGTGTCTTGGAAGTTATTGTATTTGATGTGATTAAATCCACCTTAGCTTCTTTTTTTTTTTTAATTTTTTAACGTTTATTTATTTTTGAGAGAGAGACAGAGACAGAGCATGAGCAGGGGAGGGGCAGAGAGAGAGAGAGAGAGAGAGAGAGGGAGACACAGAATCGGATGCAGGCTCCAGGCTCTGAGCCGTCAGCACAGAGCCCGACGCGGAGCTCGAACTCACCAGTGGTGAGATCATGACCTGAGCTGAAGTCGGACGCTCAACCGACTGAGCCACCCAGGCGCCCCAAAGCCACCTTAACTTCTTACCCTTACTGTCTGCATGGTGTATGCGTTCCATCCATTCACGTTCAACCTGTTTTGTCTTCATACTCAAGGTGCTTCTGTTGCAGACAGTAGGAAGCCGGGTCTCGTTTTGCATTTTATCCATTCGATGACCTCTGCCTTTTTAATTGGATTACTTATTCTATCAATGTTTAGGTGTGTTGTTTCGTACGTATTTTTTCCTCTTTTTGTCTGTTACTGCTCTCGTACTTTCTTACCTCCTTTTGGGTTACGTGACTGTTTTTACAAATAATTCCGCCATGATCTGTGTCTTGACTTTTAAGTGACACATCCTTGTGTCGTGATTTTGGGGGTTATTCTCGGGGTACAGCACTCACTCCCCAATTTTTCAGTCCACCTGGTTAATGCTGTGCCCCTTCAGCCCAGAAGGGTGTTCACACCCTGATCCTTCGTGGGCTCGTCATCAAATGTGTTACTTCACACGCGTGATAAACCCCCAAGACAAGGTCTGCTTTTTGCTGTAGGCAGTCTTAGGTGTTTCCAAGAAATTAGAGGGGAAAGGCTCACTTTCTATTTTCCGATGCTCTTTGTTCATTCTTGAAGACCCACGTTTCCACGTGGTGTCATTTTCCTCGGCCCGAGGGAGCCCCTTTACATTTCTTGCGCCATAGGGTCCTAGAGGAGGATTCTCTCGGTTCTCCTTCAGCGGGAACATGTTTATTCATTGTTGAGGAGACTGCTTTCGCTGGACGTAAAATTCTTGGCCGAGAAGGTTTTCCCTCAGCACTTGTGGATCGCTAAGATGCTACTCTTTCTCACGGTGGTTTTCTCTCTCTTCGTCACGTCGGGCGATTTCCATCGTCCAGTCTGTATTCTACTTCACTGCGTCTCTCCTCCATCATCTCCAATCTGCTAATTAAGCCCCGCAGGTAAATTTTTTCATTCATGATACTTTATTTTTCACTGCTAGAGTTTCCAGGTGGATGCTTTTGACGTTTTCTGCTTGATTTTCTGTCTCTCCATTGACGGTGAGGCCGTGTTCCCTTCCTTCGCGGAGCATAGTAGCGTTGGGTTTATCTCAGGTTGTTCTCCCTTGCAAGGGTGTCACTCTCCTCACGACTCGGTTGTGCAACCCTTCTGGACACTACTGCTTTCTTACGGGACTCTGGATTCTGTGACATCGCTCCAGCTTACCTGGATGGGCGCGGGCAGCACAGTCGGCCACACCTGCGAATGGCAGGGGTGCAAATCTCGGCTCCGTCAGCTTCCCCTCTGCCCGGTGCACGTGGCTTCGGGGGCCCACCCAGGGCGCCAGCGTTCACGGAAGCTTTGGGGGAGAAGATTGGCTTGTTAGGTAATCTACACCGGAAATGGAACCCTGGAAGCCACTTTTTACTTGTCGACGTGTTTACCAGCCAGAGGGGTGGGGAGGAGAGTTCATCGTGTGCTCAGATGTAGCTCGTCCCGGGCCCTTATGTGGAACGGGCCCACCTTCGCCTCTCCCCTCTCCCCTCTCCTCTGGCATTTTGTTGCTGGCCCGCATGAGTGACCAGGTGGCACTTGGAATATTCCGCCTGGAGACTCCTGGAGGTCGTTGAGCGTATTTCTGATTTTCCACCGAACCACGGGCACCGCACTGGTCCCAGACTTCTGCCCGGGCGTCACAAAGACCGCGCGGCATCCACTGACCTCCCACGCCCTGGCCGCCGGCACTCTATGGCCCACGAGGTTCTCGCGAGCTTCCCACCCCTGCCGCCCCCTCTTGCCACCTGGTACCAAAGCTGACCTCCTATGTGTCAGGTCTGAGTTTTGGCCGCCCTGTCCGTGAGCCACACTCTGCCCCACGCTTACCGCGCGTGACGTCACCCCAACCCGGGGCTTGCACAGCATCGTTGTTTACCCTGCGCACACAGCTGCCATTTTAGCAGGGCTCCGGAGGGACAGCTTGTGTCTGCCCCAGAGAGCGTCGGCTGGGGTGGCCTGAGGGCCGGGGAAGACGCGAGCGCCGGGGCTGGACTCACCGGAGCCCTTGTCCCTCGCACGCGGGCCACTGATGCTGGCTGTCTGCCGGAGCCCCGCGCGTGGCCTCCCCGTGTGGCTGCTTCCTCCCAGTATGGCGGCAAGTGCCAGGGGAGGCCACCCCAGAGAAGAAGGTGGGAGGAAGGGCGTGGCATCTTCGTGGCCTGGCCTCGCGTCCTCTGCACCCTCTCGGTTGAGGTGCCCAGGTCTAAGGAGAGGGGACACCGGCCTGGCTGCGAGATGATTGCACGGCCGCCGTCTCAGTCTGGAAAGAGCACAGGAGATGGGATGTAGGAGGTGATCTCATCCGGCAGATCATCTGCCACAGAGATTCTCTGACGAGTGAGGGAATGTTAATAATTATTGATGAATAAGGAGCTCTTCCGTCTGCCGCTTTAAAGAGCTCGGGGTGGACTGTGCAAAAACACTCGTTTGTCCAAACAAATCTTCTATTTGCAGGGTCCGCCAGGCGCCCCTCAAGGTTCCTGGTCTCCAACGGCCAGTCGCAACCCGTTCTTACATGACACAGGGCTTGCATCGCGATCCTCGTGGGCCAGGCCCCTCGAGAGGGTTTCACGGGTGTTCCCTCATCTAGTCCTGTGCCTTCTGAGGACCACATGCTCGTTCCGCGGGTGATGTCTGCACATCGTGTGGCAGGCGATGGGCGACCACACGTCACTAGGGATCCTTCTGCCCGGCCCCGGCGTCTGGGTCACCACGCTCCTTTTCCCTCGCGGTCCTGAGGGTCTGCACTCCTGGCGAGCTGATGACCCAAAGTGTGCAGGACCCAGTACGCCAGGCCCAGATCATGGTCGGAGCCGGGGACGGTCCGAGGGAAGGCCTGTCTTAAATCTGCCGTGGGAGGCGAGGGCTCGGGGCGGGCGGAACAGGGTCCGTGGGAAGGCAGAGCAGGGGAGTCGGGTGGGAGGGGCATTTAGCTGAACGTGTCTGGACGATTCTTTCCGGATCTGTATCCTGCTCTGGACCACAACCAGAGAGACCTGGGTCTTCTCGTGTCCGCTGCGACGGGAGGGCAGCTTGTTTCCATGAGCTCAGTGCTGGGCCAGTGCCTGGGGTCCGGAGCAGGTGCCGAACCGCCGAGCATGCGTCGAGGGATGTCTGTGATGGTCCCACAGGCTCCTCCAACGCAGCAGGGGCCGGGTCAGCGCTGACCCGGAGCACCGTCTCTCTCATCCTGCCCGTCCAGAGACCAAGACCCGGGCGGAGTCCTCGATCACCGGGCACGGTCACTGGAGCCCCTGCGGCGCCCTGCACCCCTCTCCGTCCCCCGCCCCGGTGTGTGGCCGCCTGGAAGGGGTCTTCCTTCCACACCGGTTTGCACAGCTTGCTTGTTACTTCAGAACCCCGTCCCGCACTCCGTGCGCCCAAGGTCAGGGTCACCCTCCACACCCGGACCTGATCGCGGCCGGTGTCCCGGAGTGAATGAGAGACACCCCCTTCCTCCGCAGGGAAGGGATTGGCCCCGTGGCCGGGGCTCTGTCAACAAAAATGTGCCTGCGGAAGGATGTCCCACGGGGTCTGGCGGCCACCCCTCCACGCATCACGCCCGCATCGCCCGCCGCACCGTGACTGCTGATCCGGGACAGAGGGCTTCCCGCTTTCTGGTCTCGGGGCCCCCGCTCAGCTTTTGGCTTTGCGCCTGAGCGGGGAAGTAGGGGGGCGGGGACTGCAGATGGCGGGGCCACACGGCGCCAGGCAGTGAGGCCGCAAGGACCGTGGCAGACTGCGGCGCCCCTTGAGTATTGCGTCGTGCCGATGATCTGTTACGGACGTGATGTGGAGGCGGGGCTTGGGGCGGGGACTGACTTATTCCTGGGAAAAGGGACAGAATTAGCAGGACCCCCCCACCGTGATTCCGCCCAGGCCTGAGGGCAGCCGAGGTGGGGCCATCCAGGCTCCCTTCTGCAAGCAGCCGCCTTACTGTTTCCAGGGCCCCCCGCCCCCACCGTTCCCGGGCCCACGTCCGCGGCGGACGGCTGGCTTCTGCAACAGACTGTGTCCGGTCACGGAGGAGCCGTATCGATTGAACAGCTGAATCGTCCCAGCAGGTGCGGCTCAATCTAGCCCCATTTTCTGCAACACGGGGGGAGGATTCATTCCCTCGGCGGACGGCGCTGTGTAAACGGCCGCCGCGTTTGTAGGTCGGAGGCCTCTCCTCCCTGTCCTGCCCCTCGGAGCCCCCTGCCCTGCAAACGGCGGAGAAAATTGATGTGTGAACTGCCCACCCGGGCACATTGGGGGGTGTGGAGAGAGGAAGGGAGACAGACGTTCGTCACTCAGCCAAATTCCTCTTGAAATCGAGTCTTCGGAGAGGAGCGCGGAGCCGGGAGCCGTCACGCGGGGTCAGGGATGCGAGGGCCTCGGCCAAGCTGGCGTCCCGGGCCAAGGGCCCTTCTCAGGGAGGACCCGTGTTGGGGCATCTTCCCCGGGCCAGCAGGGGTACTCCCGGGGCATCTGTTTTGGGGACCCACATGAGTTAATCTCTTTGCTGCGGACGCGCCACACGGCCCATCCGGGGCTGGGACAGCACTCACAGGGCCGGGTCCTCTCCACGGGGCTGACTGTCCCCCCTCCAAACTCCAGTGGGGCCTCCACCCAGCCTTCAGAGGTGCTCAACCTGTTCCCCCAGCCTTGATGGAGATAGAAAGGCACCAGGAAGCAGGGAAGGGAGGGACGTGGTACCTCCAATGTCAGCGTGGGACCCAACCCGTCACGCCCCCCCCAAGCTCGTGCCTCCTTATTCTGAGGGCCGCTGTCCAGCCACCCAATGCCGTCCGGGCCACACCCGCTCCAAAGTTCCACGGGCGAGGCTCCGGCCAGCACATGGTGCGGCTGATGTACATTTCTGATATAATCCGTGATCATTTTCTTGGCCTTGAAACGCCATTTGTGCGTCCTTTTGTGTTGAGTCTTTATTCGTGCACTTTTCCAATTTCTTCTGTGGGCTTCTTGGTCCTTCCCCAATGGATTTGTAAGAGGCCTTGAATGCTCGGGTAGTAACCCTTTGCCGTGTGTTGAAGACACATTATTCTCAGCTTACCAGGTGCCGTGGGACCTTTCCTGATGTGTGAAAAGACCACATTCTGAGGACAGCATGTTTATGCGTCTTTTCTTCTCAGGCTCCTGTTTTCAGGGCGTCTGCCCTTCAAGGTCATGACACAGATGTGGCTGTGCCCTGGAGGTGACTGTGCGATCCCCAGCCTGTGTGTCCACCCGGCGTGAGGAGACGTGCCTCTGTCCCCTGCCTGGGCTGTCCAGCATCAGTCTGCAAAGAGGAGGCAGTTGTCTGTGGCTCAAGTGTCCCCTGCCTTGGAGGACTTCCCAATGCCGTGCCCCGCCCTCGGCGCCCTCGTTCTGTGCAGCCCGTGCTCGGGCACCAGCCCCGGGCAGCCAGGCGCCTCCGCAGCCCCTCGGTGGGCGCCGAGGAGCTCCAGCACGCGAGGTCCCCTGGGCTCTCCGGCCCGGCACGGGGTCCCCCGCTGCACTCAGGTGTGACCCTTGATCCATCTCAACACCTGCCTGTCCCACATTCCAGGTCCTCGAGTGACCTGAAAATCTCCGTTCAAAAGAGAGTGTGGACTTCTCAGAGATGACCTGTAGGCAGCAGAGGAGCTTGGACAGGAGCGCCTCTGGGCACGCGTGGGGACCGTGTGCTCCTGCCCGTCACCGCTCGGCAGGCAGTGATGGCTGGGGACTGCGTGGCCGCGGGTGCACCAGCTCTCGTCTCCAGCACGTCTGGCCGGCCAGCCCAGCGCCCGGGTGGGGACTCCTGAGAGACAGCAGGGACGGTCCCTCAGCCGGCGCCCTTCCGCCGGGGTCCTGCCCAAGAGGGTGTGTTGTCACCAGCGCTCTGGTGGTGAGGGTCCCGCCCGCAGCGGCTCTGTGAGAGCCAGGGACAGAATCACACAGGCGACCCCATGCGTACACATCACAGGACAATCGGCTCGTTACGGTGGCCCTTGATGGCAGCCGCCCGATGCTGCACGTACCTGGGTCCTCACGGCAGCGCAGGGCAGGCAGCTGCAGGCAAATGCCCCCTCCCGGCCGCCTCTACTCCGTCCACAGCCCCGGAAGGATGCTGAGTGTCCCGGGTTACAAAGTCAGCCGGGAGAATCCCAAACGGAACCAACCACGGCCTGTCCCTCCAGACTATTCCTCTGCCCCTTTTCTATCCCAAACGGAGTCCAAAGACTTGCTCCGCCCCCTTCTCTCTTCTCACGGGTCCCCTCCGAGACCCTGCGCCCACTGACTCTTTGCTTTGGTCAGTCTCCTGCCGGTGTCACTGAGGCGGCCCCTCAAGACGTACCTCCCTGGCTCGTCCCTAACAAGGGGCGCCCCCGGCCTGCCCTCCCCTCCCCCTGAGCCCCCACCCCATCCGATCCAGGCCTCCAGCACCGCCGGCACGGTGACCCCTCCCAGCGGGACGTCCAAATCAGCCGCACCCCCCACGCCCTGCAGAAAGCACTGGCTCCACCCCTCCAGGTGTTTGAGTGCAAACCTTGGAGTTGTTCTAGAAGCTTCTTTTCCCACATCCAATCCATGAGCAGACGCCAGTGATGCTCCCGTCACAATACGTGTGACCATCTGGCTTCTTCCACCACTGCCCACCCCCCAGGCCGGCCTCACGAGTGTGCAAACCGGGCGGGTCCCCGGGCCCTGCACTTGGCTTCAGGCTCTGTGGCCAGAGTTCTGAAATTTTTCATGATTTTTTCCTATAATTTCTTTTTTTTTTTTTTTTTTACTGCTTATTTATTTTTATTTTTTATTTTTTATTTTTTTCAACGTTTATTTATTTTTGGGACAGAGAGAGACAGAGCATGAATGGGGGAGGGGCAGAGAGAAAGGGAGACACAGAATCGGAAACAGGCTCCAGGCTCTGAGCCATCAGCCCAGAGCCCGACGCGGGGCTCGAACCCACGGACCGCGAGATCGTGACCTGGCTGAAGTCGGACGCTTAACCGACTGCGCCACCCAGGCACCCCTACTGCTTATTTATTTTTGAGACAGAGAGAGAGAGAGAGGGCACATACGTCAGGGAGGGACAGAGATAGAGAGAGAGGGAGACACCGAATCCGGAAGCAGGCTCCAGGCTCTGAGCTGTCAGCACAGAGCCTGACGTGGGGCTCGAGCCCACGGACCGCGAGATGGTGACCTGAGCTGAAGTCGGACGCTCAACCCACTGAGCCACCCAGGCGCCCCGTAGAGAAGAGGACATTTTAAAACTGCAAGTGTCCTTTCTTGACGAAGGCTCCGTGGGGAGCATGTGGACCCACCATCCTGTCGGGGAGCCACAGGCGCATGCGACCCTGAGGGAGCGCGGACTTGTGCCTTTAGGGGAAGGGGCTGGGAGAGAAGGGGCTGCCCAGATAGACAAGGGAGGAGTCCATGGAGCCCATGCAATTTCCCGGCGTGCTGCCAGGGACCAGCTTGGCGTTGGCGCCCCTCCATCCGGGGGGGCCGGGAGCGACGTGGTGAAGGGGAGGGGACAGGACGGAGCCCCAGCGAAGGGGGAGCCCAGGCCCCCAGCGGGTTCCCCCTCCCTTCACTGCACGCGAGGATACCGACCAGGAACCCACTCCTCACCTCGCGCTGCACAGGCCGGGAGAACACGGCCCTGACGTTTCTGTGACTCTGTGTCATACAGGCAGACGTTTTGGGGGACAGGAAGTTCCTCTGAATGCTTAATGCTGAGGTCTTCAGTTTTATGTAATGAAAATACTTTCTGGTCTCTCCTCTTTTTATAATCTTGGTATGTGCTACAGAACTTAAAATATAGGCATCTTCGTAGTTCCCTTTTTGATATATTGTTCACCACGCTTAAAATAAAATGCTGTGCTGCAAATGAAAGGAAATAATTCGGTGCTTTTCATCCACGAGGGAAGAAAGCTAACTGGCGTGTGTATGTCCCTCCTGCTGGCTTCAGGACCCAGACTTCTGCACGGAGCAGGTGCTGAGTGGAATTTTGGGTGATGGGTGAATGGGTGCCCCCGAAAACCACCGGCCAGCAAGCCTGTCACTGCTATTTTGATCGGATTTTTGCTAGAAATGCAATCAAGGGAGGCGGGGGGCGGGGAGCGGGTGGAAGACGGGATCTCAGCTTTCTAAATAAGAGGTTGGCGTGGGTTCCAGATCCCTGCGGAACTGGCTGCCTGAGTCGGGGGGGGGGGCCTCAAGGCAAAGGCGTGCAGGGCTGGGCCTGGAAGGTGAGACCCTCCCCCCACCGAACTCAGGGACCGTCGAGGACTCCTCAGCTTGGCCCGGAGGCTGGTGGTCCGGGTCAAAGTGACAACGCCTGGGGGCGTGCGGGGGGGCTCAGTCAGTTAAGCGTTCGGGACTCTAGATTTCGGCTCAGGTCATGATCTCAGTTTGAGAGGTCAAGCCCCGCGTCGGTCTCTGTGCTCACCGCGCGGAGCCTGCTCGAGAGTCTCTCTCCCGCTCTCTGCCCCCCCCCCCCCCCCGCTCACGTGCTCACGCTCTCTCCCAAAACTAAACAAAAGCAAACATTTAAAAAGAAAAGTGATCACGCCCGGGCCGAGCGTGTGTCCCCGGGCATGTGGCGTTCAGTCATGGCTGGCGGCTTCCATATGCTGCCCGCTGACCTGTGGCACGTTGGGGGGCGTGTCCGGTGCACAGCTGGGCCCTGAGAGGTGCACCTGTGCACCGGCTGTCCCGAGTTCCCTGCCCTTGGCCTCCGGCTGCCACCTGGGGAAGCAGAAGCGGGACAGGCTGCGGGGTGTATGGGGAAACTCCATGTCTTCAACCGCTTTTCTAGAATCTTCCAACCTTGGCTCTGGGTTGTGAGTCTGAGGGGGAGTGAAGTCAGTGTCAGCTCCCAGCCGTTCCTGTTCTCCGTGGGAACCGGAAGCCTCAGGCGGGACACTGCCAGGCCGTGGCCTTGGGGTGGCAGTGGTGTGGCCACCCCACCTGTGCACATTCTTGTGTCCACACTGGAGGTCTGCGTCGTCCCCTCCTCTGCCCGGGGGTCCAAGAAGAAGGTGGGGCTGTGGAGCCTCCAAAGACCTGTCCCAAGAGAGCTACAGTCCCTACAGGTTGACCCCAATCCCCTCATGGGGACAAAGGACAGCAAGGGGACGGACACCCGGGACTCTCCTGATACGAGCAGGTGTTTACAAGGCCAAGAAGATGTCCCCTTTCTTGTTCTGTTAACGAAACCCCAGGAGAGGTTGTGTTATATCCTTCTTGTGAGACCCGGCTTAACCATAACCGCTGGGCCTTGCATATCACCCAGAGGCCACGTCCTGGGGACCGTGGAGCCGCTCCTGGGACAGCCTGGCTCAGATCGTCTCAGCTCAGCCCTTGAGAAGGTGGTAAAGGCCGGGTCCCCGGCAAACGGGGGAAGCACCAAAGAGCCGGAGACGTTCAGGGGGACGCGGTGTCCACGGATCGGGTTGGAGATGCAGAAGAGGCAGAGGGGCCTCGGGAATCAAGAGCCGTGCGTCCCCCTCGACGCTGGCTTTGTGCAAACTGGAAAGTCATTTGTAAGGGAGTGGTACGGGCTTTTTTTAAACAAAGAAAACCTTTTTTGAAAAGGACACAGCCTGTAGGTACACCCACTACGTGGATGATGAGACATTTGGGCCCCAAAATAACAGCTGTAGTAAGACCGAAACACACCAAGTACGTGGGCATCTATGAGCTCAGAACTCAGCTCAGGAAGGCCATCCCGGTCCTTCTGGACACGCGGGAGCACCGGGGAGAGCCACGCGTCCCTCTGGCCTTTCCTGTGGGGACGGAGCCTCCTGGGGACGGAGCCGGAGGATGACAGCCGTGACAAAGGGCTCTCGTCAAGACTCGGGTCAGAGGACGTGACAGGAAGGATGGGGACAGAGGTACCCAAGATGCGGTCTGCACACTCTGGACTGTGGGGGACCCCAGGGGACAAGAGATCCCATTCCTCTGACCCAAGAGAAAGGCGAGAATGCCACCCGGCGTGGGGCGGGGACACCCGCTGGCCGGGGGCGTCCTGAACGGCAGCGTGCGGCACGTCCTCCGGGCCCGCGTCCGCACCTGGAGGACAGTGAGCGAGAGAACGAGAGAGCGAGTTCTCTGGCGTCTCTTCTCATGAGGGCACGGATCCCGTCACGGGGGCCCCGCCCTCAGGACCTCATCAAACCCTAATCACCTCCCAGGGTCCCACCTCCTAACGCCATCACGTCGGGGCCGGGGCTTCAACATATGAATCGGGTGGGGGGCACGAACGGTCCGCCTGGAACTCCTGTGGGCTGAAGGAGCCCCCGGGAAACCTGCCGACAAGTGGCAGCTGTGTGGGCTTTGGAGCCTAATTCAAGCGCACGCGCTGCAGAGAAGGTTCAGAAACCACGGGCAACGCGAGCGCCGTCAATCAGATGGCCGTGGGGGTTGGACGCCCGGCCGTGCGCGGAGCCCCTGCGAGCTGGCCCGTCCTGGGTCCCCCCTCCAACGCGGCGGACAGCAGAGGCCCCTTCCCTTTCCAGCAGCTCTGACTCCAAATCCCGACCGCTGACCGTTCCGTGGCCTCGAGGGGCGACACCACCTGAGTGTCGAGAGCTCCTCTCCGGCTTCTTGGTGACTTAAGGCTAACAAAGCACCTGGGGCCGCTGCTGGCACAGAGGCGGGCTCGCCGAGGACTACCCTCTGCGACCGTAGCAGAGACCAGGTGCCTGGGCCACATGTGCGCAGCCCTGACTGCCTCCTGCCCGTCCCCTCCCCGGCCTGGGCCCCCCGGGACCCCAAGCAGGTGCCATCTGCCCAGTGTGGCCTGGGGCGGGGAGGAAGCTGGTCAGCAGACCCCTTCTCCCCACGGCTAGAACCCTGTCCGCAGCGTCCTGCCTCCCGCCCTGCGGGCTTCCCCCGAAGGGGACGCAGCACTTCCCGGGCCCAGCCCAGGGGTCCATGCATGGACACGACAAGACGTGACGGGAAGCCTTGCAGGGTCTTGTTTTTCGGGGGAGGTGGCAGTCATGTGTCTGGGCCGCCGAAGACTGGCCGGCCTCAGAGGGCGTAGGACCGTCACCCCTGAGGGTTTGAAGGCAGGTGCTATTGGGGCCCAGGGAGGGGATTCAAGATGGCTCTGTGTGTCCGTGTGCAAGGACACGCCTGGATATGTAAGTGTGCGTCTCCCCAGGGACAGAGGAGGGTGTGGGACGCCACTCCGGCCCGAAGCCTTGCTGGCAGAGCAGCCAGGGAGGGGTTGGCTCAGGCGCTGGGACCAGCTTGAGATCCTCTGGCCCCTCTCACCCCATCCTTTCCCGAGGTCGGTGGGACAGACCCCCAGGTGATGCCTGACACACGGGAGGGGTGAACCAAGCTCTTAGCCACAGAGGTTCCCTCCCTCTGTCCTTCCCCTGGAAACCAGCCCCCCTCCTGGCAACTCCCTGGCCAGCTGAGGCTCCTGTGATGAATATTTCGGCAAAGACAGGTTGCCCAACGCGTGTGCCCCAAATGCTCCTTCCTGGGCTGGCCTCCCCCAGACACAGGGGTGCACGCACACGGCTTGGGGGCATACCCCGCTCCGGGGACAGGAGGCGTCCCACGGTCCCCCCAGCGACACCTCACCCTGACCCAGGCCGCGAGCAGGCCAGGCGCTGGCCGCGCTGACGAGTTCTGGACACAGCCGCCAGCTCGCGAAGGTAGGCCAGGCACGGGCAGGCTCAGTGGCTTGCAGATGGAGGTCGGCCAACTCATTCATTGATCGGAGAACTGCCTTTTCCCCTCCTTCTCCTCAAAGATCCTTCCCTTTCTTGGCCCTAAAATGTCCGCCAGGGTCTCTGGGGAAATGGGTTTCCACGCCGCCCGCTGGCCCTCGCCGACCTGGGGCTCGATCCCCTGGCCTCTGCCCGGGCTCCTCACCCGCCTTGCTGGGGCCTCGACCTGATGGCCCGCAGCCTGGACGCGCGTTCTCGCCCCTCCTCCCCTCTGCCTGCACCCCGCCTTCCCGGGGCTCCACGCCTGAGGGTCCCCCCCGAGCCCCCGCCGCTGGCTGTCCCGTCTTATCAGCCTGACCTCCCCCGGGCAGACCCAGGCCACCCTCGGTGGTGGCCACTGGCTGGTCCCACACACGCTGTGGTGCTCACTCATCCACGATTCATTCATCTGTTCACGGCCGTGCTCATCGGACAAGACAAGATTAAGGGTGTTCTTGGGGGGAAATTGAAGGGTCCCCGCTGGGCCGGAGGCTGGGGCCTGGCTTGGGGCCCACCGGGAGCTCATTGGCCACGTGACATGGGACGCTCCTAGCCCCTCTGACCCAAGTGTCCTTGCCCGCAGACGGGACACCTGCCAAAGGGATAATGTCCAGAAGGCCACCCGGGACGGTGGGAGAGCTGTTGTCACACGCACACACAGAGGCAGGAAAAGGAGGTGGCAAGGACCCGGGGCACCTGGCCCGTGCGCTGCAGCCGCTCTGGAGATCAGCACCGGGCTCCCTCAGAGCAGCAGAACTGCCGTCACACGGGCCTGTCATCCGTATCCAGGAGTGTCCCCAACTGGGAGTGTCCCCAGCAGAGTCGTGGCAGCGTCACAAGCAGACCCCCAGACGTTCTCAGCCGCAGGGTTCGCAACAGCGAGAAGGCGGACGCCATCCGGTGTCCTGTGGCGGGTGACGCATCGGTCCCACGTCGTCCGTCCACGCCACGGCATGTCACTGTGCCACGGAACCACATGGATGAGCCTTGGGAGGAGGTTCAACACGGCGCTGAGCGAAATAAGTCGGCCTCCATTCCAAACATGGGAAGGACGCAGAGGAGGCGAACCCACAGACACGGGGAGCAGGGGGTGGGGGCCGGGGGTCAGCGTCTCACGGGCCACCTTGGGATGCTCCTCGTCTGCAAGATGAGACAACAGGGGCTCCCCCCCGGCGTGTGTGAGGTTCGGGGAGCCCGCACACGGACGAACCGGACCCCCCTCACCAGCGCTCACCCCGCGGTGGGTCCGCGGAGGCTCCAGGCAGAAGCAGGGCAAGTGTGCGGGACCAGAGCGAGCACTGGGTCTACCGAAACCGCTGGGAGCGGTACGGTCCTTCTCAAGGTCGCCTTTCCCGTGCACGCTTTGTGTGGGCCCAATAGAGGGGCTAACGGGTCATAGCCCAGCTCCCAGGAGGCCCGTCCCCCTTTACAAGGACCTTGCTCCCCGGCAGCTTGGGCGTCACCCCAAGAAGTGACACGAGCGGCCCTCGTCATCCTCGTCCACTTGCTCGCGGGCTCTGCACCCTGTGCCCACCGCGGGCCTGGCCGTCCCGGGTCACTCCGCGTGGGACGGAAGTCATTGGAGGACGGGGTCCCCCAGGTACCCCTGAGCCTGTGCACAGGGCTGCTCGGCGTCACCATCAATTGCCCTCAGGGCTCCCTGGTCCCCCAGACTCCTCTTCGTTCCGGCAGATGGTTTGTGTCTCGGTGGGTGCCCTGGGTCCCTGCCCAGCCTGCTGCCAGAGAGAGGGCTTCAAGCCCACAATTCCAAAGCGCTGTCACCTCCGGGAGGGGAGCCCAGCGCCCTGATCTGTAAGCCCGTGAGGGGACAAACAGCAAACTCCTGAGGCTGATGGGGGCGAGGCAAGGAGCCAAAGACACCCCCTGAACGGCACCGGCACTGGCTGTCCCGCTCATGCTGAGACGCGGATCCTGGTCAAGACCTGGCCCCCATCTGGTGGTGGGGGGACAGCCCCACTGAGGCAGGAAGCGTCCCTTTGACGGGGAGCACAGGCTGGGGGTCCTCTGCTGTGGAGGGACGGCAGTGGAGGGGCGGGACCCAGGCCTGGGTGCAGGCAGGACACCTGCCTGTCTCTTGCGCCCTGCACCCTCCCCGGGGGACGAGCCCACCAATTCCCCAGACAGAATCCGATCGGTCTCCCAGTGATGGACGAATTGGTTGCCTCCAGGTGATGTCCATTCCCAGCCCATTTGGTTTCTGCAGGACGACGTTGGAGAAGAGAATCGGGGACGTAGCACTGTGTCTTCTAGAAGCTTCTGGCAGAACAGTTGAGCTGCTTTGAGTTGCACAAGGAGGCAGATTGGCTCTAGTGTCTGACATAAGAGGGTCAGGCACAGGTCCTTGGAGCAAAACCTCCCCGAATTGGGGGACGTGCAGGGGACAAGGGGCTCGGGGAGCCCCGGAGCTGGTGCGCCCGTGCCCCGCGGATCTGGGCTGTGGGCAGGCGTCAAGGCGCTTGACTAGAGAGGGTCGCACGTGGCGGGGGCAGCGTCCACACATGCGCCAGGCCCTGGTGAGGATAAGGACGAGGGTCTGCCCCGCGCAGGGCAGGGGCGGCAGAGCCCGGTCTGGGGACTGAGCAGTCTCGTGGTTCCCTCCCTGACGCCTCCGTGCGTCCCCTCCCAGGGCCGGGCTGCGCAGCGGGAGCTCAGGCCAGGGTGGGGGGTGGGGGAAGGGGTTCCGGGGCTTCCCCAGCTCCATCCGGACCCCCAGCTGGGCAGCGCTCTGGAACCTCTGAGGCACCAGCGTGGACCGAAGTGCCCATGGCCCCTTGTCACTGGGGAGTTAGGCTGTTTCTGCCCCAAGGTGGATGCCTCAGGAAAAGCTTTTTGCCTGGATGTGTGAGCACGTCCACTGTCACGGCTACGGCCGGCCTGGAAACAGGTCTCCTGGGGGGGGTGCCTCGTAGGACTTTCCTGCCAAATGCACAGCCTCGATCTGCACCCCGTCCCCAGCGCCCGCTTCTGGGGGAGAACGGAGGTGCCAGACCAAGGCAGCCTCCCTTCCCCGCTTCGATCAGGTCCCTAAGGGCAGTGGCCTCAGCAGGAGAGTCGGGCGGGTCTACAGCGCCCGGCGCACCCCGGGAGGCAGACCCCGCTCCCCTCTCTCAGCGGTGGGCACCCTCTGCTCCGGGGATTGCTGGGGCGGGGGGTCGAGGCAGCCGCTGCTGCATATCCATGATGGACAGAAGCTCAGGGACTCCCTGCTCCTCGGGTTGCCGTATTTCACGGTTACGCGGAGCCGAGTTGGGCCGCAATGAGCCCCACACTCTGGAAAACCCCCCTGGGGAAGTGTGACAAGTGGCACCCCGCTTAGGCGTTCAGGGGCGACTTCCAAGCACACGGGGAATTTCTGGGTACAAGGTGGGAGGTTGCACAGCACAGCTTGGCCCGTGGGCCACCCCCAGGGCCGCCCTCTGGCTCCTTCCCTCGGCCAGAGGGGCTTGGTCCCAGGTTCCCAGGGTCCTGCCAACTAGTAGCCAGTAGCCAAGGTGCCCCAATTCCAGCCTTTCTCTTCTCTTAACCCTCATTGAAGCTCCCCCAGCCTCCCTCTTTCCCCACCTGTCACGCGGGGGCTCAGCCGAGAACAGAGGTGACCAGCTCCTGGGAGAGGGGGCCGGTCGGCGGGAGGAGGGATGGGGGGCACACGTGTCATATGCCCTCCCCCTAGGGAAGCTGGCGGGGTTCCTCAGGGAGGGGGAGCAGGGTCGCTGAGGGCTTCTTGGAGGAGGAGGCCCCGGGCAGAGATGGCCGTGTGACTGGCCAGCAGGGGCAGCGGTGGTGAATTGCAGAACATCCTATCTCCTGTGCTGACATCTGGGACCTTCCCTCGGAACCTTCTAGAGACGATGCTTGTGCCCTGCCAAGCCCCCGGGCCACCTTTTCCCCAGAGATGGCCCGGGTGGAAAACACGTCCTTCCGGCTGCCCCGGGGTTACTGCGGCAGGGCGGGTACAGGACCGGGCGGCTCCAGCCAATATCCGTGTTCAAACACAGCCTTGTCCGCTCAGACCCTGTCGGGGCGAGTCCCAGCTTGGCAGAAACCCACGGCCCTGCCCTCTGCGTAGAGGACTCGGCGAGTGCGTGGGGGACACGCGGACCCGACGGCTGGGACGTGGCGGGAGCCGGCCCTGGACAAGGCTGCTCGTGGCGGAAGGTTGGCCAAAGCCCCTCGCCGTGCGTCTCCGGCGGCCGAGAGCAGCCCGGGAGGAAGCCAACCTGGGCCTGCGCTCGGGGACTTCCGGGCCGTGGGGCAGCAGCGGCCTCCGTGTCGCGGAGCCCTGCCCACGTGGCAGGGGCAGGCCGTTCTCTGCGGAAGGAAGTCTCAATGTACCGCCCGCACTCGCGGGCTCGAGGGCCCAGCAGCCACAGACGTTATTCGGGATTCTTCTGTCAATGTGTCTCTTCTTCCCCATTCGTTGATCGACTCCGTCATTTCTTGGGTCAGTGTGGCCTCATGCAGCCGGCCTCGCCCGGGCAGGGCTAGCCAGGGCAAGACTTGCAGTCGGGGGACGGGTCTCCGGACGGACGCCCCCGCCAGCCCCCACAGCTGCAGGTAGCCTGGGCTCCAGCCCCTCTGCGGTCCCCTCTGGCTTCCGCCACCAAGGGGGCGCTTTCCTGCTGTCCCTACACTCCGGGCCTGTCCCAGGAACGCGCTCTCCCTGGCTCACCCTCAAAGTCGCACCCCTCCCTGCCCCGGCCGCAGGGGCCCCTGCACGAGGCTCTCTGGGACCCTCCAGTCTGCAGCTGCTGGGTAACACGCGTGTTGCCTGCGTGGGCCCGAAGAGGAGACGGAGAGGCGCCGATTTGTCAGAAATTCTGGGAGCAGATGCCCTTTGCAGCTCTTTAAAAATGCAAAGCCAGGGTCAGGGAAGGCGGAGCCAGCAGGCGCCACATCTGTGCTTGCTCTGGAGCACGTAGGTCAATGTTTCCATTTCAGAAAGGCGGCCGCCCGTTTCTGCTGCTATTAAGTGGCGCGTGGAGAGCAGGTCGCAGGCCCTGAGCGCGGCCGGCAAGGGGACAGATGCTCTCTTTGGAAGCGCGGTAACGAACCCCAGGCCCCAGTTAGCAAGAGCAGCCGGGAGGCTCTCTGCAAAGGGAGGGAGGAGGGCAGGTCAGGCCCCGGCCTAGAAAGGGCCCCCGGCTCTGCTTCCTGCGGTGGGACCCCCGGAGGGACCGCAGATCCTGGGCTCCACGCGGGCACCGTGCCGGGCGGGGACGGCAGCGAGGCTTCAAGTCGCTTATGGTCCTTCCTGACCTGAAAGGAATACTTAATCCTGACGGAGAATTTAGAAAACACCCGCGTCGTGAAGACCAAAATGAGAGCCCGCCATCTCGCCAAGCGGGGATCACGATCGTGGCTGCCGTGGGCTGAGGGTGGGTGAGCCGTGCCGGGCGCCCATCCCCCGATGCCCCCAAACCGTGCGAGCTTTTCTTACCCGCCCTGGTCTTGTTGTACCGGTGGGGAGGCTCCAAGCTAGGTGAGGTCCCGTGTCCACGATCGGGCACCGGGGAGCACGTCTGGGGGCCTCCACCACCTCGGCCCGGGACGCCTCCCGGGGCGGCAGTGCTCAGGCTCAGAGCTCAGCACACCGTGTCCAGTCCTTTCCCTGCCGCGTGTGCGTGCGTGTTACAAAGCCGAGGCTGCCCGGCACATACACCAGCTGTATCTTCTGCTCCCCCCGTGATCCCCCCACGTCCGCGCGTCCTCGCTGGTGTGGCCGTGCCGGTTGCTCCCGCCTCCTGCCCGGCGCCCGCACTCACTGCGATTCCACGGACCCCGAGGCCTCCTGGCCGTCTTCCTGCCCAGGCGCAGGCGCTCGTGTTGAGTCTGCAGTGGGAAAATGGGGCCGGCCGTTCCTGGGGAACCCCTCGGTGCTCGGGAGAGGCTCCAGGCCCTGAGACCCGCGGGCGCTGCGGGAGCGGGTTAGGCTGCTCCGAGGGTCCAGGCCATCCTCCCAGCCTGCAGACAGGGGCGTCTCTGCGGGTCTCCAGAAAGGACATGGGACCACCCTCAGTTCAGAGCTGGGTTGATCAGCGTGGAGCTCAGCCAGCTCCAGTGCTAGGAAGACGGTGCCGCCCGCCAGCCCCGGGTAGCCAGGCAGAGAGGGCGCGAGAACCCAGCCATGCCCGGCGGGGGCCCAGGTGAGGACCCAGCCGCACCCTGCGGAGGTCTAGACCAGGGCCGGCTTTGTCCTGGGCGGGGGGTGGTGGGGGGGAAGGAAGAGGGAACCCTCACCAGCCTCTCTCATGGCCTCGGGGAGCCCCCACCCCCAGTGGAGGAGGGGCCACCCAGCTGCGTGATGGGGGCGGGGCCTTCGGAGCGCAGGTGAACTCTCGTGGGTGGGGGACCCGCTGGGCCTGAGCAGGAGGAGTCAGAGACGTGGGTGGAGGACGAGAATGACCCAAGAGGGGTGCCGGGTGTTGGGGTCCCGGGAGGGGCGGGGGGTTGAGGGCATGGACAGGGATCGGGCGGGGTCCCTGGTACGGTGCAGGCGTCTGAAGGCCAGGGCCACAGCCTGGACGCACCTGAGGCCCTCTCTCTGCCCCCGTGGGTTTCCAGCCGCATCTCTCCGGTGGAAGCTCTCGTGCCTCCCCGTCCGTCTCCAGGGCCTTTTGTGGGAACGAAACGCCACGAGGGATGTGTAAGTGCTTTTGGGAGCCGTCAGGCACTGCACCAACCCAAGCTAATATTATTATTATTGCCATAATTATTGTTGTTCCAAGTGCACACAGATGACGGACGGCCCGCCGGGAGGGTCCAGTCTGCCAAGACATCCTCGTATTTTAGCACCGAAATGCCCCGAAATCCACGGAGGAAAGAGGCTTCTAACCAAAGGCATTTGGTTATCGTTGTGCGTGAGTTAACGCGCGTGAGACCCAACTTCACACTGAGGAAAGTCATCCACCAAAAATGAAGTCGGGTTTCCCCCAGCCCTCGCTGCCGCCAGACTCCGGGCTCAAGAGGTAAGAGCTCGGAACCCATCAGGAAGAGGCTTCCTGCAGCTGGCAAACTGCCTTTTCCCCCTAACAGGCTCGGGCTCGGGAGAAGGGAAGAGTGAGTTATCACTAGCACCCCCCCCAAGCCCAAGTCCCAGCCAAGGCCGGCCCGATGGCCAGACTGCCCTGGGCTGGTGACCGCAGGTGCCCAGAGCCCAGCTCAGCGGGGTCAAAGCCGGGATCAAAGCCCCGGCTTTGCCAGCCACCCAACTCGGAATCTGAACTGGATGCTGTCTCCCTGCCGTGTGTGCAGCCCAGCCACACGGTGAATCCTCCCATGGGCATCTGGGGCCGTAAGACACCCCTTTGGCCCAGGACAGGTTTTCAGGAGCGTCGCCCGCCTCTCAGGAGTTGCACCGAAGGGGTTCCGGGGATCAGGCGGCCACCGTGGAGACAGCGTCACGCTCCGTTACAATACTGCTCTCAACGTCCCCCATGATCCCAAAGCCCTCAGCCCCAAGGGCCCAGGAGTGGGGCTCTGTCCTGCCCCCTGTGCCCAACCGCACACCCGGCCACTGGGCTCCCCGAGGCGGGCAGGTCACCGAAGGGTTAGACGAGAGGCAGCACTGTGGCTGCCCAGTGCGGGACACAGGGGCCGAGGGGCACGTGCCCCCTGCCCCGCCCCAGACACCCACCAGGATGCCCGGCGAACTCCTAGTCCCCACTGCTATCATTGCCCTCGGGCCGGCTGGCGACGTGGGGCTCCCGGCCCGCAGGGAGGGGCGGCTGTGCAGAGCTCTGCCCAGACCACAGCTGACGGTGGCCTCAGCCTGGGACCCGGGGTGCAGCGTCTGGCTCGCACCCAGCTTCCAGCCTGCCAAGGCTTTTCTGGGTCTTTTTAAAAAAAATTTTAATGTTTATTTATTTTTGAGAAACGGAGAGAGACAGAGCATGATGGGGGAGGGGCAGAGAGAGAGGGAGACACAGAATCTGAAACAGGCTCCAGGCTCCAAGCCTTCAGCAAAGAGCCCGACGCGGGGCTCGAACTCAGGAACCGTGAGATCACGACCTAGGCCGAAGTCGGAGGCTTAACCGACTAAGGCCCCCAGGCCTCCGCGGCTTTCTGGGTCTTATTTGAGGAGCCAGCCTCCTCGCTCAGGTGTGTGTCACATTATCCTCTCGATGCCCGGGAAAGGGGCTCCGCTGAGGCCTCAAATGCACGGGACCAGCGGGACCCGGTGGAGAAAACACGAAGTGACACGGATCCCACACCACCCAGGCCAGGGGAGGGGAGGCCGCGGGCAGGCTCGGGGGCGCTGGGCCTGGGCACAGGATGCCGTCTCCGTCAGCTGTCCGGGCCTGCGGTTGGGAAACCCCAGGCCATCGGGACGGGACAGACGTCCACTCGGGGCCCAGAGGCTCCTTCCCCCAGAGCAGTGTGTGCAAAGCCCCTGCAGCTGGGACTTGAAGGGCCGGGGCTTACTCTCTCCCAACTGTGCAGGCGCGAGTCTGAAATCACAGTGTCGCGGGGCCCAGCTCCCTCCGGAGGCTCAGGGGAGGGTCCCTCCTGCCTCTCCCGGCTCCTGGTGGGCCCAGTGCCCCCGGGCGGTGGCCCTACCTTCCAGCCTCTGCCCCGTCTTCACGCGGCTTCTCCGCTTCCGGGTCCAATGTCCCTCCATCTGTCCCTTGTGACAACAGTGGGGCCCCCTGGATAATCCAGGGCACCCTCCCCATCTCAGGCCCCTCAGTCACATCTCAAAGGGCCAGTTTCCATGCGACGTGACACAGGGTCCAGGAGCTGGGACCTGCTGTCTTCGGGCGTCACGGGCAGGCTGAGCCGACCCAGGCCGGCCCCACAGAAGTAGATTCCTGACTTGACAGAGCCCCGGTGAGTATTTTGCTGCAACCATTTTTCAGTTTAATTGGTTTGAAATGGATTTGGCTGGAAGGGACGTCCAGGTAATAAATTGATTTAATAACCCCTCACCGTTAGTATATTGCATACCAGCTTCCCGAGGCACCACACATCTGCTACCTCCGAGGCTCTCCGCAAACCCGGGGTGGGGGCTGGGCGTGGAGCGCCCCACCTGCAGGGCCGGCCCCCTGTGCCAGTGGGTGAGGACTCATCCCGGGGCCTGAGAAAGGCAGTCTCTGCGGGGACCCAGCAGCCTGCCCTCCCCCCCCCCCCCCCCCCCCCCCGGCCAGCGTCGTCCACGGGGACCCAGCAGGCTCTCCCGCGCGTGCAGATTTGATCTCCTTCCAGCGACGCCCCACTGGAGCCCTAACAGAGGGGCCCACGGCGCCCACGACTGGGCCGCCCCTCCGGCCCACAGGCCGATCCACAAATGTCCACTTGCAGCCCACACCACCGAGGCTTGGGACCCGGAGATGCAGCTCCCTCTGGACACGTCCTCTTGAGGGTCCTTCTTAAGGGAGCAAGGCCGACCCACAGCCCCTGGCGCCCCAGCCCGCAGGCCAGCCAGGGGCCGCCGCCTTCCCCGGGACAGGCGGGCTTCCGCAGCGCACAGCCCTTGCTCTCTCGCACCCCTGCACTTTGATGGGCCCCCTGGATCCACTTTCGGGGGACACGTTCCTCCTGCCGCGAGGAGGGGCCGTGGATCTGAGCTGGAGGCGGCGCTGGTGGGGACGTGCCTCTGAGAGGCTGCTAAGAGGCCGGGAAGTGCTCCCCAGGAAAAGGTCACTGGAAAGGGGAGGTTAAGGGCACCGACAGCCGTTCTGTTCCCAGGAGGGTCGCCTGGCCCTGGTGGGGGGGCCTGGGCACACAGACCACAGGCAGCCCCCAGTCCTTGCCCACCTCACTCCCTTCTAGGGGGACGGTGACCCCGGGCTCTGTGGGTGACACAGGTTTCTGCAGCTCAGGGAGGGGCTGCAGGTGGGTCTGGGTGACGTGCACCGGAATCAGAGGCGGCAGGGCCCTTTGACCCGTCTCTCCCGTGACCTCAAGCGCTCACCGGATGGCGAGTCAAGGGCCTGACGGGTCACCCAGACCGGGAGGTGGCCCTCGCTCTGGTGGGATCTAAAGCCCGGGACACAGTGGGGTCTCCTTGAAGGAGGAGGGCAGCACGGCTCTGACCGTAGGCGGAGTCTCGTCTGGGAAGGACGGCTGCTGAGAGATGCAGGGACACGCCGAGCCGGTTTAGGGGAGCCGCGGACCAGATAATGCAGCGTAATGAGCACGCGACCCGCAGAGCGACAGACGTGGCCCTCACTCCTGGGGCCGGTGCGTGGGCTCGGGCAGCAAGGCCCTCCCCTTCCCTGGAGGGGCACAGAGGGGCGCAGCGGGGCACAGAGGGGCACAGAGGGGCGCAGCGGTTTCCTCCCCGTGTTGTCAGCCACCCCGCGACTGCCCGCCGCCGTCTGGGCTCCAGAATCAACCCTTCCCGCCCTGGCACAGGCACGACGTGGCCGTGATGGGTTGTGCGCCGACCCAGCCACGCCAGGGGGGGACGTGGGCAGCGCAGGGGGCGGCGCAGGGGGAGGTGGGTGGAGTCGGGGCGTGCCTGGGGCAGACGGGGCTTCTCCCTCCCGATGGCCGCTTTTTAGAGAATCACTTGTGTTTTCCTTTCCCTTCACAGACGTCAGGGGGCTGTCGGCCTCCCTCTGACCACAGGCCGTGTGTGCTGCTGAGCCTGGGAGCCGGGGGGGCGGACACGGAGGCACGTGGCAGGTGCAGGCACGCGCCCCTCCCCGAAGCCTGAGGCCACCCTGTGATCTGCCGCCGCGTCCTAAGGTTCATGTTGGTGACACTCGAGCTGGCTGCCCCTGGAGCTCCACCAGCCTTCCAGAATCGGGAACCCAAGCAACCCCGGCCCACGGGAAAGCCCAGGGGGGAGGCTGCTGACGTCTGCCGGGCGGCAGGTGCGTCCTCGTGAGACCTGCTGACACAGCAGCTGGCATCTCTGGGTCCTTGGCCCTACGAGGTCCGGGAGGAGACGAACTGAGTCATTCACGCCTGTGCTCTGCTCCCCCGCCTCCGACCTCAACCAGCCCTCCCGGGCCTGGGCCATCAGCCGGCACGTGAGCCTGTCCGAATTATGCTTCGAGGCTCTAGGCTGTCGTGGCCCGGTGAGCCCTCCACCCACGACTACGGAGCTCAGTCCAACGTCAGTAAGCGGCAGCTCCTCTGAGCTCTGTTCTGCTCCTCGAAGCTCATGGGCAAAGGCACTCGCGTCCCCCTCCCCGTGCTCACGCGCTCGAAACCCCCAGCCGCCTGTCTCTGTTCGGAGCAGAGCTCAGCACCCCGCTGACACCTCTCTCCCCTCCTGCAGCGGCTCAAATAAAATCTGCCTTGCTGTTTTTAACACGTGCTTGGTACAAATTCTTTTTCCACCACAGACGCCTGGGGTGTTTCCACCTTCAGCCTGTGCGGATCCCTGCTGCTCCGAGCGTTCCTGTACAGATTTTGTGCGGACGCTTTGTTTCCATCTGTCCCGGGTGGGGGCGGGGAGACCGCAGGAGTGGCGTGGCTGGGTCACATGACTCCACTTCGGCTGTGACAGGAAGTCCTGGATCTCGTCTGGCCGCTCCGGCCCCTGCCCCTGCGTGTCTCCCCGGGTGGGTGGGGGGCGACACCCTCTGCTGTTGCCCCGGCAGGCTCCTCCCCTGGGTCTAGAACCCAATCCACCTCGGAAAGAAGCCCTGCCCCACTGCGGGGTCCCGTGTGATGAGGGCAAGGGAAACGTGGCTTAATTTAAATTAATGTGGCTTTAATTTAAATCTCCTTACTTACAGCCTGTGGCCCACTGACACCTGAAACATGCACCGTGGCCGCCCTGGATGCTTTTGCTTTATTAAAGACGAAAAGCCACCTTGTCCACAGTAGCTAGCCCCTCAAGGTCCCGAAAGCCTTGCTTCCAGATCCCTTCAAGACTCAGGCTATCCCTGCCCCATTGCCTTGAAAGTACACAAGCAGTCACTGTTGTGCAAGGCCAGTGCGGCTCTTCCTGCCCACGGGTCCTGTCCCCATGCTTTAACACGATCACCTGTGTTTGCACCAAAGACGTCTCAAGAATTCTTTCTTAGCCGATTGCTCAAGAGCCCCTGGCCGCGGACCCCAGGCGAGCCTCGCCCATGGGAGAGGAGGGGGGCACTTTGAAGCGTCTGCCCTGGGCCCTCACGCAGAGGCAGCCCGAGCAGGGCACAGGCGTTCCCAGACCCACGGACCGTCTGAGGCTCCCTGGTGGCCCGGACAGCAGACTGACTCCCCTCCTCCCCCCCTCCCCGGTCCAGAGGCCAGGAGGCCCGGTCAAGCTGGGTGCAGGCCTGGCTCCAACTTCCTGCGGTCACGTCACGTGGCCTTTCTCTGTGTGTGCGTTTCTGCCCCAGGTTCCTGTTCCTGTCAGGACACCTTTCGGAGTGGATTCGGCCGGCTCTGCGGACCTCATTTGGACTCTTTAAAGGCTTTACCTCCACATACGGTGTCGTGCTGAGGTCCCGGCAGTCAGGACTTCAAGATGTGGATTTGGGGGCCAAAAGGCAGCCCGTATGTAAACCAAACCCCAAAGTGTCACCACAGAGACAGCAGACCTGGTTTCGGATGCCCTGGAGGGGCTCCTGTGCCAGCCTTCCTAAACCCAGGATGCAAGGGAACAGCGAGGGAACAGCGAGGGAACAGCGCTCGCTGCACGGCCCCGCCTTCTTCTCCAGTTAAGGGCCCGGAGGAGACAGAGCGTTGCCTTCCGTATTTCAGCCCAGTCCCTCCTTTGTCACTGTAATTAAAGCTAGGGCTAGCCACGGCTTAGACGGTTGCCGTTATTCGCATTAAATCCAGCACCCGCTTTAAGATACAGGCCCCTTGAAAGTGAACAACGGCAAGACTGGGAAATAAATACATGAAAAGGGCAGGGAAGCCACGATATCGCACAGGCTCCATCAGCGTGGCTCTGGGCTTCATGTGTGCCCATCCCTGGCTTCTGATGCACGTCACCTCGGCAGAGCTGGAGCTTTAGGCACAGGCCTGGGAGACAGAGGCCAGGGTGCAGAGGGTGCAGGGGTGCAGGGGGCAGAGGGTGCAGGGGTGCAGGAGCCAGAGGATGCAGAGGTGCCGGGGGCAGGGGGTGCAGGGGCAGAGGGTGCAGGGGTGTAGGGGGCAGAGGGTGCAGGGGGCAGAGGGTGCAGGGGTGCAGGAGGCAGAGGATGCAGGGGTGCAGGGGGCAGAGGGTGCAGGGGGCAGAGGGTGCAGGGTGCAGGGGGCAGAGGGTGCAAGGGTGCAGGGGGCAGAGGGTGCAGGGTGCAGGGGGCAGAGGGTGCAGGGGTGCAGAAGGCAGAGGATGCAGAGGTGCAGGGGGCAGACGGTGCAGGGGGCAGAGAGTGCAGGGGGCAGAAGGTGCAGGGGTGCAGGAGGCAGAGGATGCAGGGGTGCAGGGGCAGAGGGTGCAGGGGTGCAGGGGGCAGAGGGTGCAGGGGGCAGAGGGTGCAGGGGTGCAGGAGGTAGAGGATGCAGAGGTGCAGGGGGCAGACGGTGCAGGGGGCAGAGGGTGCAGGGGGCAGAGGGTGCAGGGGTGCAGGAGGCAGAGGATGCAGGGGTGCAGGGGGCAGAGGGTGCAAGAGTGCAGGGGGCAGAGGGTGCAGGGGTGCAGGAGGCAGAGGGTGCAGGGTGCAGGGGGCAGAGGGTGCAGGGTAGAGGGGGCAGAGGGTGCAGGGGTGCAGGAGGCAGAGGATGCAGAGGTGCAGGAGGCAGACGGTGCAGGGGGCAGAGGGTGCAGGGTAGAGGGGGCAGATGGTGCAGGGGTGCAGGAGGCAGAGGATGCAGAGGTGCAGGGGGCAGAGGGTGCAGGGGGCAGAGGGTGCAAGGGTGCAGGAGGCAGAGGATGCAGGGGTGCAGGGGGCAGAGGGTGCAGGGGGTAGAGGGTGCAGGGTGCAGGGGGCAGAGGGTGCAGGGGTGCAGGGGGCAGAGGGTGCAGGGTGCAGGGGGCAAAGGGTGCAGGGGGCAGAGGGTGCAGGGGGGCAGGGGGCAGAGGGTGCAGGGGGCAGAGGGTGCAGGGGTGCAGGGGGCAGAGGGTGCAGGGGGCAGAGGGTGCAGGAGTGCAGGAGGCAGAGGATGCAGGGGTGCAGGGGGCAGAGGGTGCAGGGGGCAGAGGGTGCAGGGTGCAGGGGGCAGAGGGTGCAGGGGTGCAGGGGGCAGAGGGTGCAGGGTGCAGGGGGCAAAGGGTGCAGGGGTGCAGGAGGCAGAGGATGCAGAGGTGCAGGGGGCAGAGGGTGCAGGGGGCAGAGGGTGCAGGGGTTCAGGAGGCAGAGGGTGCAGGGGTGCAGGGGGCAGAGGGTGCAGGGGGCAGAGGGTGCAGGGGTGCAGGGGGCAGAGGGTGCAGGGGGCAGAGGGGGCAGGGGTGCAGGGGGCAGAGGATGCAGGGGGCAGAGGATGCAGGGGTGCAGGAGCCAGAGGATGCAGAGGTGCAGGGGGCAGAGGGTGCAGGGGTGCAGGGGGCAGAGGGTGCAGGGGCTAGGGCAGAGGGTGCCCTAGGAAATAAAAATATTTCCCCCCAACACGCTTCTCCTGCTGCAGGACCATCGCTGCTTGCACGGAGCCAGGACCCTTGGGGATGACGGGTTTGACCGACTGTTCCTCGCAGCGTTGTCCTGCTGAGACCCCAGGGCCACCCGTCTCAGAGACACAGGCCAGTGGCCCCCATCTCCCTGTTTCCGGGTCTGCCAGATGCCGGGCGCACCAGCTACACGCGGGGCATCGAGGGGACCTGGGGAGCCAACTATGACGACCTCCCAGAACGAAGACCTCCCTCGGAGTCCTCCCTGCCCCCCGAGCTCCTCCAGGCCCTGCGTGCTCCCCCCACAGCACAGAAAGCCCAGCGGGGAGGGCGTGGCTTGTGGCCGAGTGCCCGGGGTCCCGAGGAGTCCCGGTCTGCTGGGTGCGAGGACAGCGCCTTGTCCAAAGCTCCCAGCCACGCCGAGCCGACGCGGAACTGAAGGGCCTCCGTCTGTGTCTCTCGTCCCTTCTGTTCTCGCTGCTGGGGCCCCTCGTCACGGACCTGGGGAGGGCCATGGTGGGGGCTGTGGGCCCTGGCGCCTGGAGCCCGGCTCCCCCGGGCCAGGGAGGGGGCTGGTGTCCACGTCCCCTGGCTGCCGTGACAAGTCAGAGCAACAGCAGAGTCGCACTCAGTCCGGAGGCCGCAAGCCCCGGGTCCGGGTTCCCTCGAGGTGGGCGCCTCCCAGAGGCCTTAGCGGAGGGTCTGCTCCTTGCCTCTTCCGGCTCGTAGACCCTACCACCCCTCCTGGGCTCTGTCTGTCCTCCCCTGGCCTCTTCGCTCTGTGTGTCTGCTGTGCCCACACGTCAGCGTCCTGCGTGCGTCCCTGTTCTGTACGGGATCCGGGCCGCCCTCCTCCAGTGTGACCTCATTCTAACTAGTGGCCCTGTTTCCAAATAAGGTTGCATCCCGAGGTCCCGGGGGGCCAGGACTTGAGCACACAGGGCGGGGGCAGGAGACAATGCCTCACAACACCGGGGCCACGTTCGAGCCTCACGCTGCGGACATATGTCCCAGCCCTTTGTCAAAGACCACTTTTCTCTTTGCTTTTTCTCCCCTCCGGGCAACACAGCCAGGGTTGGGACACTTTCTTAATGTGCCTTCGTGTCCTCGGTGGCTCTTTGGCTCCTGAGTTCCCGCGGGCGGGGCAGCAGCGGCCCTGACCCCTCACGGCCCCCCCCCCCCCGCCAGCCCACACCCCATTCCACCCCACGCAAGCCTGTCCCTGTCACCTAAGCCTTCCTGACGTGACAAGGCCAGTCAAGGCTGGGAGGCCGAGTCTCTGCTCCGTGGAGGATATTTCCAGCCAAGCAAAAAATACCTTCGTGAGAAGGAATTGTTGAGATCCCGAGGAAGGTAATTGCACACCGCATCCGTTATTAAGTCTATTTTTGGAGAACTTTTCTGGCGCTCTTAATCCCACCTTATCTAGGGGTTGTAAAAAGCGATGCCTGTTTGCTCCTGTAAAGCCAGAACCCTCGCACATTCTGGTTCGATTTATCTTTTCGGGGCCCCAGCGTCAGTTTTGTGTGCCGTTACCTACAGCTCAGCAGAGGAGGACCATTAAGTCCCAGAATCGGGATCGGGAGAGCGACGTTCGGCCCGCACCGAGGGTGACGGCCGCCTTCAGTCCCGGTGTGAAGGCAGCCAGCGGGTAGCAGCTGTGGGGCCAGGAGGGGAGGCGTCGCGGGCTGGGACGCAGATCCTCCCTGCTTGGGGCTGCACCCCCCCAACCCCCGGGGCTGGTGCACACCTCAGCCAAGGGGAGGCCGGGTGCGCCTCGGTGGTCCCTCTCGGTCGGCGTCCCCCCCCCACCCCCCCGTCCCCGGCTTCACGATGCTTGGGTCCCATCCCGCTCCGAAGGCGTGGGCCAGCGCTGAGCTTTCTCAGAACCCCCCGGATGATGCTACCGTGCCACTAGCTCGAAAGCCTGGAGAGGGGGGCAGGGGTGGCACCCTCCGCTCTCCGGATGGGTCCCTCTGGATGCTCCACGGGCATCTCAGACCCACCATACTGCTCCTCCCGGGGGCTGTAATCCAGGGAATGGCTCCCCCAAGACAGAAACCAGGGTGCCACCTCTCACTCCTGCCCCTCCACTCGCCACACCCTCGGCCACCTGCAGGTCAGAGCTAGCCTCCCCACCTGTGAGCCCCACCTCCTTCGGGACCCCATATGCCGGTCCCCTGCCGGCCCTGACCACACCCCGCTCCCTTGCCCCCTGCCCGGGTCTGAGGACTCAGCTTAGAAGCCACCTCTTGGGGAGAACCCACTGACCTTCTCAGGCTGAGCCATGCTCCGACCCACCCTCAAGGGCCCCTCTGGCTCCCCAGGGGTCAAGGCCGGGAGCGGGTGTTCAAGGCACCTGGCCTGGAGTGGGGCCTCTGCAGGTATTTCCTGAACAGACAGGAAATGGGTGACATCTGGCAAAGCTGTGATCCCAGAAATCCAGGGGTGCCCTGTGCTCAGGTGGGGTGAGTCGTAGGGAAGACTCGGGGGTTCTTCTGTCCTCTGTCCCCCACTGACAGAGTTGCGCCCTGAGCCCTCCTGTTTCTGCTCTGTGTCCTTGGCCACCATCTCCTGCTTCCCACACTGCCAGCCTTCCAGCTGGAGGAACCCTCTGGGGCCCAGAGATTTCAACAAACCTTTAAATGCTGGTTTCCCAGCACACCTAACAATCCCCACACAAACAGGAATCGGCCACGGGTTTCCTGCTATTTGCTTTGTGCTTAATTACTCACCATCTTAAAGCAGAGCTGAGCCGGCGCAGACGGGGGGCCTGGAATTGTCCTCAAAAGCTCAAAGGTCCCTCCTCTGCCCACAGAAGCCTTGGAACCATCAACGGGAGGGCTGGAGACCGGCCAACGGTGATGGGAGGCTTCGGGATGGGACCGCGCGGGACGGGGTGGGGGCCAGAGCGCCGCCCTCCCTGCCCCCAGCCGTGCACACGCGTGTCGCACGCGCAGCGACAGCGGCTCCTCCCGCCAGCTTCGCGAGACCTGGGGGCTGCCACAAGGGACCCAAAGATCTTTTCTGCTGGTGATTTTCAACTCACACAGCACACGAAGGAGAAAACCGTGGACACTCGCCTTCCTCCCCTCCTCCCTCGCAGATAGGCTCCGCAGATTTAGCAAGCAAAAATACGCGATGCCTAGTTAAATTTTCAGACGACCAATATTTTTTGTGTGAGTGTGTCCCATATAATACTTAATGTATGCTTCCACTAAAAAGTAAGGTTCTTTTTCTGACCAAAAACTCAGATCTAATTAAGAGTCCTATGGAGGCCGCCTCCACAGGGCACTTACGAGGCTCGCTGCACTGCTTGGAAACAAGCCCGTGCACTCTCTTTTCAAGAGGGGAAGCTAACCTAGGGAGTCTCACTGACCTTCCAGGAGTCAAATAACCAGTTGGTGGCAGACAGACAACAGAGGCACATCTCTTGAATTAACTACTACCCATCGGTCCATTCATCTAACCACCAATATATCCACCCACCATCCATCCAGCCATCCATCCATCCATCCACCCATCCACCATCAATCTTTCATCCATCCATTCATCCAGCCAGCCAGCCAGCCAGCAAACATTTCTTTTTAGAGGCAGCTAAGCTCTGGGCCTTGTACAGCTACTGGGGAAACAGAAATCAACAAGACGGAGTTTATGTCCCATGTGGTCTTCATGAGCCCCTGGGGGAGCCGACTCTAGCCTACCGGCAGCCTAAGTAGCAAGTGTTCTGGCGCTGTAACCCCAGTGGGTGTGGAGTGCCCTGGGAACTGTGGAGAGTTTTAAGCTCTGGGGAAGGGAAGGGTTGTCCCCGAAGGTGGTCCTGGGGCTGTGTCTTAAAGGAGATGAGGCGCCTGCTAAGAAGGAAGAGGGGAAGGCTGTCCAGGCAGCAGGAGCAGCAGGGGCAGGCATCCATGGAGGTTTTCACACCAGCACCGGGGTCCAGTCCCCGGAGGTGGCCGGGCTGTGTCCCATCGCGTCGGGGCCCCGATTCTCCACCCCAGCATGGCTGACAGTTTTAGACAAGATCGCTCTTTTTTTTAGCTGCGTCTCGGCCTCTGCCCACTGGCTTCCAGAGGAGTTGTGACAACCAAAAGTGAGTCCAGACATGGCCGAATGTCCCCTGGGGACAACGTCGCCCCCTAGGTGTGACTCTTTGTGTTTGAGGCTAGAGAGGAAAATATTTACGGTCCTGTAAACCACGAGCAAACACCTCGGAAACGGACAACTTCACAAAGGGTTAACAGCATGAATTGCGTCGCGACTCTCAAACAGGCATCAATAATATATACGTGTGCGTGTGCAAACAGGCAACAGAAACATGCTGAATTTTTTCACCCTGTTTATCCAGCATAATCTGCAGTCGGTCTGTATTTGATTAAATACCATCATCTTTTATGTACGAGTTACATAAGTAAATAGAAAAATCATTTAGAGTCTGCTGCCCCATGAAAAATTAATCTCAGTTCTGTCCTGCACACGCATCCCGAGTTGTTGGGGACGGCTGGCTAATTGAACACGGGGAGGGGACCGGGTGTTGCCTGAGCCGCCGTGAACCTCATTTCTCTGTTTTAATAAGATCGAGGCTTCAAGAATTTTCTGCAGATGTGTGGATTAAAAGCCATAGTCGAGGGTTTTTTAATCAAACAAATCTTGCAGGAGTTTCAAAATAACAAATTATTTAGCGCACGGCTAGACAGGGAGCTCCTCTTGGGAAATTATTTCCTTAGTTACAAGATCACCGATGTTTGAAAGCAAGTCTCGGGTGTCGGCTGTGGGCCCAGCCCACGGGCTCCCGTCCACGCCCAGCGAGCGCCGATCGGCCTCAGTGCCGGAGAGAGAGGAGGTGCCGGGCGGCCCTGGGCCGGGCTCTTGGGCCAGGAGCACCTCTCAGGGTCGTGCTGCCTCCGGAGGCTCTGGGGAGGGTCCTTCCCGCCTCCCCCAGCTCCCGGGTGCCCCAGGAGCTCCTTGGCTCTGGACAGCGTCCCTCCCGTCTCTGCTCTGTCCTCACACGGCTTCTCTTGCGACCTAGGACCATCTCACCCTGAGACCTCCAGTTACATCTACAAAAACTGCTTTTTTTTTTTTTTTTTTTTTTTTTTGTCTGAATAAGGTTTCATTCCAGGTCCCAGGTGGACGTGCCTCTGGGACCCAGCACCTTCTGCTCCGACACTGCCACGGCCAGAGCCTTCCTCCTCCGAGTTTTCTGGGCCCTCCCAGCCCGCAGCGCCCACCCCTGCTCCAAATTCTCGTGGCCGTGCAGACCGTCTGTCCCTCTTTGGTCCTCAGGGTCCCTGAAGCCGCCTCCGGGTCCTCTGCACCCGCTCGCTGCTCACGCGCCCCCCAGAGTCCTCTCGGAACATGTGGCAGATGTAGCCGGAGGGTGTCGAAGCTGTTTCTGCTCCCTGGCTCACTGCCCGCCGACCCCCAGGCTCAGTGCCCTCGGGCGTGGCCGCAAGATCGGGGGTCGTGGTGGTGATGAGCCTCCTCCACGGGACCAGTTAGGTCCTCTGTGTCCGTGTGTCTTTCCAGCACGGTGACTTTGGAGGCCCTGGGTGGCGATGACATCAACCAGCGAGGGAGAGCGAGGGAGAGCGAGGGCCCCCGAGTGCCCAGCCCAAAAAGACTGCCCACAGCCGTGTTCTTGACCTCACTCGGTGAAACACAAGCGCAGATGGGGCTCCAGGCCACCATGCCTCCGCGGATGCTCTCGCCGCGGGCCAGACGCGAGCTCCCCTGCCCAGGAGCCGCTCGGGCTGCCGGCACTGGGCCTGCAGAACTCTTTCCACGACGTGGTTTGCATCACACTACTGCTTCTCTTTAACGTTCTGATAGCGATCGGGGCGCCCGAGGGGCTCAGTCCGTTAAGCGTCCAACTTCGGCTCAGAGCACGACCTCACGGTTTGGGGGTTCGAGCCCCGCGTCGGGCTCTGTGCTGACAACTCAGAGCCTGGAGCCCGCTTCGGATTCTGTGTCTCCCTCTCTGCCCCTTCCCTGCTTGTGCTCTGTTCTCTCTCTCTCTCTCTCTCAGAAATAAATAAACATTAAAAAAGAAGAAAAAATCTGATACTGACGAGCGGCCAGGACAAAGCGATGTTTGTTGATAATGTGGGAGAAATACTGGGGAAAGTTTAGTGAAACCTGCAGGGCATCTGAGGGCCGGCGCTCACTTCGCACACAAGAACTCGGCAAGGACCAAACACCGGGCTGCGGGGGAAAGGTGGCCAGGGAAAGGCTCCTGGGGCCAGGAGTCTGAGATCAAGGCGTCCTCACCCCTAGAGGCTCCAGGGAGAAGCGGCTTCCTTTCTTTCTCCAGCTTCCAGACTCACCTGCGTCCCGTGGCACGTGGCCGCCCCCTCCCGCCTCTGCTTCATTCCTGGGCTCTCAGACCCCACCTCCCGCTCCCAACACGCTGCTCTCTCCAGAGCCCTCCCTCTGCCTCATGCTCCGGCCCGTTCTTGACCCAGAAATGCCACAGACCGGAGATCCTCTCCCACCGCCTCCTCCAGGAAGCCCTCCGTCTCCTCCTGCTCGCTGGCAGGCTCCTCCCTCCGCACCCTGGGTACCCGGCTCCCTGTGGCTCTCCGGGAAAGACCCCGGCCCAGATCTGTACACGCAGCACAGCTGGCCGGGGATGGGGGTCCAGGAGCTCCGGCCACGGGGTTTCCTCCTATCTGAAGCCTCAGTCAGATTCACCAATGGCAGCGGGAGCCGGGTTTCCTCCTCCTTCTCTTCTCGCAGCGGCCCCCAGTTGGGTACCTGGACACCCCCTGGCACTCGGGAAAGCCCAGGTCCTCATACAGTCCCCGGGCAGCACCCCTCCTGCGCAGGGTGGAGCTCTCCACGCCTGCCCCCTCCTCAGGGACATCTCAAGTCACCTCCGCTTGTCTCCCGGCCCTTAACACCTTGGGGAAGTTGTCTTCTTCACCCCACGGTGCTCGCTCTTGTCCCTTCCCCTCCCACCCGGCTCCCCCTGCCCCCTGCTCCCCTGGCCCTGTGCTCCCTGCTCCCCATTCCCTACCCCCCTGTTCCCCAAAGCAAGGGCTAAGGAGAAAAAGAAAAGACTTTAATTTGCTAAAAGCAGCCGGTTTGGCTCAGCTCGTGGAGGCCTGAGCAATTTTGGTTATAGCAGCATCCAACAGCATTCGGTGCGCTTAGCAGCTCCTGTTTTTTCCTCTTGGAGTCGTAGAGACGAAGTCACAAGACGAGGCCCAAGGAGAGCCCCAGGGCGACCCTGCGGACGGTCCTTCCTGTGTCCCCCACGCGGCCTTGGGCAGCTAGGCCGACTCTGCAGGCCAAGGGAGGAGGGGCGGGCGCTGAAGGACGGGTGGCTGGTGGAGGTTCAGGACCCGGGGCTCAGCAGGGGCAGGTTCACGGCCGGCCAGGCCCCGCTCATTCGGAGCTTTTCATTGGATGCTCGTGGCGGCTGCGGCTGCACCAGCCCGCTTGTGAGTTGGGAAGGTGGGGGCGAGGGGTCAAGTGCACATCACTGGTGAGTGGCCAGGCCGGGCGCCCGCCCCAGCCCCCGGGGCTTGGTCCAGAGAAGCAGGGCTGGGCCAACGGAGTCCTTGTATTCTGTCCGGCACTGACTTTCTGCTCGGCCTAATTTCTGCCCAGTGTGGACTCTGCCACCCGAATGGGGCTTTGGCCAGGCTTGTACTTCTTGATGTCTGTGTCCTGAGTGCTGGCCTCGTGCACAGCTCGGGGAGCATCTATAAAATAGACGAGTGAGCAGATTAATTCACGGAGCGATGCTAGGGATTGGGAGTAGGGTTCCCCACATCGTGTTCCCTTGATGTTGTGCCTGACAGATCCTCAGAAAGTATTTGTGGTGGGGGGAGAAGGAGGGAGGAGGGAGGAGGGAGGGGGAGAGGGATGGAGGGAGAGGGAAGGAAGGGGGAGGGAAGAGGAAGGGGGAGAGGAAGGGAGGGAAGGGGGGAAGAGGGAGAATGGGGAGGGAGCGGAGAGGAGAGAGGAGAGAGGGGGAGAGGGATGGAGGGAGAGGGAAGGAAGGGGGGAGGAAGAGGAGGGAGGAGGGAGGGAAGCAGGAAGCAGGGTGGCTTCCCAGGTCCTCCCCCATGCCCCATTGCTGCATCACGCGGGTACATTTAGCCTCACCCAAGGACACCTGAGCTGCGAAGCTTGGGGCTGCACCTGCTCCCGAGAGCCAGCTAAGACACCTTGAGATGCCAGCGTGCCTTTCCTCCCGAGCCGTAATCCAAGCCCCCGACGGGTCTGGTCGTACCGAAAGCAAAGCTCGGCCCTGCCTGGCCTCCGGCCCAGCCTCAGCTGTCCCCTGGGCAGATGGCCTGGGTAAGCCCTGTACCTCCCAGAGCCACTTTCCTCCGCCATCGGGATGGTGGGGGGAGGAGGTCGGCCCGTCTGCTGTACCTCCGGCCCTACGGCTTACGGGGACCTGGGGACAGTCATGGAAGTGACAAGAGACCTTGTGCCCCCATCTGTCAGTCCCCTTGAACCCTTGGGGGCACACAGTGTAGGGCCAGCAGCGTCCCCTTTGTGCAAGCAGGCGCCTGCATATCTGAGTGTGAGTCTCCCTGCTGTCCCAGTGCAGCTTTGAGGCCGGTGCCGGGGACATGCTCACGGGGCCACCAGACCACACCCTGGCTGAGCTCTATCCCAGCCCCCTGGAGTCCCTCCCGGGTGGCAACAGCCAGTGCCCGGCCACGCGGGTCCGGATCACGGAGAAGGCCCGCCCGGGGGGTGGGGGGGGCGTTTGAACAAGGAGCTGAACAAACACGCTTCGGGGAAAGGCCGTGATTTATTAAGATCTCTCCCGACGCACGTGGAAGGTGTAGATTTTTCTGGAACAAGGCTAGGAAGACAGTAAGGGAAATAGGAACCTCACTCAGGGTAGAACCTGCCCTCTGCGGGGTGCCGCCAGCACGGAGGGCTCCCCGACGTGGAGAACACAGACGAGTTCCCCTCCCCCGCCGTCCCCCCCCCAACGCCCCGCGATGGGGCCCTGGGCAGCTCGACTTCCCGCGTGGCCCTCTGTGGGCTCGGGGTCTGGTCCTCGGGGGCAGGGGCTCCGCTGTCGGGTGTCAGAGCTTCAGATCAATCGACAGAACGACAGTGAGAACGAACTCTCACAGGCACTTCTTGCTGCAGAGGAGATTCAGTCCGAACCTTCTAGATGCACGTCTCCCGGCGTTAACGCTCAGGCGACGCACAGCCGCACGCGGATGGGCCCCGATGACCGGAGACATTCTGGGCTCTCTGACCGACTCTTGAGCAAAACTTGGAATGCACCTCCTGGGGCCCGCCTGGTGACGCTCTTGCATTCAGTGCAAAGTGGCAAAGCGTTCATGTCGGCGAGGCCCCCTGGCCGGCTGTGATGCCTCCCCGCCCTTCCCGAGGCCCAGCAAGCCTGGAAGTTTCTGCCTCCCGCCGGCTGCACACCTTTTCCCCGCCTCGGCATCCCCAGGGGCAGGGAGTCCGAGGGGAGAATGGACCCCCGGCCGGGGGCTCTGGCCCCCGTTCGTTTGCACCTGCCGTGTCTGTTGCTCCCGGGCTCTGGGAGGCGGAGGCCGGCTCTCCTCTGTTCTGGTCTCCTCGGCAGCTGGTTCCCTGGGCCCTTGAAGGCAGTGCTGTGGGCAGGTGTTTGGGACTTTGTCGGGCGCCTGTGCTAAGAAAAGCACAGTGTCCTGAGCAACTTGCCGGGCCGCCGCCAGGCCTGGAAAGAAACCCTCGGCTGCCGGGCGGGGGGAGACTGCAGGTGACAGGGGGGAGGCGGACACCCTTCCTGACACTTCAGGTTGTTTTTCTGGTGAACACGGACACACGACGGGAACCGCTGAGAGAGTCTGTTTCATGAAGGATTAAGTCCTAAAGTTAAATTATGAGAAAATCCGTAAAGCCCTACTGTACAAATTGAAATGAGGTCGTGGCTGAGCCATGGGGATGGTGGGGTTCACTGCTGGGCTCCTGGGCATCTCTAGGTGGTCGACAGGTGCCACCCCCAGAACGGGGGGCGAACTCAGAAGAGCCCCCTCTCCAGGACCCCGGGGGCCGGACGCTGGCCGTGCCCTCGCTCCGCCATGACCCCAAACCTCTCGCGGCAGGTCCCCTGAGCCTCCCGGGGCACAGAGAGAACGGAGGTGCACGGAGGGGCAGCGGCACCACGCTGCTGTGCCCCCCACCCTCTCAGGGCCCGGGGAGACCCCCGCCCTGCCGTCCCGTCCACGCCGGGCTGCCACACGGCAGGAAGACGGCTCTGGCCTCCACGGCCGGATCTGGTTTCCAGAGCAAGGCGCTGCTTGAACGGAGGAGGGAGGAGTGTTTGCTCTGCCTAATCCTGCAGAGCCTCTAAGCTCCCATCCCAATTCTGAAAACGCCAGTCCTGCTGGTGGCCTGGAAGCAGCAGCAGTGGGTGCTGCGGGGCAGGCAGGCACCGACGGCACGGCCAGGGCGGGCAGGGGAGGGGAGCCCGAGCTCCGGGGGGCCCCGTTGCCCCCCTCCCTGCGAAGCGGTGGAGGAAGGCCCCGCTTGACGTCCGGTGGCCACGGCTCGGGCTGGGGGCCCGCTGGGGAGGTGGTGCCCCCGGTCTCAGGGGAAGCGGGGTCTGGATGCCGTCCCCGGCGGCGGGAAAGGGGCTGGGCCCCGTCTCGGACAGCTCGTGCCCCCACAGAGCTGACACCAAGGTTAGAACCAAACTGCAGGGCACCCAACTTTCCACCGTGAAAACTTGTGGATTTATTCCGTGTCCGGACGCAGACCCGCGGCCACCACGGCGCTCCACGGCCCGTCCGCACGGGCATGCCGCCGTGCACCTGCTGTCCTGCCCCTCCTCCTGCACCGCTGCGCCCCTGCGGCCTCCACCTGCCACCTCTAGATGGGGACGGGCCCACACTGCCCCTCTGACCTTGTGCCAGCACGGCCTGACTCCTGACCCCAGACGGGGAAAGCTGGGACCCCCCGGAGGCACCCCACCACCGTCTCGTTCTGTATCTGGGATCTGCCCTGCCAGCAAGGGCTTCGTTCACTGGAGCGCCTCGGGCGTAATTTGATTGAGAAGTTGAAACGCCCTCTTAAAAACAAAGTCCTGGGGTAATCCATGTTGGCTGCTGGCTGTGAATAACCCCTCACTCCCGAAAAGCTAGATGCAAAGCACGAGGTCACCGCCTACTTCCATCACACGGTCCCATTCCTTCCACACTGACCTCCCGTGCAAAGGCACTGTGGTTAGCTACCTTCAAGCCCTGAAGATGCTGGCTGACCTATCCCAAAAGTCCAGCCCTTCACTGTTTGTGTCCCCACTCTGTGTAAGTTCCTAATCCTGGATCATTCACAATCTGGCTGTGGAGATGAAACGCATACCCCTGAAGAGACAGCACAAATAACACAGCTGAGAAGCGATCGACTAGTAGCCAGTGTGGTTCTTCGTGGGAAGGAGAGGGGGTTGGAGGAAGGGGCCCCGGTGTGTGCACGGAGAGTATCCTGGGAGAGGAGGCCTTCACTTCGGGGTTCGTACAGCCCCCCTTTTATTTGCTCGCTAGTCTGCGGGTCGGCAGCTTGGGCCGGGCTCGGCTGGGCTGTTCTCTGCCGGCCGCCAGCGGGACCCCGCACGAGGCTGCAAACTGGTGGCAGCTGATGGAGTTGACGGTCCCAGTGGCCTCACTCACCGGCCGGGCGGTTGGGACGTTAGCGGGGCCTCTCTCTCCCGTGCCCGGGGGCTTCCTCGCGTGGTGTCTGGGGACAGCAACGTGGAGAGAGACACCTGAGGCCCCTTCTCCACCACCTGTAGTGGCCAAAGCGGGTCTGGACGTCAGCCAGGACGCGAGAGGCAGGGAAGAGGCTGCACCTGTCGATGAAGGGTCCGCAGTCACGTGACACAGGGGCCCGCGCTTGGGGAGGGAGTGGTCCGCGGCCCAAGCAAGCTGGCACGCTCGGGGAAGCCTCAGCATTGCAAGCCATTGGGGTCAGATGGGACCTTCCCGAGACTCCGACCTGACCACACTGTCCGGGAAAGGAGCGAACCTGGACAGAAGGCACGCGGCACCTGCACCAGGGGGTGAGAAGCCACCGGCCGGCGGGGCCAGGAAGGCAAAGTTCCAGGGTCGCCAGCTGGCAGCCCAGGAGACACCTTGGCTTCGGTGTGAGTGGGAAGGAGGAGGCGGTGGGAATCGAGAAAACGGTGGGTCATCAGTCGGTGCCAAAGGGCTGTCCGGGGTCTGACTCAGAGTCGGAGAGACTCCGCTCCTCCCATCCCTGCAAGCACGATGTTTGTGGAGTCAGAGAGCGAAAAGAAGGAACAAAGTGAGGTCTGGTCCGAACTCACACAGGTCCATCCACACGCATTGAGCGCTTCACGTACAT
This sequence comes from Felis catus, assembly GCF_018350175.1. NCBI lineage: Eukaryota > Metazoa > Chordata > Mammalia > Carnivora > Felidae > Felis > Felis catus. The sequence goes on from NC_058380.1 coordinate 93,534,495, forward strand.
AAGCTAAATTACGACAATACCCTTCCATGCAAGTACTATTATCATCTTCCACGCACCCAGCTAAGGGCTCCTCCCACACCTGTGACGTCCCCACAGGTAACTCCTTGTTGCCCACTCCAGGGAGGGGAACTCACCCCCGGGAGGAGGCCGCCTCCAGGCTCTAGGGCTTGAACAGGTCTGTGTAGGGCTTTGGCACATGTTTCAAAAAAAACCCAGCACGTTGAAAGCTTGAAGTAAATGTCCAAATGGAGCAAGGAAGCCCGGCCTTCTTCCCCTACCTGACCCATCTTGTCCTTGGTCAGTCACGGGGCAAGCGAGCAGAGGCCCTCTGGTTCCCGGCCAGGCTGGACGCAACGGCCGCCAGGGCCCGGGGGTGGGCCCAGAGATGCACCGCCCAGCCCCCCTTCAGGGTGTGATTTTAAGGAAAAGTTTAACTCCTTTGCTGGCTAATGAACTACAACCCCTCATTGTAGTATTTTGTTGGTGGCTGTGGGATTTCTCATGTACACATTTGGCTTAGGTCCAAGTAATATGTCATTTCACCCACTGAATAAGAGGCTTCCATCTGGGTCTTTCCCTCTCTCCCCTCCTATGTTACAAACGTCATAACCCTTTTTTGTTTTTGCTTTAAATGGATTTTCATATGGTCTTCTTTTCCTTCCTCTTGAAAGACTGCCTTTAGCACTCCTTGTAGTGCAGGCCTGTTCGTGATGAATTGTTTCAGGTGTTGCATGGCTGAAAACAATTACTTATTTCACCCTCATTTCACATCTAAAAACTCGTCACAAAAATCGGGAGCATTTTTTTGTATCTGAACAGTGATATTTTTTTAAACGTTTTTTATTTTAATTTTATTTTTGAGACAGAGAGAGACAGAGCATGAACGGGAGAGGGTCAGAGAGAGGGAGACACAGAATCCGAAGCAGGCTCCAGGCTCTGAGCCATCAGCCCAGAGCCCGACGCGGGGCTCGAACTCACGGACCGCGAGATCGCGACCTGAGCCGAAGTCGGACGCTCAACCGACTGAGCCACAAAGGCGCCCGTCTTTTTTTTTTTTTTTTTTTGAAGTTTATTCTATTTATTTTGAGAGAGAGAGAAAGATCAGGGGAGGGACAGAGAGAGAGGGAGAGAGAGGATCCCAAGCAGGCTCTGAGCTGTCAGCGCAGAGCCTGAAGCGGGGTTCGAACCCACAAACTGCGGGACCACGAACTGAGCTGAAATGAAGAGTCAGACGCTTAACCAGCTGACCCACCCAGGCTCCCCTGAAGAGTGACATTTTTTGAAGCATAAATAAATAACTCAATCCTATTTGCGTCGGCATTAAAGACAATAAAATACTTAGGAATAAACCTAAGCAAGGAGGTGAAATATCTCTTACTTTGAAAACTACAGGACATTGATCAAAAAGATCAAAGTCACAAATAAATAGGAAGATAGCTGTACTCAGTCCCTCACGGACTGAAACGGCTGATACTGCCAACGTGTCACTACCCCTGGAAACTATGCAAAGATTCGATGCAATCTCCATCAAAATGCCAATGGCAGGGCGCCTGGGTGGCTCAGTCGGTTGGGTGTCCGACTTGGGCTCAGGTCACGATCTCGCGGTCCGTGAGTTCGAGCCCCGCGTCGGGCTCTGTGCCGACCGCTCGGAGCCTGGAGCCTGTTTCGGATTCTGTGTCTCCCTCTCTCTCTGACCCTCCCCCGTTCATGCTCTGTCTCTCCCTGTCTCAAAAATAAATAAACGTTAAAAAAAATTTTTTTAAAAATGCCAATGGCATTTTTTTTCACAGAAATAGGAAAAACACCTTAAAAGTTATATGGAACCACAAAAGACCCCGAACAGCCAAAGCAATCCTGAGAAAGAAGAAAAGACAGGAGACATGACACTTCCTGATTTCAAGCTTTGCTGTGAAGCTGTAGTAATTAAGACAGTGTGGCATTAGCATAAAAATAGGCAAAAAAGTCAAAGGAACAGAACTGAGAGTGCTCCCCCCCCCCCAAGCCCCAAGTACATAGGACCGGCTAATATTTGACAAGGGAGCCAAGAATAGCCAGTGGGGAAAAGGGGGTCGCTTCAGTAAGTGCTGCTGGGAAACCTGGATATTCACGGGTGAAAGAATGAAACCGAACCCCGATCTTACATCACTCACAAAAGGGAGCTTGGAATGGATTACAGACTTCAGTGTAAGACCCGAGACCACAAAACTCCCGGAAGAAAACACGAAAAAAAGCACCTGGGCACGGACCTCAGTAGCGGCCCTTTTGGAAATCGCACGAAGCGACAAAATAAGAAAGTAGCAAGTGGGACCACATCCAGCCGAAGAGCTCCCGCACAGCTTGACGGCCTCTTTCCCTTTCGGACTCCGACGGTGCGGATCTCGGGGGAGACCCGACCCATCCTTCTTCTCTGTACCCTGGGTCCTTTTCGCTCCGGCGACCTGTGAGGGTTTTGCTCTACCCCTGGTTCCAAGCAACTCATTCTTTTTTGCTGTTTGTTTATTTCTGAAAGAGACAGAGTCTGAGCAGGGGAGGGGCAGGGAGGGAGGGAGACAGAGGATCCGACGTGGGTTCTGCGCTGACAGCAGAGAGCCCGCCGCGGGGCTCCAACTCACGGGCCGCGACGTCATGACCTGAGCCGAGGTGGGACGGACGCTCAACCGACTGAGCCCCCCCCCCCCCAGGCGCCCGCAGTTGATTATTTTGTACGTCAGTGAAGCTGCACTTGGGGTTTCTTGTGCTTGGGACTCACTGGGATTCTTGGATCTGTGGGCTGATAGTTTTCTCCAAATTAAAAAAAAACGTTTGCATTTTATGTGTTCGAATCCCTCTGTGGCCCCTGTCTGGTCTCTCCTTCGGGGACTTCAGTCACAAGTCTGCCGGGGGGGGGGGGGGCTGAGGCTTCCCTGCTGTCGCTCACGCTGTGCTCGTTCTTGGCCCCTCGCTCTCTCTGTGTTTGACCTCGTGACGTCCCCGCGGCTCGTCTGTCGCTTCACCCGGTGCCTACTCTTTGGCGTCAGCTCTGGCACTGGTCCCACCCGGGGTGCACTTCACCTTAGACCCTGCGGTTTCTGCGTCGAGAGCCTCGACTCGGCTCCCTCACACCTCCCGTGGGTCTGCTTAGTGCTTCCGTTCTTTCCCGTGGCTCCCGGGCTTACTGCTGTCCTCTGTGTCACTGCCAGGTCACACTGCATCGACGACCTTGCCCTCTCCGTGTGGACTGCGTTTCCTTGCTTGCGGCATGCCTGGTGCACTCTGGTTCGCTGCTAGGTATCACGAATTGTACCTTCTGGGATGCTCAAGGTTGCACATAATCCATAAATATTCATGAGCTTATTCTAGGACACAGTTAAGTTATGCGGGAACATTTTACCCTTTCGGGAGCCTTTCCAGACGAGAGCAGGGCAGTCCAGAGCACGTTTTCCTCACCGTGGAGGCCACACTCTGGGTGTGCCATCCGAGGCCCTGTGACTCACGACGTCTGACACGCCAGCCTCTGGGGGAAGTGACTGACCCTTTTGGGGGGTCACTCTTGGTGACCTCCAACAGGCCTCACTCCTGGTCTTGTGTTCCCAGGACTGCTCCCCACGATCCTACCCCCTGGCCTCACGTGCTGAGCCACTGAAAACCCGTGATTTCCCATGCTGATCTCCCCCTTCTTCAGTGCACTGCCTGATGGATGGTGGTCCCCTGGGTCCCCCCCAACTCCCAGCTTCATTTCCTCCACTTTGCAGGAGTTCGGGGCTCCTCCCAGCTCCCCCTTCTTGCCTGCAGCCTGAAAACTCTCTCTGGGTAGGCAGGTGCAAATGTCCTGGGGCTTCCTTTCTTTGTCTCACATCTTCCAGGGTGTATTTCTTTTGTTGTTTAATGTCCAAACTCCTTAGAACCGTTGTTTGATGTATTTTTCCCAGTATTCTGTTGTTTTGTTTTCTTCTCTTTTCTTTTTTCTTTTAGTCATGACAGGAGGGAGAGGGTAATCTGGTTCCTGTTACTCCTTCTTGGCTGGAAGCTGTTAATTTTTAAATTTTCCCAGCGGAGGAAAGGTTTTGCTAGAAACATTCACTTCACAAATATTTATTCACTGAATGTAAACGTGGCGGGCAGTGGACGGGGCTCGGGGAGACGGAGCGGGAGCAAAGACAGACGGGACCACGGCCCTCAGAGGCGAGAGAGGCATCCCCTGAACTGCATAACCGGCTCTTTAGTCACAGTCATGATACCCGAAGGTTGTAAAAGCTCACAGCATCCAAGCAGATGGGATCAAGTCAATGCGATTACTCATGAAATGTACGTTTTGGGGAAATGACATGATGAGTTCATTCGCAGAACCAGGCAGAAGAACAGAAAAGGGTCCAAATGGCCACAGGCTTCACCAGGTGGGAAGGAGGCACATTCTGGCTGAGGGTGGGGACGGCGAGCGGAGGGCGGGGCCTCTGCCCCCCTGCCCCCCTGCAGAATCCCCGGGGAGAGGTGGTTTCCCCGCGGCCACATCCCGCTGCATCCAGCAGCCAGCCAGACGTCCACGCACACACAGGTCCGGCTGGCCGCTAAAAGCTATGGACAGAGGAGAGCACCTAGCAAACAAAACGCGCAGAGAACAGAGGAGACCACAGAGCTCTTTGCGGGGCGAGGACCAGCACGATGAGGGCTAATGAGGGGCTGGAGTCTGGGGAGGGGCCGGGGACAGGACAGGCTGCCACTCGCAGGGGGCAGCGGTCACAGGGAAGGAGAGGACAGAGGGTGGAGGGGGCCGGCGGGGGCTCCAGGGCAGGGGGCAGGAGGGGGGGTGCCATGCGGGAGGAAGGGGGGGAGCCAGCGCCCGGGAAGGGCTGGGGGCTGGGCCCCAGGTCTGCCTTCACTTGGGCACCTCCGGCTTCCAGTCCCAAGCACCCACGGGCAGCAGGAGCCACCAGGGCGTGGGCGGAATGGGACGCTGGCTTGGGGCAAGGGGCCGATCAGAGGCACGTGGGATTAGACGGGTTAACACCCTCATCTTTCTAGGTCACCTCAAAATTGGAGCTCAGCTAGAGAAGCATTTCAGCGGGTTGTGTAGCGACCTTCCGGGCAGGAGCGCGCTCCGGGCACTGGAAGCCACTGTGCCCCAGAAAGCCCACAGCCGGGTGACAGCTGAGAGGGGCACCTCCTCTGAGCGCTGGGGGCAGCGGCCGACAGGACACGGGGAACCAGGGCCAGGGCGGGAGGGGCGGCTTCTCCCCGCTGTGAACAGGGGCAGGACGCGCCGGGGGGTGGGGGTCTGCCTGCGGTCAAGGGGCTGCAGCCAGAGGTGTTTCCGCGTGCCCGCATGTCGCACGGGCCTCAACAGGAAGGACAGAGCGCACCGTGATGCTCAGGGGCTTAAACACAACTCCCGCCGCGCCCCGGAGGCTCCAGGAGGCGGAAAATGGGCCAGGACGGCATGTCCCCCCTCCCCGGACAACAGAGGCCCGTCTCCAGGACCCTCCAGGCCCTTCCTGTGCTCCCAAGCTAAGCTTGTTCCTCGGGAGGGTCCGGGACCTCTGCGTGGAGAAAACCAACTCTCCCACAGCGAACTCAGCCGGGTCGCCGGGGCCAGGGACGTGCCCACGAGCGAAGACGCCCTCGTCCTTCCCCCTCCTTCGCAGCCCAGACGCTCCAGCGATCAGAGCAAGAGCAGCCCCCACCCCCCCCCCAGGTGGGAAAACGAGGCTCAGTGATGGTTTCACAGGGAATTCAACGCCCAAATCCCCGATGGCTGATCCCTAATGCCTCTCCACCTTGCCCAGATGGCCAGAACAGTCCTGAGGCAGGGCACCTGTCCGGAGGGCACCTGTCTGGAAAGCACCTGTCCAGAGGGCACCTGTCTGGCGGGGGAATTTGCCCTCAGTGGGGACACGAGGCCAGGTGGGCGGGACTGGGTCCTGGCACGCACTCAATAACCCCCGTGCATGGCCGGCCCCTTCCAGTCCCCATAGCTTCTATGTTCTTGCTTCAAACCGCCTTGAAATTATCAACCTGTCAACACTTGGCCCTTGCTGGCAGAACCCACAGCCATTTATTATTCATACCAAGAAGGTTTTAGGAGAGGCTGGGCTCTCATTGACTGGGAAGTACAATTATTATTTCATTAAAGATTGATTACACGTGTGGCTGGCCATTTAAATAATGGCTCTGCTGACACCGTTAATTGAATGACACACGATTCCGCCCTTGCTCCTCTGAGCTGGCCCCAGAGCCTGCGGAGAGGGGGTCGGCCCTTTTCTCCCACCCGGAGGGCAGGGAAGAGTCAGGGAAGGGCGGGCGAGCTCTGTCTGCAAATCAGGTGCGTGTGGGGTTCAAAGGCGCGAGGCCCGACGTTGGGGCCTGAGCCCAGTGTTCGCGGACTCTCTCACGGCCACCAAGCTCTCGGTCCACAGTAATGTCTCCAGGAGGAACTTAATTTCAAGGTGGTAAGACAGATGTCGTGTGTGGTTTAATGTCACTTCGTCATTAAAAGCAGATTGATGGGGGTTGAAGACGGCAGACGGCCCTCCCAGGTCCTGCGACGTCAATGCCGTCTGACTAGAGAGAACTGCATGGAATCCAGCCCGTGGCAGCCTGAAGGAGGCGTCCAGGGAGGCATGCACGCACGCACGTGTGATCAAGGAATGAATGAACGTGCCAACAGAAAACAGGTGCAGCCTGGAGCCACGGCTTGCCTTCCTCGGTCCATGGGAGGAGGAGCCCCCTCGGGGAGACCCCCAGCCCGGGGCCCGCCCATAAGCCCCCAGAGGACCAGACCCTGCCCTGGGACACTGGGTGGAGGCGGGAAAGCATTTCCGGAGGAAGGCAGTGTAACGCCACCCCCGTCCCCCCACCACCTCCAGGGAGGGCAGGTCTCCAGGCAGAGCCCCCAGGAAACTGGACCCCACTGGGCCTCTCCGGCCATGCAACCCTGGGCTGCCACCTGAGCCCCCTGCCCGGCCCCTCCCCTCCGCCCCGGGCCCCTTCCCTGGGCTGCCGCCAGTCCGTGTGCACAGTGGGGAGGCCGGACGGCAGGGGGGATGGACGGCCGCTCTTCGCTTCCTGGCCTGAGGTCGGTGCGGGCAGCAGGGGCCACATCCGCACCCAGGACAGCCACCCTGGAGCTTCGCCTCCGCCCGGAATCATGAGGATTTAGTCTTTGTCAGCGGCCCGGCTCACGACACCCAGCTGTCCTCTTACAGAGGCAGAAACAGGGCTCCAGGCAGGTGAAGGTCACGCTGCCTTGATGGAGGGAAATCGGGTCTTGGAAGGGATGGGCTGGGTCTTGTAGAGGAAGGCTTGGGTGCCCCCAGGGGACTTTCCCTTTGCGTTGGGTCCTGGGCGTGGTGATGCTGGGGCACCCGAGGTGTCGTGCAGAGGGTCGGGGTCTGGCAGCGGGGCGGCTTCCCCCCGCTGCTCATCTGCTGTGTCACCCTGAGCAGCTCACTCTGCCTCTCTGGGCCCACGCTGGGGCCCACGTGTTGAATGTCCGGCTTCCGGCCTGGCACAGAGGGTCTCCCGAAGGGCCCGTGTGTGTCCCACCACCTTCCCCGACAGGGTCACCCTGGCCAGACACCCTCCGGGCCCAGGAGGTTCTGGGCCCAGGGTCCCCCAGCGTCCCTCCTGCGGCTCACGTCTGCCTGGTCCTCATGTTCTTTCTCTACAGAAGCCGGGCAGCCGGAGAGGGCCAGCTCGCTGTCCCAGCTGAGGAACCTGGGAGTCGGGGCGCCGGTGCCCAGCGTCCCCGGAGGAGGTCATCGGGACCCACCCGGCGAGCGGCTTTCCCCCCAAAGTCACTGTTTTCCCCCAAGACTGAGCTTTCCATCCTGGGCGACCCCTTCCTCGGCTGGGAAGCACTCAGGACATAGTTACTGCTTTCATATTGGTATGTCCGGCCCCAAAGCCGTCCCCTGGGCCCGTCCCCTCACAGGACACCTGCACCCACAGAGTTCGCCCACAGCCTCGGGTCACAAAGGAGAAAACGGACCCAGACTTGAAAGCGAGGCCCACGGTCGCCAGGGGCGGGGCGGGGGGTGTCCAGCCCAGACCTCGTGACGCGGCCTACCGAGCCCCGCGGGACCCAGGGCTGCGGCTGGTAAACGCAGGGCGGAGCTGACCGGGCCCCAGGCCACCGGGATCCTGTTCTGTGCTGACCATCCCACAGAGCGAGGCTGTGGGCCCCGGAGGCAAATGAAACGAGTTCTCCGTGTCATGAGGACGCAGGGGGCTTGGAAAAGCGGTTCTTGTACAGCCCGTGGCCTCGGGCCGTTAAGTGCCTGTGCGGCCCATCTCAGAGCATCAGGGCCACCCCCCGGAGCAGCCTTCCCGGGAAGTCCAGTGACGGAGGAGGACGCTCCCTGTCTGGATCCATTAACCTCTCTTTCTTGGTTCCCAGTCCGCTTGGACGAGCTCTTTTTATGGAAGAGGGTGCCCACATCCACCCCCCCATGACTCCAAACAGGCTCTGGACCCCGGGGGGTGGGGAGGGCGGGAAGCAGCAGAGACAGAGCCCAAGATGTAGGGAGACGCTGTCCCCTAGCTTGGGGACATCCTCCAGAAGCCGGCGTGCCCGTGGCCCCATCACGTGCCCCCTTCCTGCGCCTGGTGGCTCATTGCAAACACACCAGGGACTTCGGGACCAGCCCGGTTGCCCTCAGGTACCTTCTCCCAGTTTCGAAGGCCACACGGGTTACTCACAGACGGCTCAGGTGATGCAGCGACCCTTCTAACCCTTGACTCGTTGCCCGGGACGTGGCTCCCGCTGCGTCTGGGGCGAAGAGGGGCACAGAGTGGGTACAGGGGTGGGGAGGGGGGTGGAAGGCAGGGTCGGAGTCCTGATCCTCTGCCTCGTGAAGACGGGGTATTATTGTCCACTGCTGCGTAAGGAATTGCCCCAAAGCACGGACACTTCACAGATAGCCATGTCTTGTCTCAGGGCTGCGGCGGGTCGGGCATTTGGGGACACCTGCCTAAGGTGCCTCGGGAGGTGGCAGGCGGGGTTGGCAGGGGCTGGAAGGTCCACACGGGCGGGAAGGAGGCTTCAGCCCCTCTGGCTACGCGGGCCTCGCGCTAGGCCGGTGAGGTGTCCCCATGTGTGGCAGCTGGCATCCCCAGGAGCTAAAGGTCCGAGGGAGGGAGGAAGGGGCAGGCCATGATTCGGTGATGGCCCCAGAGCCACGTGCTATCTCGTTTCCACGTTCCCCGCGTTAGAAGTCCAGGCTATGCCTCTTACCGAAGAAACGAACATATTTCTGCCTTTCTGCGAGAATCTGTCCATGTTTCTCCGTGCTTACCTGTACCTGTGATATAAATAGTTGACTTGCCAGAATGTGGACTATAGTGCATAATCGATCATCCACCCCTCACCCGATCACTCACCGCGTTGCGGGGTGAGCAGATATGTACAGTTACTTTCCCACGACCGCACAGGATTTCGGGCCCCACGGTGTCCCAGGAAGGGTTGCCAGAGTCAGCAGGTCCTGGACGAAAGCCCGGTGCCGCCATTAAAAGGCTTTCACTCCCGTCCCGGAGGGCGTTCAACTTGGAGTCAGTGTTTCAGGATCTCAAACAGACCATAGGTGAATATCGTGTCCCAGCTGCCCTCTTCCTCCAGGGCCAGGGTTCCCCGGTGGGCTCGGGTCCAGTGGGACCTGGCCAAGTGAACGGAGGGGAAGGCCCGCGTTCCACTCCCGGGTGGGCCAGGACATCACCCTTCCCCTCTGCCGCCCGAGCCCGGGAAGGTGGGCCGCGAACGGGGCACCTGGGTCCTGACAGGTGGTGGGGGTTTGTGTGTCGGGTGAAGCCTCTGCAGTTTCCCCACCACACCCCTGTGCCCTTGTCCAGTGATCCCCCGAGATGGCCTCCAAGGTGCAGAGAGCGGGGTCAAAGGCCACGCACATTTTAAGGTTGACACACGGTGTCAGACAGCCCCGCACAGCCGTCGGGGGAACTCAGCCCCCGGCCCCCAGCCTCTGCAGGGGCTCCGCGGACAGGGCGGGGAGCTGGGCCGCCCAGATGCACTCACCAGGGCTTGTCCCCTTCCGGTGCTCAGGTCTCGGTGCCGTCCCCTCCCTCCTGCGCTGTGAACTGCCCCAGCGGACTCAGCTTTCAATACAAGGATGTTCGGAGAGCCCGTTCTGCTCCGGGCCTGGAGGGATGGACGCCCAGGCCGGCGCTGCCTTCGGGCCAGGGTTAGCTCTGCCCCTGCTGGGCACAGCCACGCCCCCTCCGCATGTCCACCACTCGCCGGGCGTCCCGAGGGACTCTCTGCTCCAGCCTGGCACACAGAAGGCGCAGGTGAAGCTTGTCATGCGAACGAAGGAAAACAAGAACGATGAGCAAATGTATGGCCGAGGTGCGCATTGGGACTGACCTGTGTCCCCTGCCAGCCCCCCAGATCCCAGCCTCCCCCAGAGTCCCGGAACTCTGGGGGGTGACTGTGTTTGGAGGCGGGATCTTCGCAGAGGGGATCGAGCTAAAATGAGGCCATTAGAATGGGCCTCACCTCGCGGAACTGGAGTCCTTATAAAAAAGGGGAATTAGGACACAGGCGCACAGAGCGGGAGATCACGGGGAGAGGACGGTGTCTGTGAGTCACGGAGGCGGGCTCTGGAAGGAAACCCCCCCGCCGGCACCCTGACCCTGGACGTCCAGCCTCCAGGGCTGTGAGGCAGGGAGCTTCCGTTTGAGCCGCTCGTCCGTGGCACTTGGTGACGGCTCTGAGCCCACTGATGCCGAGAGCTGGGTGGACCACGCCGGCTCGTGGCCTGGCCGTGGCAGGTGGAAAGCTGCGGCCACGTGGCTGTGAGGACCCGAGGGGACCCCGGCGGCCCCGATCTGCCTGTGTGGGACGCCCTGGCCGCGGCTTGTGCCCACGATCCTTATTTTGTGTCTAAAACCCTGCAGATTCGCCCTCGTCAGCCGCCCTGGATCTCACTTTCAGTGGTTTCATTTCTGCATCTGTGACCTGTCAGCCTGTGTCATCTCAGTGCTGCCACCGGGCGCCGGACGGCCAATTATTCCCCAACTGGGGCAAGTCCTCGGCACGCAGAACCTCGCACACAAACTTCTTTTTTTATGCCATGCCCCTCGGAGAGAAGTCTCACCCCGTGCTGCGTTCGTCATAGGGAAACGGTGCACAGCGACGCGGGCACGAGTGGGTGCATCCGAGCACCGTGGGGCCCGTGCCATCCAGCGCGGAACGCACGCCGCGAGCACCCTCTGGTTTGTGCTAACAAGTACCTTCACGCTCTGGGGTTGAAGACGTGTGGCAGAATCTGTGCTCGGCCACTTTCTGCGCAATCGGGGGTGACTTGCTCCCCCTGGGCCTCAGTTTCCCCATCCGCGTGAGCAGTGGCGATCACACCGCAGGCGTAGAAAGAGATGGGCTCCGTGCCCAGCCGACGGCCGGCCAGCGCGGCGGTCCTGCTCACCCCCAGCTGCTTGCTTCTTCCCGACAAGCTCCCAGAGACGGTGGAAGAAGATGTCCAGCCCGTGTACCCATGACACAGAGGAGAAAAGTGAGGTCGGAAATGTCAACGGGTGTGCTGACCCGGGAATCAAACACAGGCTTCTGATTTCAAGGGACAGGCAGCAGGGGCCCCAGTCTCAGACAGTTGACAGCTACCGCCTGGCTGGACACAGCGAGAGTAGCAAACCTCACCCCGAGGGAGGTGTTTCCTTCCGCATTTTAAATGAGCACATCCTAACCATCACCTTCATTTCTGAGCAAGTTGCAGGAGGGGCTTTTTAAGGGCATCTGTCTGCCTCTGCGTCCTTTAAAAAGCTCCGCTGTGGGGCGCGTGGGTGGCTCAGCCCGTTGGGCGTCTGACTCTTGATTTCGGCTCAGGTCATGGTTTCATGATTGGTGAGATCGAGCCCCACGTCAGTGTCCACGTTGACAGCACCTGCTTGGGATTCTTTCTCTCTCTAGCTCCCCCTCCCGGCTCTTGACCTCTCTCTCTCTCTCTCTCTCAAAAATAAATAAACTTAAACATAATATAAAGCTCAACCTAAGTTTATGGCCCTGGAGGAGAGGACCAGCTTCCCGTTTATGGTAAAGTCACCAAGGGAAGTGGTCCTGGGAGCGTGCTCCCCAAAATCCTCGTCTTGCCTGGGAGCCTCCCAGGAAGGGCGCTGGGCCCCAGAGCAGGTGAGGCAAACACATCTGCTGCTTCTGAGCACCGGCCCGCGGCGTCGCTAAGACTCCTGCGTGTGGGGTCCCGCTGGCCTGGGGTCTGCGTGCTCCCGGGGGAGCCGGCGTGGGCGTCTCGGGGCCGAGGGGGTCTCGAGTGGGCGGGTAGCAGTGCACCTGCAGTGGCCAGTGCCTGAGTGGGTCGTGCACACCCTGAAGTGGCCCTGGTGTCACTGCGACGTGACCGGAAGCAGTGCCCCCCCCCCGCCTCTGAGGGCGTCTGCAAACCCTGCTGGGGGCGTCACAGCCTCCCATCCCTGTGTAACATTTTACCTCCACTGGGGGCTAATTGATACCTAGAAATTGCACACATTTGGGGCGCCTCGGTGGCTCGGTCCGTTAAGCGTCCCACCTCGGCTCAGGTCATGATCTCGCGGTTCGTGGGTTCGAGCCCCGCCTCGGGCCCTGGGCTGACGGCTCGGAGCCCGGAGCCTACTTCGGATTCTGTGTCTCCCTCTCTCTCTCTGCCCCTCCCCTGCTCTCTCAGTCTCTGTCTCAAAAATAAATGAACATAAAAAAAAAAAAGAAATTGCACACATTTAAGGTAAGCATCTCGATGAATTTGGGCAGGTGCATATACCCGTGGCATCATCACAACCAAGGTAGGAAACAGGCACAACTCCTCCCAAAACTTCCGTGTGTGTGTGCGTGTGTGTGTGGGTGGGTGTGGTTTTCCGTAGGAACACTTAACATATTCACGTGCACAACACACACTGTGAACTGTAGGCTCTGTGTTACCCACGCACAGCTGTGCCCCCGACCTCTAGGACTCAGCCATCTGGCAGGATCAGCTCTCCCCCTCGGAACACACAGAGGAGGCCCCCTGTGCCCCCGGGTAGGTCCTCTCAACAAATCAACACCCTGAGGGCTAGGTTTGTGCCCAGAGCACACGTGTGTGCGTGCACGAACACACAGGCACACACGTACGGACCCACATGGATACACACACACACACACACACACACACACACACACACAGGCTTACTGAAGCCCCATTTAAAAGTCTTAACCCAATCCCAGGAAAAATGGCTCCTCGAGGGAAACTTGGCAGATTCTCGTCATTCTCGTGGGTCCTTAGAAATTTTAGGAGGGGAAGAGTTCTCGGAAAGTGTTGCTGCAGCCGCCCTGGAGGATGGCGGAGGCGGGATCTGGGACGGGGAGGGCATCCCGGGGCTCGGGGTCGGCGGCGGTGTGGCGGGCGTGCTGGAGTGTGGTCTCCTCCAGGCGACGCGGGGTCTGCCTGTGGACAGAGCACACGGCCGGGGAGCCGGGGACCCCCAGGGGGAGGAGAGCCATTCCGCAGGGGACAGAACGGGCTTCGCCTCTCCCTGCGTCCAGCCCCCGCTCATCCGTAACTCAGCAGCGTGCGTGCCTCCGTCACTTTGCTCCCTCTGGGGCTCGGCGGTGCAAACGTGGAAGTGTGTTTGAAGGCCAGGCTGACTGGGGAAAGCGTGTGCTTGTGCTTAATGAACCGTGTTTGATGCCCACCCCCTCTGACGCTATCACGCCCCGTGGCCCGAGCGGGAGCGCGGAACCGGCCCTCAGGGCTCCGGAGTCCAGCCTTCGCTCCCGTGCACACCCCCCTCCAGCCCCCGGCCCAGCGTCACATCAGGGCACGGACGAGAAGGCGCAGACCCAGCCGCCTCTCCCCCGCCCACCGTCCATGTGCAGGTGCTCCATGGCACGGACACGCGGCTGGGGCGCCGGTGGCCCGAGTCCCCTGGCTCCCCTCCCCCAGATCGGGCTCAGGCCCCGGTGCTCACGGGGCCCTCCTCGCCGAAGGGCAGGCCTTCTGTGTGCCTCCTCCATTCTCGCCTCCCCAGCGCCTGGAGCATAAGACGAGCTCGGTCATTATTCCTGGACTCTGAACTCGGTGTGGATTCTAACAGAAACTCAGCCAGAGTCGGTGCTGCTGCTCGACTTCCGTTTCTCCCTCCTGACGCTCGATGGTCGTGAAATCAGCAAGCACCTTCTATCTTCGTGCGACTACCCGCCCAACAGCGCGCTCCTGAGGGATCTGTGACAGCTCCCAGCACCAGGGGTGGCAACGGCCAGGCGCCCGTTGCCGAGAAATGACGTGCACCAGAAACCCGTAACTGATGAAGGGCTCAGCGATGAAGCAAGATACGGGAGCGATGCACAAAAACCAATTATATTTCTACACGCTTGTAGTGAACAATCAACACGGAAGATTTAACAATTCCACCGACGGTAGCTTTTAAAGGAACACACGATGGATGAGTAAACTTAGCAAAAAGAGAGCAAGATTTGTACACTGAGTGCAGGACAACATGGACAGAAATCGAACGCCACATAAACAAACGGGGGACATCCGTGATCTCAACAGAAAAGACTCGCTATTAAGACCGCAATACTCCCCAAATTCATCGACAGATTCAAGGTGATCCCTATCGAAATCTTGGCTGGCTTTTGTTTGTGGAAAGAGGCAAGCGGATCCTAAAATTCCCGAGGAAATGTGAGGAATCCAGACTAGCCAAGACAACCACGGACAGGAAGCAGGTGGGGGGACCGCCGCCCCCCACCCCTCAGTTGCAGAGACTGCGTGGCTCAGGCACACAGGTGCTCTAGTGGAACAGAATCGAGAGCCCAGAAACAAGACCTCATGCTTGTGCTCAGTCGATTTCCAGTAAGGGCTCCAGGCGCATCCGGGAGGGAAAGAAACACAAGGCTGGACATCCACGCGCTCGGACAGAACCATCCACACATGAAGACCCTGCTCAAAATCTACCAAGACCTGTAACTGTCAGAGCCAAAGCGTGAACCTCTCAGAGGACGTCGGCGTGCGTCTCTGTGACCTTGGATCGGACGATGCTTCCTTTGCAGTGACATCGAACGCACAAGGAACAAAAGAAAAAAATAGACAGTCGGACTTGGTTGAAATGTAACACTTTTGCGCATCGAAGGACACAAGGTGTGGAACGGTGATTCTGACCGAATGGGAGGAAACGTGTGCGAATGCCTGACACGGGGCTTGTAGCCGAAATACCGAAGGAGCTCTTTCGACGCGATAGTCATTTAAAAGGGCGGCGAACCCCGTGTGTCACAGGGCAAAGGTTTCGAATTGACATTTCTTTAAGTCACATATACAAATAGGCCACCAGCCCGTGGGAAGATGTTCAAGGTCATCAGCCGTCAGGACGATGTGAGCGGAAAGCACCGTGGTTCTCTGCGTCCCGCACCGCGGGGAGGGCCGGCCGGGATCTAAGACGCACAGCGGCAGGTGCTGCGAGGCACCAGACCCCCGCTGCGGGAGGGGCCCTGAGCCGGGCGCACACACACGGCAGCCTGGAGCCACCGTGGCGGGCAGACAGTGGAGCCATGGGAGTCAGGGCAGCCGATTCGAGCGACGGACCTTGAGTCTAACTGCCAGGCCATCGGCCAGAGTCTGAAGCGGGAGCTGCCCCGTTTCACCCCCCGTGACGCAGTGCCCAGGTCGGGGTCTGCAGGTGAGAGGGAGCTCCGCACCAGGGTCCCAACGGTCTCAGGGACTCTGGGGTCCGGGGGGCAGTGCAGGGGAGCTGGGGACCGAGTCAGCGGTGGAAGGTGGCTTCACCTGTCCCTCCCCCCACGAGGAGGCCTGGGCACAGGGGTCTGAGGAAGAACCCTGCCCAAGCTCTGTGAGGGAGGCGCGGGGCCGAGGCAGGAACGTGTGGGCACAGGCCTGGCCGGCCGAGTCCCGACCCACAGCCCCTCAGAGGCTGGCACCAGACGAGGTGGCCTTTGGAGACAGCCTCTGTGACGCCTGTGGCCGGGCCCGGAGGATCACACGGACAGTGTTAACTGGGAGCTGAGCTCAGCACATGAAGGTTCATGGTGGCGCTGTTGCCAGTTGCCAAAACGTGCCAGCAGCCCGAATTCCACCCACAGACGGACAGACGGGCGGAATGTGGACGAGTCCCTGCAGGAAAGGAGCAAAGCCCCGAGCCCCCTGCAGCACAGGGGAGCCCCGGACACGCCACGCTAGGTCGGCGGTCACAGAACTCACTGTCCACATGAGGCCCGGGAGAGGCAAACCCACAGACGCCGAGCGCAGGCGCCGGGAGGGACCGCTGATGGCACACGGTGGCTCTGTGGGGTGATGAGGGCTCTAGAATCAGCCCGTGCCGACGGTGGCCCCGCTCTGCGAAGATACGAAAAACCGCCAACTCATACGCTTTAAATGAGTTAGTTTTATGGTATGTGAAGGCTGTCTTAATAAAGTGACAGAGAGTCTGCACTCACCCGCGGCCGGAGTCCCAGGCGACCAGTGGAACGCGGGTGCGAATGTGTGGTCCAGGCAAACTCGGTCTGCGGTCAAGGTCGTGCGGGTGGGTGAGGGGGAAAGCGGCCTGGGAGCGGCCCAGGAGGATTTCATGTCAACATGTGCTGTTTCCTGTCCTTTCTTCATCTCAGGAAAAAATGAGCAAACAATACGTGTTTTAACTTCATAAATTTTGACAACTGTAGGTGCTCCTGTGACGGCCACCCTAGATCCCAAATTAGGGCCTATTTGTGTCACTGCAGCCAGTTCCCTGGGGCCCTCGGCAGTCCCCGCCCCTCCCCTGCCACCGGGCACCCACACCCCAGCAGCATGGGTCCCTTCACTGACAGCCGTCACCCGGATGGGCGCGCCTGTTCTCGGAGATCGCGTGAATGGTGAGACACAGCATTTCGTGGCTGACTTGCTTTGTTCCACGTGAAGTCGGGAGGCTCATGTCTGCTGTCCCATGTTCCTCTTTATTGCCGGGGCAACCGCCGCGTGGCCGGTTGACCCGACACTTGGGTTTTCCGGTTTGGGGAGATTATGGACCAGCTTGCCGTGAATATTCCCGTTCCGTCTTCTCACGGACGTGGCTTTCCGTGTCTCCTGGGAAGGACGTGCAGAGGCGTCGCTGAGCCTGTTGATGCTTCCCCCGCAGTGAGCCCCTCATGGCGGGCGCTCTCGTGGCCGGGCCTCTGTGGCAGGTGCCTCGTTCCAACCTGACTCCAAGAGGAGCCTGTGCGTCCGTTTACTCGCTCGAGGAAGCTCGCGCGTCATTCACCATGTACCAAGAGCTGGACGGACAACTGTCTGTGCTCACAAACTCATTCTTTTGTGGACAAGGCAGTAATAAACCACACGTCCATACTCATGAGTCTAGAGGAAAATGCACAGGGCAGCAGGGTGAGGGTGGCCGGAGGTGGAGGCCGTCCCACGGGAAGCCCTAGGTGGCCATCCCCAGAGCCAGTCCAGAACCCCAGGGTCGGCATCACTATGTCCCTGCTTCGGTGACCTGTCCCCTGTGCTGATTGAGGCCTCGGGGCATGGCGTTCGTGGCTGTGCCTTGGCCCCAGGGGGGCAGCCCGTGTGTCTGTGGGGTGCATCTCTGTGACCCCAGCACCCGACCAGAATTTCGGGAGGTTGTGGAGAGTGACAGAGAGAAAGGCAGCCACACATCCAGCCTCCGGGACGGCTAGGCAGAGCTCGGACACCGATGCGTTAGAGAAGAGAACACATCCGCCCTCCCCGAGAGCTAGTCCTTCGGGTGGAGGACATCCAGCAGCTCCTGAACACTTCTCCCTCGGCTGCCTCCGGGCCCTGAGTCCCGCAAGGGGAGCGAGGAGGGCGCCCGCCAATTCTGGGCTCACAGGGGCACAGTCTCAGAAAGCCGTGCGTCTGCTTGTCTGACGGCCGGACGTCTCCTCCGTTAGCGGGGACCCTGGGTGCCTGGCCGCCCCCGCCCCAGGCCAGCCTCGCCAGCTCACGCTCCCCGGGGCGGCAGGCTCCCCAGGGACGGGTCTCCAGGGAGGGTGGCGCCTCCTCCTCTGCCGGGCCCTGGTTCCTGCCTTCCAGGGCCTCTTCCGGGCCCCCCCGGAGAAAGAGAATTTTTACTGTTGCTTCTGCTGCTGTTTTCCAATACCCGTCGGTCCAGAGCCTCCCAAAGGCAGGCCGTCGGCACCGTTCCCTGGGGGCCCAGGCAGACCTGCCAAGCAGGACATGGAACCGGCCACCTGGCAGTGACGGGCGGCAGGCAGGGGTGACCAGGAGGTACCTTCGTGATCCCCTTGGCTTCCTGTTCTTGGCGAGCAGAGGATGCCCCGAAAGCACTGCTGTGACTCGGGGAGAGGCCCCCGCAGCTTTGTGCGGCTCGACTGCAGGTGCACAGTGCTGGGGTGCCCCGGGAGCCGCAGACAAAGCCGGAAGCAGCCTCAGTCCCCCCCGGCCACCGGGCGGCCGCTCCTGGGCACGGTGGGGGGCGGGGAGACGTCTCCCTGGTGCACGCCGCCTCGGGGTCGTGCGACCTTTCCCAGGAGCGGGAGGCCGTGGGGTTTGAAGGCAGCCCGGTCCGTCCCACTGCACAGGGTGGTCAGGGGCGAGCTGAGGTTTCTGCCCACGTCGGGCAGACAGTGGTGGGGGACCCGCGGCAGGTGCGGTGCAGGTGGTCGGCAGGCGCGTGGCCCCGAGCTTCGTAGGAGTCTGGAGGGTGCTCGCCACCTGGAGCCCGGAGGCCGTAGCCGCCACAGGCCATGCTGGATCCAGCTGAGGAGGAAAGGCAAGGGCGGAGCAGGGGGTTGGCCCTGGGTTAGGGTGAGGGTTCGGGGGAGAGGGAGGGGGAGGGCTGGGGGTAGGTTGCGTTAGGGTCAAGGGAAGGCGTATGTGTAGGGCCGGGGTTAGAGGTTAGGGCAGGGGTAGGGTCGGGGTGGGTGTAGGGTAACTTAGGTTAGTCAGGGCGTTAGGGTAGCTATCAGTGTTCTTCTCTGATTTCTGCATTTTCCCAAAATCCCTGTAATGAGAGTGCATTGCTCATAAGAGCAGAGCCCTCTTTGCAAATGGGGACCAAGGGCACACACTTCAGCCCTGACCCTGACCGTGGGCAGCTGCCCTTGCTCGGCCCCGGGGGGGCTTTGCACATGGCATAGCCCTGTTCTCACCACGCAGTACCATGGAGAGCGGCCAGGCCTCCGGTCCAGAGCAAGAACGCTGCCTGGGTCGTTTCCATGAAAACGTATTTCTTAGTGACACCTCAACCTTCAAGGTAACCTTGGTTAACAGCTCCGGCTGGTATTTACGAGACGCCGCGGCCGGGCGGGTGGCACCCGTCAGCCGAGTGACCTCGGCCTGTGTACGCGAACCTGGCCTCTGGATGTTTCCTCGGAGGCACCCTGTGGGGGCTCCAGGATTCCTCTCCCAGTACTGCCCTGCCGTAGCCGGGACTGGGGTCACCCAGGGCAGGTGACAAAGCCCCCGGGAGGGCCTCGGAATGGGATGTGACTCCCACGGCTGATGTCTTGGGGGCAGGGCTCCAGGGCGGGTGTGGCGGGGCGGGTAGCCAACTGGCCTGAGCCCGAGTGTGACCCCCATGGCTTGCTGTCCATGCCCTCCGTGGACGCCTCTGTCCTCCGTGAAGCCACCTTGCCCGTCCTGCCGGCCAAGTGACCCATGGAAGGCATCGTGTTGTTCTACACGATGTTCCAGGCCGTGAGGACAAAGGTGGGATCCATGAGGAAGGCCCCAGTGCTGCACCTGCCAGGTGCTGAGTCTGTGCTGAGTCTTACAGGGCAGGGTCCCTCCCGCCAGCCCACCTGGCCTCAATGCCACAACCACCTGGCCGGGCTCCTGAGCCGCCTGAGAACCCAGGGTCGGCTACAGGTGATGGTGGGGGCCGCACCAACAGTCTGGGCCTATGGGTGCCCCTGGGTGCCACGAGGCAGGAAGAGCCTTCTAGCACATTCCTGGGGAGCCAAAGCCTTCTGCCCTCCTGGCCCTGCCCCACAGACGCCGGGGTGGCTTTCGGGTGGGGCTCTGGCATCTGAATGTAGGAAATCTGCCCAGGGATTCAGATGCACACAGGCAGCTGACCAGTGCTCCCTTCTTCCTTCCTGCGGCCACGGCTCCTCGGCCGTCAGGTCAGTCCAGGACCCCAGGCTGCCTCCTCCCCATGGTGCTGTCGAGGTGGACGGGGCCGAGGGGCACGGCACAGCGTGCAACAGCCTCACACAGGGGTGGTTCTCAACACGGGCGGCCCCACCTGTCCGCCCCCAGTGCCTGGAAGCAGGCAGGGGAGGATCTATCGGCACCCCTGGCTGCACGTGAGGCCGAGTGTCCTTCCTGGGCAGGTGGCATTGCCCTGCATGAAGGAGCCGTGGGCTGGCTAAAGGGGAGGCTACAGGGGAGGCTCCTGCAAGCGTGATGGGGCCCCGGACGGCAGGGTGCACAGGGACGCACGCGGGAGAGTGTGTGCGTCCATCCACGAGTGTGAGTGTGTAAGTGTGCGAGCCTATGTGCACGAGGTAAGCAAGCGTGCGTGTGCCTGTGCACCCGTGTGTGTGTGTGTGTGTGTGTGTGTGTGTGCATCATTTCCCCCGAGCAGGATGGAAGTTCTGGCACCTTCTGCTCCCACCGTCGGGCTGGGTGCGGCCAGGTCACTGTCACCAGGACGAGCTCTCTGCGGGGACTGTTGCTCGAGGTTGGGGACCAAGTTTGTTTCTGTTTCTGATGCCCGACAGCACCCAGTCCGCTCTTGTGGAACGGACTTGAACTGGGGCCGAAAGGGGCCTAATTGCCCCTTCGTTCAGCAAGTCCGCTTTAATGCCCAAGAGGAGGCTGGGGTCTTGGAGCAAAGAGCTGTGTTCAGCGGAGTCCGGCCCCTCTGGGGACAGCCCCGTGCTGCTGCAGACCGGAAGGGGCCCCCAGGGGACTCTGGGCCTGTGACACTACAGAGCCCCTGCCTGCCCTGCTGCCGGCTTCTCAGCGTGGCCGGAGTCAGACACCCTCTCCTGCCCGCCCAGCCACAACCACAGAACCATGGCTCATGGCCCCAAGATGCGGCCTGGCCACCTTTCCACGGCCCCCAGGGGTGGCATTTGGGACAACAGAACAGCACTCCTGGCCAGAGTCGGGCGGAGGGTCTGCACGCGGGTGGGAGGCCGCCACTGCAAAGGCCCGTTTGGGAAGCGGGGGCTCTGAGTTGGGGGAGGGGGGGGTGTGCCTGAACACGTGTTGGACCCGGCAGCGTGCCCGGCCCCTCGAGTCCTGTCCTCCGGCCGCGAGGCCATTCACCTGCTGGTGTGCCCTTGACTCCCCGGGGACCCCAGGCTCCAGCCCCTGCGCCTGGTCAGTGCAGGAGACGACTCAGCGCGTCTTGCAAATGAGGGAGGGCCAGGGCTCCGGACAGCACCTCAAGGCGGATGTGCGGGCAGAGGTGGGAGGAGGGGCTTCCCCACCCTGGGCCCCGGGCCCCGCGGCCTCTACCTCCCGTAGCTTTCCCACCCGGGCCACGGATCCAGGGGCTCCCGGCAGAAATTAGGAGGAGTTCAGGACCTCGGCCCACCTGCGTCCAGCCGGCTGGCCTGGGTGGACCCATTTCTCACCCCGTGCCTCAGTTTCCCCATTTTTGCAAGAGGGTCTCCATGTTCTTTGCAGTCCAGGGTCAGATCTTACCAGTGGAAGGGCAGGGTGAGGCCACCTCATGACAAAAGGGGGGACAGGTGAAGCTTCACTGCTTCCCTCCGGCCACTCACCATCAGTCCTGCTGCAAGGGAGGGTGACGCCCTTGCTCCCGGCCAGGAGGGCTCTGTACCCTTCGAGAGCACTGGCCAGGAACGAGTTCCAGGCATGGGGAGTGTCCAAAAGATGGACTGTGCGGAGGTGGGGGGCGAGCTCAGCCTTGGGGCCAGGCGGGGCCTCTGCCCATCCAATTTCTCTGGGCCTCAGTTTCCTCATCTTTGAAAGGGGCCACGGCCCGCAGAGTCACGGCTTGAGTGAGGCAGCACATACATGTGCATCTGTCTGGTGTCCCCTCTGGTGCACTAGGTCCGGGGGCCGGTCTGTCATTCCTCTGGGAGGGGCAGAGGGTGCCGCAAGCCTTCGGGGTAAATGCCCGCGTCAGTCCCGCGGAGAGGCTCGGCCCCAAAACCCAGGAGCACGTTTCTGAAATCACACACCTTGGGCATAAGCCGGCTGTCGTCCGAGGCCAGGTGGGGCGGGAGGCTACCCACGGCTCTTCTCCCTCCTCCCCTGGGTGGCCCGAGAGCCAGCGAGCAGGGGGAGTGAAGCACACAAGGGGGCTGGTCACACAGAGACGGGAGGCAGGGCGGCTGGGAGAGGCCACTGCAGGCCCGTGCCGGGAGCCCAGGCTCGCAGGCGAGGGGACGCTTCCGGAGGGAAAACGGTGTCGCCTGCTCAATGTATTTCTTTCACTAGACGAGGTCCCCTCTCCTGCCTCCTGCCCAGGCCTCAGGGAAGCTGGAATTCTTCACCAGCCCCGACTCAGTGTCCCCATTCGGAAGGATCATCTGAGCACCCAGCCCATCTGAGCACCCAGCCCACTCGGGATCCAAGCAGGGGGGCTCATTGCCTCTGGGCAACCCCCAGGGAGTGGAGGGCAGGAGGGCCCTCCCCAGCCCCCACCCCCAGAAAGGCCAGGCCAGCCGGGGCCCTGGGGGGTGGGGACAGAGGTGAAGGTGGAGGCAGAACAGACCTGGGTGTGAAGGCCCCCCCGCACCCCCCCTGCGCCCCCCCGGACCCCCTTCCCCCTGCCAGCCCTGCCCACCAGGGGACCTGGAGCAGGCCACTCCTGGTCAGTTTCCAGATGGCCCCATGGGGATGCTCTGGGACCGTTAGGGAGAAGCACCCACAGGCTTTATGTGGGGCTGGGACCTCCAGGTCCTTCCAGGTCTTAGCTGCTTTCAGCAGACAACTGTCAGCCTGGCAGGGACGCGGGTTTGCGGCCGGGGGAGAAGGAGGTGGCCGTCAGCCAGAGCTGTTTATCCACTCGGTGCTGCGTGTGCAGGGCACCTCACTGAGCCCTCGGGGGCCCGCGGAGGGCCGGCTCTCATCCCCACTTGCAGGCCGGGAAACCGAGTCTCCCAAAAATCGTTTGAGATCATACGGCCAGCGAGGCGTGAGTCAGCGGATCCGCCCCGGCGGGCAACCCCAGGATCCGGGTGAGGCCTCCTGTGGGACCCCAGGCAGACCGTGCTGCAGAACAGTGTCCAAGGAGAAGGGAGGCTCTTTCCAAAAAGCTCCTCTCTGCCTCAGTTTCCCCCCGTGTAAAATGACCAGCGTGGGTAACACGGCCTCTGGGCTTTGAGGGTCCCCTATCACGGGAAGATTGCCCAGAGGAGGCCTCAAAGAGAAGCCGGGTTCGGAGAGGCGCTCCCCCACCCCTGCGCACGCCCGGCCCTGCCCGCAGGACGCACGCGGGATGCGGGGCCACCTTTAATCCCTGGCGGCAGGTGCGAGGCGGGCTGCGGGCGGGGGAGCGAAAGAAATGTTTAATTTATCACCCGTTCCAAGAACGGTGGGAAAATAATAATAATTCTGTCGGAGCACCGGGAGAATATTATTTACAGCCTCGAGCTTTCACAACAATTTGAATGCAAAACAGGATGTGCTGTATTTATAGCAGTTTGTCCCAATTGGAGAGGGAAGGGCCAGCTCGGGAGAGCAAAAAAGCACTTTTCTTTCAGCGGCTCACGCTCGCCCGCCCGCCGAGGAAATGATGAGCCGTCAGCACTCCAAGGGGCCCCGCGAGCTGAAAAGGCAGGTCCCGGGGACCAAAAGCAAACGCCAGAAGCACTGGGTGGCTCTCTTCTTATTCGAAATCACATTTTTATCGATTCCTGCACTCGTGCCTGGCAAGGCTGCAGAGGCGAGCAGGTGCTGTGCGGACAAGACGCCCCCCAGAGCGTGCCCGGCTGGGGCCGTCTCCACTCGGCAGCGAGGGGCCGGGGGCGGGGGCGGCTGCGCCTCAGTTTCCCTGCTCTTGGGAAAGGAACCAGCGTTTCTGTCCCCGGGGGCTGAGATGATTAATGAGCAACCCAGGAGAGCTTTGAGAATGGAAAATATCCTCACCGTCCCAGGGATTAATCATCACATAATGCATGTTCCATGATGGTGAGGGGACTTAAGTACCTGGAGTCGGCAGAATGACTCTCCCCTCGCTCCCCTCGGGAGCCTGTGGGGCAGAAGCTTCGCGGAGAATCAAAGCTCTCCTTTGCCGCAGCAGAAATGCTCTGGAAGGGTTTTCACGCCATGAGAGGGAGAACAAAAGGCGCCTCGGATGGAGGGAGGCCTCCCAGGTGCTGAAGGCGGACAGGGGACAGACAGAAATGGCTCTTCTTCTGTGGTTCTAAAACAGGACTGACCGTGTTCACCCCCCAGCTGGCTGAACGTGTCCTTGGCCCCGCAGGGAGCCTTTCCAAAGGGGTCAGGGGCGACCGTGCAAGCTCTCAGATCTGTTCCCTGCATGGCGTTTGAGCTGACGCCCTCCAGCTAGATTCTGGGGACAGGACTCGGACCATGAGGATTTTGGGGGGCAGAGACTTGCCCTGTTCACCCTTCCTGACGTGGTAGCCCCGGGGCACCCGCCTTTTCCTTTCTGAGGGCTTGGGGCAGGTAGATGTGGGTCAAAGTCCTTAAATTGTAAACGCCACTCACGCGTGAGCAAGCGCCCTCCACGTGCTCTGTAGGTAAGAAGGGTCCCTGTGCCTCAGGTTGCCCGGCACAGTGGACACGCTTTACCACCTGTTAACACGTGCAGAGACCCCTGCCCTCTCCAAACTATCCTGTCATCTCATTTACATGAAAGGGGACACTTGAATTAGCCTCAAAGTCAGATAGGACCGGATGGGACGGGTGCCCAGAGAAGCCAGGTCAGCTTGGAGAACCTGGTTCCAAATGCGGGCCCAGGAGCCAGGGTGACCCCATTTCTAGCAGTGATGACGGACAGCCTCCCCCAACAGAGCCTCAGTTTTGTCCCCCGGAAAGTGGAGATAACAGTAGGATCTTCTCAAAAGGTGAGCCATGACCCTCAACTTCAAGCGTCCAGGGCTGATGGGTCTAGGACAACGCCCCTCCCTCCTCCTCGACTACCTTGTGACAAAGCTGAGCCATCACTCCTGCGCGCCCACGAGCAAGACCCCTGCCCTTTCTGCCCCGGAGCCGTGAGAGGCATCGGCGGAGCTCCCTGGGCCTGCACAGACGTTTGACAGGCCGAGAAGCCTGAGGCTTGGATTTGCAGCCACCGAGCAGGGCAGCGAGATGCTGAGTTGACCGGGCCGGGAACCCCGGCTTGTCGCTGTCCGGTTCCTGCTCCGAAGGCGGCATCCGTCGCTGACAGCAACTGCGGGGGGGCCCAGGGCAGCCCACCCGGAGAGAGCGGGGAGGGAACCCCGGGAGGGAGCCCCCGGTGGAGGCAGTCAGGGCCACAGCCACCCGCGGCACCAGAATGAAACCAGCCCACCTCCGAGGGCGGGGCCTGGCAACATCCCAGAATCCTGGATGCACCCTGCAGAGTGCCCTCGGCAGCCCGTGGGACTAGAGGACGCAGAAGGGCAGGGATACAACGATCCAGTCAGCTGCCTCCCCGATTCAGAGGTCCGGTCAGCAGCGGATGCGGGTTCAAAAGGAAGGGGGACCCCTCCCTGGAAGGGGAAGGGCGTCAGCCCTCACGAGAGAGTGCAAATTATCTCAATCAAGTAATGGCTTTCATGCTTTCAGCTGAGCTAAACCAGAGAGCTTTGGTCGGAGGAGGCAAAACTCATTTGAAGTCTAAGCCTCACAGGGGAGCACCGCAGGAGCCTTCCAGATGCCGGGGGGCGGGGGGACTTCAGGGGACAGCGCCTGCCCCCTGGAAAAGGACGGGAACCTGCCTCCTGGCAAAGCCCGTGTCCCGTGCTTCGCTACCTGCAGCCGGCTCTGTGATGCGTACCCGGCTCCCGCGGCTCCTGGACCGTAAACCCTAGATGGGAGATTCTCGCCCCCCCCCCTGGGGTGGGGTTGGTGAAGAAAGAGGCTAGGGTATTGGAGCCATCCGGTCACTCGGTGACGGTCACCTGCTCTCGTCCTGTCATCCTGGGTATGCTTCACACCAGGACGGCTGAAACGTGCACGTGGGCAGTGCCACCAGCTGTGTGCCATGCCCTCCACAGCCCGCCGGCCCCCCGGGTCGTGCCTGGGTGACCGGAGGCTTCAGGGCCACCCCTGCCATCCGCACACCCACAGAGACCAGGGCTGCTTGGGTCTTGATGCTGAACAGAAGGGAACTTAAAATATCTCAACATGTAGACCTTTCTGGAACCCAGGATGGACCCCATCAGGAACGGGGGCTGTTACGGCCACTTGACTGATTTTTCCTAGGAGGGCTGGCGGGAGTGGAGAGACCACTGTGTGACCCCAAAGCTTACCTGGGTGCTTGGAGAGGAAACTGCCGCCCTGGGGCTGGGCTGCAGCAGGGCTCCCGGCTGGTGGTTTCGGGGGAACACAAGTGACTCGGGGATTTGCATTCTTGCCCAAGAAAATCCCACAGGCCACACCCTGACCTTGTCTCAGTTCTTGTTTCCTGTCCCTTTGGAAATGTCTCCTCTTAAAATACTTGGTGGGGAAATCGCCCAAACGAAATGCTTGAGAAACAGATTACCACTTTCTCACCCAAATCACTAATGGGGTTTGGAAATTTCTAGATAGATTCTTGTGCTTCGAGTGACCAGCCATCTGGGCTTTGCCCAGGACAGAAGGGTCCTGGAAACTTCACTGCTGATACGGGGGCGGTCCCAGGCAGGAGGGACCAGTTGGTCAGCCTGCTTGAGCCCAGGTCAATGTCCATGGTGGTCACCCAGCAGCTCCGCCCCCATTTCCCTCCCTCATGATGATTGGCTGGTGGCCGGCCAATCAGAGGCTTCCCTGGGAACTTTCGGTTGGTTGCTAGGTCATACTCTCCCTTGCCTCTCCAGTCACAGGGTGGGGTGTGGTGACACATCTGTGACCACAGCAAGGGTCTCGCGCCTTCTAGGAAGCTGTCCTCTGCTGTCCTAGGTGAGAAGGAGCCCAGGCAGGGCAGCCACGGGTGTGTCTGCACGTGTCTGTAAACCCGGCCACCTGCCCCGGCCACCCCTCGTCAGTGGGATGAACAGAATTTGGGATACTGAGAGGGTGGAGGCCGAACGGCCCCGGCAGAAACCTCGCGCCCTGAGTTCCGCTCCACCGGGTGACTTCCAGGAGGCCACAGAGAAGGTATTTACGTGCAACAAACAACTCCCCAGCACTTCACCCACAGCAACACGCATCCCGGATTCTTCTAGTATATTCCACCCGCATCGCAAGACCCTTCAGCAAGGTTAACCCCATCCTAATGCAAATTTAGAAATGAAATCCGCCGCAGCGAGCAAATGTCGGAGGCAACCTCATCCCATTCTTTCCTGCAGAGCAAATATGTTTGCACAGCGGCTTCGGGAACAGAGCTCCAGAGCGGATAATACGCGTGTTCAACATGGCCTCGGTCCCTCTGCCGCTCATTTCGTGCATTAAATATGACAGTCCCCGGCCGGCCCCGCCACCGTGCTGCCGAGCCGGCAGCCGCTTGTCAGCACGTTAAATCAAGAGCAAATCGGATTGTGCACCGGTCCCTGGGAACAAAAAGCAGTGGCAGGATTTGGGATTTTATGCAGCGGTTTCGCTTAGGTGGGAACGCGCTCCTGGATTTCTTGTCTCGTCTGTTCATAAGCTTTCAAATTACACGCAAAAGCAGACAAACACCGCAAAAGACAGAACAACACAGGACAGATCCTACTTCCTGCTCTGCCTTCCTCTAATTTCCAGAAGGTGAAAATGGCCTCTATCTTGCGCCAGTCGGGGCGGGCGGGGGGAGGGGAGCCCGCTGTGCGATTTGCTTTCTCCACGGCGCTCTGAGGGCTTGCAGACCCAATTAAGATATTAAAATGGGGCGCGGGCATCAGGGCTCCTCCGCGGAGGGCTGTCTTTGTTTGCGGCTTCAGCGAGCAGCGCTGTGCAAACTGCTCCGGCCCCGGGGACGCCAGAGAGTTCTAACGGGGATTATCTGCCTCCTGAGATATAAATTCCAATTTACTCTGACACAAACTATTACCCTGCAAACACCGGTCATCTGTCTTCAGGTGGCTGGCAGGCACTCCTCGCCAGCGTCATTATCTCGGGGAAATTAAACCCGCGCAGGCTGAGGGCCGCGTCCTGCCGGGCAGGTGCCGGCTGACCTGACCTCCGCCCGGTTCCCCCTCTCCCCTGCCCCGCGCTCGCTCCCACCACCTGCCCCCACAAAGGCCGCCGGGCAGCTCAGATCGGCTGCAGCTGGAAGGGGCCATAGGAAGCCTGGCCGTGGCCGGCCTGGGGGTCCAGTCCAAGCCAAGACAGGTTGACGGGGCCAGAAATGGGGAGACAAGAAACAGGAGGCCTAGTTGGCTGGGCTGTGCAGAAAGCTGGGGCTCTGGGGGCCCCCGGGTGGCTCAGTCAGTTAAGCATCTGACTTCGACTCAGGTCGTGATCTCGCAGTTCGTGGGTTCGAGCCCCGCGTCAGGCTCTGTGCCGACAGCTCAGAGCCTGGAGCCTGCTTCGGATTCTGTGTCTCCCTCTCTCTCTGTACCACCCCCACTCTCTCTCTCTCTCTCTCAAAAATAAACACATTAAAAAAAATTTTATAAAAAAAAAAGAAAGCTGGGGCTCTGTCCCCACTCTGGTGGCAGATGAAGCCTCCCTTCCAGGTCTCAGTCCCCACATCCAAGGCCCTGGGTGCCAGGGTCCCCGTCCTCTTCCTGCAGGTGCCGCACAGCCTTACTGAGGCTTTCCTGGAGTGGCAGAGGCCAGGCTGGCCAATCTGAAAGGCAGGAAGAGACCTCGTCGCCAGACCCTGACGGTGGGTCAGGGGGTTACTGAGATCTAACACACGCTCCCCACGTCCACCCACGCACGGTGCCATGCTCACCGGCCTCTTCGCAGAGTTGTGAGATCGTCACCACGCTCTGTTCCGGAACACTGTCATCACCTCGGAAGAAACCCCATACTCTTGGCTGTCCCCTCTCTGTCCCCCTCCCCCCGGCCCGTGACAACCACGAATCTGCTTTCTGTCTCCGTGGCCTCGTGTGTTCTGGGCACCTGACATCAGCGGGACCACACCTCCTTCTCACGCTCGAAGACTAGTCCCTTGTGTGGCTAGGCCACGCTTTGCTTATGCATTCGTGAGCGTGCACACGTGGGCTGTTTCCGCGTTGGCTGGTTGGAGAGTGCCGCCGTGAGCACGGGCGTGCGAGCTCCGCGTGGACACGGAGGCCTCGGGGCGGAACCCCTGGGCCACGCGGTGGCTCTCCGTTCTGGGAGCCACAGCCGGGTCCCCGGGTGGCCGCCCATCTCACGACCCCGAGACATCTTGCTGCTCTGTTTTGCCTCAGGCGTGGAGAGAAAGCGCCCGTGGGCAGGGACATCTTTACTGCCCCCAGTTCCTACGGAACGGGGACCCTTTCCCCCCAGCAGCGTCCTGACACGCGGAGGGGACACTCCCCTGCCCCTCGAGGCTCAAGTCACAGACGCGGGGCCGGGAGCCAGCAGGGGCGGGCAGGGCGGCCCTCCGGACTCAGCAGACAGGGTCTGAAAGGACAACTGGTGCAGACGCCTCGCTGTAGATGGGGACACGAAGGCTCTGAGGACCGGGGTGACCCTGAGGCTGCAGACCTGCCTGAAGCTGGGCAGGAGCGAAGACTTCTTTCTCTCTTGGCCTCGCCCTGGCCCCGGGCGGCCTCTGGGGCCCACAGCCAGGAGGAGAGAACTTACCTGGCAGAGGGACGTCCCCAGAGATGCCCACCGTCAGGGTCCGGCGACGAGGTCTCTTCCTGCCTTTCAGACCGGCCAGCCTGGTCTCTGCCGCTCCAGGAAGAATCCAGAAGATTGGACGTGAGGCCCCGGGGCTGGAAGGGAGAAACGCCAGGCACGGCCTGCTCCTTTACCGCCGCGGTGCTTTGTCACCTGCCGTGTTTCCCCAGCCGGACCCGAGCTCCTGGAGGGCAGGAGCCCACACTTGTGTCCCGGTGTGTGCGGCTGATGGTGTGCCGAGATGGCGAGCGGGACCCGCGGGACCCTGCAGGAGAGGAGAGTTTGGTTGTTTGTGCACGTGCGTGTGCGTGTGTGCATGGGTGTGTGTGAGCGTGTGTGTCTGTGTGTGGGCACGGGTGTGCATGGGTGAGCATGTGTACATGGGTATGGGCGTGGATGTACGAGTGCATGGGTGTGTGCACGTGTGCGTTTACACAGAGGTGTGCGTGTGTGTGCATGGGTGCGTGCGCGTGTGTGTAGGCATGGGGGGTATGTGTGCATGGGCGTGTGTTTGTGCGCGAGCACGCATGGGTCTGCCTGTGTGTGTACAAATGTGTGTGTACGTGCGGGTGTGCATAGGTGTGTGTGTGCACGGGCGTGTCTTAGGCAAGGTCTCGGAATCTCCGCATTTGGAATCAGAGGCACCAGTGTTTTGGGGGTGAGCACGGCTCTGGCCTCGGGCGTCTGGAAGGCAGAGTGAGCCCAAGGCGGCTGGGACTCGGGCGGGCCCGCCTCCCACTTCTGCCTGGTGGCCCATGGAGACCCCTGCCCTGTCTGTGGGCCCATCACGGTCAGGTCGCCCACAGGCACACACACCCCGAGAAGGAGGCCTTCACCCCATGTTCCCCCGTTTCTAACAGGACGTTCATGGCTGGCCCTGAGGGAAACTGCAAAATTGCAGATGCTTTTTCTCCGCCTGCAGCCCCAGGGCCTCTAAGGGATCCATTCACGTGCCCCAAATTCTTGCCGAAGAGTCTACAGGTGCAGCTTCTCAACCTGGTGTGTTAGCGTCTTAGCAACCGCGTGCAGGAGAATTTACGCTTTTGAAATAGAATGATGTTTCCTTCCACCACACGGACGCCAATCTTGGCACTCGAGGCATGGTTTACGGACTAGCGCGGGAGATTCCTAGCGGAGGGTCTCACATCCGTGGGGGCATTTTCATACATTCCCCCTGAAGTCTCTCTGGGTGCCAAGTTCCCACATCCCGTAAGAAGGTTCCTAATCACGGCCCCTCCCGTGCCTGGAGGCAGGGGGACCGTCAAGGCTGGGACCCTTTTCCCAGCAGGAACCAGCGAGCTCCGGCAGACATCGTGGACTTCACAGGCAACCACCGATTTGCCAAGTGCAGCTCGTTCAAGCTGGCGGGAGAGGCCGAGAAGTGCAAGCTGGTCCTGGGGGACTTGTCTGGGGACAGCGCAGGCGAGTGTCAGCCCTGGGCCGAGCGGCCTGGGCCTCAGAGCAGAGAGAGCCGGCTTCGCGTCCCGGCTCTGTGTCCCCGGCCCGGCTTCCCCACTTCTCCTTCTGTGATTTCTGCGTCTCTGTGAGCGTGGGGACGGGTGACAGAGTCAGTCCCTGCTCCCGAGGCTGTGACTCTGCAGGACAGTGAGCTGACTGTGCGTGGGGCCAGAACTCCTTGACCCTCGTCCCTGTGGGCACGTGGAAGAGGGCCATCAACTCTCACCGGTCCTTAGAGCCCGGTTTCCAAACCATGTTCCGTGAAACACGAGCCCGGGGCATTTTGGGCACTGGAGGTGCTGGGAGTCGTAGCTGGGGGAGGCCCTTTAACTGCTGGACCCAGAGCTGCAGAGAGGAATGCCCTCGGGGCGGAGGGAGGTTGGGACGAACAGGCTCCGAGCTTGTATGCCCTTGACTCGCAGGGTCTCACTGAGACCTCCGAAGAGGGCACGGCGCAGGACCCATGGCCCCCACTTTGCATGTGGTGAAGAGAGGCTGCCGGACCCGCAGGTGAACTTCCCGGCAGGGCTGAGGACAGAGCAGGGGGCCCCAGACGACGGCCATGCTGCCCAGGGCAGCTCAGGGAGGGGACAAAGCCCAGAGCAGAGACGCAGGCCAGGGAGGAGGACTGTGCTGGCCGTCCTGAGGGTCCTGGGAGAGCCCAGGATGGCTGGAGCGGCAGGGTGGGGGCAATGCACAGGGGGGCTGGGTCCTGTGCGTCCTGCTCCCTCCTCCGCGATGCCTCGGCGGGCTGTGACACGCCTGCAGCCCCGCTGTTGCACCTCCAAAGTGAGGGTGGTGCTAACTGCACTCAGGGCGCAGGCCCCCGGACGGCACGGGTCTTTCTGGTACCAACACCACCCCCTTTCCTCACGAGCAGGTGATTCCCTGATGTCCCCAGGGCCCCACCCCCACCCTCACGGGGACACCGTCCCCAGGGCCCTGGAGGAAGAGAGTGTGTCATCGCTCCCTGCTGCCCCTTTGCATCCCAGCCCTGGGACCACCCACCCCACACTCGTCAAAGCCCCTTCTGGCCCCTCCGGGTGCCCCGCGCACATGCCCACAGCCTCACTGGGCTGAAGAGGGAGTTTTTAAAAGCGTTTGCTCCCCGACAAACCCGGGTTTGCTTCCAGCGTGCGTTTGCCTCTCTCGATGCCGGCCGTTCAGAGCCTTGGGCGCAGCTCTTGGGCTCAGCGCCTGAGCTCGCTGGGCCTGGGCCAGGGTCCCTGAGCGGGTCCGAGGAGGGGGAGCCCCCAGCCTCCGGTCCCCCCGGTAACTGACACAGGGCGGCCCCTCCCTCACCCCGGGTCTCACTCTGCAGCGGCTTCGCACAGCCTAAAACACGCTCCTTAAGAAGGGAGAAAAAGCTACATGGGAACCTTTCTCCTTCTTTCAAGCGTGCAGAGTGGACCTCAGGCCAGCTGTCCCCCGACAACAGCTGAGGAAGGTCGCGCCGCACCTGCTCCGGGGAGCGGGGCCGCCGGCCCCACGGAACTGGGCCACACCCCACCCGGCACGTGCCTCGGGACACTTGCAGACCTGACTGGGCCGCGCTGAGCAAGCCCCACGGGGGGCGGGGGGTGACAGGGGACGGTTTTCCACGCTGAGGCCGGGGAAAGATTCTTCACTGGGACTTCAGAAGCACCAGACACGAAAGAGCAGGTCGATCTGTTCGACCACCTTGAAATCCGGAGAACAGAAGGCAAGTCACAGAGGGACAGAGCCGCCAGCTGCCGAAAACCGTAGCGGCTTAGAGTGGCAGGAAGGCGTCCTGCACATTCGAAGTCCCACCCGGGTCCCTTCTGTGGATGCTGGGGAGAATCTGTGTCCCTGCTTTCTCCAGCCTCTACAGGACGCGCCACTCCTTGGCTCGAGGCCCCTTCCCCCAGCCTCCCAGCCGCTATATCACCTCTCTGATCTGCTTCCCAGACCCTTCCCCCCTTCCCTGCTTCGAAGGACACAGGAGATTAGGTTGGGCCCCTGCACCATCCAGGACCATCTCCCAGCTCGAGGTCCTTAACTTAATGCCATCTACCAAGTCCCTCTGGACATGGAAGGTGACACAGTTACCAGCTCCGGGGACGAGGGCAGAGAATCTTTGGCAGGGGCATATAATTCTGCCTATCGCAAACTATTAAAAGAAAAAGCACATTCTCCTATCCGGGATATCTAAGGGACGCCTACAGATCAATCAAAAAAGTATCACAGGGGCTCAGTCGGTGAAGCGTCCGACTTCGGCTCAGGTCGTGATCTCACGGTCCGTGGGTTCAAGCCCCGCGTCGGGCTCTGTGCTGACAGCGTGGAGCCTGGAGCCTGCTTCTGATTCTGCCTCTCTCTCTCTCTAAATAAATAAGTAATCATTAAAAAAATATTTTTTTAAAGTATCACAGCTCAGTAAAATGTGGGTAAGAGATTTGAACAGATAACTTCACAAACATGATATCTACAGGAGTGACTATATTTTTTTAAACGTGGTCTACTGTTTTAGTCCTCTGGGGAATGCAAATCCTAACCCAAAACAGGGACAGGTCCACACGCATCGGACGGCTGGAATTAGGAAGGCACGGATGCTATCGTATGGCGATCTGGCGCTGGAAGCACCGTGAACTTGGGGAAGAGTTCGGCATTAACTCTGGGAACTGGAGACACACGTCCCCACGACCCGGCCGGCCGCTCTGCTCCCCGACGTGGAGAGAGCTGTGGCTTGCGCCAGGGAGCACGGCCGAGGAGGGGACCGACTACAGGAGCGCGGGGGCACCGCTGTGAAGAGGCAGATCCAGGAGAGCGTGTGCTGGGGACCCCAGGCAGCATAAAGATGTTCCCCGAAGTAAAGACGGCCCGTCGCATTAGGGGACGCTCGTTTAGGCGGTCAGCAGACACCAGAAGAACCAGAAAATGTTGCTTTTGGGGGCGGGACGGGGTGGTGCCTGGGAAAGCGGGCAGACGGCCCTACCTGCTAATTTTCTGGTGGTGATTTTGTGCGGGCTGCACGGGGACAAAACACGCGGGCAACGCTTTTCGGGGCTTACACTTTTGTGTCTGTGCTATGTTCACAGGGCAAAGCGACCTTCACAGAAAATGCACTCTCTGAGTCCAGGAATGTGGGCGACCTCCACATCTTTCCTTCACATCGGGGGTCAACGTGTCGGCGAGGTCCCCCGCCGCCCTCCCGGCTGACGAGATCCCGCCAGGTCCTGGCCGCAATCTCCAGCAAAAGCCAAGTCTATCCACTGGGACGGTACCTTATTCCTGAGTAGATATAAGCATCCTAGGAACCCAGGAAGACTTACATTAAGTGCACAAATCGTCAATACAAGTCACAGAATTATGACTTTTGTGTTAAGGAATCTGGACAGGGTTGGCGTTTCGGTCTTACGTTTGAACCACGTGGCCTATTATAAAGAACGTCTCACAAACCCCGACTCAGACGTGTGATTAACTGATTGATTTAGTCATAACGTTACATGGGAATCTCAGTGCACGTCTACGCAGTGCTGAAATACAGGAGAGACCTTGGGCTCGTTGTGACATTATTAGATTCCTAAAAATTAATGAGCACTAGGATGATTTTGTTCATTAGACAATTGCACTACCCAAGAAAGAATTTGGATCTATTACACTTACTATTACAATCCGAAGTGTGGAAAGTATTTCATGAATTAAATCTGTAGCATTCAAAGGCCCTTAAAAGCCAACTGTTAAGATCTGGAGGTCTTTTGGGAATAGAAAAATAACATCTATCAGCCAAATGTAAGAGATCAGGGGAAAGCTATGCTTTTTTTTTTTTTTTTTGGTTTGTTTTTTTAGTTTTCAGAAATCACCCATAATTTTAAAAAGCAAAGTAGAGGGGCGCCTGGGTGGCTCAGTCGGTTAAGCGGCCGACTTCGGCTCAGGTCATGATCTCGCGGTCTGTGAGTTCGAGCCCCACGTCGGGCTCTGGGCTGGCGGCTCGGAGCCTGGAGTCTGCTTCCGATTCTGTGTCTCCCTCTCTCTGCCCCTCCCCCTCTCGCACTGTCTCTCACTCTCTCTCTGTCAAAAATAAATAAAACATTAAACAAAAATTTTTTTAAAATCAGTACATTTTAGTGGCCGTGAGAACTGTTCTGTGGGGGCATTTGGGGAAATGAAATAAAACACAAGAACTCTCTGGAGACACCCGTCATGAGCGCACGGCCCCGTCCGAAGGTGCCGGAGGCAGGCGTTCACGCGGCCTTGTCTCCGTTGGCCTCTTCTCTGCCGTTGGGCCTTCTGCACTCGCTGGGCACCTCTGTTATCCCCCTTACCTCTCCATCGGCTTCTCATCCGTACATCCTCCTCCTACCCCTTCGCTTCCACAGCTGAGACTGCGCATCCTCCCCGGACCTTTTACAGCCAAGGTAAATGGTCCCTGTATCCTGTCACCAGCAAAGACCTTGAAAGCCCGCGCCCGCGTCCCCTCCTGCCTTTCGCCATTGCTCCCCCGCCCCTGCTTCGTCACCTGCCAGAGTCCCACGGGACAGCGACACAGGTGCCACGGGGCCTCTGCCTCCGCCCCCGCCTGCCCGCGTCCTCACCCCATGTGACTTGTCCCTATTCCTGCTTCTTTTCCTGTGTTTGTTTTTTCCTGTTTTGAATCTGGGTCTGCGGGTGGTAAATTAGGTCTCTGCCCAGAGGTCTTCTGGAAACACCTTCGTCTTGCCTCCCTTTCAAAGAGCATCTTCCCTGGGTGTGAAATCCTAGCTTGGCAGGTTTTTTTCAGCACTGGAAAATCCGTGTCTGGCGTTTCTAGATGCCATTGTGTCTTTTTTTTTTTTCTTTCTTTATTTTGAGAGACAGAGTATGAGCGAGCAGGGGAGGGGCGGAGAGACAGGGAGAGAGAGAATCCCAAGCGGGTTCCGTGCCGTCAGCGCCGAGCCCGATGCGGGGCTCGAACTCACGCACCGTGAGATCACGACCTGAGCCGAAACCAAGAGCGGGGCGCTTAACCAGCTGAGCCCCCCACCCCCGGGCGTAGATGCCCTTATTTCTGCCCAAAGTCTCATGGCAACTCCTCTGAAGCACATGCCTCTTTTCCTCTGGCGGTTTGCAAGCTTTTCTCTTCGCCCTTGCAGCCCGAGGCGAGGCCCACGTGAGGCTTGGACCTGTCCGCTCTGCTGTTCCACGCGCGCCACTTCTGAGCGCGGGCGGTTTTGTCCCACCGCGTCCCCACGTCTCTCGCCCGCCCTCAGCCCGGACGCCCTCTGTGGAGCGCTGTTCGAGGCACTGATGAAACCCCCGCCCGCGCGGCGCAGAGCCCTGCACAGCCTCCGGCCTTCTCTGTGCCCGTCGGGCGGCCCCGGGCAAGGCCGCCGCTGTCCCTGCGACGCCCCAGTCGCCTCCGCCGCCTCGCAAGAGAACGTCTGAACTTGGTCCTGCTCTTCCCGTGTTTTCGCAAGGAAGTCCGGTCCCCATTACCGATTCGTGCATTCTGGGCAGCGCAAGGCTGGGCCCGTGGCTGTGTCTTCTGACTGTGGCGGTCTCCCCGGGAGGAATTCCCCCCCACCCCGCCCCGTGACCCGCTCTAAACGGCCGCTTTGCATTCATCCGAGGACAGGGCCACCCTCCTTTCGGTGGGTCCTTAACACATCTGTGATGTAGTGGCTGTTCCTCATCTGTGAAATTTTCTTTAGAAATCGATTCCCTCATGAGCTCACTGACTGCAAGGACACAAGCTTTTCTTTATAAAAGTGACCCTATAGGGGCGCCTGGGGGGCTCCGTCTGTTGAGCGGCCTACTTCGGCCCAGGCCATGATCTCACGGTTTGTGGGTTCGAGCCCCGTGTCGGGCTCTGTGCTGACAGCTCGGAGCCTGGAGGCTGCTTCAGATTCTGCGTCTCCCTCTCTCTCTCTGCCCCTCCCCTGCTCTCTCTCTCTCTCTCTCTCTGTCAAATTAAAAAAATTAAAATAAAATACAATAAAATAAAGAGGACAGCAGAGCCGGAAGGAAAAAGAGACCTGAGCAAGTGTGCGGGGATGTGTCCCACACCTCGTGCTGACACGGCCCGAGGACAAGAGCCCTGGGTGCAGCCAGACAGTGCTGGGCGGCACGTAGACCCCTCGGAGCTTCTCAGACTTGGAAACCACGGAGGTGTGCGGGCCGCTGCACCTAAGGCCACACGAGCCTGTCGTGTCCCTCTGCGTCGGGCTGTTTTGTTTTCTTCGGGTGCGCGCTCTGCCCTGGACTCTGGCGGCCCGGCCAGCGGCCTGGTGCCGCCCCTTCTGAGCACCCTGGATGAACACCTCGGAGCTTCCCGCCGCGCCCTCCCCTTGGCCCCTCCGTGGATGAGCTCCGCAGGGAAGCAGGGCCAGATACCACGGGAAGGAGAGCTCTGACGTCAGGGACCACGGCCCCAGGCCTCGCGCTCCCAGATGGCAGCCGGCCTCTTACGCCTGCAGATCTTCAAGGAAAGACAAGCGGCCTCTGTCAGGGGCTGCGGGGCCACTGACTCTTGCCCTGTGTGAAAGCGGGAACCAGGACGGGCCTTAGTTTTCCAGATCTGACCATTGACGGTTCAACCGCAGTTAAAATGCAGGACGCCCCTCTGTAGTCATAGAAGGAGCGGGGGCGGGGGGAGGCCTCTGGGAGGGCCGTTTTCGCTGCTTCGGGACAGATGGACATTTCCAGATGGCTGGTGGCTCTCCTGGCTTCCTGACTGGGACTCCTGCCATCGAGCGGGGTGGGCGGGAGGGGCTTTCAGCCTTCTGTGAGGCTCCGGGAATCAGATAATTGGCCGCCCCCTCCCCATATGGCCGATTAGTCACTGGGACAATGACAGCCAGGGTGGGTTTTGGGACCAGGGCGCACAGGCAGCCTTCCACGCCCGTCCTCACCGAGGCCGCCTCTTTGAGAAGGTGAGTGCCCACTAGAGATTTTACCGGGCAGCTTCCGTTCGTCAGGGCTGTAAACCAGCAGGCCTGTTTCTCCCTCAGGCAAGGGTTCGACGCCCGGGGACCCGGCCCCTCCTGCTGTCTGCGTCACAGGGAGGCCTGCTCAGGGCTCCCAAGCTCGGGCAGAAAGAACGTGACACGCAGGCTGAGTCGCTCCGTTCCCAACCACATTCCGCTGGCCTTCTACTCAAGGGCTTTAAAACAAAAATCCCATCTGTCACTGTTTGGGGTCTGGAAATGTTTGGTATTTTCCAGTTCTGCAAGACCTCGAATTCCTGGGCTTTTGCTTGCATTTTATGCCGCTTGCAAATGGCTAAGATCGTCCCTACGTGGTTCTTTCTCTCGTGAGGTCCATTCGGCCCACAGGTAACAGCCACGCGCTACTGAGGGTCTGGGTCCCAAGCCCCTCCCTTGGAGCGACATGGGACGTTTGTTCTCTGGAGCCGCCCTCCAAGTCAGCGGAGGCAGGACGTCGACCGAACAAAACGGGGCGCCCTCCCGCTGACCTTGGACGTGTGGGGCCGCGCTGTGTAGGACGGCGGGGTGCACGCACTGGCCGGCGAGGGCTTCGGGGTCGCGCTGCGGGACACAGCACAGGCGAGCGGGCCGGGTCCTACCTACAAGGGCTGTGCTGAGATGTCCCCCAGGCCGCCGGGCAGTGAGGCGCAAGTGGGGAAACCTTGGCCCTGCGAGGACTTTGCTCAGTTCTGGTGGAAAATGGTCTCATCCCTCCGTCTGGGCCGGGGGCGCCCTGGGGGTGGTTGACCCGCCTGCACCCCGGAAAGGGCTTTGCACCTGCAGATTCAGCCATTCTGGGGGGGCTAGCGGGGCGTGGCCTGGCTTTGTCCTGCGCCATTGACTCAGCAAAGCAGAGGGAAGGGAGCACCAGCCCACGGGATTCCCTGAGCCTATGGGGAATCCGGTTTCTTTTGTCCGTGCCAATGATTGGGGAAGTTTTAATAGGGCGATGACCTCCTGGCAGGGTGACCACCATCCTGATTTGTCCCGGACTCAGTTTCCCAGCAGGTAGGGTGCTCAGGGCTGAGGCCGGGAGTCCCAGAGAACCGGGACCAGCTCGAGTCTCACCCTTTGTGATGGGAGGTCACTGGGAGAGGACAGAGGCCCGAGGGCTGGGAGGGGCCTCTGGGGCCCAGGAGCCCCCAGTGCACCCAGTCCTCCCAGTGTGGGGCCACGAGTGTCGCCCACTGCTCTTCTCCCCGGCCGTCCAGAACTTCCCATGGTGTTGCTGCCAGGTCTGTGCCCCCGTTTCCAGGCAGTGCCCCCTCCCTGGGTCCTCTGAAGTGGGACAATCGGGACCTAAGGCACAGGTGCGGTCTGACCTGTGCAGACAGGAGTGTGGCTGTCTCCTCCTCAGTTCTAGATTCCATGCCTCCATTAATGCAGCCCTAAACATCATCCCGCTTCTGGAGAGCGACACTGTGCTCCACCCAGACCTGACGGAGCCTGAAGTCGACCAGGTGGCCCCTTCCAAGCCCTTTTCTTGCAAATGGCTCTTAAGGCTCCAGATCCTTGGAAGGACGTGTGAACCCGGGCAAAGGGGAGGGAGGGACCGGAGCAAGTGGGCTTGGTGGACCGGGGCGACAGCACCGTGCTGGTTTCAGGGTTTGGGCCCCCTCGCAGCCCCCAGAGGTCAGCTTTATTTGGGGAGGGGGCGACGTGCCTCGGGCCGGGAGGCTCCATGGTGGGTTTTGACGCCAAAGGTGTCTCCTCCTCCAGGAAGCCTGGTCTCTGCTCCGCCCCTCAGAGCACGCCCTGGGGCAAGTGTGGGCAGCCGGCGATGCCGGGCAGAAGTAGCGCCCAGCACAACAGCCACGACCCTGCCCAGCTGCCGGAGGGACGGGGGGCACGAGGAAAGCTGTGGGCGCTGGGTCAGGGCTGCCTCAGTTTACAACAGTGACCTAGAATCCAAGGGGCTCCTCCTCTCAGCTTGTGAAACAGCGGACCAGAAACTGAGGCCGGACTCGGGCACGGCGGCCAGGCCAGGGAGGGCGGCCGGGAGGGGCAGGTGCGGGGGGGGTGGGGGGGCGATACCAACGCCCCTGTTCACTGACCCCTTGGTCTATCGCTGACCCAAACCGTGGGCACCGTCCTTACTCCGGAGTCCTCAAATCCACCCCGTTATCCTCAGTCACGTTAGAGAGAACTCAGAGAGGTCAAGCGACTGGCCCAAGGTCATGCAGCCTGGACCTGACCGGGCCCAGGGAGACCCAGGTCTGTGTGGACACAGAGCCCTGTCACCTCACCAGTGACACAGAGACTTGCTTGTTCACGAGGGAGGCAGCTCCATTCTGGGACCCTGACCTTGGGAGTCCCAGACCCCAGCGCTCACAGATAGCACTGGGCGGCCACAAGCCGTATGTTGACAGCCGACCCGGGCAGGGAGCCCCACAGAGCCCCAGGCCAGGCCCCCAGCATGTGCTGGATTTGATGACAGGCCGGGGGGGGGGGGGGCGGAGGCTGGAGCCCAAGGGTCCCAGAGCCACTGGGTGCGATGATGGAAGGTCCACGTCACCCGGCTGGAAGGGAGAAGGGCCTTCCTCCCCGAGGGACAGCACAGGGCAGACGAAACCAGAAATCGCATTGGAGCTGGAAGGG
The DNA here is from genome assembly GCF_018350175.1 of Felis catus. Lineage (NCBI taxonomy): Eukaryota > Metazoa > Chordata > Mammalia > Carnivora > Felidae > Felis > Felis catus. The sequence goes on from NC_058380.1 coordinate 93,575,239, forward strand.
GTTCAGCAGCACGGAGAGCAGGCCTGGGAGGGGACACGTCATGGGGTGGAAACCCAGGGGACAGGGGCGCCTGCCACCAAACTTACAGCTTCGGGCCCGTTCCCGCGGGCGTCCCCCGCCCGGCTTAGATCCGACGACCGCCCTCCCTCCTGCAGCCGGGACTTCCGGGTGCGCTGTCCTGACCTCGCGGGGTGGGGTCATTGCTCCCCGAGTCTTCAGGGGTCACTCCCATCAAAGCTGGGCTTCCCAGGCGGGACCCCGTGCCCTGCCATGAGCACAGAGGTCACAGCCAGAGTTGAGAATCCAAAGAATGTGTGCACAGACCTCACAGGCCACTGCCCCCTTTCCCGGGGGACAGTCCAGCCCAGGGGACACGCCCGGCCCTGGCCCAGGCTCCAATCTGGCCCCAGCCCCCTGCTCTGGTGGCCGGGGCCGCCCTTCAGCAGCCCCCCAGCCGGTTACACCTTCCTGAAGCCCCTGCGGGTTCACGCACTCACATGCATATATAATGCAAATAAATCCCTGTCATCCCATCAGGTTAATTGCACGAGCCCCTTCCTCTCCCAAATATCTTTGACTGCATTCGTAGAAGTACTTTTAAAAAAATCCTGTCGTGGGGCGCCTGGGTGGCTTAGTCGGTTGGGCGGCCGACTTCAGCTCAGGTCATGATCTCGCGGTCTATGAGTTCGAGCCCCGCGTCGGTCTCTGTGCTGACGGCTCAGAGCCTGGAGCCTGTTTCAGATTCTATGTCTCCCTCTCCCTCTGCCCCTCCCCTGTTCATGCTCTGTCTCTCTCTGCCTCAAAAATAAATAAACGTTAAAAAAAAAAATCCTATCGTGAGGGTTAAATTGTAGTGTAGGGCTAACGCATAGCTTGAAAAACAACAGCTTTGTTCTGACACTGAAGGTCAAGAGATAACAGCCTTGCTTCACTCTTGTAAATTATGCTTCCTACTCTTGTAAATCAGGCTTCACCAATGAGGGAAACAAAAGCTCAAAGAAAAGAGCATCAGAGGCAAGGTCAAGGAGATCCACTGGTTGCAACTTAGCGGCAGAAAGTCTAAAATGATCACCTCATCTGGCAACTGTTTCTAACTCATCTGGGAACTGTTTCTCTGTTCTGTTCCCAGGTGATGACAAAACTCTGTCCCCCCGGCTGTTCGCGGCCGCACCCTGATCAAGAGCGTCGGTCCCGATCGGTCGGCCTTGCCTCTCATTGCAATAAACTTTGTTGTGACTGTCACTGGTGCCCGTAGCATTCTGTTGTGGATGCAACACTACCAAGTGTTGAAACATGAGAGCATTTATAAGTGACGCACGGCAAGGCTCAAATTAAATATTTATAAAAATTACTTTTTTTTTTTTAGCTCTTAGCCCATCTCTCAAACAGATTTTTAAAAAAAATTTTTTTAAACGTTTATTTATTTTTGAGACAGAGAGAGACAGAGCACGAGCGGGGGAGGAGCAGAGAGAGAGGGAGACGCAGAATCCATAGCAGGCTCCAGGCTCCGAGCCGTCAGCACAGAGCCCGACGTGGGGCTCGAACGCACGGACCGGAGATCGTGACCCGGGTCGAAGTCGGATGCTCCACAGACTGAGCCACCCAGGCGCCCCAATTAAACAGACTTTTTTTTTTTTAAAGCAACACTTAAAAAGAATTTCTGGCTTGCCAGGCTAAAAATGTTTCTGTATTTAACAGTCTTAACGGGCCTTCTACCATAGTGACAGGGCCCTCAAGAGGTCACAGTTTTTCTCTCAAGATTTCGTGGTGTCTTTGAAACTACGACTTCCTGAAGGACGATCAGTCCCAGGAGGACCCCATCTCTAGGGTGGGAGGTCGAGGCACGGCGAGGTCCTCAGCTCCGGATTTATGGCTGCACGCGGGGGCACCGGCCTCGCTGCCGAGGGCTCGGTCCAGGAGAGGCCCGTCCTCCTCTGCTCTACCCGCACCCCCCCCACCCCTCCACCCCGTTCAGGGCTGGGGCCGCAGTCCTGCACTGGCTCACCCCTGAGCAGACCCCCTCCGCGCTAAGCGGCGGTGAGGCAGGTGAACAGGGGCTGGCGTGACCAGCGGTCGGGGCAACGCAGGCCACGGCGACACCCGCGTGTGCTGAGCGAGGAAGCAAGTGTGCGTATTGAGAAGATGCGTGGTCGGCGAGAGCCGGCGGGGAGACGAGGCGTCGGCGTCCCGGAGGGGCACGAAGCACAGAGGGCCCCCCGGGGGAGCAGGGCGGGGACCCTGAGCCCGCGCTCCCTTGCCTGCGGGCCCCAGACCAGCCGTCCCCCCTGCCGCCGTGTGGGGGGGGGGCACGCCAGGCCAGCCGCTCCTTCGCTCCGACACCTTGTAGACCTTGCGTCTGTGGCGCCCCCGAGGTGCTGGCCGTCGAGGTTTGACAGGTGACACTGTGACACCACCAGGCCCCCGGTACACCTGGGTGCAGTTTTCAGGACTTGAATCGCTGTCCCGGTCTCTGGTGGAGAAGGCGTGCTTGCTGGGGTGTAACGGAATCGCCTGCTCCAGAGGAGGGTGGGCCCTGGGACTTGGATCCTGGGCCTAGGCATGGGATCCTGCTCCCTTGTCCCCCTGTCCCCCTATCTGCTGTCTCCCTGTTCCCTGTGTCCTGTGTCCTGTCTCCCTGTCCCCTTGTTCCCTTATCTCCCTGTCCCGTCTCCCTGTCTCCCTGTTTCCCTGTGTCCTGTCCTATAACCTCCCTGTCTCCCTGTCCCCTGTCCCTATCTCCCCGTCCCCTGTCTCCCTGTCCCATCTCCCTGTTACCCTGTGTGCTGTCCCCTGTCTCCCTATCTCCCCATCCCCTGTCCCTTGTCTCCTGTCCCCTGTCTCCCCATCCCCTGTCTCCTGTCCCCCTGTTTCCTGTCCTACTACCTCCCTGTCTCCCTGTCCCTGTCTCCCTGTCCCCTGTCCCCTGTCTCCCCATCTCCTGTCCCTCTGTGCCCTAGCTCCCTGTCTCCCTGTCTCCCTGTCCCCATCTCCCCGTCCCCTGTCCCCTGTCCCCTGTCTCCCTGTTACCCTGTGTGCTGTCCCCTGTCTCCCTGTCTCCCCATCCCCTGTCTCCCTGTCTCCCCATCCCGTCTCCCTGTCTCCCCATCCTGTCTCCTGTCTCCTGTCTCCCTGTCTCCCTATGCCCTGTCTCCCCATCCCCTGTCCCCTGTCTCTCCATCCCCTGTCCCTCTGTCCCCTATCTCCCTGTCTCCTGTCCCCTGTCTCCCTATCCCCTGTCTCCCTGTCTCCCCATCCCCTGTCCCCCTGTCCTTCTGTCTCCCTGTCCCCCTATCTTCCTGTGTACCTCTCTCATTTCTCTATGGACAGACACCCAGGTCCCGCCCAGGGGCCTTCACTCTTCATCACGTTGTTACCTTTGGGCCCGGGTGGTCCTGCCTTCCCAGGTGCTCCAGGGGAACCGGGAGTTCCTGCAAATTCCAAACACACATGTATCATGGACAAAGGACGGCCACAAAATTCCACTTGAGATCTTTGCCCCAAGTAGGAAGGTCCACCTGGCCCCCGTTGTCCTCAGAACCACTGCCTGGTGTCACGGAGCAGCCACAGGATGGGACCAGACTGTCCCCTGGGGCCCGGGCCCGGGGCTGCTGCTGATTCCTGCCTCCGCTGACCTCTGCGTGCTGCGCCCAGGCCCGGGCCACCCTCAGAGCCCTGCTGTCTAGCGTGGGGCCCGGAACATGAACACCTCCTCCGAGACTCTGACACACCGGTCCCCCGGGACACGGCCGGCCTCTCTTGCAGCGTGTCCCCACAGGGCGAAGAGGTTCGGCTGAGCCCCAGCCCCCGGATGCCGTCGAGGGCGGGGTCATCAAGAGCCCCTCCACGTAGGATCTGATTCCATGTCCAGAGCCCCAAGTGTCCCTCAGCGTGCACCTAATCACCCCGGGCTTGGGGCGCCCCCGCCCCTGCCGATAGCCCCCTCAACGGGCTGTTGGCACGCATCTGCCTTCTATGCAGGCTCGGGCCCCACGCCAGGAGGGCCCCCGCTCTGGGGAGAGGCGCCCGCACACGGCAGGTCCGCCCACACCACGACTTGTCCCCAATCCCCCCCGGGCGACCGAGGCCCCTCTCTCCCCCTTCCTGGTGTGAGACTCAGGGAGGATGCTGGCCCCCGCGTGCCTCCATTTCCTCATCTGAGGGAAACATAGAAGAACGTGGTGGCCTCAATTTTCGGGTGAGATCAGGGAGCTACGTGAGGGCCAGACCTCTGTCTTCCCGTGGCCTCGAAAGCCGGCCTTGGGTCGAGGACCAGGAAGCGGATATTCCGTAAAAAGACACTTGGTCTTTGGACAGTCAGGTGGGTGGGCGCCGACCCCTCAGGTGCAGGAGAAAGCTCGTGTGGAAGCCTTGACCCCCCTCCCCGAATGTCGCTGCTGGAGGCCCAGTGTAGACCAGAGGAGCCTTAACGGTCCCGTGAACGGGGGACCGACTCATCGATGCCCCTTCTGGGCACACCCACCGTGCTCTCACCGCACAGGCAGCCGCAGAGGAGAAACGGCAGCACGAGAACCGTGAGGAAGAGAAAACGCTTTCACAGCACTGACTGCATCCAGCGAAAGTCCACGTATTAGCAGGCGTGCGCAGCTCAAGGCGTGCGCTCCCGGGTCAACCGTACCCCAAATGTGAGCTCCTAAAACACTCCGGAGACCAGACCCCTCTTAGGGGAATCGCGGGGCCCGACGGGCCTTCGGGTCGGTGTCTGACGCTGCTTCTGAGCAGGGCCCCGGCCCCCGGGCTCCGGCTAGAGACGAGCAGGGGACGTGCCCACCCCAGGGTCTGACAGGAGGGGGGGGGCTCGGTGACCCCGCCCGATCCGGGGCACGTGCCTCTGTCTCCATCGACCCCTGCCTCTCCCTCGGGCCCTGCGTCCCCGGGCAGCCCCGGGCAGCCTCGGAGGACGGTCAGCCTGTCGGAGCCCTCCAGACCCGCCACTGCACCCCTGCAGAGAAACGCCAAGTGCCCGGCTGGGCTCCGCACCTGATCCCACTGTCAGGCCACCCGATGGCAGGCTTCTGCCCGTGAGGTGACCTTGGGCCTGGGCAGACCACTGGGGACCAGTGGAGGGTCAGCCTGGAACTGGGGCTTCCTGCCTCTCTGCCCCCCCCCCACCCCCCGGCCATGGGTGCTGGTCAGGTGCGAGGAGATGGCCTGGGAGCCCTACAGACCAGGGGGAGCCCAGCTCCTCAGTGCTGTGTGTCCTCGGGCATGACATCAACCCCTCTGGGCTTCTGTCCTCAGGGGAGGCTACCTTAGACGACGCAAACATTGAAAACCTGAAAAGCATCCACGGTGTTGAGAATGAGCTTCATAAACACTGGGGACTTTCAATAAATAATGACAATAGATATTTATAAGAAATTGGGGGCAAATTAAGCGTCCCGTGATATTCTAGTCAAGAGCCACATGCGCCTCCGGCCTCACTTGTTCCAGACCTTTCTCCAGGGTCACACAGGGGAAACTGTCCCCGTCCTTCTCTCCCGGGCTCGGCTAGTGAAGGCAGCAGCTTCTGGAAGTTCCCGCCCGGTGAGAGAGTGCCTCGTCCAGAACCTCCCACGGGTCGGGATCGGGGCGGTGCAACCGCTGGGGACAGCCGCTGGCCGGGGAAAGGTGACCGGGAGCCTGTGATGGCCCCTCCCTTTCCCTGCCACCTCAGCGACCCAGTGGGGCTCAGCTGTCCCCAGAGCCTCCGAGTCCCCCAGGGCCAGTGCCAGCGGCAGGAATCCGACCTGGGCGGCCCTCCCCGCTCTGCCTTCACACACAGCGCCCGTGTGGGACCCGACGGTTGCCCCCACACGGGGACCCCGAGGCCCGGAGGGGAAGCCTCCCGGGGCTTGGGCCCAGCCGGTCGGGCTCCAGAGAAGCTCCCGTTCCCTCCGGTCCGGCTGCTTCTATTTCTGTGCCCGGCAGCCTCCTCGTCTGGAAAATGAGGCTGAAAACGTGCTTAGCGAGGGCTGGGACGCAGCCCGTGGCCGGCGAGCGGAGGCCGACGTCGGGCCCGCGCAGCCGGAGTCTGACTCACCCGGACAGGTGTCGGCCGTCCAGGCCACAGCGCACAGGAGGGCGACGATGGCCAGGACGGCAGGTCCGCGGCCACGGCGGCTCTGTCCCGCCCCGTGGCTCCCGTCTGTGCCGCTCAAGGCGCTCCCTGGCTCTCTGGGGCCGCGGCTGCCCACCTTAACCTCCGGGCCTGATTCTCACGTCAGTGACCGCTTCCTCCCGAGGCCTGTGGCACCAGCCTCACAGGCCCTGGGCCTCACAGCCTAGTTAATGAGCGTCCTGCGTAAGGATGCTCCCCTTGGCTGGGACACTCTTCCCAGCGAAGACCCCACGGCCCTGGGGGAAGGGCAGCCTGCCTGTTTGTGTCGTGAGGGAAAGCCCTGGCCGCCCTCTCTCATTCCCCAGCTCGGTGGGACAATGATCCGAGGCCGCCCCAGGTCGGCAAGGTTTGCACAACCAATCGTTTGCACACAGTGGGAAGGGGGGTGGGCGGCCCGGCCAGGATGTCACCAAGAGCCAGTCTAGCTGGCCCTGCACGGAGGACAGGCTCCGGACCACCAAGCAGCGTCTTCGGGCTCGGGGAAACGGGGGGGGGGGGGAGGGGGAGGGGGAGGGGGAGGAGGATCCCACCCAGTTGCCCCGGCCACTTGTCACGTGCCCCGGGGAGGGGCATCTCTGAGACAGAGCCAGAAGTCCCAACCCCACCCGCCCGATAGCCCCCGTCCCAGTGTGTCACTGGAGTCGCGACCCCCATCGTAAGACAGTCATGATGCTTTAAACTTCCTCAGTCAGCAAACGTAAAGTAAACTTCCTCAGTCAGCAAACCTCCAGCCCCGGGGGTGGAGGCGGGGAGGGCAGGGTGGGGGTCAGGACGGGAGGGGGGCCCCACCTGCAGGAGTCCGTGTGGGGGGGACGGACACGGCTGCATCTGCAGGGGTCCTGAGCCCCTGCCAATCACAGGGTGCGGGGCTCTAGCTGCTCCCCTCCCCCACCCCTTAACGAGAGTTATTAAAACGTGCCTGTTACCTACGGAATAAGGTTTATAAACCAAGCTTAAAAGCCTAAGGAATCACTGGGCTTTGGAAGTCACCATTGTAACAGACTCACCAGACTCATTTGAATTTATTTTAAAGACAGGAACACACTGAGACGTCCTTTCTGTGCAAGAAACCAGACGAAACCTAGCCGAGAGGCACCACAGAGAGAGGAGGAAATGAGGAAATGAGTCCTCGTATGGGCGTATCGCAAGGCTCAGGCCCAGATATGCTACTGCGACTTTGAGGGCATCTCTTGTTGTGGATGGGGACACTGAGGCACAGAGAAGGAAAGGGGCTGCGTGGGGGCGGGGCACACAGGTTGTCACTGGCGGGCCAGGATTAGAACCCGGCTCCCCGTTGTCCCTGGAATGCTCTCGTCGCCGCCCTCTGCCTCCCTCTGTCCTCCTCCCTCGGTCCCGAGCCTCCCGCCCCTGCCCTCTGGCTCCTGGCTGTGAGACGCTTAGAAACCTGGGCTCGGCTCCAGGCTCAGGGCTCCACTCGTTCCTGCCCAACCCTCACCTGTGACGGCACCTGGGCAGGAATCCGACATCCCCACCCGCCCTCGGGAGGCTCCCAGCCAGAGTGGAAAGACCACTCAATGGCAAGCCAACGACCCATTGAGGCATGAGGATCAAAGACGGAAGTCCTGTCATGGCTTCCTTGCCTTGGGCTCCCCCTGCTCCAGAACTTTCCAGAAGCCTGTCACTGTTGGTCCCCGCCGAGCGTTTCCTGGGCCGGTGCACCGGGACTTGGCTCCCCCTTGTGTTGGCCTCACAAGCAAGACAGAAGAGGGATGTTTAGTGAGCACCTACTAAGTGCCAGGGCTGCTCTGTGCCCTGTGACACCGTGGTGACAAAGCGGACAGGTCAGTACACTCTTGGGAAGGCAGCAAACAAAGAAGCAGACAGACAAATACACAGTGTGGCCCCAAGAGGCCTCCAGCCAACAGCCAGCGAGGACCGGAGGCCCTCAGCCCAACGGTACTCAAGAGATCTTGCCAACGATGTGTTTGAGCTCAGCGGATCACTCCGCGGTCAGGTCTCTGGATGAGACCTTGGCCGAGGCCGGCACCGCGCCTGCCATTTTGGGGAGGCCCCGAAGTGAGGGCCCGCGTGAGCTGCGTCCAGACGCCTGACCGCAAGAATGTAAGCTGACGCACACGTGCTGTGTCGAGCCTCTTAGTTCGGGGTGGTTTCTTCCGTAGTGAGAAATAATACGAATGTACAAAGTGGCTGCTTAGGTTTAAAATGAATTTGAGAAGATCCCTGCACCGGGGAACGTGTCGGTTCCCAACACACGCCCGGGAGGCAGACTTCTCCCAAACCCACGTGATAAAATGTGTCGGTTTGGGGGGTGGGGGGTGGGAAGCGGGATGCTTTGCGCGCGTGGCACTTGTCGAAGGGTTTACTCCTGGGAGATTACCGGAAAGTGGTGTTTTCCTGCCTCAGGCACAAAAACAGACCCCAGCGACGGGATAGACGCCGACTCGCGTGTGCTCCCAGTGCGTGGCCGGTGAGGGGAGGGCCCCTGTCAGCTACAGTCCTTGTCACCCTTTTGGGGGGAAATCCCTTGGACTGTCCTCCTCTCTTCTGTTGAAACCGACCGCGTGATAAAGTTCGTTTGTGAGATTTTTAGATCAGTCCGGGTGACTACTTTGGAAGGCTCCAGACAGATTGTGCTGGGTTAGAGGTATCTAAATCTTGGGCGACGTCCATGTGCGCTGTTTTATAGCTTAACCCTACTATCCGTCATCTCTGTGACGTACTTCGATTTCGTCCGCGTATCTGAGCTGCACGTCACTTTATGCATACGCACCTCTGACCTCATGCAGAGTGAGTTCCTGGATCCCGCGGGTCAGTTTTCAGCGCGGGAGTTCGTCGCGGGTGTTGGCTCAGCCCGCTTTGCGCGGTGAGGGGGGCCCCGGGGGTGGAGGCGGGGAGGGCAGGGTGGGGGTCAGGACGGGAGGGGGCCCCCACCTGCAGGAGTCCGTGTGGGGGGGACGGACACGGCTGCATCTGCAGGGGTCCCGAGCCCCTGCCAATCACAAGGCTGCGGGGCTCTAGCTGCTCCCCTCCCCTGCCCCCGGTGGCCTTCGGGTTGGAAGTCTAGGCGTGTGCTCCCTTCGGCAGTGCATATCCTAGAAGGTCTAGGTCTTGGATCTCTAGGAAGTTGTGCAGGTGGTTTCAGCAGACAGGCGGCTTAGGGAGCCGCCAGTGAGCAGACGTCAGTGGGCGTCACCGGAAGGACCCACGTTGTCCCCGCACACGGCGATGGCTGCCTTACGAGCGTGCTCCCCGCTCAGGGGCTTAGCAGGCGCCCCTTCTCCGTGGAGGAGGAACCAGAGACCCGCCCTGGCTTTCCTGCTCCGGGACGGGGCCATTTCCTTTCATGACCGCGAGCGGTCCCCTCCCCCAGGGCCCAAAGCGATTTGTGAAGTCGACCTCCTGTCCCCTCGGCCCCTTCTCCATTCAAAGACACAGGCAGCCCGTCTCAGGCTCTGAGGGACCTCCGGTCACAGAGCGGCGGTGACCCTCACGCGTCTCGCGTCTTACGGAGGGGCGGACAGGGGCTCTGAGTGCTGGGTATTGGCAGAATCTGGGCCTGGGTCCCGGAGCCAGCTGTCCTCACTGCGTTCTTCTGGCCAGGCCACAGCTGTGTCCCTGGGTGCACAGGTGTGCCCACACCTGCACGTGCACGTGGTCCTGGGGGTCTCGTCCCAGAGCCGGCGTCCCCCTGGGGTCCCGGCCTGCTCGCTTCCTGCCCTTCTCGGCAAGCCCTGCGGACTCCACGCTGGGAATATCCAGACTGCGATCCTCGGTGCGTCCCCTGCACGGCCAGCTCTCACCTGGGTGACGACCGACGCTGGCTCTGTCCTAACACGGGGCCCGGAGCCGGCCAAACACGGGTCCTGCCGCGTCCCACATCCGGCACACGCCACACACACGGGCACACATTTTCTCTCTCACTTTGTGCCTCTTTCTTTATGCTTCTAAAAAAGTACATTTATCCCTTATGCGTGTTACTTCTCCTGAGCACTTATCCCTCTCGACAGGCTTCGTGCCTGTGTCTGCTCACGTCCGTCGCCACTGGGACGAGAGCTCTGTGTAGACAGGACTCTTCCGCGGTCCCCAGAGCCTGGCACACGGCACGCGGCCAACGAACTCCCTGAACGAATGAACGAACGAGTGGATGAACCAGCTTCCCGCCTGTTGGATTTCAGCCGGCGACCTGTGCACGCCCGGTCTGTCCCCTCTGCCTCCCGAGTCACTGCGGCGGCCTTCAGACCCGTCGGGCTCTGAGGGGGCCCCACCCTGCGTGGTCATCGCCTGAGCCGAGCATCTGGAGCCTTCGTCATCCACATCCAGGTTCTGAGCAAAGGGCGGCTGCTCACGCGGGGGACGGCTGAGCTGCGCCCGGCGTGTCCCTCAGTGTTTCTCGGTGTTAGCGCTGATCCTCAGCCCCTGGGGGTCCTGGTCCCCGCCGGCCCTCTCCAGACCTCATCTGTTCCCCGTGACGCCCTCCAGCGCGGTCACCGGCGACCAGCCTGGCCACCGCCCTTCCACCTGTGACTTCTTCCCTCGGGAATAACCTGCCCGCGAGAGGCCACAGGGAGCAGACGACGACCTGGACAAGTGCTCCGCCCTGGAGACAGGAGCCTCCCGTCCTGGGATGACAGTCCGGGCTGCACGCCTGCCGTCACGACGCCGAGGTTTTGCGAGAGGAGTGCCCCGCTCTCAGGGGCCGAGTCCGTCGAGCTCAGGATGGCCTAGGCCAGGGGGCGTTGAGCCGGGGGGCGCAGCAGGGCCCCCTGAGGCCTGCAGTCCGATTCAGCAGGTCGGCAACGGGGCCCGAGAATCTGCTTCTGTGCCAAAGGACCACACTTTGAGAAACACCAGTCCAGGCTTTGGTGCAGCAGCTAACCACCCCGGACGTCACTGGCTTAAAGCAACCAACATGTGTCTCCGGCTCTGTTGCAGATTCATCTCAGGTGGGCTGGGGACCGACCCCCTCCAGGTCCGCCGGGGACGCGGCACTCCCGAGAAGGAGGCCGGCGACAAGAGGGAGCCCCTGCTGCAGACTGGGAGAGCCAGGGTCGAAGCTGGAGCTCGTGGTCAGTGGCCGGGCGAGCCCCACGCCCCGAGCAGCTCCAAGGGGCCGAGAAGTGGGGTCCGGAGGTGCAGCTGGGCAGCAGGGTGGGGAGGGAGCCCCGGGGACGTGCGTCAGGGCCCAGGATGAGCCCGGACACCCAGGCGTGGCCACAGCGTCCCCCGGGTTGGCGCCTGGCCACATCCTGACGGCCCCCAGGGAACGGCTCCGTCCTTGACGGGCCCACGGCTGTGTCTTCTGGGGGAAGCGCCCCCTTGGCCGCCAACGGCCTCCTTCTGCTCTCCGCGGCCACCGGGAGGGGCTCGGTGCAGGGGACGGCCCTGTCGCCCTTAAGAAGACAGCCAATCACGTCTGTTTATGGTGGAAACAGCAAACTTGATTTATTGAAAAATTCTTACAGGGACTCATTCATCGCACAGGTTTAAAATACCATTATGATGGGGCACCTGGGTGGCTCAGTCGGTTAGGCGTCCGACTTCGGCTCAGGTCACGATCTTGCGGTCCATGAGTTCGAGCCCCGCGTCGGGCTCTGCGCTGATGGCTCAGAGCCTGGAGCCTGCTTCGGATTCTGTGTCTCCCTCTCTCTCTCTGACCCTCCCCTATGCATGCTCTGTCTCTCTCTGTCCCAAAAATAAATGTTAAAACAATTTTTTTAAATAAAAATAAAATATCGTAGGACGCCCTTCCTTGGACGTCACAGTTAAACTTAGGATCGTGTCTGTGGGGCTGTAAGGCGTCATCTGACATCGCATTGTAAAGGGCCCAACGTCCCAGAACCTTTTCTGTGGGTTTTCCGATGATCGTGTTTTCCCTTTCCGTCAACAAGTGACCAGTTATATTGACAAGGAGAAATAAGAATCACGCCAGGAGAATTTCTGCAAATATAAGAAGTAATTTTTATTGCAATATACCGTAGCAAAGTGGTCGGGGGAGAAGGGCACACATTTGGCTTCAGTACAAATGACGACAGCTTTGAAGGGACCACGAAGATGGGGAGGACAGACTAAGAGCAGACTCGGGAGGGGCGAGGAATCAAAACGGAATCACATGACCTAGACAACCCCCGCAGGGCACCGCTCGGCAGTCCTCGCGTATGGCTTTGCTTTGGAAGAGACAAACGTGAGAGTCATTGGCGCAGGCCGGCATCCCAGGCGCGAAAGGACCTCGAAGCCAGGCTTTTCTTTGGCAACAGCGAGACTCCGTTTCCGCGGGAGTTCGGGAAATCCCAGTGGGTGATTTCGTTTCGCCCGGGGTGTCGGAGGGCTCTCTGCTGTGGTCTCCCTGGCGGGGCGGGGTGGGCAGGGACAGCACCGGACCGGTCACCTCTCCCCCCGAGGGGGCTGAGCAGGGCCCGGGGGCCCCGCCCGCTTCCCCCAGCACGGAGGGAAAGGGCATGGCAGCTTTTCACAGTAAAGGGACAGCCAATCCTCGCCGGTCCGTCGGGTCCCCCGCCCACAGTAGGCAGCCCCCGGCCCTCGCTCGTGGGAAGAAGGCACGGTGCCCGGACAGAGCCCCGCCAGCCCCGAGCTCCGGTGCGGCCGAGACCTGGGCCCAGGACGCTTGCAGATGGGAATCCAAATCGCTCGTGTGGGAAGGAGGCCCTGAGGCAGCCCTGCAGAGACCCGCAGAACTCACGGCCCTCCTCCCTGTCCGCTGAGGGCCCCCCGGGCCGCCCCGCCGGGCCACGCCCGTAGCTTCAATTCAGTTCTTAGCACAGACACAGAAATTAGCACCAAACGTTCGGCAACCAGATACAACCTGCTATCGTCACGACACAGTGCGGGAAGCAGCTTTTATTTGTGTGTGTGTGTGTGTTTTCAAATCACAGAACCACAGCCGACTACCGGAAACGGGCCTCGCCGCGACCTGGGGGCGCAGAAGCGCGTGGGCCCAGCGGGCAGGAGGGTGGCGTGCGTCTACCTTAACGTCCTTGGCGGAGACCCACGCCGTGGAGGCGAAGACGGGGACCACGCAAGGCGGGAGGGTGAGGCACGGCCAGGTACCCCCGCGTCGCCTTTCAAGGAGACCTTGGAACAGATAGCACCACAAAGGACAAGTTAAAAGTGAGCACCAATTATCACGTAAGGACCATCTACAGAAAGTGTGGGTTCCCTGCCCCGGACGCTCTCCCGTCAGGCTCTGCGGGAAGAAGAATGGAGAAAGGAAGCAATTAAAATTAATTTATGCCTGCGTTTTAACCTAAGTGCATGAAGGAAAGGCAAAGCGTGGAGTTCTCTCTCTTTTTTCTTTTTTTCCTCTCCGTTAAAAAAGAAAAAAACCTCCGGAGCTCATCAAAAAATTGTCTGAAGAGGGGCACGGACGCCTGCCGGTCGAACGGCAGCACGACCTCCCGCCCTGGGCAATATTCCACTTTATTGCACGTTCCTGGCCAGGGTGGGGACGGGGGCTCCTCGGGTCTCGCCGGGATTGGGCCGCCCACCCCTTGTCCCCACTCTCCGGCGGGGCTGAAGCTGGGTTTCCGTGCGTGATCGAAAGTCAGGGACACTGCACGTTTACGACAATACAATACAAATATTTACTTAAAACTCACAAAAACGGAAGCACCTTGAATCCATCGGAAAGGCACATGCGGAACGACATTTCGCCCGCGAATGGATCGTGTAGTTGAGAACAGACGCTCTGGCAAGGTGGGGATGACCCTTACAAGGCTCACCTCAGAACACGTTTTGAAGGGGAAATACACATCTTCAAGTTGAATTTAAAAAACAGCAACAACAAAAAAAGGGGTCTCCGAATAGTGCAGCCCCCACCCCGCTCCGTGGCAAGAAGTGTGGCCCCCTTCCCGTCCCCGTGGCGTGGTGGCGACGGAAGGGCGCTGAGACAGCGGGGTGCCGGTGGCGGTGGGCCGTCTAGGTCATGTGATTCGGCTCCGGGGTGGGGACTCAGCTCTCTTCCTTTGCTCTGTGGGTCTGGGGTCCGGCTCGGCGTGGAGCCGGGCGCAGACGAGGTCGGGGGAGGGACGAGGGGCCTTCACTGTCCAGGACGCCCGCAGACGGCGCGCTGAGGTCACGAGGTTGCTCTCGGGGGTCGGGCTCGCGGCTCCTAGCCCAGGAAGCAAGCTGGCCCCACTTCAAATCCGAATTTCTGTGACGCTTCACCGAAGTCATTGAACATGATGTCCACGATGGGCACCTGCTCCACCTTGGGGGTGTCGATCTCCAGCACGGTCTTCTGATACCCTTTCTTCGTCTGGGAGGCACAAGAGAGGCGCGTGTCAGTAAGAGGGGGCCGGGGGCACCTCTCACGCTTGAGCCCCACCCGCCACACCCGCCCCGGCTCCCGGGCTCCCACGCACGCGCACGAGCGGCCGCGGACACGGCCCGGTTTCTGCCACGTCTTCAGGCAGGCGGAAGGAAGGAAGGTTCCGGACCAGGGCAGGCAGCGCCCCGCCTCCCCGCCACCTCCCGCCCCACGACCGGCCATTTAATCCTGGCCACGGTCCCGGACCCACGCCCCCCCCCCTCCCCGCCAGCTGGGACACCCCAAGGCAGCCCCTCCAGGACCAGCTACAGAAAACACAGCTCTATGGCATACGCCGATCTGGGCTCCACGCTCAAAACGCAGAATTCTAAGACAGAACAGCGGATCGCGGGCCCTGCCCTTGGCAACGACCCCCAGAAGTGAGAGGAGGCCACACCCACAAGCGCGAGAAGAGGCGAGGAGCTCTAGGCCGTCACCTCCCCCGGCCAGGCCCGCACCCACGGCCGCCCACCCAGGCTCTGTGTCTCTGGGCCTCCGCCCTCACCGTCGGCCCCCCTGAGCACCAGGGAATCAGATTCAACAGCTTCCTGGCCCTCGCTGGGCCGCTGGGAGGTGGGGCTGCCACGGGGCCCGTGCCACCTCGGCTACGGGCGGCCCGCGCCTTCCCACGCCGGCGGGGCAGTGCCGCGGGAGGGCCGGCGAACGGCCTCTCCTCCCCACCCAAGGGACGGCAGCGTTGGCCGAGCCGACAGGGTGGTCTCTCCTGGATTTACGGGGCCCCACGGCCGCAACGATCGGGGCACTTACGGAGGGCATGTTTGAGCAGGCCGCGAGCCCGCAGCCGCCCCGCCACCCCGTTATTCCTGAGGCATAAATAACCGTTACGGGCTGGCGATGGCCCCCGAGGGTGCACGGAGCCTCACAAACAACGGGATTTATGCGGCCCGCTTCCTCGGGCCCCCTGCCAGGTGATCCGTGTGTGTGCACAGGGCTGGGCCCGCTCAGTGGCCCCTCAGTCCGGCCACACGGCCACAGAGCGTCTGCGGGGACCCCAGTCTTTGGTCCCTCGATGCCCCGTGAATCCAGCTGGCCTCCGGGGGCCGAGGGCCGAGGCTGGCCTCTCTTCCACCAGGAGGTGCGTGGGGGGCAGCGGGGCCCCCTGAACAGTTACGTGGGAGGGGCGTGACCTGGCAAATCGTGCTGAACTCTTTGGGGGTTTGGGGTTTGCTGAGCACAGCTCCCCAGGAGCCCCCCGTGCCCCACCTCCACGTTCCACCGGCCCTGCCCTCCGCCCACACTCCAGCTCTGGCCTGCCTGCATGGCCCACTCTCTCCGTCCGCAGGGTTCTCTCCTTGGAGACGTTGTCTCTCGACAGAGATAGGATCTCTTCTTTCCAGAGTAAACCCGTCTGAGGGGGGAGCTGCCGCTCTTCCTGGCCCAGCGTCCGGTCTGGATATCCCGCCCTCTCGGGTCCTGCCTCGGCAGCCAGAGATGCCCGAGGACCGTCGCAGAGCTCAGAAACGGCCACCGTGAGGACGGGGCACGATCTCCTCTCTCCGGCAGATCGGGGCAGCCGATCGACGTGCGCGCTGTTTTCTAAGGGGCAGGACCGTGGCTGGGATTGCAACGGCGCTGGGGCTCGGGCCCGGGCTCCAGGCCAGCGGCGCTGGCTTCCACGGACCCCACGGTGGAGGAGGAGCCGGGTCCTTCCAGCTCTGGGCAAGGCGGAGCCACGGGGGCTCCCCTCAAATCTTCGCCCTTTCCGTACGGCGGCAGCCCTCGCCGGGAGAAGAGGCACGCGGCAATGTCGGGAGCCACTTTCGGTTGTGACAAGTAGGTGGGGGCCTGGCAGCTGGTGGGCTGAGGCCAGAGGTGCCGCTCAACATCCGACAAGGCACAGGGCGCCCCCTCCCCAACCCCACACACCCAAAGACTCATCTGGCCCCGGGTCTCCTCCGTATGACGTAAGGGGCAGAAGCAGGAAGGAGTGGTGGAAACTACGGGCAAGGAGATCTTAGCTCGATTCCTACAAGAGCTTCCTAACGCTGAGACCTTGCCACCACGGCCTGAGAGCTGCCTCGGGTGGTAGTGAGCTCCCTGTCAACGGAGGCAGACCCAGGCAGGCGGGCCCCCGGTGACACAGCATCGCGGGGAACTCCTGGCGGCTCCCGGCTTTGCTGTCGCAACGAGTCGGGGAAGGAGCGTCTACAGAAAGAGACGCGGGGGCCCTGGATCTTTCCGGAAAGCTCTCTGGAGCCTGTCTCTGAGCTGCAGCGGAGAGCCAGGCGGCCCGCACTGTAGCCGCTGAGGGTCCTGGGCCCACGGGGTGCATTTTCCAGCATCCCCCCCGCCGCCCCTGAAGGCACGGCCCCCCGCTTCTGGAGGACCAGGCCGCTCTCCTCACCAGATGGCCTGTCCTGGCCCCAGCGGACTGTCTCCCTCTCTGCCATGGAAGCCAGGATGCTCCAGAATGCTCCGAGCCACATTCAAGCCCCTTCCCCAAGGACTTTCTGCTCTAGGAGACACTTCTTTGCCCTTCACGTCTCTGCCTTTACGGCCTTCAACTAGCGGGCCTCTGTTGTCAAAAACAGTCACAGGAACTGAGGGTTCTTCTGGGGCTCACGGCGGGCTGAACACAATCCCGAGCGCTTTTTAGGCGAGATTAGAAGTGCTCCTGGAGCCACCCTCTGAAGCAGATGCTATTACTGTCTCTACTCGCGGGAGGCGGGGAAGGCAGGGATAATTTTACCTGCCGCCTCACGACCTTCTCACAGCAGCTCCTGTGTGTCAGGAGCGTGACCAGATGCCAGGAGGTTAAGGCCCCCTCCCGCCCCCCCACCGATGCGTCTGGACCCCCCCCCGGGGGACTGGACTCCTCTGCTCTTAAGCAGGGACGAGTCCCGCACATTCCCCGGTCAGACCGCAGGACTGACCCGCACAAATCCCAGGGCACGGGGCCGCAGGGGGCAGGGGCAGAGTGCCTGGGGGAGCCCGCCCCTCTGGGCGTCCTGGCCTCACACTCGGCCCCGGTGTTCCCTCCCCTGTAATCCCCACAGTGGCCCCGGGGGGGGGGGGGGGGTGGTGAGAAAAGGACCCCTGGGGGCCGGAGGGGGCAGTTCCGCCCAGGGCACCCGCCAGGGGCCGAGGCAAGCTCCGAGCCTGGGTCCCGCTCTCGGTGAACACCGGGCACCTCTGCCCGCTCACCTTCCCTCTGGGCCCAGGTGGCACCGCAGAGCCGTCCGCGACACTCTGGCCTGGCCCAGAGGGCGCCAGCCACCCTCAGCGGACCGGTCCCAGGCACGCCGGGACAGGATGGGGCGGGAGCGTGCAGCTGCGGGGACGGACACAGAGGCGAGAGCACGGGCTTGTCACACGCACCTGGTGGCAGCTCAGTGCGGGGGGACGCCCTCCCCGGCCCGGGTCACACTGTGACCAGCTCTCACAAATGCCCTCCCTGCTCCGTTCAAAGAGCAGGTCGGGCAGCGGAGGTAGGGGTGGGGGGGCAACTGGCGGAACCACCGGAAGAACTGGAAATCACAGATGGTTTGCTCCACCCAGAAATCTTCCGGAAGGGCCCTGTCTGGGGCTGGCGCTGCGGATGGCCACCAGGTGACCGGCACGGCGCCTTCCGGAGAAGGACATCATGCCTGGAGGGAGGCCCCGCGGAGGGCCGGCCCTGGTCGTGGGGCGGGGGTGCAGCCCAAACTACCTGGCCCCGCGGGAGCCGGCCTGGGCACCTCGGGCAGGTCCCTGAAGAACAGGGGCCGGGAGGAGGCAGCAAGACTCAGAGGCAACGCTTCCTGGCAGCCCCCGCCTCCAGCCTCTCAAAGGCCCCAGGAGGGACACGCCCGAGGATCTCAGCAGGACCGGGCCCCCAGTGCGCGGCTGCACCTTAAACGTCTCCCGGGACACGAGGACACGGCTCAGACCTGTGGGCTGCCCAGGGCTGCCCCTCCCCTGGGCACCCAGGCCTTGCTCTTGGGGGGGGGGGCGCGGGGCGCAGGCAGGCGTGCAGAGAAGGCAACTGTCCCGGGGCCCGGGGCCCAAAGAGCGAGGCGCGACTCCAGCCCTGACTGGCCCTCCCGTCAAAACTGCGGGCAGAGCGGCCCTTTCTGGTGGGCGGCGCGGGGCCCGGGCCTGACCCTCCACCCACAGAGCACAGCCCGGCACTTGGGAGCAGACCCAGCCCGGGTCCCGGCCGTTCCCAGGAAAGCCCCGTCCAAGAAGAGAGCCTCTGATCCCCAGCCGCGCTGACAGGGGCTCCTTGTCACACGTGGATGGGGCCACGGACCCGGCTCCCGGCCTCCCGTGTCAGGGCTCAGCTCTCCCGGGTCGGGCGCTCTCGCCGCCCCCTGCTCGCCGCGCGGGGCCGGCCCCGGAGGCGCCCGGTGACCGACCTGGCGCGGACTGAGGGACGAACACCGGAGGCCTGGAGGGTGACACCCCGCCCCCCGGGCCAGCCGCGTGTGACACTCACAGCACAGCCATCCACCAGGGCGCGGATGTAGGGGCTGTTGTCGTAGGACATCTCCTCGTCGTTGGAGCCCAGGAAGCGCATGGCCTTGTCGTAGCTGCCCGTGGCCGCGTCCTGCCAGGCGACCGACTGGTAGCAGTTGTAGGTGATGTTCTGGTTGGCGGAGGCACTCAGGAGGCGCAGGAAGGTCATCTGGACCACACCCACGGGGTTGCCCTCGGCGTCCACGTAGGAGAGCTGGGGGGGGGGGGGACAGGGAGGGCGCTCAGCAGCGAGGGGACACGGCCTCCTGCACGGCCCGCCTCTGTCCACGTGCCGTCTCCTCCAGAGTGAGAGCCACGCCGAGGGCAGCACCCCGGAAACGGGCCACACTCCCGGCCCCCCGCCCCCCGAGGCCAGGGCGCACCGGCTCCCGGGGGGCTCCCTGGAACAGAGCTCGACACACCTCATTTCTTCCAGACACCCACACAGCCCTCCCACTCCTCCTGGCCTGGCGGGTCCCTACTCCTCCAGGGCTCAGTTCATGTTCCTCCTCCTCCAGGAAGCCTGCCCAGGTCAGGTGCCCTTCCCCACCTTAGCCTAGCTCGCTGTCTCTTTTCCCTACTGGGCTGGAAGGCCCTCCATGCCAGCGCTGGACCCCGTGTCACAGGCTCCTGGTGCGTGGCCGCAGCCCGCCCCGGACCGAGAGCACCCTGAGGGCAGAGACATGGCCCATAGTCCGGTCACTGTGCCTGGGGACCGGCCAAAGGAAGGCGCTCACGAGATCATGGTAATAAATGAAACCTTTTGCTGGGCACCTATCACGTACTAGGCCCTGGCCACGGAGCCGTGAGAACTGCAGATAGACCAGGGGGCCTCAGGGGCAACTTGGGCCAGTGGGGAGTGAGGCACGGGGTGCCCGAGGGCTAGGGCGACCGGGCGTCCTCCTGGAGGCACAGGGGAGCCACAGGATGGCACTCGGGAAAGGCCATTTCCACCTCTCCCGGGGCTCAGAATCCAGGGGAAAGCAGAGCACGCCTTCCTGCGGCCTGGGACGGGGCTCAGTGTTGCCCACACTTCGAGGGGGCAGTCGGGGCACCCTGGGGACGTGAGCCTCCCAAGAAGACCCCTCTCTCTGACAGCAAGCCCCGGGCACGGCATCAGGGAAAGACAACGTGTCAGCTCTCAGGGACTCTCTCCAGCGTCACCAGCTGGTTACCCCAAACAGGGCTACCGGGCTCGGCAGGCACGGGGCGTCCCGAGAGGCGAGCCTCGGTTTCCGCATCCCGAGCAGATTCCAGCTTTCTGAACAGCAGGACGCGGCCGGGGGACGTGGGCGTCGCCCCGACACCCCCACCCCGCCCCAGACGAGCCTCGTCCCGCTCCAGCCAGGCATCGGGGTCTGAGGCTGGCCCCGGAAGAGCCGGCTGAACACGCGAAGGGGAACGAGGCCCACTCGCTTCTATCCACACACATATAACCAGCGAGCGCGGAGGCGGGGGGCCTGGCCGGCGATGCGGCCCCTTCCCGCCAGCTCCGGCTTTGCACGCGGCGACCGGACACCTCACGGTCGGACCCTGAGGAGGAAGACCGAATACCAACCGGCAGTCCGGGCCATCAGGTGCTCCTTCTGGGAGGAAGCTTGACTGACTGGAGGAAGCAGACATGCACAGGGACAGGCCAGCGAGCAGCGAGGGACACAGAAGGACCCGAAGCCCCCAGGGCTGAGCGGGGCGGCGGGACGGCCGAATCCCGCCGCGAGTCCCCACCTCCCAGTGGGAAAGGGGCTCCTCGGGGTTATCTCCACGGGCTGGGTCCCGGGCAGCCCATCCAGAGAGAGAGGCTATTCCTTTAGGAACGGCCCCACTTCTACGTCCGCCAGGACGGTCACGGGCAGCTGGCAGTGCCTCAGCGGGAAAGCCCAAATAAGCAGGTGCTTCCGCTGGGTCCCACCTCGGTCTAAAGTGTGTGAAACGGGCCGGAGGCAGGAGGCCGGCTACCGGGGTGGGTGGCGGGAGACGGTGTTCTGAGAGAGGGGAGAGGGCGCGGGGCCACGAGGCGGGTCCTTCTGTGAGCTGGCTGCTCCTTCTGAGGCGAGCACAACAGGGGTGGAGGGAGGAGAAGGGGCAGGTGGAGAAGCAGGTGGGGGGCCCGCCGTCCACGCAGGGAGATTAAAGAGGTCTCCACAGACGTGGCGAGGCGAGCGCGAGCCTTCAGAGTGTCTGCAAAGAGTGGCTTGGAAATCCAGGACGTGGGCAGCATGCAATACTGTTAGCTATGGAGTGCCGCGGGTGTATGGACGAGGGGCCCCGAGGGCGGAGACGGGGCAAAGGCCAGCGGGAAGCCACCGCTCCGTGAGTCCTTGGGGGACGTGGCTTCTGTGCCCGTGGGCAGGGCCGTGGTGCCGGCACGGATGGCGGATGGCCAGGTGGGGAGCCACGGAGCTCCCACGACATGGCTCCTGGGAGGGGAAGGACCCTCTCCGGGGGCGCGTGGAGAGGGGACAACCAGGTCTGAGGACGTGAAGGCTGGGAGCGAGGTTGGACACCTGCTACGCACCCACGTCCTGGGCCCTCGGCCCCTTCGCCTGCTAGAAGGAGGGCACTGGACCCTGTGCACTGTATTCCAGAAAGGGGTCCGATCAAAGCCCTGGGACGGTCAGAGAGACATGCTGGCCGCTGGCCGCACGTAAAGGAGCCCAGACTGGCCCTCGGTCTCTGTGCCGGTGACAGAACATCACTGGCTTCCTTCAGGATATTCCATGCCCTTCCATCTCTGGGAAAGATCACTGGGACTGGCTCCCCGGGAGTTAAAGCAGGGACTAGCCTAGTCGTGCGGGATGCGCAAAGACGCCCGTGGCCGGGTGGGCCATCAGGACGGCCCCTGGCCCGGCAGCCGCAGGGGCCCGTGTCCTGAAGAGAACTCAGTCCTGGTCAGCGGCCCAGGACTCGCCTCGTCGGACCTGCCCGCTAGGACGCAGCGCTCTATAAACCCCTCCGGCTCCCGGGGTCTCTGGTCCCAACTCCTAGCGGCGCCCGGCTGTGGCTCTGGGCGGCCCGTGCACCAACCTCCTGTCCTAGACTGACTGGAAACCCGCCCGCCTGCCCCCAGGCCGAACGACCCCTCGTCGGGGATGGCGGGCGCCCAGGCTGGGTCTGGCTGTCGCGTGCCGCGGAGCAGCTTGGCTGGAGGGGCTCGAGCAGGGGTGGCGCACGGCGGCCGTCAGTGCCATGCAGAGCCGCGAGCCGGGCTGTGCCGCGAGCAGGCAGCGCCCCGGCGGCCACTTACCAGGGACCCTCGCTTGTACTGACTATACCAGGTAGAAGGCTGTTCTTTGGGCCAGCGGGCCATTTTACTCTGTAAGATACGAAACGGACGCGTTTGAAGGACAACCGCGCGCAAGTCGGAGGCCGCCTTACCAGTTTACCGCGCTTGAATTCACTGAACCAGGAACCCGGGTTTTCTTTGGGCCAAGAAGTGATCCTGGCCTAAACATCGAGCGGGGAGGTGGGGAGGGAGAGAAACAGAAGGGTTAGGGTTACTAGGAGCCTGCCCCGCCTGCAAACACACCTCCTCCCGCCCGCGGCGCGCCCCTGCGCCTCGCCCCACACGGCCGAGGGGGTTCCGCTCGCCCGGGGACAGCCCGGGGGCCACGGAGGGGACAAGGGGAGAGCGGGGGCCTCGGTATCCTCTCCGTTTGTGCACATCCAGCCGCCAGCGCGGGGCCTGGCACTTCCCAAGTGCCGGGTGGGGCCGCGGGGTCAGGGTCCGGACGACCGAACGGATTCCCGGGGACCGAGATGAAGGCAGTCATGACAGTAAGGGTCAGCATCTGCTGATAGGCCAAGGGGAGCACACTCGGCCACCCCGCCATGTGATCCGCGGCTCTGCCTGGGGACGGGGTGGGCAGGGGCGCTGCCAGGGCTGGGCCGGCTGGGGGTGAGCCGTGCAGGTGGTTGATGCGTGTGGTGGGCGTGCGTGTGTGTGTGTGTGTGTGTGTGTGTGTGTGTGTGCGTGCATGCGGTGGGCGGTGCCTCCCTGAAGACGCAGCGTGGAGCCGACCCGGTGGCAGAGGAGGGCCCCCAGCTGGTGTGTGCTCAGCGCAAGGCCGAGGTGCTGTTCCCAAGGTGGGGCCCAGCACAGAGCGGGCTCGTACCCAGTGCACACTCAGTGCACGAATGCATGCGTGTGACCCCTCCTCGGGGAGGACGCCTGCCCCTGGCTCCGGGAGCAGGAACGGGGAGCCGCTGGCTGCAGGCACAGAGCCGGGGAGCCCAGCGGGCGGGCCCACGGGACCCAGGCCCCACAGTCTGCTGTGCGCAGCAGGGGAAGAGGAAGCCTGACTCCCTGTCCTGTCCCCCCGGGCTTCCCCTCTGGGCTGGCCTCGTACCGGGGAGGGGAAGGGGCGTCGGGGAGGAAGAGGCACCCCAGTGCCCCCTCCTGTGCATTTCCGAACGGGCACCTGGCCTCCTCTGGGAAGCAGATGGCAGGTGCGGGTGGGCACTCCTTCTGCCTTAAACCCCCGCCCTCCCGCTGCCTGACGGGGAGGGGCCGGGCGGCCGAGGTCCCGATTTGCATGAGGCTCGGTCCGAGGAAGAGGGCAGGGCAGTGGGGGTCACTCAGCCCCCCCCCCGGCCCGCTGTCCGCCCAGCTGCGCCGCCAGCTCGGGCCCCCGGGGGTATCTGCTGGGCGGGGAAAGAGCCACAAGAAGGATGAGAACCAGGGTCTTTCCCGAATTTCCTCCTGGGCCTCTGCCAAACGGGAGGGTCCTGCGGCTTGCGTTGTCTTTTTGAACCTCCGGGCGTTTGTCGCTGGGCATAAAGGGATTTCAAATTTCAGGTTGGGGAGAGTGTGTGTAAGATAGGGGCGGCTCAGGTCATGATCTCACGGTTTGTGAGTTCCAGCCCCGCGTCGGGCTCTGTGCTGACGGCTCGGAGCCTGGAGCCTGTTTCGGATTCTGTGTCTCCCTCTCTCTGACCTTCCCCCACTCACGCTCACATCTCTCTCTCTCAAAAATAAACACTAAAAAAATTTTAAAAACAAAACAGGGGTCCCCAAATCGTGCCTGTCAGGGTGGAGCTCCTGTCCCTGTGAGCCGGGCCTTCTGTCCAGGGGTGCTGGGGCCCCCCAGTTTCAGCAAGATTTAGAGATAAGGGGGCCCTGACGCTGCTCTCTCCCAGGGGATCTGCTTCTCGGCGCTGTGGCCAGTAAGGAGCTGCAGGCCTCAGGCTGCCCGGCTCTCCTGCATCGGAGCCTCGACTGTCCGCACGGCTGGCCGCCTGAGGGGCGCCGTGGAGGGCTGCGCAGGCCCCACGCAGGCCCCACGTAGAGGGCTCCGTGCCATCTTTCAGCTAGAGACCTCGCTCACCTTACCTGTCCCGCACCAAGGCGGAAAGGAGCCCACGTCCACCCCACACACCCGTGCACACACACAAACCCCCGGCACGGAGGCGACGGCTGATGTTGATGGTCCACGCGGTCTCCGTGAACCAGAACCCCGCCCGCCGACACCCTGCACCCAACAGACTTCAGAGAGACACGCTGTACTCGGGACAGACAGGAGCAGGTGCCCAGGAGGAGGCTCCTACTAAGAACTGAGGCAGACGCCAGCCTCTAAGAGACGTGTCCGGGTGACTTCGTACTTGCCCCCAAAGTCCCCCCGCAAGGGCCTCAGGTCGGCCTGGGGTCAGGACCACGGGGTCATCTGAGGAAGGCTTGGAGCGACCAGTGGTTGAAATCCCAGCCCGGGGGAAGGGGGCGAAATGCCCGGGGGCTACCCTCTTCCGCCCTGCCATGGCACGAGACTGTGCCCACCGTGTCCCGTGGCTCGGGTCTACTTTCCGGGGGAGAAACCTTCACCTGGAAACCGCCGGAGCCGTCAGCCCGGCCGTGCGGTGACAGGAAGGCAGTCGGGGAGGCAGGCACTTACCCCCTCGGACTTCTTGTCGGGGAAGACGCACGTCGCCCCTCCGGCCGTGAAATTGCAGTAAACTTTGAAGGAGTCTCTGGAGCAGCCTTGGTTAGGATCTACCCAGTATTCACCTGACGGCAGACGGGGAGGTGGGTTCGTGAGCTGCTCCCTGCATGCTTCCAGAAGCATCCGCACCGTCGGCTCAACCGTTCAAAACCCACGGCCCGGCCCACAGGCCGCCAGGGCGGGCCTTCCCCGGGTCTGTGCGCTCGCGCTCTGCCTTCCGTGCTGCACCCACACGGAGGCACGACGGACCCGCCACCAAGAACCGGGCGGGAGGGTGAAGCCCAGGGCCCGTCAGCGCTGGCGAACGGCCCCCGCGGCAGGCGGACGGGAGTACCGAGATGCTCCAGGTGGGCTTGGAGGTTCACGCGCTCGGGGTCAGAGAGGCCGGGGACCGGGGACCTCGGGGGAGAAGCGCTCACGCCTCCCAGAGGGGCAGCAGCCGGCCGGCTAACGGGGCCGTGGGCTGCGTGTGGCCTAGGGCCGTGAGCCCGGGAGGGGTGCTGTGTTTCCGGAACAGTCCGGACAGTCCGGGTCTCGCAGGCTGCTTCCCCACGCAGCGCCCGGATCCTGACACTAGGACGTGTCCAATGGCACGGGGAGGGGACGTGACCCCCGCGGCAGCCCTGACATCAGGCGTGCTGAGCACACGGCACACCGTGTCTGCCGCTCTGTCCTCTGGTAGGGTATGCGCTTCTGTCCCCACTTCACGGACGGGGCAGCCGAGGCTCAGGGTGACAGGTGACGCACGAGACGGTGGCTGAGACGGGACTGGAAGCGGGCCCCGGGCCACCTCGGAGCCCGGCCCTGCTTCCCCGGCCCCCCTTTCCCGGGGCGCGTCCCGCGCTGCCTCCGTCAGGCCCGCAGCTGATGCATGGATGGGGGCCCCGAGGCTGTGTCCTTCCCACCGCGCGGGCTGCCCCGTCCCGGCCCCCGTGCGCCCCTACCGTCCGGGAAGTCGGGATGGCAGAGCTGCAGGTCTTTGCAGGTGCGTGCGGGGTTCTGCTGCGTGCCCAGGGGCCGCTTCATCTGCTCGATCTCTAACTTCAAGGAGTTGAGGGAGCCGAAGATCTCCTCCATGCCGTCCGCGTAGTCCACGTAGCTCTCGCCGGCCCCGTCGTCCAGCAGCTGGCTGGCGTCGATGTTCCGCCGGGTCCTGGATGCCTGGATCGGCAGGGGCTGGATGACCTCGCCGGGAGGACCCTGTGTGCAGAGAGGACCAAGGGGCTCTGGCGGGAGCAGGGCCGGGGGGCCGGGCTCCGCGTCCCGGCCGCAGACCCCGGGCCACCTCGGGGGGCTTCTGCTCCCTCTTTCCTGCTCCGGAGCGTGGCACACCCCTCCCGGCCGCCAGGCCTCCCCTGCACACCCGCCTGCCTCCGCCCAGCCTCGGCTGGACCCCCAGCGACCGGCTCTGCCCTCGCCTCTGCAGCCCAGCCTGGGGCTGCACATGGTGGGACTGCACTAACACCCGCGGGAGGAGCCCTCCTGGGGGCTGTGTGGGGGCCCCAGCCGAGGACAGACACAGGAATCGAGAGGCTGTGTTGCCAACACGGGGTGACCCGGGGGGCGCGCCCCACAATCTGGCTCGTCAGGGCCTCTACCCATCACCCGGGGGCCTCGTGTGGTGCCGCCCGCTGTCACATGCACACACGCACGCGCGCACACACGCACGTGTGCACTCTCTCCCCCTCTGCCCAACCAGGCCTCCCAGAGAGAGGCAACTGGACCCCGTCCACCAAGTCCTGGACAGCGAACAGCACCCACAGACGCTCCGACGACCGCCTCCGCGTCAGGAGAGCCCCCACCCCACTTTCAAGTGTTCGAAGGGGACTCACCGGCGGGCCGGGGGGTCCTGGGTGGCCTGCCTCACCCTTCGGGCCAGTGGGACCCTGGGAAAAAGGAAAGAGAACCAGGATGTGACTTAACCCCACCTCGTGCTCTGGATGATCTCCAGAAACCTGCGTGGAGACGGCAAGGGACAAAGTCTAGCGCGCCGGGGGCAGGACGGCAGAGACCCTCCTGTCCACAGTCCCAGCTGTAAGAGCCTGACGCCCCGAGACGGGAGCTTAGGCGCACCGTCCTGCTGAGGTGGGGAGCGACGGCCCGGATGCCTCTGTCTGCAGCGACCCAGGCTGCGGACGTGCTCAGGACCTTCAGCTCTGGGAGAGGAGCATGAAGACCAAGCCATCAGGGGTCGAGGGGGCGAAGGCGGCCCAAAGCGGTCATCCAGGGGGATGCACGCCCCTCCTCCCCCGGGCAGAGGGGGCCCATTCGGGGTGCAAGCCACTTACCGAGGAGCCCTTAGCACCTTTTGGCCCAGGAGGACCCTGCAGAGAGCGGGGGACGGAGCGTCAGGGAGCGGGCACCCCTTCGCCTCCAGGCACCCACCTCGACCCACAGCCCCGCTCAGGCCGGGCTGGGCCTCCTCCCCCTCCCCTGCGCCCCAGTCCCTCTCCTAGGAGCCTGAGCTCGTACTGGCTTGTCTGGGGGGCAGGCTGGCGCTCACCCGCTGGGAGGCCGAGGGGCCTGTCTGACGTGGTCACGCTGCCCCCACCCCAGCCGAGACAGCACACGTTCAGGCAGCCAGAGTTAGAGGGCGAGCAGGGCCAGCGTCAGGTCCACGGGGCCACCTTGGGCCACACGGACCCAAGGGGCAAGCGGAGGCTGGAGGCCGTGGGGGAGGACCCTGGCGTGCAGGGTGCCCTGGGAACAGGGGTGCCCTGTGGATAGCCCCCCACCCCTCGTCCGGGCTGAGCAGTCCGGCTCATGCTGACGGGGACACTGTCCTCACCCCCCCCCTCAACGGATGTGTGCGGTGGAACAACCACGTTCCCTCAAATGCCTGCCTCCCCTACCTGGACCCGGGGCCCAGAGACCCCACCTCGCTGTGTGGCTCACGGCCCCGATGTGGAGATATGGGCAAATCCACCCTGGGCCCAATGTCCACTGGGCAGTGGGACCCAACCTCGGGTCTCCTGACCGTCCTGTGACCCTCCCGCCACATACTGAGGCCCAGGCCCAGGCTCACCGGCCTCCCTGCTCCCCCCAGAACGACCAGGGACCACCCGCCCCTCCCAGATACACACCGGCAAGCCGGGAGGGCCCGGAGGGCCGATCGGGCCGGAAGGACCAGTGATGCCCTGAAAGGGAGCAGAAAACACAGGCCATCACGCGAGGGAGGCCACAGACACACTCACCTGCTGGAAGCCAAGTTCCTCAGCTCTCAGTCTCTCCTCCAGCGGACACGGCCCGCAAGGGGCCCGAACACATGCCGGGAGGTTGCCCGTCCCCCCCGCCCGGCTGCCCGGGGCCCGGCCAGACTCTGGCACCTTCGGGCCACGGGGAGGTGACTTCGTATTGTCACCCCTCCTAACGTTCCGACTTGAAATACACAAGCCCCACACACCCAGTGGTCCCCCCGTTGCTGATTTCCACTGGTGGTGTGAGCACAGGCCCCGGGGGGCGGGGGACGTCAGTGTCCTGGGGTCCCTTTGTGCCTCCCCTTTGTTCCTCCGCACTTAGAGCTTGCAGCCAGACCCCAGTCCACACAGGCCAGCCCGGCTGGTTTTAGCCTCCGGCACCCCCGCAGCCGCCGGGTGCCCAAGGCTCACCTGGAGCCCTGACTCCACGTGAGCTTCCCCCTGGGGCGTAAGCGCCCGCCAGGGCAGAGGGAGGCTGAGAGAGTCCGCCCTTCCCCCTCCCCCTCTGCCACACAGGGACCGGGGCAGCTCACTGCTGTCAGAATCCCAGAAATTCTCAAGCCGGCTCCCCCCCGGCCGGGACGCTGCAGAGACCGGTTTGCTGTGACGGCTGACTCTGGTGGTGGAGACCCTGGACACCCTCCTAATTCTCGAGGTCACTGGCCACCACGCCCTGGACTGCTCCCATTTGGGGAAGACGGTGGCAGATGGAACAGGGGCTCTGGAGGACACCACCCTACAGCCACAGGCGGCCGTCAGCGGTCCCACTTCATTCCCTGCCCCCGCGGCTCTGCCTCACGAGTGCTGCCCCCCTGCGGGTCAGGCGGGGGCCAAGGTGGGCGCAGCCAAGGGCGTGAGCACCTTGGGAAGCAGAGAGTTATACCCGGAACGAAGCCCTCGCTCACACGGGGAAGCGCACAGCCACGGCAGGCCCGCCTCGTCCCCTATCCTGCTGCCACGCACACATCGCCCTTCCCCGGCCACGGGGTCCGCCTGTGCCCTGCCCTCCCGGGGCTCAGCGGTGCGGGGCCGGGAGGATCCCTCTGGCTAAGGTTTGCTGGGGGTGCAAACGCCCATCACTACTGTGGTTCCCAGGGAAGTCTAGGGCCAGGCGTGCATATCCGGGGTCGGGGGGAGCCCGGCCCGCGGGTCTGGCAAACGTGGTGGAGACTTGCCAATGACCTGGGGGCAGTTAGCTGGGTCACAGGCCCTCGAGTGGGGTGAAGCAACGCCCCCTCTGGGGCCACCAGGGCAGCGTCCCCTCCGCTGTTCCCCTCCAGACGCGATGGACGTGAGGACATCCTTGCAGCTTTAACCGGCCTCGGGTCCGCTGGGCACGGAGCGCCAGGTTGTAAGCCGCTTCTCACCATCCGCGAGGACGCTCACTGGGGGGCCCCACCTCACGCACCTGTTCGCCCTTAGGGCCGGAGGAGCCCTGGGGGCCGGGGAGACCGCGGTCGCCCTTTTCACCCTGTTCGCCCGGAGGTCCGATGAGTCCGATCAAGCCTGGATGACCCTGTTGGGAAACAAAGGCATGAGGCAGCGCTCGCTGTGGCCGCGCCTCCCCACCAACCACGTGAGCCGGCGGGACGTGGCACGTCCCGGCCACGGGAAGCCACCGGCCAACACCTCCCGGTGTGGAAACCGGCCTAAAGACAGCTCAAGGGACAGACGAGCAGGTCTGACATAGCCGGCCTTCGGTCAAATCATGGTCTAAAGAGAGAGGGAGACACAGATCCCAGACCAAGGTGATAACACGGTTTCCTGGGTGACGCTGTTTTGTGCGCCTGCTGTGCGTTGCCCAGTTTTTCGACGGCCACCGTGTATGCCTTTAGTTATGGGCACAGAGACATTTATGGACTTAAGGGAAAAAGTTACAGGGTGTTATAGATACGACAATTTTTCATGTTTCTCTACAAGGGACGCTCTCTACACAGGCTTACGTGTGTTCGTTTCGTAGGAGCCTGTGGAAAGTTCTAGAAGGACTCTTCCAGTTTTCCTTACTTTAGGGATTGAGTGGTGATAGGCACGGAGTAGAAAAGAAACAGACTCCCCAGTCCTTTTTAGAAGGAACTATCTGGGGGGCGCCTGGGGGGGCTCAGTCAGTTGAGCACCTGACTTCGGCTCAGGTCACGATCTCACGGTTCGCGGGTTCGAGCCCCGCGTGGGGCTGTGCCGACGGCTCGGATCCTGGAGGCTGCTTCGGATTCTGCGTCTCCCTCTCTCTCTGCCCCTCCCCCGCTTGTGCTCTGTCCATCTCTCTCTCAAATAAATAAACATTAACAAAAATTTTTTTTAAAAAGAAAGAACTATTTGGTTTGTGTGCTTTCTACCTGTCCATAAATCAGCGTGAGCAGAAAAAAAATCACCCCCCAGCTGGAGAAAAGGAGTGGACTTTGCTGTGCTGCAGAATCCACAGCGGGCACACTGCTCGGGCCCTGCACACCCTTCGGCCACGGTCTCCCACCGAGGACAGGGACCGAGTCCCCCATACAGCACAGACTGGTTACGTTCCCAGCCTTCCAGGACCTGTCTCCGGCCAGCAGCGGGCACTGGACGGACAGGCGGCTGATAGTTTGAACTCTCGGACGTGAGGGGCCCCGAGTCACGGCCTCAGAGGCACCGGAGTCCTGTCTTACCTTTTCCCCCTTAGGGCCAGAATCTCCTTTGAGGCCGGGGAGTCCTGGGGGACCCTGCGGGGAAGAGGTGGAGGGATCAGAGCTCTCCTCCCCAACCCCACCCTCCACCCCTGCCGGGGAGCCCCTCAGGATCATCACTCACCATGGGGCCGGGGGGGCCGTCGGGGCCTGGGGCGCCTGGGAGACCTTGCTCACCCTGAAACGCAACGGGCCCTCAGCGTGAGCCCCACAGGGCCCGTCCTGTGCCCACGCCCCCGCCCGGCAGCCGCTGCCCCTCCCCGGCCCCCGTTCTCTCACCACAGGGCCAGGGATCCCTCGCAGGCCATCGGGGCCGGGCTTCCCAGGGGCCCCCTGGGGGCCGATGGGGCCAGTCTTCCCAGGAGGGCCTTCTAAGCCGGCTTCCCCCTGCAGGGACACAGATGCTTGAGGCTGTGGCCACCTTGGCCCACGATCACCGCCCAGAGGACCCTAGATGCCCTCAGATATCTGGGGCTGTCCCAAGTTCTTTACGGAAGCCACCCTGACCAACTCTCCACCCCCCTAATTTCCTCGGTCGTCTGGGCTTCCCAGTCTCCAATGATCTCGGCCACCACGGCCGTTCCAGCTGGCCCTGCCTTCATGGCTGGCTCAGCCACCACTGCCTGGGCAGGCCTGGGCCTGGAGGGCTCCTGTCCCTGCATCAGTTACCGACAGGGCAGCTCCAGGAGGCCCACAGGGCCATCAGAGTCACAGGGAGCGGCCCCTCGAGGGCCCTGGGCGCCCCGCCTTCTGCCCGGCCCCGCGGTGGGCACTGGGTCAAGCACCAGGCCGGGTACCCCAGCACCAGCTGCCCTCTCCTTAGGCTGGAGGGGCGGACGGCCTGCGGGCCTGTGGGCACCACAAGCTGTCTCCCTCCCGCTTTGCGGCGAGAGCCAGGCCTCCCTCTGAGCCGGCCCCAGCTCCCCGCTGCCTCTGTGGCTTTCCTGTGTCCCCACGTCTCCAGTTCACGCCCGACTCGGCCGCCATGCAGGCGGCGGCTCTTCTGGGAAGCTCGACAGTCACGGCTGAGCAGAGAAGCACATTACCTTGGCTCCCTTCTCTCCCTGTCTGCCTTCGGGGCCTGCGGGGCCGGGGGGGCCCTGGAACAGAGCAAGGGAACAGCGTGTGAGGAGCTGCCTGAGGAAGCCAGAGCCATGAGGTCTGTGTCTGCAGGGAGACGGGCCGGGGGGCGGGGGCGGGGGTGGGGGGCTCCCGGGCCGCTGGCCAGCTTGGATAAGGCCCCCGGAATGAGTCCCCGTGGTCTCAGTTCTGGAAAAGGCCTCCGGGTCAGTCTGGGGAGGCCTCTGGCAGCCCGCAGTGCTGGGGCCCCTTTGCCACTCACACGCCAGGCAGGCCAGTCTATCACAGCACCCCCCAGACGCTAAGTATTCAACGTGCAGAGAAAGGCCCGTTTCGCCCGCTCTGACTTTTGAGAGAGGTCTGACGCAGGGGGCGAGGCCCTCTCCGGCTTCGTGGGTGTCTTTCCCCCCACGACGGGCACCACCGATGGCATCAACACTTGGCCTCCCCCAAAAGCACGGGGCGACCGACCCAGCAGGTCTGAGGTTTGATGACACGACGGGGCTGGAGAGCACGCCTCGACCGGAAGCAGGTGCCCGGCGAGGGCCGCCTAGCGGGCGCGGGGCCAGGCGGAAGGGCGGAGGGGAGGGGCGGGCCTCACGCAGAAATCTCGCAGGCAGGGGCGACGTACAGGATTATTTATTTACCCTTTTTCCTGGAGGCCCAGACGGTCCCGGTTCACCGGTAGGGCCCGGGGATCCCTGGGGTCAGAGAAAGAACACAGAATTTGGGAATCAGGGTCGGTCAGACGGACGCCTGGCACGAAGTTCTCGGCGTGTGCGCCCCGTCCTCGGCCGGCCCCGAGGCTGCCTCCCTCTTCCTCTGGAGCTGCCACAAGTCCCAGGTGAAGTCACCCCGCACCGGGGCTCCAGCAGCAGCGGGACCGGGAACCCTGGCTCGCGGCCACGGTTCTGCCGCATTCTCAACCAGCACTTTCCCACCGCGTAGCAATTACTCTGGATGCCCAGCGACCGTCCACACCACCCCCTGCCCACATCCCCGGCGACAGGAGTGGACCCCGAGGCACGGGGAGGACAAGGGTGGCCCCGAGTCCCAGCCCCGGGAGCAGGGGAACTCGGGCATCTCCGGGGCTTCGTTTGCTGCTCGTCTCACACGGGCGACGCCAGCCGGCGCCCGAGGGTCGAAGTGCCCAGCAGCGACCTGCCTCGTTGGTGCAGGGTGGGGGTGAGGGAAATCGGTGAGGACTCTGGGGCCATCCCCGAGGAAGGGGAGGCCCATTGGGGTCGGTTCCAAACCGGGCACACGTGGCTGGAAGCGATGTTTCAGAAACTCAGTGTCGGGGATAAGAGGCAAGTCTAGGGTGATCCCAGCCCAGGGGGCTGACCCGGGCAGAGCCCTTTGGGGGAGAGGCACCAATTAGGCAGAAATAAGGCCATCCTGACATTCACGGGTGGGCTTGGGGTGGGCAGGGGCTCCCCGGTGACAAGTGACAAATCACCAGTATAGCTGTCCCCAGCTTCCACCAGAGCCCTGCAGGGAGCTCGCGGGGAAGAATGGCTCCTACGAGGGAACTGGGCTCGGTTTTTTCTCAGAAAGGAACAGAGCAACCTCCACCAGGTAGCCGGGGTCCCTGGAGGTCACGAGGGGACTCACCGTTTGCCCAGCCTCACCGTCGTCCCCTTTGTCACCAGGGGGGCCATCTTGACCCTGAGGGGATAAAAGCAAGTTCCTCCTGTCTCCCGAGTCACACGCCAATGCCCACCGTGTCCCCAGTCCCTTCCCGAGAACCCGACCCTCTCTGGGTGGCCAAGCGGGAACTCCTAAGCACCACAGCCTGGAGGCCACGTGGGAGAGCGCCGTGTCCCAAGGAGGATTCACAGAAGACAACCGGGAAGGCAAAACCCGGATGGCAAAGGCAGGGCGAGGGCTGGCGGGGGTGG
This sequence comes from Felis catus, assembly GCF_018350175.1. Lineage (NCBI taxonomy): Eukaryota > Metazoa > Chordata > Mammalia > Carnivora > Felidae > Felis > Felis catus. The sequence goes on from NC_058380.1 coordinate 93,608,888, forward strand.
GGGCTCCGTGGCCTTGAACACCTACCGCGGGGCCAGGCTCTCCGGGGGGACCAGGATCTCCAGGAAAGCCGACAGGGCCCTGAAACAGACAGAGAGGCACGTCGGGGCCCCGAGCAACCGGGGGGCTGCCGCCGCATCCCCAGGACCCCCGCCTCACCCAGCCCCTGCAGTGCCCTCTGTGTGACACCAGGAGTGCGCCCACGGCCCGGAAGCTCCCCGGAGACCACCTCATCCCAGCCACACCCCACGCGGGCAAGGAAGGCTCAGCGCTCTGCTTTCGGGGCACACGGAGGAGGGCAGGCGCCGTGCCCATGACTCCGCTCCCGGGGCTCCAGGCTGAGACCAGGCCCAGACCTTCAGGCTTCTAGAACATGCTAGTAGAAGTCCCTTCTGAGACGAAGTGGGACAGGCCACGGGAAGGTGGCATCCGCGTAGACCGCTGCTCCTGCAGCCCATTTAGCGAGCTTCCCGGGCTGGGCACATGAGGCCCGGAAGCCCGCCGCCCCACCCCTCCTCTTCCTCACCTCCACATCTCCGGCCCAGCAGCTGGTGTGAAAGCCTCTACGCTTTACAGACGTCACCCCAAGACCCATAGTGGTCGGGAGCTTTAGTGTGCCAGCAGAGAACGAGAAAAGCCCGGGCCCGGAGGCCGCCAGCTTCGGGGCGCCCTGGCATCTCGGAGTTACTCACGGGGCTGCCTTTGGGACCGTCGTCCCCAGGAGGGCCTTTGGGTCCAGGGGGTCCAGCTGCACCAGAAGGGCCCGACTCGCCCTTCTCGCCCCGCTCTCCTTTGGGTCCCTGGAGGGAAAGGCCAGCGTCGGTGCCCTCGGAGCCGGCCCCCGTTTCGCAGAGTGCCGTGCTGGCCTCAGGCCAACCCCCTTGTTTGCACGGGAAAGCGAGTGCCCTCGGGGTGGCGGGGGGGGCGGCACGCTGGGCCCAGTGGGTCCCCGAAGCTGCTCGTGCTCCCCAGCCCTTGGTGGCCCCCGGCGATGGCCTGGCCCCGCTGGCATTCCAAGGTGGGCCTGATGGGCCCACCGGCTTTCTGGGGCCCCTGGAGGGGACCTTTGGCTTCCAGGTGGGAGGGGCTGCGGGGGCCCAGGACACCCGCCCACTCCCCGGTGTGCAGGTGGGGGCGGAAGCGAGAGGCCAGGAGACCCCCGTCCACCAGCCGCCGTCTGTGCCCGAGAGCCTCTCACAGGCCGTCCTGGAAAGAACGCCCGTCTGACCTGCGAAGGTCGGAACACTCCAGTCTGGGCTGATGAGGGGACAACTGCCCCCATGTTTGTGGCAGCCCACGAGCAGGTCTGGATCACCGCAGACGGCGGAAGGACTTACGGCCTTCGCTCGCGGGTGTTCACCACCAACGTCTTCGCGCACGCACACACGGGCAGGCTCACACACACGCACGCCTCTTGGTACGGTAACCCCACGGAGGTAAGCGTGAGGGGAAACACGGCTCCCGTCGCATGGACGGGACAACTGGGGCAGACTGTGAGCTTCCCACCCAGCAGGGGCCCGTGGTCAGGGCCCCCCCAGCTCACTCACCGGAGGGCCCCCCTCTCCAGGCAGGCCAGGCTCTCCGGCTTCACCAGGCTCACCCTAAGGAGGAAACGCGACACGGTTACGGTGGCACTGAGAACAGGGTCCCCGGCTCCAAGCACTTAGCAGACCCTCACTGCCGTCGGGCAGGTGGGGGCCCGGGGCGAGCGAGCGGCCAGCGCACTCTGACGGCGTGTGGGGTTGGAGGGCAGACGCGTGTCTGTCGGGGCGTGTGTTGGCCTTGGTACTCGCAGGCCGTGACGCTCACACAGGGGAGGGGACCAGAGCAGGCTGGGCGTCACACACGGCGTTCGGGTGAGCTCTGGGGGACGACGAAGGGAAGGCAGTGGGAGGGACAGGGGACAGCGCAGGGGGGAAGGGCCACGCCCAGGCAGCGAATACACAGCACCACAGGCTCAGAGGGTGCAGCCGCCCTGGGCGGAGGTGGGCGTGCTGGGAGGGAGACGCCTCCGAGCGGAGGCAGCACATCATTAGTTTGCGGGCTTTAGCAGGAAACGCTTCTCTGTTAAGGTTCGTATCGTAAAAAATGGGCAGTGACGGAGAACTTCTTTCAATTTAACGGGCTGATGTCGGAAAGTTCTGGAAGTGGTGTCCAGGGACTGCAAATGGGCAGGAGCACGTTGGCCTCGTCCCTTTTATCCCGAGGAAGTAGGGCAAGGGCTTTAGCAGCGGAGCAAGGTCACGGGCACCGTGTGGAGTCCTGCTCCACACGCACACGCACACTAGTGCACACACAGAGCCCGCCCTGCTCACGGAGGCATCCCCAGGGCCCACGCCCTGCAACTCATCCGATCGGATGAGGGGGACCCAAGGCTGTGAAGCCGGAACGGTAAACGTGGACACGCCCGCACTGCCAGGAACGGACAAGACCCATCAGAGCCGGATCTGGGAGAGGGCTGGGCCTCCCTGCTGGTTGTAGCGCTTGGAAATTCTGCAAACGGCCGCCGGGAACAGGGGTCAGAGCCCCCAGCCCCACGGCACAGGTCTGCCAAGCGTCAAGGTGCGTCTGACGGGAACGACCCAGCAACGCCCCGCACGCCTGTGTCCGCAGCTGGACACACACACGCACACACACGCACACGCGCACGTCGGCCACCAGAACAGCGAGGGGCGTGAGTCACCTTCTCTCCCACCGCACCGGGATTGCCTATGCCACCCGGAGGCCCTTGTGGCCCGTCGGCGCCTGGAGCTCCAGAGGGTCCTCGGGGGCCGGGGGGGCCCGGGGGTCCCTAGGGGAAGGAGAACCAGTGAGCAGAGACAAAATGCAAACTGTGGCCGAAACAGAAAGGAGCCGCCACGCCCGGCCGGGCCGGCACATCCTGGTCACGCTTACCATCTGACCCACGTCCCCAGTCTCGCCCTTCTCTCCGGGAGGTCCCGGCAGACCCTGGGGACAGGAACACGGCAGAAACTTAGCAGGTCGGCGTCGCGCTACCCCGATACCCACGAGGCCTTCACGGTTTCCCCACCACCGCGCCAAGCAAGCATCCAAGAGCCTCAGAATGTGCTTCTGAGCGTATACAGCCAAATGCGAGGCCACCCCCGTGATGCCAGGTCTCGGAATTAGCCGGAGGAAATCGTGAGAGAGTACTTGGAGATTTATGGACCAAGGCGCTTGCCACACTGTCCCATTAAACAGTAAAACCTAATGAGCCAACAGCAGGGAAATGTCGGAATAAATTACGTCGCCACCATATGCTGGCAGTGACTAAAAATCACGTTTTCAAAATAAATAAAAAGGGACACGTCTAAGGAATACTTAGTAACCCGAACACAACGCGTAACGCGAAACGCAAGGAGCCGCGCTCAAACTTTGCGTACGCTCCGCGTGATTCCGGTTTTGCAAAAGCTGAAGGAGACCACACACGCACGTGCGTGTGTGCGTGCGAATCCACGGAGGTAAGACGCGCCCGGGCGTTTAAAGCCGTCAGTCCTGAGTCGTACGTCTGCCAGGCACTGTTTTCATCTACAGTTCTTACAGTGGGTCAGTCATTTCCGCCACCTCTGCGGCGAGCGCGGGAACCCACACCGCCGGTCAGGAGGAGCAAATACGGACGCGTCTGCGGTCACGGGGATTTGTGCTGTTTCTGATTAATGAGGAAGCCCCGGGAGGCCCACAGAGCCTGGTCTTAGATTCCCCATTTTTAAAATGTCGGGAGGAGAGGGGTGGGGGAGGGGAGAGGAGAGGGGAAGGAGGGCAGAGGAGATGAGAGGGGAGAGGGAATCAGGACGGGGAGAAGGGACAGGAAGGAAAGGGAAGGGGGAGGGGAGGGAGGGGAGGAAGAGTGGGGGAGGGGAGGGTGGGGGATGAGGAAGGGAGAGGGGAGGGGAGAGGGGGAGGGGAGGGACTAGGGGAGGGGAGACAGGGTAGGGAAGGAAAGGGAGAGGGGAGGGGAAGGGGAGGGGAGGGCAGAGGGGGAGGGGAGGAAGGGGAGAGGGGAGACGAGAGGAGGGGGACGGGAGGGGCCGGCACAGCAAGATGAGGGCCCTTCAGAAGGAGACCACCGCCCTTGCACAAGCCCTGTGGTTAGTTACCTGCAGCCCCACTGGCCCGGGGGGCCCAGGAAATCCTCTTGGACCTTCGTCACCTTTCTGCCCAAAAAGGCCCTGCTGGCCGCGAGGGCCTGGCTCGCCGTCGGCTCCCTGCGGAGGGGGACGATGGAGCCGGAGGTGAGGAGCCGCTGCCGGTACCCTGCCGGCTCGAGGGGCTCGGGATTAAGCACGGATACTCACGGAGGGGCCTGGCTGTCCGATGGGGCCCTGAGGACCGGTGGGCCCAGGTGGACCCTGGAGGGAAAGGACAGAGACACGGCTGCTTTCCCGGGGCCAGAGCAGAGGCCGACGGGGAGGGCCGGTCGGGGCAGAGACCCCGGTCCGAGGCCGTCAGCTCGGCCCCCACGCGTGGCCGTCGGTGGAAGGATGCCGGCCCGGCGGCAGGGGCGTGTTGTCGCGGGCGGTGCTGGCGGCCGCCGTGCATCATCTGAGCTCCCACCACACGCCCAGACGCGGGCCCCGGAAGCCCTGCATTAAACACAGGATGGGCGCCACGCCGCCCCCCACACGGGGCCAGGACCCGGCTCCAGACCGCGAGGCTGGCGGTGCGCCCCCAGGCACAGCCCACTGTCGGTCCAGGGAGCGAGGGAGGGAGGAAGGCAAGGGAAGCAGCACCGGGCGGCAGCCCCCACGGGCACACGGTCACTGACCGCCTGGGGACACCAACCCCCCTGAAGAGGCCCAGCCGCTCAGCAGAGTGGACAGGTGTCACCCGTACCAGGAAGGAGCTGGCCCCGAGTGACACTGTTTTTCAAGAAGACACTAGGGCCCCTGAGCAGACTGAGTAAAGGAAAAAGGGGCAAAACAAAGAGGCAGCGGTCAGGGTGCCCGTGGCCCTGAGCACCGAAGGGCGGCCGTGACCCAGGCCTGCAGAGCCGAAAGCCTCGAGGACCAAACGCTCCACTGGCCTTATTTCCCAAAACCCGTGAACGCCTCCCGCTTGTCTGTTCACAAGGGACTCACTCAGGGACATACGTACGTGCACGCACAGACACACACACATGCCCGTGTGCACACGTGTGCATGCACGCCACCCACACGCGGGTTCCAGCAGCCGTGTCCTGCTCCGGGCTGCTGATGCTGCCGCGTTGAGGACGGCGTAAACGCCAGCAGGGAGCGCGGGGTCCCCGTACCTGCTCGCCCTTGTCCCCCTTGCTCCCCTTCTGTCCAGGCTCCCCGATCTCTCCCTGCGGAAAGACCAGGAAGATCTGTTAGCCCCGAACCCTCTGCATGTTATCTGCTCCCCATAATTATTTTTTCCTAGAGATGAAGAATCATCTCCTCTCTGGGGGGGAGGGGGGTGGATAACTTTCCAAGGAAGAGACATTTCCACAGATTAATTGATTTCCCTTCTAATACAATACTGAACGGGACGCGGCCTCGATCTCACACGGTACAGGCTTTTAGCGGATTTTAAAACGTGGTGAGAATCACGGTGGAAATATTTGTTTGTCAAATTGGGAGGCATAGCGATGCAGGAACAGAGACGTCGGTTACCGGGCTCCAGAGGGATTATGAAAGTGCCCAGCGTCCCTGTCATACAGAGCTGTCCCCCGCGCTGAGAGGCGGAGTCATCTGCACACAGGTGACGAAGTCGGAAATGTCACCTGAGTTATCACAAATGGAAAGTCAGGCCAAAGAGCCAGATTCCACTGTCTTCATTAAACGAGGGGTGAAATATCAGCTCCGGAAGTAACGGCGGTAGAATCATCAAGCACACTCTTAATGAACGGGGGCCTTGATGATTCAAGCGACTACACTTAAAAATAGACACCGAGTAAAACCTCGTCATGTCGGGCTCCGCACATTCAGCACCGACGTGATGCACCGGGGAGCGGGGAGGATCTCTCCTCGCTCAGGAGGCTGGCAGCAAACATCCCCGAAACGGCAGAACCGCACGGGAGGAAAGCAGTTTCAAAGCCCCCCGAGCACTCCAGAGATGTCATTCGTCACCGCGCTATTTGGGAGCTTTTCCGAAATCCTGCACCGACGCAGAGCGAGCAGGGGCGGGGGCCGCTGTGCCACCCGCACCGGCAGTCTGGGCTGCGGGTCGTCCGTGGGCAGGGGCACTTGCCCCAACTCTTCTTACCTTGTCTCCGTCTTCTCCAGGGGGGCCCACGGGGCCAGCTGGACCAGGGAGCCCCACGGGACCCTGGAGGCCATCTCGGCCAGCTGGGCCTTGGGGACCCTTCTCACCCTGAAGAGAAAAGGAGACCCCCGGTCAAACACGGCTCCGTCGTGGGACCATCCAGCCACCAGCTCATCAGCCCAGAGAGGAGAGGCCCCCGGGAGGGGAGTGGGCAGTTCCGGGCCTCGCCAGTCCTGACGGGTTTCAGCCAGCTTCGCCGAGGATCACTCTGAGCCCGGCCCCCCGCCACTCACATCCCGCACACCGCTGCCTTTCCGAAGAAGGGCTCCTCTTTTACAAATGGGGAAACCGAGGCACAGTTTGCGAGCGGTGCCGCCCAAATTCAAAGCCAACCAGCCAGATTCCTGAGGCTGTGTGCGGGATCACGGATTCTAGGGGCCGGGAGGGCCTGAGCCCCGGCCACCACCAACGTTTGTACCATTTTAATTCTCGGCCAACACCTCCCCCACCAAACAGGCGCGTACGCACACAGGCATCTCTCTTCTCTCGTGATTCTGATTCACTTCCCTCGTAACTGCCCCTAGAAATCTCAAGTGTCCTTACTAAGTCCTTGCTTTGCTTGGGTCACCGTATTACTCTGTGGGCGCAGACCGCGGGGGTGTGTGCTGGGGAGGGGGACACGGGAGAGAAAAATGTGCGCTCAGTGTCCAGACCCACGTGCGGCCAGCACCTGCTCGGACCCCACTGCCCCATCTCGGCCCCTCCGGCTTGCACATCTCCCTCCCTGCCCCTCAATTTAGTTCCTGCCAATGTAGACTTCAACCCTAGGTGAGCCAGAAGCGGCCCAGGCCGACTGTGGCTTGCCTGGAGCCTTCCCGTGTGACATCACTGGTCAGGCGGGCAGTGCTGGGGGACACCTGGCCTCCTCCTCTCCCTGGGGCTCTTCGGGGAGAACGACAAGCTCTGCACTCCTGGGAGGTTTCTGCTTAAGTATTTACTCTCTTCAGGCAACGAACTCAACCGTCTCTCAACCGTCTCCAACCACAACTGTGCTCTACACGCATTCAATGCACCACAGAAGGCGGGTTTCTGGCTCCGGGTTCGGCTGGGTCGGCGTCCGATGGCCTCAGTGGAAACGATGAGACGCCATCAGAGCCGACACCGCACTGAACGGATGTTTGCCGGGGCGGGGGCTCCCTGCGTGGTATCGCGCTCGGCCGGGAAGGGAACCGGGCCCTTGCCACCCATGAACCGCCAAGCGCAGAACGCACGAGGAAGGCCTTTCTAACAGACATCCGTCAGTGCGGGCGTCCCAACTCTGTCGGGGATGGTCCATGAGCACGTCTGCCCTTCCCTCCCGGAGCCCTGCTCATTCTGACACCTAAATCCCAAAGGGAAGTTTGAGCTGAAACTTGTCTCTGGGACCGACTGAATGCGGGGCAGGTGGGGGGTTTGCAAAGTCACGGTGGACACCAAATACGGTCGGGGTGGGGGCCCATCAGGGCAGCAAGGGGCATTTTGTGGTTACTCCGGGAAAGGTGCTTGGCGGAGGGTGGCCACTGGCTTCCCAGGAGGTCTATACATGAAGGGACCCGTTAATCTCCTTCCTGGAAACCAAGGCTGGGGCAGGAGGCCTCACAAAGCCTCCACGCTGGGCTGGGCCACACTCGGGGTCACTGACAGCCGGCTGTCGGGGGTCCAGGTAGAAGTTTCTCTTCTTGAAACACGCCTCCCGGCCCCAGGCCAGGGGAGGGGGCTCCCATCCCAAACGCCCTTCTTTCTCCCACAAAGACCAGCCTGGCTCGGGTGACTGGGACCCGGCCACACGTGGAGCCCAGGGCCGGCCGAGACCAAGGCTGAGGCCACGCTGGGACACACACGGTCCCCAGCCCCTCCCTCTGTGTGCACGGGCTGGGGCACAGCCGCGCAGCTCAGTGAGCTCCCCGGCACCCTCTGGCTCAGGTGACTCTGAAAGAAGCCAGCCAGCGCTGGCAACCCATCCTGGGACCTCAGTCAGGACGCTGGGGACACACCCACTCTCCTGGGGGACAAGCACACCCTCCACCCACCTCCCCACCTCCCGGCTCCCGCCAGCCCCTGGGGCACGCCCGTGGCAGGGATGGGGCTTGGCGGGCAGGACCCCTGCGCCCCCGAGGCGGTACTTACAGGAGCTCCTTTCTCCCCAGCCGGCCCTGGAGGTCCTTGGGGCCCGGGTCTCCCTGGGATTCCGATGGGCCCAGCAGCACCGGCCGGGCCTCTCTCTCCGGGGGATCCCTGGGGCGGACAAGAAAATGGTTCATTTCCAAGGCTCCCAAGTGCACGGACACAATCTTCCAAAGTGCCACCAAGCCTTATCACTCCAGAGCCCTCAGTAGCTCCCAGGGCCCTTCACAGTGCACACTACTTAGACCAGCGTTCGAGGCTCTGGGTTTCTGGGCCCCTCCTGGCTCCTCCCTTCCCATAATTCCAAGCAGATGCCTGCCTCCTCCCCAGGGTCTGAGAACACATCCTCCTTAAGTGCTTGCCTGGGGTGCCCTCCTGGCCCGGGGCCCCCATCCTCTCCCCCCGCCGGGGTCTGCCTGCCCACATCGGGCTCCCTTTCCATCCCGCTTCCCGATGTCGCATGTTCTATGCTCTATGGAGGATGTTCTGCCCCGCTGACCCCCCCCCTCCCCCCAGAACACCGCTGACGGGTGGGAACCGGCCTAATCCTAGGGTCAGCACAGCCAGGCCACCATTGCCCAGGCATCGCTCCGCACTGGCCTTTATCGGAAAGAAAGGTACCGTTTTCATTTCCGCCTGGCTTCCCTGAAACGGTCCGTAACTCGGGTGGGGAGAGCTGGGGTTACCGTGTGGTCTGTGCTCAGACCCAGAAGGGGGGGTGTCCTACAAACCCACATCTGTGCAGCAGAGCTGGGGCCCCGTCTGAAGGGCAGGGGGAGATGCGGCCCCCGTTACACCTCCACGGAGTGCCAGCCGAGAACAGGGGTCTGTGGGCACGCCTCCCGAGGGTGGGCACGGCCCCGCGCGGCCCCCGATTCCCCCAGACCACAGAGGCGGCTCTGGGAACGCTGCGTCCTCAGACCTCTCCTAGCTGGACTCCCAACGTTGGAGGCACCATTCCGGCAACAGACGGCACCTGTGCTGGCTGACCTGTGCGTGGGCAGCCCCGGGGCAGGCGAGCAGCCTGACTCTCCAATCCACACTCAGAGACGGGAGGTCTGTGCCCCTTCCCTTCCCTCCCCGCAGCCCCGGGCCCAGACCTACACTCGGCTCGTCAGCACCTGCCTTGCTCCTCCAAAGGCAGGATGGAGACACGCGGCCCTCCCTCCACACCGCCGAGCTCTCTGCCTGTCCTCACACTGCGTGCCCCCCGCTCGTGGTCACCCCGGCTGCCAGCTCGGGGCCCGCTGCCCGCCTCCTCCACGTGGCCTGCCCAGGACCCACAGCGGGCCAAGGTCGGTGGGCACGCTCTCCTGGCCCTCAGGGCCGCCCTGTCTGCCTGCCCCCCAGGCTTGGAGGAAGAGGTCGGATAAAGTGTCTGTGCCGGCCGGCCGCACTCACCGCGGGGCCTGGCGGGCCAGGGGGGCCTTCGCTGCCTTTCAGTCCGAGTGCGCCCTGCAAAGCAACGAGAACACACTCAGGACACCGCGGGGAGAGGGCCCCGGGCTGGGCGGCGTCCAGCTCCATCACCCCGCCCGGCCCCTCACTCACCACTGGACCGGGAAGCCCCCGATCCCCAGGGAAACCACGCAGTCCAGGAGGGCCGTCTTTCCCAGGGAGGCCGGCGGGACCTGGGTCACCCTGAAATCAGAGCCACAGATGAGCTTCTGAGCGATGCCCGGGACCGGGGTGGCCGGGGAGGTGGGGCGAGGCTTCCTCTCCCAGATCCACCAGACTCAAGCCGAGGTGGGGCAGCCCCAGGCACTGGCTCCAGAAGGAGCCTCTGAGTGGCGGCTTGACGTGCTCCCGGGCAGCTCGGTGCACAGGAGCGTGACCGGGGCTCGCGCCTGGTAGGCACTTTCCGCGGGCTGGCTCTGCGTGTGGTTTGGGGACAGACTCCACCCCTCTGGGCTCAGGGTGGGTTGAGCGGGAGCCGAGGGCCCCCACGTCTACCCTTTCTGTACACTTGGGGCTCCTCGTAAAACTGCTCAGGTAAAGAAGCCTGTGGCCAGACCACTGGCCACATCACCCAAAACAGACCCATCACCCGAGACACTCGTTCCCAGCCTGAAACCACATTTCCTGAAAAGATAAACCAGCTGAGCGTTTTCCCTGAAGCACATGAAAGCTGTGATAAATCTTCCAGAACTTTCTCCAGGGCCCGGCATGGGAGCAGAGGGCATCTCCGACCAGCACGCCCTTGACCTCCTTTCCAAACTCGGACAGCTCTCTCGGTGAGGGGATATGTGCCCACCCACATCTACGCGTGTCTACATACGTCACACAGTCACACACACGTGTACGCGTCCTTAAGCGCACACACGTGGATCCCAGCACAGACACGTGTAATTCTTCCAACAACGCTTTACTGGCTCCCCTTCCTTATTCGCGGGTTTACTCTTGCGCCTGTGCTCGCGTGCACGGCTGGGTTTGCTGCGCCCCTCCCTGAAAAGCTGCGAGGGGAGAAGCTTGCCATTTTCAAGCCGATACCCAGGAATTACGACCAACCAGGGGCGCGCCCCGGCTGCGCGGGGAGGCTTCCTGGGGAACAAAGACGGGATGCAGGACCCACGCTAAGAGGCAGGCTAGAAACACGTCCACTTTCTGGTTTCGTTATTTATCCTTTAGCCTCTTGTGGTGGGAAGCTTTTTAACGAGTCACTTTCTGCTGAATCAGTTTCAGACACGAAACGTCAGGGTGGGTTATGTGCGTCTGGGAGCCGGAGTGGCAGCCGGGGGAGGGGAGGTCAGCCGGGCACGGCCCCGGGGCCGAAGGCCAAGGACGGTTTGACCCCCGGCCCCCGCTGCCATCCCCCTCTGCGGCTACACAGCCTAGATCCTCCTTCAGACCAGGCAAAAGTGGTCGTCTGGGGAGCCAGCCGGCACGAATAGCACTGGTCTGAGACCCCCCCACTCGTTCATCAGAAAACAGCCGGACAGAACAGAGATCCCTCCGCGAAGTCTGGGCCGGCAAGGGAGGCCCGACGAACTCACCTTCGTCCCTTCTTTCCCGGCAAGGCCAGGGAGCCCCTGCTCACCGGGGGGGCCTGGGGGCCCGGGGTGGCCACGCTCGCCCATTGGGCCCGTTTCTCCCGTGGGACCCTGCGGGGAGAGTCCACGTCAGCCCCGAGCGTTTTTGAGACACGCTTGCCTTCCCAAGCTAAGGACAACCCTGGGCACGGAGGCAGAGGGCCCGCTGTGTGCCCTCCAAACCCCACAGTGCTTTGCGAGTGTCCTCCCTCTGGTAAAAGTCCAGGAGGAAACGGACGGGGCGGACGGGGTGGTTGCGTGCCGTGAGGGTGGCCCGGTGGCCACGCGAGAGGTGGGTGGCGTGCCCACATCCCCTGCGGTCCGCGGCCGCAGCGGGTCAGTGTCTTATTTTCCACTGCATCAGGTGGGAACTTGCTGCCCAGTTTTGCTGCTCCAAGCCATCGGTCCTGGCTGCAGGCCACCGTGCGGTGACCCACGGGCCGCGGCGCTGGCCGGAGCCAGGAGGCCCAGGCTGCCGGGGGCTCGGGGGCAGGGAAGAGCGGGCCCGAGCCGGGCCTGGCCCCGGCTGCCCGCGAGCCAGCTCCGTTCCGCCAGCTTGCCTCGCGCTGATTGTTCAACAGACCGTCCCCCGTTCTCCCCAACTGGCTCCCTGTGCGGAGCTCATCTCTGAACGCTAACAAGCCGCGGGACTCGGGATTCTCCGTCAGCAGCACCTACGCCTTCCGAACCCGGGGCACCTCCCTCCCGTGTGGGCGCCGCACAGATGGCCAACGAAAGCAGGGGACGCGGCTGCTTACCTGAGGGCCCACGACTCCCGGGGGCCCTGGGGGGCCGGTCTTGCCTTGGAAACCCTGCGGAGAGAGAGTCACCACGCCGAGATGGCCGAGCGGCTCTCATCAGAAGGCTCGCGCCCCGACCCCCGACCCCTCTCCCCGACAGCGAATGTTCCCCACCGCGCTTGCGAGGGCCCGTCTCCCCTCTTTCGTCTGTGCGTATATTACGCGAACACAGTGAGGCCGGAGACTGCTTTTCCGCCACCGGGTTTTTGTGCCAGGAGACAGATTTTAAGGCCGCCGATCCTGACAGCGTCACTAAGCGTTCACTTTCCCGGCGGACTCGGCGCCATTGTTCAGCCTCCGGAAGCTCGACTCGGGAGCTACCTCTGGGCTGTTTCTCATCAGCGACTTTGGGAGATGGTCCCACGTGTGTCGCTAACGCCTCTGCCGAGTGACAGGTGACCTCACCCGCTCCTCGGCATCTGTGGGAACCGGGACAGGGCGGGGGTCTTCGCCGCTCTCGTAACCCGGCAACTCGAACGCGCGGCGAGCCGGGTTCAGGGGCTTCCTCGCCTCTGCCCGCACACGGCTCGTGTGCCACAGCCCCGCCTTCAGTTTGGATGGTGGCTCTGCTACGCGTCCTCCCTTCGAGGAGGCGGCTGCGGCTGCGAAGCAGGGTCGCTTCGTTTCCAGGCGCATCTACAGGGCCCTGCACATGCCAGCAAGATGCCCTCTGCAGGTGCCCTGAGACGCTGGCAGGAACGTGCAGATGTGACGCCCGGGAAGCTGTTAGTGGGAGCTCTAGAATCTGGAGGGGGACGTCTTAAGCCACAGGGAGACCTGGGGGGCGAGCGGGCTGGCGCGCGTGGCTGATGGGCGAGGGCGGTTCCCTGCCTCGCTGCCGGGACGGCCGCCGGGCCAGCACCGGAGACTTCACGCTTAGCCGCTGGACCGTGCAGGGCCCACGGCGGATTCAGCGTCTCTGCAAATTCTCAGGGGGCTCTTCTCTTGAGGCCCAAGGGAAGCTGCATGCAGTGCACGGGAATGGCCGTATTTAAGTGTATTTATCTTGCGAGAGAGACGGCGTGTGCGTGTGCACGTGCGTGCGTGCGTGCGAGCGGAGAAAGGGCAGAAAGAAAGGGCGAGACAGAGAGAATCCCAAGCAGACTCCGCGATGTCAGCAGAGCCCCACATGGGGCTCGGACTCGGGAACGGTGAGATCGTGACCTGAGCCGAGATCAAGAATCAGATGTTTCACCGACTGAAGCCCCCAGGCATCCCGGAAGTGGCCATTTTTCAAGCAGAACCTTTGTAGGCAGCGTTTACAGGGTCAGAAACAAGGGGTGGTGGACAGGTCAAGGGCACCCTCACTTGGGGGGCCATGGCACAAGTGCCAAGTGCAGGCAGGAGCCTGAGTATAAGGCAGGAAAGGCCCCTCTGTTTGCCCCGGGGTCAGGACCATCCCTGGCTGGTCTCGAGCCCCTGGCTGGGCCATGAGCTTTGGGCTCACGTTTAGAAGTGATGCCCTTTGCTGCATCCGTTTTCTAAAGAACAAAGTCCACACCCGAGGGAAGACCTTTCTGGAAGGTTTGTCTGGACGCCCCGTGTCGGAGACATCTGCCCTGCCTGGGTCTGGAGACCGGGTGCCCCCGCGTCCACGAGGGCAGCCAGGCACGGCACGGGTAGCTGGAAAGACCCTACGTTACTTTCCCAGCAAAGACGAGCAGCTTAATGACTCCACCAGCCTCTGTCTGGGGTGAGGCAGAGGCAGAAAGGCACACGCTTGGCAAAACCTTCTATCTTGTCTGCTCAGAACAGCATTAGAGAAAAACAGGCAAAGCTCAAACGAAACGTTTTAATTTTTCTCTATAAACAAAAGAACGAGGTGACGTGCATTCATCAGCCAGCATGCGCCCCGCAGCAGAACGCCGGGGAGGTACAATTAAAAGCAGCTTTGTCACAATGAACCAGGGAGACAAAGGGATGCTTTTAGCGCAGGCACGGAGAAGATGTTAACGACGGCATTCAAAGCTTCGTGGGACGCGGGGTTTGCTGTGAGACCCTTTCAGAGGCCTGTGACTACAAAGAAACCTGGCCACAGACACAGCGGGGCCCTCTCGGCAGCCTGTGCCGTCTTTCTGGTGACCAGGAGGTCCCCACCCGTCCGAGCCTGGAGCCTCAAGGTCACAGGTGCGCCCACGGCCTCCCGCGGACACACCCGCCGTGGGCGCGGTGGGCTGGCCTGCAGGGCCAGGAAGGGACCTTATTCCTGAAAGACGCTTTTTCTTCCCACTGAAAACGCCGGTGCTTTAACCTCCGGCCAACAGCGACGCAGCCTGCACCGGGCTTCTCCAAAGGGAGGGGCGAGGTGGGCGGGGCACCCGGGACAGCAGAATCGCTCACCGATCACGAGCCTGGCTGAAAGCCCAAGTTACAACCGGGCGGGCCACCTGCCTCGTTGAAGGGGCCCCGCGTAGCCCCTGCCATCAGCCCCGGGGCCGGGAGGGCCCGCACAGACAAGGCGCAAGGCCGTGTCCCTTCTCTTACTACATCCCAGCGCGAAACAGCAGAAGGGCACGGGGTCTTTCCGGCTCGCTTTCTGGCCCGAATGCGCACACTTCGAGCGTGGCCGCACTCACGGTTCCTCACTGAGGAACAGGAGGCTGGTCGCACACGGCTCAGCGTGCGGATGGCATTTTGTCTGCCATGATGGTTCTAAACGTGACCCTGGACCGAAGTTGCCGGGACACCTCGGGCACCGGCACCGGCCTTCTGTGCTCACAGAGCCGCCCCAGGCGCCGCTGGCCTGCACGGGGCCGTCCGCAGGCAGGCTCACCCCGAGTCAGCGGAAGACGGCCGACACCTCAGGGGCCTTCCCGAGGCTGGCCACTTTCTCCCGAGCCCACGGGGCCGAGGAGGCGTGCCCACGGGCGGGGCTGTGGGAGAGGCCGGGACAGCCTGCGTCCCCGTGTCCCCGTGTCCCCCACGCTGCCAATACTCACGGTCTCTCCTCTCTGTCCAGGGTGTCCCGGGAGCCCGTCCTTGCCCGGAGGGCCCTGAAGGAAGAGGCAAAGGGAAGAAGTTCCATTCAGTTCTGAGAGGCGCGCACCTTTGGGACTTCAGACCAAACCAGGGGACGAACACAGCCACCTCGCTTCAGAGAAAGCTCCTGCAAGGGTCACGGTGACCAAGTGCCACGTGGGGACCCAGCACCTGTGCGTCACCTCCCGAACCCGCACAGCCTTCCCGAGCGCCACACTTCCCCTCCCGGGGGAGGAACTGAGGCAGGGAGCGGTGCAGCCGTGGGACGCACAGGCAGCAGCACGGGGACCCGGGTCCGCCTCGTCCTGGCCGCTGACCCCCCGCATGTCCGTCTGGCGACAGTGCCCACGGTCAGGCATCTTTCCTTCTGGGGTGTAACAGAGTGCGCTCTGCCTGTGCTGACTTGGACCGTGCCCCCAAAATACGGGGGGGAAGTGCTAGCCGCCCCGCACCTGCGAAGGTGACCTCGTTTGGAAACGGGGGCTTTGCAGACGTCACCGACGCAAGGTCACACTGCACTGGGGTGTTCCCAAAGTCAGTGGCTGGTGTCCTCACAGCAAGACGGGGGCGTGACGACCCAGGGACACGCCCAGAGGAGGCGCCACGTTAGGATGCAGGCAGAGACCGAGCGAAAGGCGTACAAGCCGCGGGCGGCCAGCAACCACGGGAAGCCGGGAGCGGGGCGGGGGGGGGGGGGGGCAGTCTCTCCCAGAGCCCCCCGGGAGGAACCGGCCCCGCCAACCCCCCAGTCTTGGCCTCTTGGCCTCCAGACTGTGAGACAGCACATTTCTGCTGTCTCAAGTGGCCGAGTTGGTGGTAATTTGCAACGGTGGCCCGGGACACTCATACTGTACCCAACTACAAGATCGTGTCCGCCCAAAGGAGAGAGGTCCGCGCTTCCAAAAAGCGGCTCTCTCCAGTTTCCCCACCGACGCCCCTCCCACCGGCCCAGCAAGGAAAACACGTTACTCACAGGAGGGCCCTTGGGTCCAGGGAAACCGGTGGGTCCTTGGGGTCCGTTGGGTCCCTGTGGATAGAGAACGGCCAGCTGAGCACAGATGTCCTTTCCCCAGTGCGTGGGGGCCCAGGAGACCCCACCATGGTCCTCCTGAGTCCTTGGTTCTCTGAGCAAAGTCTCTTTGTGCTCCCCCGGACCCTTTCTCCATTTATTCCAGCCCCCCGCCCCCCACCAACGCAACAAAGGAGGTCAGTCCGGGGAGCTGAGGGGGGCAGCTTGGGGCCGAGGGCCGGCGGGGGAGCCGCCCGCTTCGACAGGCAAGAGACCTCACTCCCAGCGAAGGCTACCCCTGATCCGCTTTGGGATCCTAGGAAAACCCTCTCCTTCAGTAGGACTGGAAACACGCCTCCCTCTCCCCAGCCCACCCCGGGAAGAAACGGGGAGGGACATTTAAGGCAGGCTGCCTCCCCAGAGATGTTGGCAGAGGCCCGCGTGTTCACGGCGCTCACCCTTTCACCCGGAGGGCCAGCGGGGCCATCGCCTCCAGAGTTGCCCTAGGAAGGAAGGGACACAGGAAAAAACAGCTTCACTACGATCACCTTTATTATCACTGCCTGTGACAGCACACTGGCCCGTGACGTCACGGGACGTCAGTCACACACGGCACACGGGCACAGGCGCGGGTCACCAGGACTTCCAGGAAAGGGCAGAGGGCGCCAGCCGCCGATCCACGCTCCCAAAGGCCACCTGTCTTGTCATCAGACCCTGAGCTGCTATCCACGGGGCTGTGACATTTCCCCGAGAAGAGCCCCCTGCAGGGGGACAAAGGCCACGCTCCCACCAGGAAGTGTGTCAAAAAGTCACATGGCGATAGGACCCAGGCATCTGCCCCGGGGCCCCCACAAGTGGTGACAACGGCTGTGCCGTGGTATCACTCGCTCGTGCAGGGGAGCGTTAATCCCTGTACGGGAACGTGGGACGCACCGGCACTCAGCGCGGGAGAATGTTCTGTACCCCCCGGTGGGCACGTCCCACTAGCCGGGGGGCCAGCTCTGCACCCCAGCCAGCAGAAGGCCCACGTCCCTTGGTGGGAGCGCACTTTGGAATGGCGTCCCGGCCGAACAGGGAGGGCCTGCTTGGCTGTCACACGTTTTCACGCTGAGAAAACGGGAGGAGGGGACGTGAGGGACAGGCTCGGGCTCTCCCTCTGAGGCAGGAGGAAGAAACGGGCCCTCCCCACCAGAACCGGATGGTGGGGTACCCGGATGGCTCAGCACTTGTGCAAAGCCCGGGGGCCCGGTCCCCTAAGGCCGTGGAGGTCCCAGTGTGGGGTGGCCCTTCCCGCCACGGCTCCGTTGGGGGGGCCGAGGCACGTGATGCAACTCAACCTGACCTGTCCGAGCGCTGCTGGCCCGGCTCCTTCTTAAATACCCTCAAGCAAACTTCCTTTTTTTCCCCCCAACAAAAAGGCCACGGATCACCCACAGGTGCTCCACATGTGGGTGGCGTGGCTGACGCCCCATTAGTCACTGAAAACCTACCTTGGGGCCGGGCTTCCCAGTGATGCCCCGGGGGCCCCGTTCGCCCCTCGGACCCTGCACGGGCGGGAGAGAGGAAAGGTGAGCTCGAACCCTCCCAGCCCTGGACACCTCCCTCCCCCTCCCACCGAGCATGCCCCCTGCCACGTGCTCCCGCTTCTGGAAGCCCAGAGGGTGGTTACCGTCGGGCCTCGCTGCCCCCGTGGTCCTGGCTTCCCAGGTGTGCCCTAGAACCAGAGAAAGAAGCGGCTGGTCAGTCACTTGCCAGAGACCCCTGCCACGGCCTGGGTGGCGGCCCGCTCCTGGGTTACGGGGAGAGAGCTCGGAAACAGAAGCCGGGAAGCTCTGCTCTCCTTGTCTGTGCTTCTCCAGGAGATTTTTCAGGCCGAGGGGACTTCACCGCACATTCGATACACAGAGCTTTGTGTTTCCGCACAGGCCTGTGGACACCCAATTTTCTGCCTGCAGTCTGATGGATGTTTACCGCCCTATCTGGTTTCCTTTCCGCAAGCATCAACACCCCCCCCTTCCCCTCCCGCCCGCCCTCTCCCTCCCTTTCTCCGTCTCTCTCAGCGGCGGGGGCGAGGGGGATCATTACCGCAACCCCTTTCATACATAATTTACTTTTGCTACAGTTCCGAATATTAGCCATTAAATTTTCAGCAGGCTCCACAGACAAGCAAACTTGCGGCTCCACATATAAATCATACACCCAAAGTCAGCGGCTTCTCTTCTCGCAGAACTTAGACTCCTTTTTCTTGGCGGTGTTGTTTTGCATTTTCCAAACCACGGAAAACAGACGCGCCTCCTTCGTTTTTCTCGGAAGCAGAGCTTGGATAACGGGTAACCGCGGTTCGCCCGCAGCGCGCGGAAGCAACGGGCGGACCGCCACCCCGGTGTCCCCACCGCCTCTCGATTCATCTTCCAGAACTTCATTCCGATTTCGAGCGACGAAGCCCAAGACGGAGCTGAGCCGCGAAGGCCACCTGCCGCACCGTCTCTCCCCAGCTTTGACTTGTTCGCTGCTGGAATCAAAACTGCTCTGTGCCGTCTGCCGTCTTGGAGTGAATTTAATACAACGGTTTACGGTGATGAGGTGATTATGTCTCCTTCCAACGACGCACTCTGGTTTCCCCGCTTTAATTACCTGGCGATAGCCTTTGGCTCCAAATAAATATTTGCATTCGAACGTTAATGCAACATCTGCTTTCTTCGCGCTGTTGGCTTTTACCAGCGTGGACGCCGGGCCAGCCCCGGCTACTTGTTGGCGTCCGTGGGTGCGTCCAGCCGCGCGTCTTCTCCACCAAGTCCCACACCCGTGAGCCCGGGCACAGAGGGCAGGACCGAGGCTCAGCCCCGGCCTCCCGGGTGAGCCTGCTGCCCAAGGGTTTCCCTGTAAACTGAACCAGAGAGGGACGGACGCTGCTCAACAGGAACCGCCCCGTCCGCGGTCTGCTTGGTGACTCGCCTGTCCTCATGTCCTCACGGGGGACGCGCAGACAGTCCCAGAAACGGCCCTGCTCCGGCCGAGAAGCCAAGCACAGGTGCATCTCTGAACTCGGGCCTCCCGGGCCCCTCAGCCACCAGCCCCGCAGAGCCGCCCTCCCGGTCCGCAGATGGCTCAGGAACGGCGGGAGCAGGCACCACGGAACCCCTGCCTGTGTCCCTCTCCTCCATAATTTCCAACTGGGACTCTCAGGGATGACATTTTCAATGTGGCCGGTGCCTTCAGTCACATGGCAAGACAGACCATGCCCCATGGGGGTGGCTTTGAGGCCCCGGGGACGCCAGCCTTTCGCCCCCACCACCTGTTCACCGTCCTCTTGTCTCTTCCCCCCTACTCTGCCCCCTGCTCAGGCCTCAGTCCTTTGTCCCGGGCATCTGTGAGGCCCAGCCCACCTCCGCCCCTCCAGGCTGTCCCTGAGCCTTCCCTACCTCTGCAGTCAACCGCCCCCCCTTCCCCCCGCACATCTGGTTTGTCCCTGAGCACGCACCGCCATCCGCCACACCATCTGCTTTACAGACTTGCTCCCTGTCCCCACCCTTGGAAGGCAAGTCCCACGAGGGCAGGGATCTGGGCTTCTGTGGCTCTGTCCCCAGGGCTCCAAGAGCACCTGACATGTGGGGACAGGGGAGGTGCTCAACTAATGCCATTTGGATGGAGGGAGGGATGGGTGGATGGAGGGATGGAGCGAGGGAGGGAGGGACACAGTGACAGGGTGGCAAGAATGACCCCATAACTTGGTCTGGAAGGGTCAGCGAGCCAGCCGGATTGCCAGGATCAGCGATCAAGGAAGAGGTGCAAACCACCAGGGCATGGGGAAGGTCACTGTCACTGGGAAAAAATTTCTTCTTCCTTTCCTGGGGAAGGTTCCAGAATAAAGACATCTCTCTCAGGAGATATGTGGGGGGGGGGGGGGGGTAGACGTGCATAATTCCGGGGTTCCTCTCCCGTGCAGGGATGTGGGTCCTCAGTCGCCCCCGGGGAGGGCGTGGGGAGCCCATGAGCTGAGCCGTGAATGGTCCAGGTCTCCTGCCAGGACGTGCTCGTGGAACTGCAGCCATCTGTGGTTCACTCGTGTGCAGGGCCATCTCGGACGCTTCCCAGGGACGGACTTGGCCTTTTCCTCTAGATCCCATGTCCTCCGCTTGCCTCTGCGCCCCCAACACCCGGGAGGGGCACAGGGAATATTTCTCCCACGATATGCGCGAACGTGCTTGCCGGTCCTGCTTGGCCCTTGCCCAAGCCGTTGCCTTTTGCAAAAGCTGACATCGTTGACCTCAGGGCCTGCCTCCACCAAGGTGGCCTCCGAATACAGCAACCACCAGAGGCAGCTTGGAAAAGCCCTGTAAATTCCCAGCATAGTTTCCTTGCGTCTGTGCTTCAGGTCCTGCAACCAGGAGCCAAACCTCACGAGAGCAAGCTTCTGGACCCATGCTCCCCCGGTCTGCAACCACCTCTGTTTTCGGTGGCGTCCCTGGGGACCCCCAGCACCGACGCATGGGGATAACTGCCCGTGGGGCTTGCGGGGGGGGGGTACCCGGGCATCTCTCTGCCCTTCTGAGCTCAGGGGTGGGAAGTTGAGTAGCTCTACAGGGGCAGGGAGAGAGGAGCGGGGCTTGGGCCAGAGTGCTGGCCCTAGGGTGCCGGCCAGGCCTCCACGGCCCCACGCGACCCATCCCAGCCGGGCCTTGATCCCTGGCCCCAGCGGGCTCCTCCACGGACAGGGGCTGTGGCCAAATCACACGACCAAATGCCGAACATCGCGACCCCTCTAGGAGAGTCTCACCGCGAGCTGGTGTCAAAGGTCACGAGGCCGCCACCAGCACAGAAGCCACTCCCTTATCACCCCCACGCTTCCCGGACCCTGGCCCACCCTTCACAGCGGCCTCTGTGAGTATTCCAGAGGGCAGCTTTCCCCACAGGCGTCCGTCAGACTCTCTCTGGAGGTCAGATAGACAGGTAGGGAGGCGGATGGATACACGGACAGCGACAGACAAGGAAGAGCCAGACAGACACGCTCGCAGAGGTATAGACACAGACAGGATGTACGTGCAGGTAAACAGGTAGATACGCATGGAGGTCAGGTCCAGCTCCAGACGACGACAGCGTCGTCACGCCGTCTCCTCGCACCGAGGGCAGTTCCCCATTTTCTATCTGTCTCAGGCATCGGGCACGTACACGTCTGCTTACACGGGTTGGGCTGGCTTGAGGTCTCTCTCCGTTTTTCAGGAGAGCTCACCGTCTCTGCTCAGACGCGGTGAGGACAGATCGGGGCAGGGGTCTCTCTGGGAAGACGCAGCCCTCCTGTGCTAGGAGCAACAGCGTGGGCGCAGGGGAATGGGCCGGGCCTGTCCCAGTTCCCGCAAAAGCGGCAGTCCTTCCTCCGAGGTCTGGGGTCCCCCCCCCCCCCCGTCCCAAGGTATGCCCTGCACACGTCTCGCAACCCGGCCCCTCTGCCCCCACATGCCTGTGGACAACCAGCTCAGAACTGAACGACCAAGAGGACCCCCTCGATCCTGCGTCCCGGGCAGCAATGCTCAGAGAGCGTCCTGTAATTTCCCCGACAGAAGGCCTGGGCCAGGGGGCGGGGTCAGGGCAGCGTGGGGGGCGTGGCTTCCTCAGCCCAGCCCTTCAGAACGCCACTGTCCATGGTGACAACGGAGTGAACCACAGCCTCCGGCACCGGGCAGGTGTCCTGGGGCAACGGCAGCTTGGGAATGACGAGGGGGAAGAGCTTCCTGAATTTGGACCCGCAGGGTAGGCAACACGTTCCTTTTTTCTCCTTCCCTTCCTTTAAAAATTCGCCCGGAGGAAAGGCCCTCGGGTTGAAAGACTCGGGTTTCGCTCACGGCCTGAGGAGCTGTCGGGGTCGCGGTGTTGGTCAGAAAGCATGCCCTCCCCTCCCGCCGCTGCCCTGCAGCCCACCACCACCCAGCCCCGTGTGCGGGGAGTCTCCGGCGCTTGGTGCTGAAGGCCACGGGCTTAAGGTCAGCCATCTGGAAAGCGGTCTGGGCAGCAAAGTGGGTGAGAGTAAACAGGACGTGCCAGAAAATGCACCCGTTGAATACCAAGGCAGCGGAGCGAGCCACCCGACCGGAGGCCAGGCTGTCCTTACCCTGCCGCCCTTCTCTCCATTGGCACCAGGAAAGCCAGGAAATCCGATAGAACCCTGAAAGAGAGGTGATTCATAAGGAAGCACGAGAGCTGGGCCAGAGAATCAGCTATGCTGCGTGTGCCAGCAGCAGCTTACGGTTCACGGCCTCAGACACGAGCTCCGCCGACCCACCCCCGACCCACCCCCTCACCCCCCACCCATCCATCCATCCACCTTCTACCCTTCCATCCATCCATTCTTCCATCCGTCCGTCCACCCACCCATCCACTCATTCACCCACCCAACCGTCCATCTACCCATCTAACCATCTACCCATACATCCATCCCATCCAACTATCCACCTACCCCTCCATCCACTCAGCCAGCCATCCATCCGTTCTGTCCAACCATATACCCACCACCCCGCCCCCAGCCAGCCATCCACCCATCTAACTATCCACCAATCTGTCCACCCATTCAAACACCATCCATCCATCCATCCATCCAACCACCTGTCCATTCAACCATCCATCCTCCCATCATCCATCCACTCACCCATCCATCCATCCAACTATCCACCTATACAAACGTCAACCACCCACCCACCAACCCACCATTCACCATCCATCCGTCACCCACTCACTCAAGAAATATTTCCTAGGTATCTCACAGAGTCCAAATCTAAAAACCAAAGCTGAGTCTTAACCACACTTCCTCCTTCTCCCCCTCTGAACACCCATGTCTTCGAATGCTGGTATCTGCGAACAACAGGGCACACAGATTCCTGAGAATGAACTGGAAGGAATGTGTGGATCTCACATTCGTGACATTTTGTTTGCTGTGTCTTGTTGTCATGTTTTGTTATCTTCCCAGAACACCTCTAAATAAAGCATGGCAGCTTGTAGAGTGAGAAATTAATGCAAATCTATGCACTGACTCTAACAACTAACAGCTTTTTAATTCTAGAAACCTACAAGGGGCACGTAGAGAAAAGAGACACTTGGGGACTTTGATGTGGGTAATACCCAGACAACTACGACGTGAACTTCCCTGCGACACTCGGGCACTTCCCGTGCCCGTGGGAGGTGGCTACTGTCTTCAGCGGGCCTCGACTCTCCTGTGGCTAAAAATCCTGACCTGAGTGTGCGCTCAGACCATGAAAAGTTCGCGAATTTCCAAACCTTGCACCCCTACATCCACCTGCCAATCCAGGCAGGAGACTGCCCCGGACACCTGGGTGCAGGTCCCACAGAGCTCAGTGTGGGTGCTGGGACACGGTGGCATGTCCAGACACTCCTGAGGACCTTGAAAACTGCCAGGCGGGGCGCCTGAGTGGCTCAGTCCCTTAAGCGTCTGACTTGGTTTGTGCTCAGGTCACAATCTCACAGGTTCACGGGGTCAAGCCCTGCGTCGGGCTCTGCACTGGCAGCATGGGGCCTGCTTGGGATTCTCTCTCTCCCTCTCTCTGTCCTTTCCCTGCTGGCACTGTCTCTGTCTCTCTCTAAATCAATTAATTAAAAAAAACAAAAACTGCCAGGCAGCTCAAAGTTTTATTCCCTTGCCTTCCGAGGACACTGCCTGAACTTGGCCCACACCCCCCCAGACTTCCCTCCTCTCCTCCCCTCAGAGGACATATACTTCAGGACTAAAGGCCTGTCCGTCAGCCCCTCTTGCTCCAAGACGCACTCAGCACACTCCTGGGGGACCCTGAACACATTCCCGTTTCACTGCAAACTGCCTCCCCGCATACGGGGCGTGGGCCTACCCGCCCCAAGTGGATATTAGCATTCCACGGGAAGGACTGCTGATTCCTCAGGCAGAATGGAAATATCCAGGGGGACAGGCAGCCCACGGGGCCCTTCCCGGGAACGAGCCTGAGCCTGGGAGCCTGGAAAGGCGCTGAAGCCGGGGAGGCAGAACGACGCAAGCAAAGCCGGGAGAGACAGGAACTCTCCTCCACCGCTAATTATGTCTCCGGTGCAGACGGCCGGTTATTTTTTAAGGAAGAACCGTGAATAATAAAAGGTGAGATGTGGGGGAAAAAAATAACGTGTTAAATGATTTCCAAGGCCTGGAGGAGATGTTTCACTTAAAGCAGAACATGATTTCATGGAAGGAAGGTTTCATCTCCCTTTATGCTGTTATGAGCAAATAACCTTCAAATCTCCAGTGCGGAGCAGAGGTGAGAGAGGCTTCACGAGTCCTCGGTGCAGAGAAGGCAGCGGGCAGAGGTGCAGGGGACGCCTCGCCTCGCACGGCCCTCGGCTCAGGCTGGCCGTGCCCCCTTCTCTGAAAGGCCCGACTGCCAGCCCCTCCTTCCAACCCAACCAGGCTAACGCGCAGGCTGCGGCCAGGGCAGAGCCTGGGGGAAACAGCTGGGGCGACGCTGGGTTTCGCCACAGCAGCCTCCCCCGGGACGTGGCTGTCCGAACACCCGATACGCTCGTAAGTTACCTTGGGCCCTTGTCTTCCCGGGTAACCTGGTAATCCCGGCACTCCGAGTTTTCCCTGGGGAAAAAGAAGGGGCTGTGTTATCTGGCCAGCACCTCACCTCTCCATCCGTTTTCTCCCAGCCAAGAAAGGACACGGAGAGGCCGCTGCCTGCCCCCTGGGAAGCCGTCTCCCCCGAAAATCCCTGCCCGGAGGGGAGGCAGGAGGAGACACGGCCGTGGCTGAGGCAAATCTCCAACGGAGGAACTCTTTATCTGTGAGATTCTGTCGAGCCCTTTTGTAAAAGAGTCCTCGGGGCAAGGCAGGGCGGATGTCTGGTGCACTCTGAGCGCCCGTTCCTGGGCCAGCGCCACAGCAGGGGGGCAGGGGGGCGGGGGGCACAGGTGTAAGGACAGGGGCCTGTGGAGAGTCCCTGCATGAAAGATGATGCCCTGGGTACCGGGGCTCGGTCCCCAAGCTCTGGGGCACCCGGAGGAAGGAGCCATCTCAGGGCACTGGCCTGGCAAGGTGCTCAGAGAGACCTAGCTCGGGACAAGGAAAGGACTGACCTAGCAATAGACGAATTCGCCAGGAAGGGTGGCCGGGGTGCCGGGGGAGCACATGGGACAGGACCCGACTCAGATTACACCTAGCCCCATCTGGGGGCTTCAGCCCGGCAGAGTCACCAGCCTGGCCACCCAAGGCCGTCAGAAGGGTCTGTCCCCGGGAAGCAGTGAGCATCCTTCCCGTCACATACCTTCTCCCCAGGGGGTCCCAGAGGACCCGGGTCGCCGTTTGGACCTCCACGACCCTTCGGGCCTTCGGGGCCATCTTCTCCTCTGGGACCAGGGGGTCCGATCTCCCCCTGCAGGTCAGAAAAGAGAAGGTGAGGAAGAACCCCCAGTCTCCACCTCCCACCACATGACTCCCATGGCCGTTCTGGGCCCGAGAGTCCGGGTCCCGGGTCAGATCTTGGGGTAGGAGCCACTTAGCCCGCTTGGCGCACCAGGCGGCCTCAAGAGCACGGCACCCGCCCCTGTCTGACGAGACGGGAGCACCGCGGAGCAAGCTACGGGGCTCTGCCGAACGGCCACGCCGTCCCTCTGCACGGCGGTGGGAAGTTCCTTCTCCAAGCTGCACGCTCCTGCTTCTCCAAATGAGTCCCTCTCGGTTGAGGCGACTTTGGTTAACCCCGGAGCTCTCGACCGCTCCTTGCCCAAATAGATCAGGACAGCCTGTGTGCAGGACGCTGCCTTTTTCCTTGAAGCAGGGATGGGCCGCAGCCCCCGCCGCCCAGGGGTCTGGGCATGGCAGGCACACAGGAGACCACGTGACGTGTCCCAGAGACGGAAGGGTCCTCAACGCTGCCCCAACCAACTTCGCCACGGTCCAGCCTGGGCCCGGGCACGACCGAGGGTCTGGGGGCTTGCCGAGGTCCACGGCAGCGCCGGCCCGGCCTCTGAGCGCTGCCAGGTCTCGCTCTGATCACTGGCTTCCAGCGGCAGCTGGGAGACAGCCGTACCCCCCACAGCAACGATGGGTGTCCCACGGGAAACGAAGGACCAATAACTTCCTTATTCGTAATGTCCAGTGTGTCCGCGGGCCCAGGACTCTCGGTCCCTAAGAAATGTTCTTCCAACAAAAGGACCCTTCACACATTAACTGAGCACCTAGGAAAGGTCACGCTCGGGGCAGAAGTTTCTCCGCTCCCTGGCTGAGGAAGGGTCCCTGCTGCCAGTCCCACCCTCACCCGATTCCAACGGCAGGCCTGCCCGCGGAGCCTGGAGCGTGACCGCCGGACATCCTTTGTGCAATCGCTTTCAGAGATGGACCCTCGTGATGTGGACCCCGAGCGTGTGCACGGCATTGTCAGAGGCAGGATAAAAAGGACGTTCGCCAGCCAGAGAGAGAGGCCCCTCAGATGTGGGGCAGAGTCCCGTCACCATGGAGAAAGTTCTAGAAGGGCTGTCTTTAGCAGGAACATAACTGGGACACGACTGTGAAATGAATCTCTCTCTTTTGTTCCTCCGCCTTTGATAGAGGCCAAGATTGCCTCTGCCTTTTTAGTCTGTGACACGGCGCCAGGCGCGTGGGGCTCTCCGGGGCTGGCACGTTCTGAAAAGGCACCTGCAGGCCAGCTTTGTCGGGGAACAGTTACGGCAGCCGCACGGCGGCCGGCAGCCGTCTGTCCAGGTGCGCGTCCAGCTGCCGCCGCAGCTGTGCCCACGCGGGTGGCTCGGGCACCTCCCGCCCTCCTGCCCGGGGCCCGCGCTCACTCTCAAGGGGGTCGGGGCCCTTCAAAGTGCCCGCACCCTGGCGGTGGCGGCCGGCCGACGACCCGGAACCTTCCTCCCACTTCATCTGCTCTGCCCTCTCCCCACTTAGAGGAAGACACAGCCAGCAGCTTCCTGCCGGGCGCCTGCTGTGGGAGCCAAGCCCATCCCCCCGCAGCACGAGCAGCTTCCTCCGGCGGGGAGGTAAAATATTCATTAAAAAGCAACTGCTCTGTCGCAGCTTCTGATGCCCGAGCATGAGATTACAGAACACAGGAGCTGCTCGGGGTCCGAAAATCACGGGAGGATGCTCAGGGGACCAAGATGCCGTCGGGGTGGGCAGGGACCCCGGCCCTCCCGGGTCGGACGGCATTTCTGCAGCCCCCTCCCTCCGTCTCTTCCGAACCAAGTGAAGCACTCTGCCATCCCGAGTGTCGGCCGCAAAAAGACAAGTCCCCACGGACCCCCTGGGCAGGGGGGTCAGGTCACAGGGCAGAGGGGCCAGGTGACCCCAGGTGACCCCAGTGACTGGGTGTTCACACCCAGAGCTGCCGTGGCTCCGAGCCGGAAGCTGAGGGCCAGTGGGGGGACAAGCACAGAGCCAGGCCCCTGGGCTCCCAGCTGTTCCTGCCTGCGGGCCGAGAGCGCCCCCCCCCGCCCCCCGCAGAGGTGTCACCTTCGTTAGGAGAAGCTGTCCTGCGGCCCTGAACGCCGCAGCCCTCCCCTGGCCTCCCACCCCCAGCCCCGACCCCCGCCAGCACCCCAAAACACTCACCCGATCGCCCTTGATTCCCATGTCGCCTTTAAACCCAGGAAAGCCGTCTTCACCCTGACAAAGGACAAGGCAGTGCCTGGGTCGGCACGAAAGAGCCCATCTCCGGGGCGGCTGGCCCCCCTCCCCCCACGACTCCGCACACAGCCCTCAGCCCAGAGCCGCTGTCGCCACACAAGCGCTGGGCGTGCCGGGCGGGGGGGTTCCGAGCGTGAGTCCTGTCCCTCGTGAAGGACGCCCCTCTAACCCTCTGTAGTCGTGGGGTCGAGCTCGTGGTCCGCCGCCCCCACCCCCACACCCCTGCACCCCGCGCAGCTGTGCACAGCTGGGCCCCGCTGGGGCCCAGTAGCCGCTGATGGGCGAGCACCAGGGCGGGGCTGGAGGGAGGACGCCCCAGAGAAGCCGGCCGCCACGGTGGGCCCCACAGACCGGCCCAGCAAGAGCTGGAGGGGACGGAAGGGCCCAGGGCTCGGGCAGTCTGGCTGCGGGGCAGCCCTCAGTGACACAGTCCTGCACCCTCCAGGCCAGGGGGACACATTCCTGCTATTCGCATATTTGGGGATCCACAAGGGTCAGGGACTGCCGTGCGCTCGAGTCCCCACGCAGACAACCACAGACACCCTCAGGTACTTGCACGGGGCGGCCTGGCTCGCCCTCCCTCTCCATCCAGGCCCGGCTCCTGACCTCGTTTGCCCATCAGGGGGCCTGGTCCTGTGCCCCAGGCCGGCCGGGAGCTGGTACGCAGAGGGAGGCAGTTTCCTGGGACTTGGGGGGAACTCGTTTCTCCCCAGCCCGCAGTGCGCGTCTGCTGTCCAGTGATATGCTGGGGACTCACCCACAGCGGCCTCGGGCACCGAGGTCCCAGGAGGCTCTCCTCACCCCCACCCCGCAGGCTGCCCCCCGGGGGCCCTCAGAGGGGCGGTGACCCTCCTGGAGAAGGGGCCTTCCCCGTCAGAACTCGCTCAGGTAGCCCTGTCTCTGGCTAAAGGACAAAAGTGGCAAACCTGGGGCTCTGGGGAGCCCCCGCCAACGGGATGAGGGGAGTTCGGGGAGCCGGGAGCTGCCGGTGGGGACCTCGTCTGTCCGGCGGGGAGTGTGCCCGGCCCTGACCCCGAGGACCCTCAGTCCCCACGCTTCCAGGGGCCACAGGATGACGGCTCAGGGGTCTGCCTTCCTCTGCTGGCTCTCCTGGGGGAGCCGAGAGAGTGTGCGTGCGCCTGCTCCCCCAGGCTGAGCACGGAGACAGGGCCGAGGCTGAGCCATCGCCACAGCACAGAGGGCCCAGCGTCCACGCCGTCCCTGTCCGGTGTGGCCATGTGAGGAGCCAGCTCAGGGACGGGAACAGGCAGACGCCGCGGGGAAGGAGCCGTGCCGGGCGTGGCCGGGGGGCACGGCGACACCTCTTTCCCTCCACGCCTGGCTCTGCTCCAGCCTGAGGGGCCGCCCAGGGAAGAACACCCAGCACCCCAATGGCCCCGTTGTCCAGCTGCCTTGCGAGGCATCCGCCTGGGGTGTCCGCTGGCCAATGCAGGTGAGCGGCGAGCCTTGGCCTTGGCCTTGGGTGGCGGGTGCCAAGCACCCGACCCTCAGCCCCGCCAGGAGGTGCGCCCACAGCCTGCCCTTTTGCAAACAGTCTGTCCCGCGGGGGGGAGCACGTCCCTCCACACTCAGAGGCCACATGAGCCTCAGCAGCTGTTAGGGCTGCCACGGAAGAAGCCACCCAGCGGGCCTCCAGCTCTGTGGCAGGAAGAGGCGGGGGGCACTCACCTTCTCGCCCTTGGTGCCTTTCAGACCGCGGATGCCATCAGCTCCCTGGGCAAACACGAAGGGAAGAGAGTGAGTCGGGTGGGTCGGAGCCTCTCCTGAGCGCTCGAAAGGGAAGGGTCTAAGCCCCAAATACCAGGAGGGCTGAGCGCTCAGCCCCCCAACCCACACAAGCTCCCTCACGCTCCCAGTCTCCGAGGGAGGACCCTGCAGGCTCTCCTCACGCCTACGTGAGCCCTGCCTCCCTGCCTCCCCCCACCAAGGACTCCCAGATGTCCCCCGCTGACATCTGCCCTCTTCCAGAAACATCCGTCTCTCTGAGGTCTGGGGAGCCGGTGGGATGTGAGGCCTCAGCATGGCTCTGGAATCGGGCAGACTGCTCGTGGCCTCTGACATCGTCCCAGGTGCCTAGTGCCTCGGTTTCCTCATTTGGAAAGTGGGGGTGACGACAACCACTGCCCTGTTACTGCTGGTGGGAGGGGGATGCAGATGAGCCCTCAGGACAGTGCCCGGCACATAGTTGGTGCTCAAAACACAACAGCTGTGTGCTGTCTGGCCACTGTCATTCTGTATTATTATTACTAACACGCGACAATAGGCATCAGCTCATCAAACTGATTGATAAGAGTGGCACCAGTGCCATTGAACGTCAGCTCAGGACAGATCTCTGCACTAGACAAGGACTGTAAGGGTGGGACACACCCTCTTTCCTCTGAGCCCCTCCCCCCGCCCCTCGCCACGCTAGCACCTTGCCCAGACCAGGTAAGCCCACCCGTGGAGTGGAGGGAACTGGCCACAGCCTCGGCCCTCCGAGCAGGGAGCAGACACTGACCGCGGCCAGCTGCCCACGGGACCCCAGAGAGAGGCCAGACCTCCCATCTGGTTCCGGCCGAGGCGGCGGGCAGGGCAACTGGGCCACCTCCCGGGGACCCTCGGGCTGCCAGATGCCCTCTGGGGGCAAGAACTGTGCACAGAGTGTTAAGCCTTTTTCCAGGAACTGAGGAGAAGCCCTAAGAAAAGCTGGAGCCAGGCACTGAGAGCTGGGCCGGGCCTGGGCTGCACGGCCTCCCCCCGGGCGGGGGGGGGGGGGGGGGGGGCAACTGCCCCCTAGATGCAACCCGGGCTCCAGTGGCCCCAGGCGGCCAGATGCCTCGGGACAGAGGGGAGGCGCGGTTACCCCCACACCTCGATGCCCTGGGGGCTCTGGCACCAGCTTCCTCCCTGTTGCCGTGCTGACGGGGTGGGCTTCCTGTGCCCACGCCCTCCCAGACCCAAAGTCCTACCATTTCCCGACCCAGGTCAGAGGCCAGGGGAACGCGGCCCAGGAGACCAACAGACCAGATCTCTCGGCCACGGCACGGCTGACATCTGGGGCTGGGTCACAGGGGCTGCCCTGCGCACAGCATCCCTGACCCCCACCCGTTACGTGACGGTAGTCTCTCCCCCCAAGTTGTGACAGTCAGAAACGTCTCCAGATGTCCCCCGGGGGCACGAATCGGCCCTGGGCCTGCCGTCCCTCAGGCTGCGGACTCCACTGCCGTTTTCAAGAGCACAGGGAATGAGAATGCATCTCTCCAGCGAAAAGAGCGTTCAGCCCCACTTTTCCACCCACTCCCTGCTTCCAAGTCTAACCGGATCGCTCACGGCCTGAATGAATTTTAATCAGATAGACAAGATAAGAGCATTCCCCATAAACATTTTAAAGCAAACACCTTTTAGCTCACAGACACAGCATTATGCAATTAGCCCTGTACAGAGCCAGCAGACGCTTTTGCGACAAGAATTTATAAAATAAACACGCACGGAGCTCACATAATCGGCATTTCTGCCACACAGGCAATCCTGATAAAACTCACAAGGCGTGCTGGTAAGAGCCCGCTTCAGGGAGAAACCTGCCCTGCCTCGGGCCCCCCGCCCCCGGCCCCTCGCCCCCGGGAAGCCCGTCTGCCCTCGGGGCCTCGGAACATCGGGATTCCGGGGAAATGCCGTCGGGCCACTCGGGGTCCGGCACGGGACGCTTGGTTCGGAATAAGCAAGTTCTGGGTCTGAGTCCCGACCGAGGCATCGATTTTAGGGTAACTTGGGGCAAGGTGCTGAAAACTGAGGTCTTGGATTCTCCATCCCCCACACCACAGGCCAGCCGCGTACACGTCCGAGGGGCAGAAACGCCCAGGAGGATGAAGCGTGGTCAACGGTGCGGACGAGCACAGGAGCTGAGGGGCGTGTCCACGCAAATTCCTCAGGCTGGGCTACTTGTGTCTGTGCACATATTTATACGTTTCCCTTCGCGTCAAGCTGAAGTCATTTGGGAACAAAGTGAGCCGTTGGCTTTTCTAAGGCCTCAGCATCACCTAGAGCTTTCAGACGCTTCGGAGGAAAGAGCGCCCCCCCCCCCGCCCCCGAACACGTTCCTCAGGGCACATCCCTCTCGGTATACGTGTGCCCCAGGTGCCCAGACAGCGACATGACTGGAAATTAAATCACACAACTCAAGGCAAACCCGGTTAGCTGTGACGGAACAGGCGGGCCTGTGTTTTGGGTATCGCTCTGGAGCTCCGTGCCCCCGTTTAACAAGGTTCCAGAGCCCCTTGGCACCACAAACACGACTGCGGGTAAGCGGACACCTCCCACGAGCATCTCGCCAGCGCTCGGTCCCCCGGGTGTTATCCATGGGGACGGACTCTCTCGCTCCGGATGTGCAATGGCCCGGAAGGGACGTTTCCGAGTTTCCCCGGGAAAAGAGGGACAGGCTGTTCCCCTTGGCTGAGGTGCGTACCCGTGCGGGGCCTGGGAGGGGGCGGGCACTGGGTGAGAGCTAAAGCAGCGTCCCGACAGACGGACAGGCGGCCACCGCCCTGACGCCTACGTCGTCACAGACGCACCGGAGCTGTCCCCTGCTCCGGGATCGGCCCCTCCTGGCCCTGGCCGGCCACTCCTTCGCCTGTCCCAGCCCCCTGTCCCGGGATCCCACCTTTCCCTCAGGAGCGCCGGGGGACCGGGACCGCCGCGCCCGCCATCCCAGCCTTGGCCTCCAGGAGGGCGCGAAGCTGCCAGAACCTCACCTTGACTCCTCGGGGACCCGGATAGCCGATGGGGCCCTGGGGGCCGGGTGGACCCTGAAACGAAAGGGGAAAGGCCGTCGGCTCCATCTGGGGTGCGGTCGTGTCCGGTCCGCTCTGGGTCCTCCCACCACAGCTGAAAAGCTTCCGTTCCAGCAGCCGATTCCTCATGCTCCGTGCGGAGCGGAGCCCGTGCATCGGACCCTTGGAGGGGCTCCCACCGGGCGGGGGACGCCTGCTGTGTCTCCTGCTGAGGCTTTTGCCGGGGACCGAGGTGCGGCCGCCGCCCAGAGGTTCGGGAGCGCGAGGGGGGCCTTGAGATGGGGAGGGGCCCTGCTGCTTCGGGCTGCCCTTAAAGAAGTGCGCTCCCAGCAGAGGCACCTCGGGTGACGGGGGAGAGCTTCCGGCTGGGAGAAGGGGACGAGGGCTGACCGTCTGGGGAAGGGAGCCCGTGACGGCGTGAGGGCCTTGCTGACCACTCACTGCCCCGGCTCCCCGAGCAGGTGCGGGCCTGGGGAGGGCCGGGAGCATGAAGGGACGGAGAGGCCGACTTCTGCCACAGACAGGGCAGCGGGCAGGTCCCTGGGGGCCAGGCCACCTCGAAACTCCATCCCGGCCTCAAAGCCCCACGTCCGGCCCCCAAACAAACGAGGGCAATAGGTCAGCAGGAGCCCCCGGCCGAGAACCTGCACAGTCACCCAGCTTGCGTGTGGCCAAGGTTACGGCGGTGCCTGCACCCCCATGTGCGGTAACCGAGGTGGGGAGGGGTCACGAGGGACTTAGGCGGAGCTCCATGCCGCCCCAGGCCGGGACCCCGGGGCACAGACAGCAGACCAAGGGCACCGTCGTCTCTGCTCACTCTCTTCTGAACCCACCTGGCCTCCTTTCTCTCCTGGAGGGCCTTCCTTGCCAGGGTGCCCCTGTCAGGAGAGAGAAGGCGTTAGGCAGCGGCCGCCCCCCACCCCTGTCTTCAAATGTGGGAGGGAGAGCCGGGCCCCTCCCACCGCCTTCCCCCCCACACCCCCAAACACAAAACAGGAACCAGAGAGGCAGGAAGTCAAAGGCATCAGGCAGCTGGGCACGAGGGGCACTCACAGCCACGGGGCCCCGAGCCAGTCCTTCAGTCCTGACCCTCGGCTGCCCCATCTGTCACCTGGGAATGGTGGCAGGCCTGGCCACGACCCAGGGTGGCATGGAGGAGAACGTGCTGGGAAGCCCACGGGTGGGATCCAGGCACCATCATGTCACCTGACTGTACCCAGCCCGCCCCCAAGTGCAGGTGAGCCGGGACAGTGACCACAGGGCATTTGCTCGTCTCCTGGCATGAAGGCTTCTGTGCCAAACAAGGACGGATGAAGCGGGACAGGGGGTCTGGACATCTGGCTTCCCGGAAGGGCAGGTGCCATGCTGTCTGCAGGACACAGACTCTTTCACGTCGGGGATGGCAGGCTGGTGCTGGGGTGGAGGCCACGCCCTGTCATTCGACTGGGGTCCCAGCACGTCTTCAGGTCTGTGTGCAGGTGCCTCCCAGCCTCCCGGGTGGCACGTGCCAAAGAAGAGGACCTACTCCCACAACACAGGTTTGGAACCAACCTCAGTAGAAATGGTTATGGCCCCCAGGTCACTGCCCCGTCTACCCGAGCCCCAAGCAATTCAGTTCTCAGGAACGCGAGCTCTCTGACTTTCCAACCCAGGTCGGTCACTAGGTTCAGGCCTTTGAGTTCCTGAGGCAAACACAGACAATGACAGCAGAAAGAGACACACTTCGCCGAGGACACTGGCAGGGCGCTGACTCTCGACCTGGTTACGTCCGACCCACAGTGTGGTCTTGGGGAAGTCACTTGCCCTCTCTGGGCCTCCACCTCCTCATGGGTCAAAGGAGAGGGTGGGCCAGGTGCTCTCTCAGCTTGCGTGTTCTAGAACGCAGCAGCATCACGGGCACCGACATCTGGTCCCTCTGAATAAATGATTTGTGCGTCTACCTTCTGATCTTGACTAGTCACGCGCTTGGGTTTGACACCGTTGCAAATAGCCCCGAAGTGCAAAGCAAGGACCCCGCGAGGTCCTTCTGCAGGGTGGGGGGCGCCCTTAGGGAGCTGCGCCCCCGCCTTCGAGGGAAATCAAGCACCAGATGGGCCGCACCTGCTGCCCTGGCCCGCGGGGGCCACACCACCCACCACACGGCCCGCCACACCGCCTTTCAGAAACAAGGCTCACAGCTCCAACGCCTCACGTGGCAGAGCTGGACCCCAACAGTGCCAAGGAGAAGGTGACCTGCTTTAGGGTGACCAGGAACGGGTGGGTCCTGTCCCCTCTCTGCCACATGGGCTCTCTGGAGCTTCCAGCAACCACAGACGTGTTTCTGTTAAGGAACCGTGTGAACAGGGAGGGCAGGTGTGGATGCGTGAGCCCCGGGCTCCGGGTGCCACACACGCTGGGGACAGAGCCACACTGGTCCCTCGGAGAACGAGCAAGGCCCTTCCACACGGTACTGTCCTCGCTCACGGGGCGGCAGGGACAGAGTCCCTGCAGGGACTGCCAAGAGCCGGTCTGAAAAGCGCTCTGGACTGCGCCCGGCAGCGAGCGCGTGGGCCGCTCACGTCGGCGGTTATTGGAATGATTAGCATTATTTGAATTGAGGCCAAATTTCTTTACATCCGTTGTAAGTTGCGTCTATAGAATGAGAGTGACTGTGGGGAGAGCTCAAAGCTCACTTAAAAACGAGAGAACAGGGGCGCCTGACGGCTCGGTCGGTTGAGCGTCCGACTTCGGCTCGGGTCATGATCTCACAGCTCGGGAGTTGGAGCCCCGCGTCGGGCTCTGTGCTGACGGCTCAGAACCTGCTCGGGATTCTCTGTCTCTCTCTCTCTCTCTCTCTCTCTGCCCCTCCCCTGCTCACATTCGCTTTCAAAATAAATAAATAAGCGTTAAAAAAAAAAGTTCCAAACAATGTGCCAACAAACAATGAAAGGAAATACACCAGACTAAGAGATTGATTTTTCCGCAGTGAAAAGCCGACCATTTTCCGTTCCCTTCTACGCGTTTGCGTTTTTCCAATGCTCTATAACGAGCACTGCTCGTATGATGGAAAAATAATAAGGCTTAAATTATTTGTATTTGATGTTTCTCTGGTTAAAAAAGTAATATATGTTCCTTGGAGACAATCAGGCAAGTGGGAAAGGAGACGAAGTCCCTCGTAACTTCACCGCCCACAGCAACCCCGGCTAATTGCGTGACGTGGCTCCTCTGATCCGTCTTACGCACACACGCGCCACACGCACCACGTGGTATATTTTTAAATTTGATTTTACGTGTCGGGCCTGTCCTCACGTCACAGAACACTCGCCCAGAGTTGGTTCTTACTGGCTCCATAATACTCCTCGAACCATAACTCACGTCCCATCGCCCCGTCGTGAGCTCTCCGGGATGATTTAACAACACGCTTCAGCGCGCGTCTGCTCCGAAACGCTCCCTCCTTCCGAAGGGCTTTAAATCAACCTTCCCTTCTGCAGCCGAGGCCAGACCCAACCAACTCGAGGGAAGAAGGGAAGAAAACCCTCTCCCGTTCGGAGCGTGTGCTTTAATCTCTCTGTTCCTGCAAATTCACATATGACAACAGGCACCTGTTCCCCTTCGTGTCTTTAGCGTTAAGCACCTTCAGTGAGCAGCTCGCACGGCCATGGTCAGACAGGCCGCCGTGCGCTCATATTTCAAGTTTAAGTGTTTGCTGGGGGGGGGGGTGGGAAGTGCCAAGTCTAGGACAGGCAGCCCACGGCTCCACGGGCACGGGGTGGGGGTGGGGGGTAGTCTTCGAGATCTAAGTAGGAAGGAGCCTGGACCCCTCAGGGTCTCTGGAGCATCAGGGGTGTCATTGTGGGGACGGGGGGTCTCTGGGGAAGAAGCGGTCAGGTCAGGGAGGTGGGGGCCCGCAGCCTGCCCCACTCGCCAGCACTGTCTGCCCCATAGGGCTGTGGGCCTGGCCCGTGACGGACGCCCTGCACGCAGGAAAATGCGTGCAAGGAGATGCACCCACCTGCCATCAGTGGGGTAAGCCCTGGGGGTGGGGTCAGAGTGGCTTCCATTTTGTCGTCTTTTCATCTATTTTGCTAATTTTCCGTAACAAGTTATTTTACAGTCAGGAGAGGAAATTCAGCGTGAACGTCAATTAAGAGAGGTAAGCGACCACTGCATCCCCACCGCCAAACGCGTGGAACACGGGAGGCTGCGTGAGGCCCGGGGCGGCTTGCGTGGGGCGGGTGGTGACCGGCCGCTGGCTCAGCCTGGGACCGGGCGACTGCTGGTGTGTGATGCCCTGGACCCCACCATTCTCAGCCCCGAAAAGGGAAACCGTACCTTAAACAGTCCCCAGTTAATTGTCAACGTACTGAGCTCTTGCTTAGGTTTGACCAGCATTATTAGAACAATAAGATACGCCGTGTCTGAAATAAATGGTTCAGATAGTCCTATTTTCGGAAATGTGCTGTGTATGCAGCATCACCTGAATCCTCTAAAAAAAACGCGAAACCAGAAATCCCACCAGCAGCTTGCAAAGAGGGCGGTGGGTACAGGTGGATACACACACACACACACACACACACACACACACACCTCGAACGTGTGCCACCTCCCCACCCCTCCCTCTGCCAGCTCAGCCACAGGCTGACTTGTCCCTGGCTCCCTATTTCGAGGCGGTCCCTGATCTGGCTCCACAGCTGCGCTCACACATGGCAAACGCACTGGTTGATACCCTCCTTCGCAGTGTGTGATGGCTAAAAATACACTCAGCGCGCGCTGTCCTTCCCTTCAAACACCAGCGACACGGGGAACGGCTCGGAGCCCAGCCCAGCCCTCCTCGGGGTTGGAAATGCAGACTGGGTTCTGGTCCTTAAACAGCGCTCCCAACAAATAACTCCTTCTCCTAGTCGTGTAGTTTCCACCCCTTGATCGGAACCCGTCACGGAAAAGTGCGCCCAGAGCCCCATAATCGCTGGGCCACCAGTCACACAATCAGCCGGGTCTTTCTTTATCAGTGGAGGTGGGAGAGAGGAGACAGGAAGGGGTGCCTCACCGCAACCGGGGGCGAGGGACGAGGGGCGAGGGGGGCGGCCGCTGGCCTGGGCTCTCCATCCCTGGGGGCACACGGGGCAGGCAGTGCCGAAGGGGTGAGGTGGGCAGGGTACTCACCGGGGGTCCGTCAGCACCGGGCATTCCTGGCAGGCCTGGTTTCCCCAGGGGACCCTAGAACAAACCAGAGACCCCCTGAGCCCTGGGGCCACCTCTTCCCTAGGACGACCCCAAGGGCACTTCCCGACATTTCCGCTCAAAGAACATTTGTTGAAAGGGATGCTCAGAGGCACTGAACGCCCCCTGGCACGGGAGCTTCCGGCAACCGAACCCCCCCAAAGGAGAGGACCCTCCCCCTCTGCTGCTTCTTGGGCCCGCGGTTTTGCCAGTGGAACAAAATCATCCCATGTGGAGGCAGGAGGGCTTCTCAGCTGGTGCCCAGGTGTGAGAACCACACCTCGGAGGTGGCCCCGCCGTCAGCCGAGGGCCTGCGCTCGCGGAAAGATCTGGGGTTGAGCACAAGCTCGGCAGGTGCTCCAGTGGCCCTGCTCTCCCCCAGCACCTAGGACTCAGCGGGGCCCGGATGCAGATGGGGGGGGGGTTGCCAGATTTAGCAAGAACAACACGGAAAGCAAACAACAACAAAACAAGACTTCAGGCTGACAACAAACAGTCAAATTTGACCGAGTGCCCTTTCTGGTCCTGAATCCGGCAACCCTCCGCACAGCTAGACAACGGATGGAGGAGTGAATGAATGAACTTATGATCAGTGACGGACAAAGGTCCCTGATCTCCCCCTGGTCTCCTTTCCCGCGTGCGCAGGGCCCTGAGCTTCCCTGGCTCTGGGAAAAGAACGGAATCACGCACAAGCTGGGGACGGACCGCCACTTCCGCGGCCTGGGCTGCGGTGGAGGGAGCTCCCCAGGGGCCGGAACGCACCCCGTGGGCAGGTGGGGGCGTCCCTATACCAGCACAGCCACTCACCTTTTCCCCTGGAGGACCAATTGCACCCTGGGGGCCTGGGAGACCCTAGGAGAGGAAGGCAAGGTCAGGGAACTGGCCGGCTCCAGGCTCCTCCCTGCCACCCGTCCACCTTCCCTGCACCCTCTCCCTCATCAGGGATGACTCCGTTCTAGGTCACACGTAGGCTGCCGGTCCCTTGGGGCCCAGGAGACGCCACCGAGACCCGCACACCCCCCCCCCACCCCCGCTGGCCGCTGCTCACTCACCTGGGCACCTGGATTGCCCTGCTGTCCCGGGGGGCCAGGCTCTCCCTGGGGGCCCTAGAGGAAACACAAGCAAGGCACTGATGGGGACTCTGGAGGGCAGGCAGGTGCCCAACACCAGCGTCAGAAGAGGATGCCCAGACGGGAAGAAGCAGGAGGCCCCGTGGCAGAGACGAAGCGGGTCTGGGTACCTGCAAGGATCCCCACGCTGACCCAGACGTGAGGGGCACCCAGTCGTCTCTGCCGGGACACCCAGACAGCCGCCAGGAAGGAGCGACCGTGAAAGGAAGCGACCAGAAAGTACTCTACTTGGTGGAAAACTCCCAAGACGTCGCGCTAAAGTCTCCCTGTAGAGCCAGGGGACCTATCTTTCGCTGGGCCTGGCTCACAGTAAGTGCTCGTCACCGGAGCACAGGGCAGGGAGACAGACAGCTCCCTCCGCACCCGCACAGACACGGTCTGGCTCCGGTCGGAACAAGCACGGCCGCCAGCTCTCCCGCTCAGACTCCACCCGGACCCAGGGCTCAGGGCCTGTGCCCTCCACCTCGGATCCCCTTCCGGTTTGACGGTAACAGTGGGCGTCAGACCCCCGAGACTTACCACATTTCCTTTCGGACCTGGTTGGCCATCCATACCCGTCACACCCTGGATGGCGTTGGAAAGAAAATAACAGAGTGCTGAAGAATCAACCACAGTCACAGGGAAAATCCCACCCAACTCTGCTCGGCGTCCTGCCCTCACCGTGTCGGGGGACGGCAAACCTACTGGGGAGGGGCAGGGGTTGATATTAAAGAATCCTGCAGGCTCGATCGGCCAGGGGTCGATGGAGCTGTCGGGCCCGAGCATCGGGTGGGCCAGGCCCGGAGAAGCCACCCACCGGGACAGGGCCCCGACAGAACCATGGGCTACTCGCTTCCAGAACTTTCCAGAAGTTGCTTAGAGTGCCTTCAAAGGAGAAAATGAGGCATCCTGGGGATCGTTTAAAACAGCACATGTCGCGTGAGAAGGAGAAGCGGTATGGCCCGCTGGCCTCTGTGCCTCCTCCCGCAAACCCACGCCTGCGGAGGGCTCTGTCTGCCTAGGAGCCTCAGAGCCCCGGCGACACCTCGACCAGCCCCGGGCAAGTGTCCGAGCGGGACAGACGTGCAGAGGTGACAGGCCTTACCGGAGGTCCAGGAGGGCCCGGGGGCCCCTTTGGCCCCAACAGACCACGCGGCCCCTGCAAGAGGAAAGGGCAAAGGACTGTTCACACTTGGCCAAGAACCCGGCGCCAGCCCTGCCCCAGGCAAGCCCTGCAGCCCCAGCCCCACCCCCAGAGTGTTTGCAGCAACGCAGGTGTCCACGCGTCCCGGGAAGCACGGGCAGCACCCGTCCTCGCCCGCGACACCTCCTCAGCCGCCCCACCTCTCCACCAGCTCTGGGAAGCAGGGGCGGGTGCATGGAATGAACCGGCAGCTTAGACAAGGGATCAAGGGGCACCTTCAGAGCAAGGGGAGCCTTTCAGCTCAATGGCGCCCTTTCACACTCGCTCGGGGCAGGTGCACACAAAAGCTCTCCCAGCGGAGGCCACGGAGATACTCCACTGCATGGAACGCTTTTGTCCACGTCTCGTTACTGCCTCCCCCTGCGCAGTGACATGTGACTGCATTTCTGCCACCGGAGGGTGGAGGGAGGAGAAACTAGTTCTCTGATGGGGACGTCGTGACCAAAGGCAGAGCTGAAGCACGGGGCTCGGGGTTTTTATCTGGGGCGCCACTACGGCCCAGAGCTCAGCCCCTCCCCCGCTGCAGCAAAGGTCACGTGTGGGGACGGCCCATGTGCACATGGAGGGATACAGCCCCAAGGCAGCGCCGTTCCCAGCACGGTTCACGAGATTCAGAAGGTAACGCAGCAGAGGCATCGCCCGTCACCCAAAGGAGCCCCATCCTGAACCTCACGCTTGCCCCACTCCTGGGGGGATTTTCCAGCCTTTAACCAAGGCACGAGTGCCCTGAATTCTGACGGAAACTCCTGAGACTCGGCGGGAGAGGGCTCCTTCCCACACTCAGTGCCACTTAACTATCCCTGTCGTTATTTAAAAACCTAGCCCTGTAAATGCTTTCTAGAAGTTACTAACCCACAAGAGGACGCTTCGGCGTGTGTTAAGGAGGGGACTGCGTAATGGATTCTCCTTAGAGGCGAATCAGGCATCCAGGGCATAACTTAGTCCCCGGTGAATGTGTGAGCCCAAGCCCAGGCTCTCTCCGCGTACCGCTTGCAAGGTTTCTCCTCAATTAACATCGCCAGATGCATACCGCCGTGGCGACGTGGGCAATGAAAATGAGCCATTTCAGAAGTAACCACAGGTGAGATGTAAACGGTGGCCTTTGTCACTGAGGAAGTTTGCTTGGGCCCTGAGAGAAGTCGGCTTCGGGAAAAGAGCCGTTTGCTGCCATGGCAGGGCCACCCTGATGCAAGGCTCCACTTTGGGGAAGTGTAGACATCAGAAGGGATGGTAAACCGTCTGATTAGTCACCACAACTGCTGCTGGGCACTTGCCTGGTGCACTCTGGGCGTCCACTATCCTACAGCCTGGACACCCACCACGATGGCCCTGCACATCCACCATGATGGCCTTGGACACCCACCACGATGGCCCTAGGACACCCGCCATGATGGCCCTGCACATCCACCATGATGGCCCTGGACACCCACCACGATGGCCCTAGGACACCCGCCATGATGGCCCTGCACATCCACCATGATGGCCCTGGACACCCACCACGATGGCCCTAGGACACCCGCCATGATGGCCCTGCACATCCACCATGCCTTCAGCCTGGATACGCACCATGATGGCCCTGCATATCTGTCATAATGGCCCTGTACATCCACCACAATGACCCTGGACACCCACCATGATGGCTCTGGACATCCTCCATGATGGCACTGGACATCCGCCATGATGGCTCTGAACACCGCCATGATGGCCCTACACACCCGCCAGGATGGCCCTACACACCCGCCATGATAGCCCTGGACACCTGCCAGGATGGCCCTATACATCCACCATGATGGTCCTGGACATCTGCCATGATGGCTCTGCACACCCTCCATGATGACCCTGGACACCCACCATGAGGACACTGGACACCCCCCACGCCTGCAGCCTGGAGCTCCAACCACAGCCCTCCAGGTCTCGTCTTCTTCCCCTGGGGAAGGCCATATTTGCCCTACCAGCCTTCTTTTCCTTGCTCAAGAAACCCCCAGATGTCTCTGTTTCAAGGCTGACCTCCCCTCTAATTTATGCTCTGGGCAGGTCCCTGGTTCCACCCAGAGCGGCCTCCTCGAGCAGCCCGTCACCACGCAGAGGAGAGAGAAGCCCACCCGAACGGGACTTACGGGTTCCCCGGGCAGCCCTCTGGGCCCGACTTCTCCATCATCACCCTGTGGGGGAGAAAAGAGGCAGGATTTTAGGGACACATTCTGAAGCCTGGACAGAGAGACAACATGCCTTCCCGCTGTGTGGAAGGACTCTCTGGCCCGGGGCTGCTTCAGCCTCTGCCGGATCTACTAGTCCGGTACTAGCCGGGAAGGCCCGAGTGTCCCCACCCCGGGAAGCTTCAGGGAACTGGGGGGATCCGAGGCCCTGGGACGCTCTGCTCAGGAGCTCACACACCACAGCCCCAGTGAGGAGAAGGCTGCACAGAAACATCAGGGCAGCCAAGAATCTGGTGACCTCGATGGGTCGTGATAGGAATAAATGATAGAATGATACAAGGTAGACTGAGTCGGAAAACAGGTGGCTGGGTGGGGAGGGAGGGAGGGAGCGAGAGAGGGAAATGATAGGAGCGGGAACGACGGAGGCTGCGTTGGAAGGGGTCACGGACAATCGCCAGACCCCTTGGGCCAAC
Organism: Felis catus; assembly: GCF_018350175.1. Taxonomy (NCBI): domain Eukaryota; kingdom Metazoa; phylum Chordata; class Mammalia; order Carnivora; family Felidae; genus Felis; species Felis catus. The sequence goes on from NC_058380.1 coordinate 93,651,636, forward strand.
GCCCAGTAGCCTAACCTCTCTGCCCGGGCCCTATACACGGCCTCTTCCTTCCAGCTGTAGAAGGAAATGCTGTCCTGGCTCCAAAGGTTCCAGATCAGGAGCTGCCATCAGCAACTCCGCTTCTCCCGGTCAGGGCGCTGCCCCCTCCTCTTCACCTCACGCACAGCCGGCCCTGCACACACACACACACACACACACACACACACACACACACGCACACCTCCCCTGCTAAGAAGCACACGCATCCGGGAAGACCCGTCTCTCCTTTCCCATAGTACAGTCAAGTGCGCTGGGGCCCAGACAGGAGAGGGGACCCTGGCAATGGCAGCTGAGAGCCGCTGAGGACAGAGGCACGGCCAGGCCCTAACTCACTTCCCAGAGTTTCCCAACCTTCTTCCTAAAACACCCCCGAGACCCCAAGACGCTGTGTAAGTGACCGGGGTGAATGGAGGGAGGGGCTCATAAGCCCACTTAGTTTCTCTGCACATCGTAACTGTGCATCACTCTCCCAGGAAGACGCACCTGACGAACCCCGGGGCCTCCGCAGAGCCCCCCTGTGAGAGGCCCACCCCCAGCCCGGGCTCCAACCTCGGGCAGAGCTGTGCTCCCCCCACCCCTGCACGCTCCCAGCCCTCCACCTCCCTCCACCTCCAGGGCCAAGGACAGGCTTTTCCCAGACTCCCCACCCCCGCCCCTAAACCCCGGGCCCCACCACCCCACAGCCTCCACCCGGACCACGTGACAAGAGGAGACACAGAGCTCATGACCTCTCCCGACACCCCTCCTCCACGGTGACCCGGCAGCCACCTCCCAGAACTAGGGCACTCTCTCCGAGACCAGCGGCAGGTGAAAGCCGCTCCCGGACGCAGGCCCAGCGGTCAAGCTAAACGCTTCCACCTGCTTTGTCTCAGAGGTGGCGTGCGGCCTGTCCCCACATCCCGTGGCTTCGCCCACCCACAGCCCCTCCTTCCCCAGCTGCACCCTTGCCAACCAATGACAGCACCGCCTGCGTTTCCCGGCGGTTCCAGCCTGGACCCCCCCCCCAGCCCCCCCCCCCCCGAGGGGACAGGCAGGCGGCTACTCACCCGATCTCCATCATCTCCCGGAGGTCCTGGCGGGCCAGAAGGACCAGGGTCACCCTAGGACGTCAAGCAGGGTCAGCGTTAGGCACTCGGAACAGTCACCCCCAGCCGTCTCAAATGCCCGTCCGTCTTTCTGCAATGCTGAGACCAGAAGCCCCGAGCCCGCTGAAGACTCCAGAGTGACAGGAGGTGGTTTTGGGGACTGGTGTCGGGAGGCAGGTTCGCTCGACCGGCTCCCACGGGCAGGCGGTGCCCCCGGACTCTGCGGGCAGGGTGGGGGGGGTCTGAGCGACCCCCTGCCAGCTTCTCCGTGGGAAGCGGGGCACCGGCCCCGGCCCCACAGGGTCCCCAAGGAAGGGCTGCCGCCCCCGACCGTGAGCATCCTGAGGGTCAGCACTGGTCCACCTCCCGCCTCTCGCAGCTCTGGGCCTCGCGTGCAGTCGGTGCCTAATATGTGCTCATCCGTCAAACGGACGGGCCCGGCGGCTGCCCTCGTCCCAGCCTCCACATCGTGGCTGGAGAACGCGGACGACGCGCCTTGATAACCACTACGTCATTCCTCAACGGGCCGCGGGGCGCGTCAGATAAACCCTCCCGACACCGTCCCCAAGCGCGTGTGCTGGTGTGTGTGCACACACACGTGCCTGCGTGTGCCCTCGCTGTGCCAGAGTCCGAAAGAGACACGCTCTGCTTCAAAGAGAACAGGAGAGGCAGAAAACGTCGGAGGAGCGGCAAAGAGCCGTCCCACGGAGGCGGCCCGCGCAGGAAGGAAGCAGGGGGCTCCGGGCCACAGCACGCGCGCCCTGGCCCCGCCCCAGGAGCTGCCACCAGCTCCCGGAATCTCCGCCTGAGTGGTGCAGAGGGTCCCCGGCAGCGAAACGGTGGCCAACCGGGCTTTCTGGAACCGCGGCAGGCCCCAGTGAGAGCAGATTTCTCTAAGGAAGGGCCCTCCCCTCCCCCTTCCACGTGCCTCAGGTACGGGGGCCTGACAGGCTCGCTCACTGTAAGCGGCCCATGAGAAACCCACTCTCTCTGGGCTGACTTTCCGCAAGGACATCGCGTCGGCACTGGTTTCTGGGAGTTTCTCTCGTGACCACCCCGGAAAGGTGGGGTCCCAGCCCCACACAAGAGATCCCAGGCCTTCCGGAAGGGTCTCCCAAGAAACACCTCCACGCTCTGCACGGACGCCATCGGGACCTCTGTGCCGGTGACGCGCACGCGGGGAACACTTACCCGGTGGCCCTTCTCCCCCGGCAGTCCAGCCAGGCCGTCGAAGCCGCGGTCGCCCTGCGAGGGACAGAGGGACCTGCTGAGGGGCGCCACTGCACACAGCTTAGCCGCCCTTCCTCGGGCCGCGGTTCGGGCAGCATCCGCGCACCCCGGGTCCCAGAACCTCCGCGTGTGGCGGCCACCGGCCTCCGTTCGCCACAAATTCCGCTGTCGGCTCTCTGTTCCGGGGCCCTTTTCCCCCAAACACCAACAAAGGCTACAAACACAGAGCTGACTTTTGTCCTAGGGCCACAGGCTCTGAGCCTGGATGTCAAACGAGTGCCTGTCTCGCTCACCGCTACACCCTTAGCGCCCGGCACGGCCGGGCACACTCGTCACCAACGGGGCCCCCTGGCGCCCCGGGCCACCCCGGGCTGCCTCCTGGAGTCGGGGCGCACGGCCCTGCCTCGCAGACGTCGCAAAGCACGTGGGGGAGGTCGAGAGCATGCTAGTTCAGGCTTAAGATGCCTCTGTTGTTGGAAGAAGTCCACTTTCTGCAGGGAGAGATTCAAGAAGGCCCTTCTTCCCTCCTGCCGCTCGGGCGACTCGAGACCAAAGCCTCCTCCCCTGAGCTCGGGACGCGCGGGGAGCACCCGAGCTCATCCACACCAGCTACTAGGTGAACAGGCGTCTCGGCCGCCGGCGGGTGCGGTGACCCATTCTCCCCCCGCAGGTAACGCGGGAGAAAGGCGCCGTGCACGGCCCCGGACGGCGCTCCAGAGCTCGGAAAGGAAGGGCCGGCCGAGAACAGGGGTGGGGGCTCCACACCAACACAGGGGGCGGAGGGGTGGCCCGGCTGCAGATTCCGTTCACGCGCACACGTGACCGACCCCGCGTCCGCTCACACACAACGTCTACTCGCTCCCTGCGACGCCGGGGAGCAGACGCCCCAAAACTGGTCGAGAAGGCTCCCCGTCTCGTGCACCTGGCATTCCTCGCGTCAGCCCCCACGTGCGTGCTCTTGCCGCCTGTCCGTTCACGGATGGCTGGCAGCGCTGAGATTCCACGCGCCCCCCTCCCCCAATGCTCGCCACCTGCTCCGAGGGACCCATCTGCCCCCTCAGCAAACTAGCTGCAGTTGCCATGCTGGCTTGTGACATTCACCCCGGCAGCCCTGGTCCTCGACCGCCTGGAACCCAGCTGAGACACGGACCCAAGCAGAACCTTCCCCACCCCCAAGGGCCCCCCGAGATGAGCACGAACGTCATGACTCGTTGCTTGTCACCACAGTGACCTTCGTCGCACCGCCGCCACGTTGGCCGTGCCATCAACACGATGACGGCGACCGCGGCCGCGTGCAGGACGCCAGGAGGCGGCGAGCGTAGCCTACCTTCGGGCCCGTTTGCCCCGGCATCCCTCTTGCTCCGTCACTCCCAGCTCGGCCCTGGAACACAGGAGGGAAACTGTCACCGGGGTCTGGGAGTCGTGGCCTCCTGCGATGCAAAGCAGAGTCACACGGCCCCGCGTGGCCAGGCTGGTCCGGAGGACCCCGACCGGCTCCCGGGGCTGCTGCGTGCCTCTCACGTGACTCCAGTCTTTCTGAGCCTCGCCGTCTGAAATGCCAGATGGGGAAAATGCCAGTCGCCTGTGTCCGGGATGAGACCAGGCTGCGAGACCAGCAGCGGCCTGGCAGCTCTGTGGGTCTGCGGGACTGTGGGTCTCGGGCTCTGGAGAGAGTGTGCCTGGGCAGCAATCCACAGCCCGCTTCCCTTGCACCGTTCGGAAGCCAGATTACGGACAGGAGAGTCACAGAAAGGAGGCCCCTAGGGCCAGTCCAGTTGGCTACAAAAGGAACCGAGCCCCACAGTGGTGGCTTGTCTCGCTAAAGCCACACGGCTGCCCACCGTTAGCAAGACACTCATCCGTGGAGGCCACTCCTGGGGCCATCACTTCCAGCTATTTCCAGGAAAGTGACAAGGACAAGCCCACGGTCCCCACCCGACTGGCCACGGGGCTGAAGGGTCGGGCCCACTACAAAGGCCCCACGGTCACCCTGGGAGAGCCAGGCTTGAGGCTGCCTGGACAGGGACAGGGCCAGATGCCGCCCTGCTAACAAGGAAATGTCAGCCTGCTGGGAAGAAAGACCTGGCCCAGAAGAACGCCTTCTCTCCTCCCCTCGTCCCGCGTGCACCTGATCAAACGAGGCCCTCACCGCCGAGCACAGAGAACATTTGGAAAGCGACAGCTTTCGGCCTCAAAGTACAGGGGAGACAGGGCAGCAGCAGAGAAGAGAGAAGCCGGGGACCCGGGTGGACCCCAAGGAGCTGGTCTGTCCCGCCCGGGGTTAAAGTTTACACGGAGCTGCGGGGGTGAAAATCCCAGTCAGGAAAGGCGCCCAAGCAACGCGGCTCCGGGGCAAAACGCCGAAGCCAGGCCAGGCGAACGGAGACACGGGTGGGGCCCCCGCCCTCCGCAGTTGTCCAAACCCCCCGGAGTCAAGGGAGATTGGTCAGAACGGTTCGCGTGACCTCCGGGCAGGACGTGCAGCGGCTCCCGACGACCAGCACCCCGGCTCCGGCCGGCAGCCCCCCGCCCCCGAGCGGCGGCCAGCCCAGCACAGCCCCCGGGGGTCCCCGCTCGCGGCTAGCGCTGGCTCCACGGAGGCGTCCTGCCTGCCCCACACACTCTCCAAGCGGCCCGGGCGGCCCAGGGCTCAGCACGCCTCGGAGAGGCTCACACCCGCACCGGGTCAACCGCAAACAACCCCAAAGCTTCTGTTCGCCCGCGTAAGGCGTCTCTGGCTGCGTAGATCCACTCATCAGAGCACAGCGTGGGTTCGCCGCGCTCTCCCTGGCTCGTCCGCACGGTGAGGCTTAACTGATAGGAACCTGTGCCGTACGCCCCGTTCAGCAGCCACGGCCGTAGGGAAACAAACGGGTCCCCCACACTAGAACGCCCTCCCAGAGTCCCAGGGGGCCGGGAAAGCGGGGAGCGACAGGACACTTCCTCCAAACCCAAGGCCGTCTCTGGAGACACGAGGCCGCCTCGAGGACATAAGGCCCGGCGAGCCTTTCGTGTTCTCCACGCTTGCGCCCAAGGGGCCGCGGAAGTTGCCTTAATTAAAAATGCTTGTTAGGGGCGCCTGGGGGGCTCAGTCGGTTAAGCCTCGGACTTCGGCTCGGGTCATGATCTCGCGGTTCGTGGGTTCGAGCTCCACATCAGGCTCTGGGCTGACGGCTCGGAGCCTGGAGCCTGCTTCCGATTCTGTGTCTCCCTCTCTCTGCCCCTCCCTTGCTGTGTTCTCTCTGTCTCTCTCCGTCTCTCAAAAATGAATACATGTAAAAAAAAAAAAAAAATGTTTGTTAAACTACATCAAGGGGCACCTGGATGGCTCAGTCGATTGAGCGGCCGACTTCGGCTCAGGTCATGATCTCGCAGTTCGTGGGTTCGAGCCCCGTGTCGGGCTCTGTGCTAACAGCTCGGGGCCTGGAGCCTGCTTCGGATTCTGTCTCTCTCTCTCTCTGCCCCCTGCCCCCCCCCTCCACTCATGCTCTGTCTCTCTCTCTCTGTGTCAAAAATAAACATTAAAAAAAATAAATAAATAATAAAAATAAAAAACCCACGACATCAACAAGCTCAGGACGGAGGCCAGAGGCCAGGTTGGCAGAGGCCCGCAAGGCACACCTGCCCCAGGACACACAGCACCCTCCGGCTCAGCTCGCGACCCCGGGAAAGGGGATCCTGCTGTGAAAAGTTGCCCTTCGACAGAGGGGAACCACCAACCGGGCTTCCGGCCCCGAGCCTGGCAGTGGGGGCAGGGCAGACCCACCGCAGACTCCCACCCCCGTGGGGACCAGCTGCGGCCCACTGAGCCACAACGCTTACCCTTCTTCCAGGTTTTCCGGCCGGGCCAGGCGGGCCCTGCACTCCTCGGGGACCCTGTCCGCAATCAGAGAGGGCAGAGTGTCAGGGGGCATCCGTGCTTTTCAGAGGCAAAAGCAAAGCCCTGAACCCCTGCTCCTCAACCCGGCCGGGGGCTCGCCGTCTCTCGAGCGGGCACCGCCGGACAGGGCACAGGGTCTGCTGCCCCCCGAGTGAGGGCCGCCCAGGGCATAGCCAGCGAGTTCCCCTGAAGACAGTGGCTGTTTCTGTCCCTCAAAGCTGCGCACAGAGCCACAGATCCCTGCCGCTTCCTTAAAGAAATGCAGCTTTGCCCCCCAACATGCCTGTGCCTCCCATATGCAGGACGCGTCCCTTCAAGCAGCAAGGGCAAGGTGCCCACGTACCTGAGGCCCCATGTCTCCCGGCTCGCCCTTCAGACCTCCGCTCCCCGGAGGGCCCTAGGGAGACACGGTCTGGGTTAGAAATGCTCATCAGACGCCAGCGAAGGGGGCGCCCCGTGGGGCAGGGCTCCCGCTGCGAACCAGCAAAGCTCACGGTCCACGGAGCCCAGCGTGCCTGCCCTGGACACAGCCTGGGGGCTGAGCAGGACCTTTCCAGTTGTTTGGATCTGCTCTGAGTTTTGAACCAAATTCTGGACAGTGGGACTTATGGCACGAGAGCCGGAAAGCCCAGCACAGAGTCTGCTTCTCTCTCCAGGATGAAGATGACAGTGGTCTGGCACGTTCCGCAGCTCAGGCCAGCGTGCGGGCACCCTCACGACGAGGCAGGAGCCCCAGACGGAGGGGAGCAGCCCCGAGCCAGCATGGCCGAGGAAGGTGCTGAATGCAGACGGGGGGGCAGAGAGCCAAGGCGCCCCCTAGGGAACGGGGGTGGGGGGTTAAATCCTCCGGCTCCTTGCAAACTGCAAAGGCCGCAGGCACCCCCAGGGGCTCCTGTTTGCGGGCCCTGAGCGTGCCCGGGCACACACCACACACAGCTTGTGCGGCTGGGGAGGGGAGGGCTGGGGATCCCGGGTCTGTCCATCCCCCCACCTCACCGAAGGGCTCTTGACTTTGGAAACAGAACCGTCAAGAGTTGACGACAGCCCGGAAAGAAAGAGGCTCAGAGCTCCCTGGGTCATGAGGCAGAATCACAGCAGAGCTGGCGGGGCAGGCTGCCCAGCCCCCAGGCCGCCACAGCCCCCCAAGCCCCTGCCCAAGGCCCCCAGTCCCGCTGGGGTGCCACTGACAACATGAGTGGTTGACGAGAGCTTAAAGTGTGCTCTCTCTGGGTGAGCTGGGAGCCCAAAGGGACCGACTGAGGATGTCCCCCACCCACCACGCTCCCCCTCCGTCCCCCAAGGAGGACTCACCATGGGGCCGGGCCTCCCCGTCAGACCCATCGGGCCAGCTGGCCCCCTCAACGCCAGCTGCAAGGGAAAATGGGGCACACTGAGAAACGGCTAGGGTGCTGGTCCTAACAGGTGGGGCTCAGCCGGGCAGGAAAGGCCCGACGGGGCGCACCAAGGACGGGGGCCTCTGCAGGAGGGGTTTCTGACGGAGCTCCAGGAACCCGGCACCTCAGCTCCTCTGGGACCTGTGAGCCAACACGAACGGAACGGAGGCCGTGCAGGTGGAACCCGGGGGTGGCCTGCCCCACGGTGGGGATGGGCGTCCCACCCCCTTGGGTGCTGACCTCCTCCTTGTCCCCAGCCGGCCCTCGGCTCTGGCGGTCCCCCAGCCCCGCGCAGAGTGTGACCCCCCCACCCCCACCCCCGCCACAACCCAGCTCGGCCTCCTTTCCCCAAAGGACCTCTTCTGCTTCTATCCTGTGACTCAGTTCCCCCTCCCCCACACGATGCCAGTTTCATTTTGGAAAAGATTCGTTTCAGTTATAAAACCTTGTAAGCCCACGACCCACTCGGCTTCCATGAAAACGCACAGCCAGGCAAGGCCCCGTCAGTAACTCCAGCCGCAGGTGGGGTTCTTCGCGCACCTCGTGGCATCACGTGGACAATTTATCCCACGGCAACAGCTCAACGCTCAAGCTGTCCTCTAATTATCCTCGCATTGTGATCACTAACATCACCTCCACGGTGCCAGAGCCACATAAATACCGCCCAAACGAGGGCTTACTTAGTAGTTTCCCGAGATGCCCCATTACAGGTGATGTTCCACCGGATCACCCACCCGCCCGCCTCACGGAACCGGGGTTCACTCTTGTCACCGGCCATCAGCAATCTGGAGCGTCATCAATCAAAACCTCGGCTCACTAACCAGCCGATTAGCAGAGAGCAGAACTGTCAGGAAGCAAATGCTCCTCGGGACCCCCAGGCCAGGCGAGGGGCTTTGGGGCCCGCGGGTGCCGTCCCAGAGGCTCTATCTCGGTCCCGTCCCATCACTGGGAGCCCTTCCAGGGGCACACAGGGTCTGTCTCTCCATCCCCCGTGCCCAGCAGAGGGCAGCAGACGGCCCCGCACATCCGTATCCGGGGACCTGGACCCTCAGCATACACAGAGAAGCACTGAGACACCTCCCCGACCTTTCCCAGTGCTCGCCTGGGCCCCCAGACACTGGCGAGTGCACACTCACACAGTGTCCTGATCCCCCAGGAGGCGCGCCCCTCTCCCAGCCGTGTCCTGTCCCCTCCAGGTACCACGCATCACTTACCCGGGCCTGCTGCAGGATGGCCTGAGCCTGGGACTCCTGAGCCGACACCATGGGACCCTTGGAGCCAGCGTCACCGCCCCCTCCAAAGCGGAACTGCAGGTGTAAGACAGGGGGTCACCGAGGGTGCACCGGTGTGGGTGCCCACGCTGGACCCCGGGGCCTCCCGGGTGACAGCGGAGCCTGGCAGGGGTGGGAGGCCTCTGGTTGGACAGTGTCTGGCCCGAGCCCCCTCCCTGGACACGCTGCCCCAGCCCTGCCTGCCGGCTTCAGCCCTAGGGCCACCGGAAGACCCGCCCCGAGTCTGGAAAGAACTTTCTGACTTCCACGGCATCTCACTCTGAGACCCCACAGCCCCTATTTATTGCAAGAAAAAGCCAAGGGCCCAGTGCAAATGCCCGTGCTGAGGAGCCCTAGCTCCTGGCTGCACACAGGGTACCCTCAGCTGCACCTGGCCTCCTGGGTAGCACCGGGTCGCCAGCCAGAAGACTGACCTCTGGGCCAGCGGGCCCGGGCCTGGGCTCCCACAAGATCAAGGAGGGACCAGCTGGCAGCATGCCCACTCGGGGTCCCCGCGGGGACGGTGGGAGTCTGACAAGAGGAGCAGGCTTTCAGAGCCAGTGTCCCTGCACCTGAAGTGGGCCACTCGGGACCCTGGAAACACCCCAGGAGAGCCTATTTCTATGAGACAGTTGTCCCACATTGGAGTGGCCTGTGGCCAGGGGATGGTCCCCCTCAAACACAGAGCCCAGGGCCCCCTCTCCACCGAATTCTGAGCCCCAAACCCACCCACACACCCTGCCGTGCACCCCACCACCCACCCCCACAAATGATACTCACGGGCAACATGAGCATGGTTCCAGGAGGGCCGGGCAGCCCATCGGCCCCTGGAAGGCCTGGGCGTCCAGGGGGACCCTGTGGACAGAGGGCCCAAGACAGCTGGGTCAGGATGCAACAGGGACGGGGCAGGGCTGTGTCCAGAGAAGGAGGGCGGAGCCGCAGCCCACGAGGAAACCCACAAGGCAAGCACAGGACCAGCAAGACCCCCATGGCGCGGAATGTTCCAGAATCCAAGCACAGAGGAAAGAAGGGCCTGAGAGATGTGGGCTGAGGACGAGGAAAGGCTTCAGGGTGAGAGAAAGAGGAGGGAAGAGGTTCTGAGCCGGATCCACAGAGATGTGCAGGGAGAGGTGGGAGACCCAAGTGCAGGTGGCAGAGGGGCCACCCCGGGAGGCGGGCAGTCGGCCGAGCCAGGGCCCCCAGCAGCCAGGAGCGCCCCCTCCGGGCCTGCACACCGACTGGCGGGCAGCCCAGGAGACCCAGGCCCGTTTCCCCCATTTCCTCCGCCTGCCAGTGACCCGGCCCCCACGACGCTGCGTGCGGTCGCTCAGACAGAAGGCGGTCGGGGTGACCGCTTCCCCTTGCTTGGACAGACACAAGGGACCCCAGTGAACGGGGGGACATCCGTGGGACACAGACCCCTCTCGAGCAATCTCAAGAGCCCGTGTGTCCAGATGACACGGTGGTCCCCACACGTCCTATTAATCTGGTCCCCAAAGCAGGCCGCAGACAGACACCCCCCTATAGATTCTCTAGACTGACCCTGGTCGCTCCAGAACGCTACCAATGTGAAACGGACAAGACAGTTTATTAAAAAAAAAAAAACGTATTATCAGCCAGCCTCTTCACAAATCCTGGCAGATCCCCACCCAGCCTGAGGCAGGGGAGGTTTGCTTTGCAGACAGATGGAAGCGTGACTCCCTCCTCCCAGTGGAAAGGGACTCCCACCGGCCACACCCGGCATAACCGACGGGCGTTGGGTCCCCCGTACGGCACCAAGGACAGCCTCGCTCCGGCAAGGTCACCACCACCACCGGAGCGCGATGCTCCAGGCAGGGAATGGAGATCAGTTCCCCGGTCCCAGCCCAGAAGTCCGCGCCCGAACTAACACCGGCTCCTCTCTTCTTCCGTGGTTGCTTTGACCACAGAAGTGGTCCCCGTCCTCGGGAGATGTCGTGGACGAGTTGCACGGAGTTGCACGAGATGGAAAGTGAAAGCCCCCGTCCCCCCCACAGAAGTCTCCAGGGCTAAACTGCCTGTGCGGGGCAGTGGGCCGCACGCACGGTGGCTGGCGATGGGACACGTGACTACGGGTCTACGCTCGGGAGACGCTTCTCTGTCCTGAGACACCGTCCTGCCGTGTGCTTTCTCTCCACGGCACACGGCGGCCCGTTGACGAGCTTGGCCTCGCTCTGTGTCATGGCCGTGGAGTTTCCCACGCACGATGAGCCCATCGTGGATCCACCCGCCCTCTACTGGTGCGCGTTTGGCCATTTCCAACCTCCGCCGTGACACGTGCTGTGGCCGTGGACCCACGGGCGGCTTTTTAGGGAAGTCCCGCAAGCAAACCGCGGGGCCAAAGGGCTACACTTTCTTCTACTGCTGATGGACACAGCCACGCTGCCCTTGTCTGCATCTCGGGGGAAAAAAAAAACCCTTGCTTAAAAAAAAAAAAGCATGTTTAAAAGAGGAAAATCTGGAACGGGTTTGGCCACCTGGGGTTTCTGCTTGGAAACTCAGTGCCGACATCGTTCGCTGCTGAGACCTCCACCTCAGAGTCGGTCCCAAATCAAACCCCAATTTAAGACGTAGGGTCCGTGCCTCCCCGGCACGAGACGCCAGCCACGTGGTGTCTCCGTGGTGTGCGTGGGCCTGTGTAGCACCGGAGGCTGGGGGCCCACTGGGGGCAGCCCCTCGTCCACTCTCCGCCTCCAGAGACCCTCCTGCCATGCCCCCCACCCCTGCTCTTCCTGAGCCACGGTGCTGGGACTGCAGCCTCGGTGGGAAAGCCCTCACCCTCTCGACCACAACCAGGACGATGCCAAGGAACGGGCAGAGGACGATCCGGGAACTGGGGGAAAGAGGGGCTTTGGAGGGAAAAGTGATGCCCCGCCCTCACGAATCCGCCAAAAGCTTTAAAACGTGAGTCTCACAGAGCAACTAACCCACGACTGCTCGAAAAACTGTCCGCGAACCTTTGCCCGGTGCCCAGGTCTGCAACCTCGTCCCCTGAGCTGGAAGGCGGGGCTACATCAGAGGCATCTTCCCGTTTCTCAGGACACTGACCCCGGGCCCCCAGTGTGGCTCACTTGGTTCCACAGCCCGCGTGGGACATCGAGGGACGCTGCGGCAAGCGGGCGGGGAGGTCGCGGGGACCCTGCGCGGCTCCAGCCGCCGGATTAGAAGTGAAGTAAGCAAGTCACCTTTCCTGTGTCACTTGATCAGCTGGCCCCCAAATCAGTGCCCTAACTGGCTCGGAGGAGAGGGTTGCCAAGCGGTGACACGGCAGGGCTCCGGTCACACCTACACGTAGACACGAGGCGGCCACCTCCGTGTTAAGAAGTCGCTGCTGTTTCACGGGGTTTCCGGAGGCCGTTGCTGGCCCTGCGTTTGCTCAGAGATAAAGGCCGAGGGCACTCGGATCCTTGGCAAAGCCGCCGTCAGCCGCGGCCGCAGACCCAGACCCGAAGCTGGGCCCGTGAGCCCTCCGCTCAGGGCCCGATGAGCCGCCCAGGGCCCGCCTCCGGGCTGCGGCGTGGGTCCAAACAGCACGCGGCAGCCCGAGCCCTTTTTCCTGAAAAGGGCAGCAGGGTGTCGGGGAGAGGGGGCCCCGAGGGCCAGAGAAGTCTTTACGCTGAGATATTTTTTGCTTGGCTCTTACACCTAGAAAAGGAGAGGACCGTGGCGTGAATTCTCTAGATTCTCAGTAAGTGTGCCCTTCCTTCCTCCGTTTTAGGCCAGCGCCTGGGCAACTGGAGTGGCTCCGGGCGGCCCCTTCCCGCGGCACATCTGAAAACTGGGGTCGGGAGCTGTGCCCGCAGCTGGGGCCACAGCCTCGAGTGAAGCTGGCACATTTCTCCCTCACCCCGCTGACCCCACCTGCCCCAGCCAAGCCCGCCGCCCGGAGCGGGAGCGGGCACGGGGAGGAACGCCCGAGCTCTGCCCGTGGAGGCTTTCTGAGCCCCGGGAGGCTGGCAGAGGCTGGACAGAGGCACTGAGATGTGCCCAGGACTGTTTCTAATTCCAGCCTGCCCCCTCTCAGAAGGAGCATCCCAGCATGCTCCCTGACGTGAAAGTGGGTCCTTCTGGCCTCCGGGGGGCTCAAGGGATTAGCCACGTCTCACAGAGGGGGAATGTTCAAGCCACAGCAGGACAATGGCCCGCCACGCCCAGGGCAGGGCCGTGCCACCGTGGCTCGCGGCCCTGCGGCTTATGGGACACCTTCACGTCCAGAACGGAGGCCCTTTCCCACGGGAGCACCTCCCTCCCTGCAGAATCGGACGCGCTCAGTGCCCTCCGGGGAGGGAGCGGCGAGGGAGGCCCACGCCCGTCTGTGACCGTGTCCTGTGTCCACGCACAGAGACACAAGCCGTGGGGAATTTGCGAATAACCAGGTGTGGTGGGTTGAGTGGTGGCCCCATGGAAGACGCTTAGGAGCACTGGGAGAGAACAAATCCGCATGGCCGCCCAGGAGGCGGGAGAGAACAGACCTGCCCTGCCAGCCTCACTCAGTCACACAGCCTCACACAATCCGCAACGGAACCTGCCTGTCAGGTGCCAGGGACCCAGCCTGGGTCCATTCCCCCGGCGCTGGGCGTAAATCCTGCCCACCCGGGGGGAAAGCGGTGGCACAGTGGGGTGCAGTCCCCAGGGTGGTACCGGGGACCCCACACGGCACCCGTGATGCACACTCTCTCGTGAGGGAGGCGGTACCGACCGCTGTTCCTTAGGGCAGGGCTTACGAACCTCGTAAGGCACAGAAAACACATCCAAGCAAAATCCCACGGGAAAGCCCGACCCTTGAAAGATAAGGAAGGGCGGGGGTGGGGTGGGGGGTGACCCTGCCGGGGGCACTGAGTGCAGCAGATTCTGCAGGGAGGGAGGTGCCTCCGTGGGAAAGGGCCTCCGTTCTGGACGTGAAGGGTCCTGCGAGGAAACCTGCACCTGGGACCCGGGCTCCCCGGGAGCGCTCAGCCCCGTGTGGGATCCACAGGGCCCTCGGGACACCCGGCTCTCTGTCCCTCGTTTCCCTCTGAGCCTGAGGATGAAGTAGGGACCGGGACAGCTGGCCCGGATCAAGCCCACCCCTGCCTCGCCTCCGCCTCGTGGCTTTCACAAGCTTTCCCTCGGCCCGCCTGGGCCCGGCCGTCTGTCTCTGAGGGGCGCTGGACGGGGTGACGGCTCAGGCCCCTTCTCACCTCTGACACCGCCCAAGCCCAACAGCAGCTCGGAGGAGCTGACAGCCACCCAGTTAGGAAGACAGGCTCAACTAGTCCAGGCCAGATAGGAAGTAATCAATAATTAGTAACAGGAAAGGCTACAGAATCCCAGGACGGTGGAACTGGAGTGGGAGGGAGGGGCGGATCCTTCCAGATCACCCAGTGAAAACCTGTCACGTCCAGACAAGCAAATGGGGCCAAGCAGATAGGGGATCAGAACGCGCCACCCCCAAATGCGCCACTTTGCTCTGAGGACGATGTCGAGCTGACGGTAACCGAGAATCAGCAACAGTTCTCTGCCCTCCCCTCACCTGCCTTAAAGGAGCGCGTAAGTCTCCCTCTGGACAGATGGCACGAATTACCCACCACCCCCATCTGTACCAGGATGAGGACGCTCCTGATCACTGGAGACCGGGAGACCGAGCGCAGGCACTGGGAAAAGGCTGCACAAGCAATCTTACCAAAACGACCCTTACCTTCCATTCGTTTCCCTGTATGTTTCCTAGTCACTTTCCCACAACTTATCGCCCTTGGTTGAAATGGTGCAGAAGCCCTCAGGTCCCTGTACATGTAAAACTTAAAACAGTAATAAAAGCGTGTGCCTGTTCTCCTATCGATGCCCTCTTTTCGTCCATTTAATCGATAGGCCCCCATCACCAAACATAAGAGGATGGAGGGAAATTTTTTCATGCTACACAGGGATTCTGAGGTCTCCCTGCTGGCAGGTGGCAGGGTAGGATCCCGACTCTGCACCCAGTGTTCTTTGCCAGCTGATCAGCTGCGTATCCGGGAGACGTGGGCACAGAGAGGATGCTGAGCTTTGAGCAGGGACAACTCCTTAGACAATGACGGCTTACGCAGGGCCCAGAGGGTGGGCAGCGCTCGGCTCCTGGAATCGGCTCCCCCTCCCCACTTGGAAAGGAACTGGGGAGGCCGAGTGGGCTGCAGATTTCCCTCTGACTCCAAGGACAGCATGCTTCAGAGGAGCGGGTCCCTCTGCCGACCCCATCCCCAGGCCCCGTGCCCCTGGATCCTGGCTTGAATTTAGAGACACCGGTTGCTTAAACCAACGACATCCCACTGGCAGCGGCCTTGGCTCCTCTAACAGAGCCGCTGGGTCAGGTACGGAGCACCAGTCACCAACGAGACCACCCACCCCTGGCACCGAGCCGGTTCGGCCCAAAGGCAGGGGCCAAGTGGGGAGGAGTCCTCAGTGCCAGACAGCGCGTGGAACTGGGTGATGGGCAGGTGGCGGGTGGAGGGACGGACACTCGCAGCAACACCGAGGCTGACCAAGGTCCATCAGTACCCATGCACCCAGTGGATAGCGTCCCGTCCTGCATCTAACGGAGACGACAGCACCTGCCACGCCGTGTGGTCCCCCCTCGCTGACGTCTGGGCTCAGGCACGCTTGCGGGTCCGTCTCACGACGGCCCCCGTGGGGGCACTTGGTCATACAGATCTTTGGGGAAAGGGCCCCCAGAGCGAGCTGGGGGAGGGACAGCAGAACCCTAGGATCTGGTCCCGCGGCCAGGGCAGAGCAGTGGCCCCGTGTCTGGAGTCGTGCCGTGTGGCAGAGAGGAGGGGCCGCACGCGGCGAGGCCGGGAGGCGTGGGAAGGCCACCAGCCGCCAGCGTGGCAGGCCATCTTGTTTGCTGCCCATGCGATCTGTCCCCAGAGGCCCCCCCCGCCGCACAGAACGCGGCTAACCCCAACCCCCTCGGTCAGGGCTCACCTGCTCTGTCGGCGGGCACCCCCCCCCCGCCACGTGCCCGGCACCGCTCCAGAGCCTGACCGCCAGACCCCCACGGACTTCCTGCCGCGTGGCCTCGGAAGCAGACCCTAGCCGTCCCTCCACACGACCAGACGCGGCCACCGGGCCCCGTCCACGCGCCCTCCCTGCACGTCAGGTCCACACTCTCTGGGCGGTGTGCCGGGCCCTGGGGACAGCCCTCCATCAGGACACACACACACTCCTGGTTTCTCCCGTCCACAACCTGGCCACCCGATAACTATTTGTGCCCACGTCGATATTCACGGGACCAGAAAGAAGAAAGGAGACAAGCGGGACAAGAACCCCATGGCCGCAGTACCCCAAAACTCCACTAGGTGTCAGAGAGAAATTGTGGCTCAGCCTTCACCTCAAGGGCAGCGACCTGGGGACACATCCCTTTGCTCTGGGGACCTCAGGATGCATCCCTTTGACGGAGGAGGGGGGAGAGCAGGGGGGAGGGACATGTCCCTTGGACCGGGGGCGGGGGAGGGGGGACTCCTGGACGGGTCCCTGTGACTGGGGAGGATCCTGGGACATGTTCCTTTGACCGAGGGAGACCCCGGAACGAGTCCCTTTGACCCAGGGCAAGCCCTCCTGTTCAGTAGCTTGATTTCCAACAAGGAAGACAGAGTGCGGGGAAATCAAGGCCCAAGAAGCTCACATACTAAGGAAGGACGGATGTAGGTCCCAATCCCAAGTGACGTGGACAACACGTGGACAGCCTGACATCGCAGGCCACAGGGCCCCCTGGGAGCTGGTCACAGCAGCCTCAGCGGGACTCAGGCCTGGCACACTCTTGCCCTTGCAGGTGCCATCTGCCCCAGGCTCGGGGCTGGGCAGCACTCGAGCTCCCTAAACTTCCGAAGACGGACGCAATGAGGGGGTGGCGGGAGGGGTGAGGGGGCCGGGGCAGTTTGGAGAAGAAAGCCGATATACCCGTGCACATGTGAGGACAAGGCCAGCCACGGAGCGGAAAGGCACACGGACAAGCCCACAGAGCGTGTGGTCCCAAGGAGCGGAGTCACCCCTTACCCTTTCTCCAGGGTCACCCACTTGGCCAGTGGGTCCCATCGTTCCCGGAGGTCCTGGGAGACCCTGGAATTAAAATCAGGACAGAATTCAGATACAGTAGCAGGGCAACAACCCATTCCCGCCTTGCTTCAGGGGAGGGTGGGGGTGGGCCAGGGCAGCGCTGGGCCCCGGGGGTCTGCAGAGGTGGGTGCCCCCTCTTTTCCATCCAGGACCTTCAAGGGTGTCACTGACCCTGCACCCCCAAGCACCTCCCACAGGCCCGGGAAATTAAACACGACACTCACTGCGGGGCCTTCGGGGCCCGGCGGCCCCTCCATAAGCATGCCCTGGAAAAGACAGGAGACAGCGTCTGAGACCCCAGGACCCCGTCTCTCCTGAGATCGCAGCACGGGTCCGGACCCCCGGCAGGGTGACCCCGTGAGGGTCACAGACCTGGGCCTTGGAGTGCATGCCCACCAGGGGCCCAGAGCAAGGAGGGGACGTGGCCAAGACCGTGGGACCCGCGGCCGCCTTCTTCCCAAGCCCCTCACCCTGCCGCTAGGCCCCCTGACTGATGGCCTTTACAGCCAAGTGGGGACAAGGCCTCCTGCCCCCCGCCCCCGTCAGCCTGGGCCCCAGAGAGACCCGATGCATAGCAGAGGGGGTCAGAAGACAGAGCTCCCTGGCTCGGGTCATGCCCCCCACTCCTGGGCATCCGCTTCCAGCCCCTTCCCAGGGCAGGACCTTCCTCCCGCAGGACGAGGGAGAGCTGTCAATGCCCGGGCCGGGCAGCCCCAACTCCCTCGGTGTCTCTTCCCACTCCGGGGGGCTCCGAGGCAGTGCCCAGCCTTGTAGGAGGGAAGGGGTCTCCTGCCCCCTGCGGGGCCTCGCTCGCTGAGAACACAGCGGGCATAGCATCTGGGGGTCCCGGGACCAGCAGGCTTCAGCCACTCGGGGCTGGCGACACAGCCACGCCCCCCCCCCAATTCTTGAGACTGCCGGGACAAGGGTCAGGGAGTCGGATGTCCCTGGCCCCCCAGGGCAGACCTTGCGCCCCTGCTCCCCCTGACCAAAGAGAGCGCGGACTGCTTCCCCACCCCCGGGGGTGGTGTGTGCCTCTGTGCCCAGACTCTGCTTCCACGGTGACCAGCGGCCTTGAGAGACCTGGGGGGGCCTCCCAGGGGGAGGATGGGGCACGCCCCGCCGAGGCTCGCAGACCCGCGCAGGCGAGGTCCTCCAACCCCCCAGCCTCCCCGCCGGGGCTCCCCGGTCACTGCCAACGCGTGTTTACACAGATGTGCACTCAGAGGACTGTTTGTGCTTGAGATATACACAGGCAGTTCATCCAAATAGCTTTCGAATTTCCTCCTCTGACAAAGGCAGCTGAGAAGGCTCAGAAACCGGGCTGGGGTCAAGCGAGAGACCTCTGGCCACGGCGGGGCCCGGGGCCCGCAGCCGTCTTCCCAGACACGCCGGCCGTTGTTCTCAGGGAGCTGGGGTGCTGCTGGCCACAGATCTCACGGGAGCCTGGGCGGGGAAGGAGGCCGGAGGCCGGGGCGAAGGGGCCCAGCACAGGGAGCCCAGACTGCCCACCAGGGAACGAGGAAGGCTTCGTGGACGGGGGAGAGCAGTGGCCTTCCCGCGGGGCCCTAGCCGGGTCCGCGCCCCACCAGGGTGCAGGCGCCAGTCTCAGAATTCGGCGGGGAGAGTCCCCGCGAGTGACGGGCTCGGCCTCCGCCCAGCTCAGGACAACTCTGAGTGCGGGGGCGTCCCCCCCTTACACAGCACAGAACAGAGCCTCCAAGGGACGTCCACCGGGTAACACAGGACACGGAGTCTGGGGACTGTCCCTGGAGGCCCAGGACAGCCAGGAGCCAATAGACCTGAGTCCCCTGAGCTGACAGGATTTCTGCCTTTCAAGGGGCCCCTGACCCCGCCGGAACGTGTGGATCCGAGGGGAAACGGCGGCCGTGTCCCTGGCTTGGAGGGAGCCAGGGAGCTGGTTCCAAGAGCCCCTGTGACATGAGTCCACCTCCCCAGAGGCAGGGAGCTGGGGCAGGGCGGCGAGAGCGGAAACAGGGGCCACCCCGCCCTCTGCGGTCAGCGGTCAGCTGTGAGACCCACGTCGGCCGGCTCCCAGGACTCGGCCATCTGTTTACAGAGCTAAGACTTTGAGAGCATCTCTGGGTTGAGAAACTACGACTGTTTACACAGTGTCCCTGGGGGACCGGCGAGGGCCCTGTGTACACGTGGAACAGAGTGGGGACTGGGAAGGACACAGCGCTGGGGCCAGAGGAGGGAGCCCTTCCCTAACTGCGCCCAGATGCCTCGGTTTCCCTCACTTTGTGTAGACACGCTGTCTGTGTGGGACCATCTCTCCTCTGTCAGCCCCTCCTCTGCACCCCCCCGCCCCCCAGCAGCTCACCTCCAGGCGACCCATCTGGCAGCTGCGAGCAGACAGGAAGCTCACCCAGAAGGTACCAGCCTGGCCTCTCCCCAGGCCTCCCCGGAGGCCAGGCACCTACCTGCCCTGGGGCCCCACGTTCTTCCCAGGCAGGACACCCTGCCTGCCTCTAAGGCCATGCGGACCCCACAAAAGGCACCCCAAGTCAAGAGCGGATGCACTCGGGGACCAGACTGTCTCGGCACATGTGCAGTCAGTGAGATCAGCTCAGCGACGCTGCCGGCTCACCTCCGGCCGGGGCGGCCCGTAGTGACCGCGGCAAACCCACTGTCCTCTTGGGGAGCCCCCACCCAGGCCACCCACGGCACCGCGCTCCGCCCCAGCCCACCTTTCCCCTGGGCCTGGTGTCGGGATCTTTCGTGTTGCTGAGCAGGAGGCCGCCTGGCACTGGCACCCCCTCGGCACCTCCGCACCTTCCCCTGCACCGCCACCCCCCACCCCCAGATAAGCCCTCCTTGGACCCGCAGGGGGTAGCGGAAGAGGGTGTTCTCAGCCTGAGAAAAGCATGTGCGTCCAGTGGCCACGGCCCAGTGGGACGGACAGGCCCCATCCCCGGGGCAGGCCCGGAGGGAAAACACACAGCCCCGGGGGACGGCCTTTGTCATCATCCAGCTGCTTCCGCAGGCCGGGCAGGGCGCCAAGCCGGAGGGCTCTGCCCAAATCGCCCGCTGGGGGCTCCACCCCAGAGAGGGGCCACGTCCCGCCTGCCCTAGCCACGGGGCTTCGGGTCCCTCTGGGGGAGACCAGTGGTTGAGGTTCTAAAAGCACCAGAGGAGAGAGGCCACAAAACTCCCCGTCCCAGGAATCCGAGGTCGTGAGGCCCTGGGAGCCCCGACGTCCCGTCCCAGGCCCAGCCACCGGGAGCCACGTTCTGGCGGCAGAAGCCTTAGCCCAGCTCCCCCTTGTGACCAGCCTCGGTGCAGGACATCGGCCTTCCCCTCCGGCACACGGACGACGTGGCAGGGTGGACCTCGGCCAGCCCCTCCCCGTTGTCGTGTCCACGGCCGCTGCCCGGCCCACACCGCCGTGGCCACCACACGTGGCCGCAGGGCCCGCCCCAGCAGGCTGACCACGTGGCGGCCCGTCCGCCCAGGGGTCAGGGCCTGAGCTCGGCAGCTCTCAGACTACCGGGGGGCCCCTGGTGCCCCCGGCAGAGAACCCGGCGGCAGGGAGCGGCCACTGTGCCCCCAGGACCCCCCCAGCCCCTCATTCCATCACAGCCCTATGCTTGCCGTGACCCCAGCCTGGTAAAGCAAAGTTCATCAAAGTCCCTGCACGCGGCTTCACCAGTTCCCGCAAGCTGACCCCAGGCGGTGGCAGTGCCGGCCTTGGAGCGGCAGAGTCCGTGGCTGAACCCCTGCACTGCCCGGCCCGGCCCGAGGGGCCCCGCCAATCCCCTGACCCCTCCAGCGGCTTCCCTCCTCCCCACGGGTTCTGAGTCCCTCTCCTCAAGGTGCTGGCGGCCGGCATGGAGTGAGGCGCTCAGACCGCACGTGCACAGCGCGGAGGTCTCGCCAGCTGGAATCCCAGGCTCCTCGGTCAAGGTCTAGAACATTCCCCCGCCTGAGGCCCTTTCCTCCAGCCTCCGCCCCAAGCACATGAGGTGTCCACGGGGGGCCCCGTGGGTGGGGCCGTGTCCTGCATGATCCACACGACCCACCACCCCCACCGACTTCAGAGAGGGGACGAGAAAGCGTCCTTACTGGTTCGATGATGGCAGGCTCTCCCTTCTGGCCCTTCTCTCCTCGGGGTCCTTCGATCTGGGTTCACAGAACACAGGGGGGCAGAGAATGAGGCAGAGAAGGGAAAGGAAGGCCTGACCTCATGGGATCCCAATGGCTCACGGCCGGCCGGCCCCAGCCCCGAAGCTGCGGGCGGGAAGGAGCCCCTCAGCCCCGCAGCCCTCACCCCTTCGTAGATGGTGTCCTGGTTGGCGGGCATGCCCGGCCCTATCTCCGACGGGGACACCGTGGGGTCGTAGTAGGGGTCGTAGTAGGTCTCGTCCAGGTTCCTGATGGTTTCTTCCGTAAACTCGCCTTCCAAGTCATCTTCCGGAGGCGGAGCAGGCTGGGAGGGAGGGGAAGCGGGGGTCACCGGAGGACGGCAGGGACGGGGGCCTCCCAGGAGCCCGGTCGAACGTGCTGGGGCAGGCAAGTCACACATCCTCCCCTCCCACCACAGGGAGACGTCACCCCAAGCCCCACAGCACCCCATGGCAAGCTAAGGCCGCACCGGGATCGGCACGCCGTGGGGAGGCGGGTGGTGTCGGGGGCTCCGCCCCAGGGCCTCGCGGTCTGGGGTAACATGCCTCCCATCCCATCCCACGGACGGGGGGGTTTGGACCCCTCAGAACCCAGACAGGGACACTGCAAACACGCACATCCCCATCCGTCCCCACGGGAACCCAAAGACACCAGGCAGACGGGGCTCATTCCGCCCATCTGCAGATAAAAAATAGACGATGGTGTCACACGCTCAGCAAGTCAGGGGCCCCTAACCCGGGGGCCGGGGAGCAGGGAGCCAGTCCGGGACCCCCGAGATCAGAAACGGAGGAAAGAGGGAGCCCCGGGCCCTCATCCAGCCCCCCCTCCCTCCCCCCTGCACCAGGCCCGCTTGAAGGGAAGCAATTACATTGGAGGCGTTGGCCGTGCTGGTCGTGCTGGTGGGAACCTCGGCCCCTGCGCCGTGATCGGGGGGCAGGTCGGGATTCTCGAAGCCCTCGTAGTTCAGGTCCTCATACGGGGCGGGCGTGTAGTAGTCCTCGCTGGGCATGTAGTCGTAGACCCCGAGGCCGGGGTCGTCCTCCTTCCCGGCCCCCTCGCTGGTGTCGGGCACTGAGGGGGCTGCCGTGGGGGCTGTGGTCTGCTCCTGAGAGCGGGGAACGGAGCGGGAGTCAGGGAGGCGGGGGCCCAGGGGAGCGCCGTCCGTGGCCTAAAACCCCTGATCCTGCACTTGAGAAGGGCGAACTGTATCTCCAGGTTTAAACGGGTTTTTAAGTTTATTTATTTTGAGAGAGAGAGAGAGAGAGAGAGAGAGAGAGAGAGAGAGAGAGAGACAACAGGGAAGGGGCAGAGAAGGAGGGACAGAGAGAATCCCAAGCAGGCTCCACGCTGCCAGCACGGAGCCCAATGCGGGGCTTGAACCCACGAAGCCCCGACATCGTAACCTGAACCGAAACCAAGAGTCGGATGCCCACCCCACTGGCCACCCAGGCGCCCCTGTATCTCCGGCTTTAAAAGGAAGACGCCAGAATCAAAGCAACGCGCCCCTCACACCTCTGTCTGCTGTCCACACGCCGTGGTGGAAAGCCCTCTGCCCAGCCTCCCCGGCAGCACAATGCACAGAAGGTCACTCAGTCACCCGGTCACTGGTCCCCTGCCGAGCGTCCACCCGCCACCTCCCGGCGGCCACGGTGCCCTCCCGCCCCCCAGGGCCCCGTGGCCTACAGCGCCCAGACCTCGGCAATCTCTGTGGTCTCTCTAGCAGCTTCCACGGGCTTGTTGGTGGGGGCGGGCTCCTTGCCCGGGTCCTCTGTGTCCTCGTAGTAGGGGTACTCGTAGTAGTACGCGTCACCTTCCCCTTCTCCTTCTGGGTACTGAGAGCAAATCGGGGCCGTGTGAGGAAGGCGGCGCCCCACGAGGAGCCACGCTGCTCTCCTCGCCATCCAGGTTCAGCCAGGAACAGCGGGCACCGGAGAGTCGTGCCCCACTCCGGGTGCGAACCCGCCTGCGGCCCCGAACCAGCTTCCGCCCCCTCCAGCTCCTTGGACAGCGGAGTCAGCCCCGCGAGAATCACAAGGGAGGACACGGGGGCCCCAGATCCCCTTCAAAGAAAGTCGAGTCCTAAAAGGTACAGACGTGCTGACGCTTTAGGACCAAGGGCCTGGACAGCCGGCCAGACTGTGGCATCTTGTGACAACGCTGCTGTCACTCAGGATCCCCTGACCTCTGCTGAGGCCCCAAACCATAGCGACAGAGAAGGTGTCACCCTCAAAACTAGGGCAGGAGTCCGGCCAGAAGGCCTCAAAGACCTGCCTGGGCCATGGGACCTTGGCCTCACGAGGGACACCCTTCCTCTTCTGACTGGTCGCCACAGAAGGAAGCCAGAGGACTAATGAGAGCAGGTTGAACACGACAGAAGACGTGAGCCACCCGTGACCAGGAGGTGGGAGGATCTCCACTCGGAAAAGGTGGGGAGAACGCCAAGTGGGCTTAAGCAAGGTGCTGCCGACGCGGGGCGGGTGGGTGAGCAGGATTCCACAGACCACGAGCCTCTGACTCTCGCCCAGTGGGCTTATTTTGAACACCGGTCCCCCGGCTTTTGTGTCCCTCCACCCCTGCCGGCCTGCCTGCCCTGCCCCCCACCAAGGGGCCTGCCTACAGCCCTGCCATGAACCAACGGGGCCAACTCACATATTCATCCGGGTTGGGATCCTGTGACTGGGGGGTGTCGGGGACCGCGGTGTCACAGTCTGGGCTGTAGTGCTCACAGTGATCGTAAGCCGCCCGATGGTCCGAGACAAAGAGCAGCTGCTGGATGTCACCCTGGAAAAGGACAAAAGCCCTCGAATAAGTGGCACACCAGGGACTCACATGGGGATCCGGGAGGCCAGCCTGATGCCCTGAGGTGGTGAGCAGCCCAGACAAATCTTGGGAGGAGCTTGTCCTCAGGACCAGCCTTCCTTTCAGGGAGGTGCCCTCGAATCACCACTCAAGCTAGGATGGCCAGCCCATCCAACCACGCATCTAATCCATCTATCCACCCATCCATCCACCCATCTATCCATCCATCCATCCATCTACCCATCCACCCACTCATTCTTCCATCCATCCATCCATCCATCCATCCATCCATCCATCCATCCACCCATCTATCCATCCATCCATCCATCTATCCATCCATCCACCCATCTATCCATCCATCCATCCACCCACCCACTCATCCATCCATCCATCCATCCATCCATCCATCCATCCACCCATCTATCCATCCATCCACCCATCTATCCATCCATCCATCCATCTATCCATCCATCCACCCATCTATCCATCCATCCATCCATCCACCCACCCACTCATTCATCCATCCATCCATCCATCCATCCACCCATCTATCCAGCCAGCCAGACAGCCAGCCACCCTTCCAACCACCCACCCACCCATCTATCCATCCATCCATCCATCCACCCATCTATCCAGCCATCCAGACAGCCGGCCACCTTTCCAACCACCCACCCACCCATCTATCCATCCATCCATCTATCCATCCACCCATCCATGCATCCACCCACCCATCCATCTGCCATTTACCCGTCCACGCACCCATCTATCCATCTACTCATCCATCCATCCATCCACCCATCCGTCCATCCATCCATCTACCCACCCACCCACCCATCTATCCAGCCAGCCAGCCACCCTTCCATCCACCCACCCACCCATCTATCCATCCATCCATCCATCCATCCACCCATCCACCCATCCGTCCATCTACCCATGTACCCATCCACCCATCCACCCACCCATCTATCCATCCACCCATCTTCCCTCTACACATCTACCCACTCATCCAACCATACATCCATACATCCATACATCCATCCACCCACCCACCCACCCATCTATCCATCCATCTATCCATCCACCCATCCACCCGCTCATCCACCCATCCATCCACCCATCCACCCATCCATCCATCCATCCATCCATCCATCCACCCACCCATCCATCTACCCATCTACCCACTCATTCCATCCATCCACCCACCCACCCATCCATCCATCTACCCACTCATCCTTGCACCCTTGTACCCACCCACCCATTCACCCATCTAACCCATGCGTCCAGCCACCCACCCACTTCCATTTATCAGACACCTGTTGGGCACCTGCCAGGTACCAGCCATGTTCTCAGAGCTTTTGTGAACTGTGGGTGATAAATGCAAGCTGTAACTTCCACTCTGAATAGTGAGGGCTTGAGGTATGTTGCCTCCTTCCCTGTTACCCTTATGGTGGGGGAGTATTTTTAAAGAGGAAAATAACCTATGACCCAGAGATTCCAATCCTAGGAACTAAGGCAAGGCATGTAAACAATTCACCCATAAAGTATCGCAATAGGTATTCAAATAGGTCCACAGACACCCATGCTCACAGCAGCATTATTCACAATATCCAAGAGGTGGGAACCACCCAAAGGTCCATCAGCGCATGAATGGATAAACAAATTGTGGCCTGTCCATACACTGGGATATTATTCAGCTATGGAAGGGAATGAAGAACAGACCCATGCTACCACCTGGCTAAGCCCACGCTGCCAACCACCGTTTGGCATTCTGGCTCATTGCCATGGCAGCCAAGAGTCCCACCATGCGAGCTAGGGAAGCATGCAGTTCTATTTTATGCTGATCTCATCAAGATGTGTCAACAGCAGACAAGCAAAAGGGAACAAGAACCATAGGTCTCATGAATGTTATCAAACATTTGATGTCCTCCTGGCAGAAGATCCTTGGGTCCCAACCAGATGGATATAAACTGATGTCATGATGATTTTATTAACGGCTCACGTACAGGTAATGTTTACTATAGGTCAGATACAAGACAAAGAAACTGCATGCTCTCACTCCTTTTGTGCCCACAAGAACCCTATGAATGATGTTCTATTAATTCCCATCTGAAGCTGAGAAACCCAAAGCCCTGAGGTCACCTGTCTGGCATCCCCAGTCACACAGCAGGTGAGGTGGGGCCAGCTCAATGTAGCCTGCGCAAATCAATCACTTATACGACCTGCCTGGGCTCAGAAGGAGGAAAAGGAGTATGGACAAGCATGCCAAACGTTGGAACTATGTCATTAGAGATGGTGCCCAAGAAAGAATAATTAGGGGCTGTGCCAGGTGTTGAGTTCCTTGGCCCAGAGCCCATCCTGCCACATGCACATCTATCTATCTATACACTATCCCAATCCATCAATCATTCATCAACTGTATATCCATCCATCACCCACCCACCACCCACCATCCATCTGCCCTCCATCCATCATCCATCCATCCACCCATCCATCATCCATTCAATAGCAATTATTGAGAACCTACTAAGTGCCAGCCCCTCCCTGCATCACACACAGGGATGAAGCCGTGGCCCAGAACCACTGCCTGGCAGTGTCCACACTCTACCTAACACTTTGCACTTGCCTTATGCCCATGGGTAAGATCACACGCACACCCAGACCGCGTATTCATCTGGTCGTCATTGATGCCTCTTACGTCCCACTGTCCCTTTCTAAAGACCTGAGACTAGCCCTGTTCCTGTACCCGCCCCCCCCCCCCACTCTCCCATGGTCCAACTAAAGGCATGTTCTGCTCCTGAAGACAGAGCCATGAGTGAAGCAATAGAACACGTACCCATGAGCTTGACCCAAAGGAGGTGGTGCTTATTCGGCACATGTCAAAACCATGGGCCCAAGCAAGGAAGCCACGCCCTCCTTGACCTTCAGTTGATAAAGGTGTGTGAACCCCTCCTCTGTGCTGGATCCTGGACTATGCTGGACAATGGGAGGCTGGCAGGGTGTGCCACTCAAAGTCACTAAGCGTCCTCCCTGGCTCCCAGAAGGCTCTGTGGGAAAACTGACCCAGATACGGGGCACAGGGGGAATGACTCAGTGGCAGAACTGGGTGACAGTCCTAGAGTCCGGAAGAGGCCCATCCTACCTGATGCCTGAGACATGGGTCCAAATATGTGATCCCCACCCCCCGCTTCAGTTTGAAAAACCTAAGGACCAGCAAGGAGCTCAGAACTCCCCCAAGCTGACCTGTCTCCGTGCAGAGGGCTCCCCTCCCCAAGTTCAGTTGTCCCCCCTTTCACAGAGCTGCCCGCCTGCTCCTTCTCCGTCCCTCTCCCTCCTCTTCGTCCCTCTCTGCCTCTCCCTCTCCTTTTGGATGTCAGAGGCTCCTGGACCACACTGTAAACTCTCCAACAGACGAGAACCACGTGACAGGAACAGTGAATCAAAACCACACACTTTTATTAAGCAACAGGACTTTGAGTTCGACTTTCATCCAATTCAAATAAGACATTTTCTTCCTTCAACTGGCAGCTTGACATCTGAATGTATGTTCTCCAAATGCAATCTCTATAAGGAAGAGGGGGCTCGGGGGGCTCTGGGGGTGGCTGGGGCAGCTGGCATCGGTGCACCCCTTGCATGCGCAGTGGCACACGGGGATAACAGCTGTCTGGTAAAGGGCCTGCCCCCCCCAGGAAGCCCAAGTCCTCGGGCCATGGCCACATCCGGCACATCCGTGTCCCTGCACCCCAGGGCGCCCAGCCCAGAACCAGGCTTCACAGGCCCTGCACGGGGGTCCATGCAGCCCCCCGACACCAGGCAGGGAGCAAGGCTAAAGGCTAGGGCACGAATACCCACGCACAGACGCAGGGGCCAGGTGCTTCCTAGGGACTCACCCGGGGCTCTGGAATCCGAGCACATGGTTGGTGCCGACCTGGCCCTCGGCCAGCCCCGGTTCCCTGCCTGCCTTGCCCACTCCCCACATTGCAGCAGAGGGCCCCGCCGTAGGGTCCCTGCGAGCACGAAGGCCCCTTCGTTTCCAGGGCCCGCCCTCCTCCGCAGACACCCACACTTGGTTAAAACCAGTTTGCCCACAACCCCCCGAGTGGGTTTCCACACCAAAAAAGGTGCCCCTCTGTGCTGTGGGTGCACGTCTCAAAGGGCAGGAATCCACCCATTCCCTGCCCCACTGTGAGAAGGGGACACTGAGGCACGGGTGTCAAGGTTCACACTCTGAGCCTCACGGGAGCTGGGTCAGGTCTGGGCCCGGGTCCTCATCCAGAGCTCCTTCCAACCTGCTGTGACCTCTTCCCTGCACACGTGACGGTTTGTTTCTCAGGTGGGGAGGGCGCCAATACCCCTGTGCCCTTTGCGGAGATCCCGGCCCCCAGTGAACTTACTCCTGCTGAGACCAGACACAACCTCAGAATCTTTCTCCACCCAGAGCTCCCAGCAGCCACCACCCAACAACTGGGCGCCGGCCTGCCCCTTGACTGGCCCTACTCCGGTCCGTAGTGTCTTTCAGATGTAACGTGAACGATCACGACTTTGTGACGGTTGTGAGAGCATTTTCACGATGCCTGCTGTGATGGGAAACCCTGAGATTCACTCCGTGTGCCCCCCCCTTCCTGGCAAAGCCTTTCTCGGCAGCTGCCGGTGGGAGATGCTGGGGGGCCTGGATTAGACGCCCCTGCTGCCCACAGCCTCAGCCCCTCGGGGGCCAGGCTGGGCCTTTTGGAAGCTGACCGCCAGCTCCATGAGGCTGGCCACAGGTCAGAGCTGCCAGTGGGTTCCCTGACCCTCCGGAAGCATGGAGGGCACCCCAGGATCTTTCCCATCCAGCTGCCCTCTCAGGTGGGGGAACCCTGACCAGGAACCCTCAACCAGCCTGGCCTTGACCTTGGAAGTCTGCCGCCCCCTTCCCCAGAGGCAGCCTAGCAACCCCCAAACTCAAAGATTCATGGCTCACTTGTAAGATCTGGAGTTGTGTGAGGGGGTGTGTGTGTGCATGTGCGTGTGCATGTGTGTGCATGGACACATGTGTGTACGTGAAGTGCAGAAGGTGACCTCTGCGTGATATTCTGGTCGGGGTGACAGAAACAGAGAGCTTCTGTCCTTAGGGACCCTTGGGAGAAAGTGAGGGGACATTACTGCCTGTGGCCACCAGGCGCCTTGAACATGTCGGGAGCTCTGGGGCGGCAGGGGCAGGGGGGTGGACGGCGGGCCTGGAGAGGGAGCCTCCCAAAGTGCTGACGGTCGGGGCTCACGCCCCGGCCCGGCCCCGCCACCCGGGGGCGCTCTCCTGCTGGCCCCAGGAGGGTCGAGCGGGGAAAGGACACCTGCCAGGCTGCAGGGCTCCCTCTGAGGCCTAGAGACTCACATTCCAATGATTCCGTGTTCCCCGTCAATAACCGATACTGTTGCTCAACTAAAACCGACGGTCGTGGCCTGTCTCTAAGGCACTGACTACGTGTGCCGCGGTGCCTGCTCTTTGCCGGGTGCTCCTGGGAGCCCCGTGCGTCCTGCACCTGCGGCCTCCCTGCCCCTCACCACCCCCTCAGGACGGGGACCTGAGAGCTCAGCCCAGCTGGGGCTTCTCCAAAGGGGTTCCGTGGAGAAGCCTGGCATGCCAGGCTGCCCCCCCAGATGTTTGTTAAGAAAGGGTTTACGGGGTTGTTTCAAAAAGGTCCAAACTCCCAATGTAGTAAAACTGTCTCATTTTACAGACGAGGAGCGCGAGGTCAGCGGGGTGGGTCCCCTGGACCTCAGCGGGGGAAAGGCTGTGGGGTCCAAGGCCAGGAGTCCTTCCACTCTGGGGACCACAGTGCCAGGTCTGTGAGTGCCTGGCTGCTGCTGGGGGCCCCCTGGCCGTGTCTCTCCTGAGCCTTCCCACAACCCCCACTCACAGATGGGGAAACTGAGGCAGTGCGATCCGAGAATTTTCCAGAGCCAAGAAGGACCCAGTGTGTACTTACTCCTCGCCCCATGGCATTCCACCAAGGTCTCACAGTTGAGCCACGGCCACCTCCCCAACAGCAGTGGCCGGAATCCAGGGAGCGTTCCCATGCTGCACTGCGTTCTCCCCCTGCAGTCCCTGGCTTCCCGTCCCCCAGAGTGACCCTGCGTGACACCTTTTCACACCGTGCCCCTCCCCACAGCCCCCCAGTCCCACCCCAGTGTGGACTGCTCCCTCCGTCCTGCCCAGCATGGCCCCGGCTCTCCCTCGGACCGGGAGAAGCCCTCTCCCTCAGCGGAGCCTTGCCTGACTTTGCCCCCAGGGAACCCACAAAGTCCTGCACAGTGGGTAAACCTCCGGCCCCGATTCCGCCCGACGGCTCGGTCCGCGGGGCCCAGCGAGGGGGCAGCCCCTCCAGCCGCCCCCAGCCCCCCTCTGGGAGCACGAGGCACACGCCCCTGGACTCACGGCCTGACAGTGGGTGACATGCCCCCCACCCTCACTGGGTCCCTACGGGGTCACGTGTGGCCCAGCCCCAGCCAGGCAGCTGACCTACCAAGGGGCCCAAGCCCCGGTCCCCTCCCTCAGCAACAGCCACCGGTCCCTGGGCTCTGGTGACCCTGACCCCCTCCCCATGACAACTTCCTCACCGTGGCTCCTCTGTGCTCACGTGGGTGCACTCGCCCTGTGTCTCCTGTCTCCGCCCCCCGTTTCGCAGACGCACACACTGAGGCTCAGAGAGCCGGGGTCCCTCCTGCACGGGCAGAGCGGGGGCTCCGGAGTGGCTGTCCTGTAGCTGCCACCCGAGAGCAGCCTGGCCCCCGCGGAGTTCACGTGGAACGTCCCGCTCGTACGACAACCGTGGCTCTGCCCCGGCCTCAGGACCACCCGCTGCCCCCGAGTCCCCATCTGGGCCCCCGGCCCACAAGTGCCCACCCTGTCCTGCACTCCCGCTCAGGTGCGGACCAGTCTTCCGCTCTCACACGCCTCGCTTCTGCCCCCCCCAACGCCCCCCGCCAGGTCAGCAAAGCCGCGCCGAGCCCCGAGAAGCTCCGGCCGCGGTGCCCGACGGTCGCTACGGCCGCTGGGCTCCGCTGCGCATCCTCGACCCTGAGGCGACAATCAGTGGCCCCGCTTCCTGGCGAGGACGGGCCGGCGGCAGCCACTGGGACGCAGCGGGGTGCCCGTTGCCCTTGGCCGCGGCCGAGCCAGGAGCGTTTCGCTGAGGGAGCCAGTTCTGCTCTTGCGATAATGAGGTCTTATCCGGGCTGCGTTTCTGCTTAGGAGCTGAGGAAACTGCAGAGTTTTCGTTGGAGAGCTTTGCGGCCTTGGGGGCCGCGGAGCCGGAAGCCGGAGTCTGCCCAAACGGGGGTACGTCCCCGCCTGGCGCATCCGTGCAGCTAAATCGGCTAAATGTTCCCCTCCGGTCCCGCGCTGGCTTCTTTCCCCTCCTGTCAACAAAACCGCCTGAGCCACGGCCCTCCTCGTCCAACCCAAACAGGCCCCGCGGGGGCCCCGCCACGCGCTCGGCTCCCCCGCGGGTCGCGTAGTCGAATTTCAGCCAGAGCCCTTCATGTTCGGAAGCGGAGACACACAGATAATTTGAGAAGGCGGACGCTTCTCGCCCGAGACTGCCGGCGAAACGCTCGGCGAGCGGGCTGTCCCTGGAGCCAAATCGGGAGGGAAGCTTCGACCTCCCGGCTGCCGGCCGCGGGCTCTGGCCACAGACCGGCACCGCCCCACACGGGCCACGGGGTGCGGCCACCCGCCGCGTGGACGGCCACGGGGGTCCCGGCGCGGCTCTCCAGGCACGGGGGGAGGGAGGCCGGCACCCCGGGGTTTCCATCCTGACCCACGAGGCGCCGAGCCACGGTCTGCTCACCTCAGGGGAAGCGGTCCTGGGCCTGGGGGACCCCGGGAGAGCGGAGGCCACCCCGGCCTCTGTGAACAGGAGGGGGGTAGCACGTACTGGGACCAGGCACACGCACACAGCGAGCACCAGGCATGCGTGCAGGCGTCAGCCATGATCATCTACCCTGGCCCGGCACTCCTCCCCTGGGGACCCTGGCCAACTCCGACCACCCTGACCCGTGCACAGGGGCCAGGGGAACCTGGGGGGCCCTCCTCACGAGCCGCTTCCTCGGTGCCCCGGGAGGCACCACACGTGAAAGGCCACCGTATGCCCCTGTTCGAGCTCTTGTGGCCCCAACAAGTCACATTTAAAACCCTGTGCGACACTGCTGACCTGTGACTCACACGATGGAAAAGGCAGGCCCCGAGCCAAAGGAGGTCGAGATAATTTTTTCCATGATTTTTGGAGGACCCGTGGAGCCTGAGAGCGAGTTTAACACTATCTGGGCAGGTGTTAAAGAAATATTTCCCTGTGCTGCCCCCCAGGTGCCGCCTGGCCCGTGGCCCATCCGTGACCATCCCCGCTACGTGGCCACCTCCGGTCCCGATCCAATGGTCACCTCTGCCACCAGCAGGTACTGCTCCAGGGTGTCTAGGGTCCCGTCTGCACACACACACGTCTCCGTGACAGGCCAGGGCACGGTGGCCAGGGGTGGGGGGTCAGATCTCAGCCTCGTCAGATGCCGAAACTGGCCGAAGTGACTACAGGGTCAGATTGGTGACCTCAGAGAGGGCACACTTCGTCCCCAGACTGACAGGCCGGCAGAACCAGAGGCGGGGCCAGGACGACGGCCCATGACCTCCGTATCCCACCACTCTCTGTAGGGCGTGGCTCTCACACCCTCGCCCACCAGCCGTGTGGCCCAGGACACCTCGCGCTGGGCATCTGGCCCCCAGCACAGCCATTCGCCACCTGGGCAGCCCACGAGGGAGGCTGTCCCGTCCTCCCTGCTCTGGACCCTCGGGAGCAGCGAGCCCGCCGCCACGGGGCCGACCACGGGGCGTGGGGCGGACGGTGCCCTGCGACAACCCGCACAGAAGGAGCGTGGACCCCGGGCACCGCGGCAGGGAGGCGCAGGGCGCTGGCCGCGGTGGCCGGGGCGCTGGGTCCTTCCCTCCCCGGCCGCGGGGCCTGAAGCACGATCGCTTCATCCCTCCGGGCCTCCGCGTGCTCATCTGTGAGCCCCACCTGGCAGGAGCGTGCTCGGGACGAAGCGTGATGGCCTGTGTGGGACATTCGGCGGGCCTGGAACCCAGCGAGGCCGGGACAGGTGAACGAGGGCCACCGCCGTCACCACCACTCACTGCTCTCACTCGTTCAACCGGCACCCCCGTCCTGAGGCTTACGGACCCAAAGATGAGGGGTGGGCGTCTCCAGCCTCCTCCCTCAGGCTTTAATGCTGCCTCGGGGGGCAGCCCAGGTGACGTCGCCATAAGCTACCACCGGGGGCTCAAGGAACGCACCCCGGAAGGAGCAGCCTGAGAGCTGGGCCCGGGCAGACGAGGTCCAGAGCCTATTCGGGTCCTCGCTCGCCCACCAGCTCATCCCCACGCCCCGGAGGAGACTCTCCACCCTCGGGCACCAGCTCTCTCCCTCCCCTGCCTCGCCAACCCTAGGCTCAGACCCCAGGTCGTTACCTCAGCCTCCACCGGGCACGGCCCGCACCCGCGACCACCCCGCCCTCTGTCCCGAATGTACTAAGGTGGCACATCCCACCGTGGCCCCTAATGGACACGCACACGCACGTACCCCTCCGCGCCCTCCGTAGGAAATGCCTCGCCACCACGCCTCTCCACCCCGTGCTGGTGCAGCTGGCTGTTTTGAACCCAAATACAGAAACACTCATCCCCGATGAACTTCATTTCCTCGGTTCCAGAGCATGCTCCCAGCCCCAAAGACCTTCCTGAGTCATACGCTGTCAGCCGAGAGAGTCACCTGGGGTCATGTGTGGCAGTCAGGCCTAACCGGGGTCCCTCGGCATGTCCACAGCCGTCAGAAGGTTCTCACTTGCACCCAGAGCACGCGCAACCCTGCTGCGAAGGTTCGGGGGGGGGGGGGGCGGGAGGGGGGCTCAGGGGCCGGGCGCTCCCGCACTTGAGAAAACTCTGCACCCGATGCACCCTCACCCCCGGCTGCCGGCTGGTCACCCCCAGACCTTGCTCAAGGGCGTGCTTAAGGGCACGGACTGTGGGGTTGGCCGTCGCTGCACAGATGCCGCCTGGAGAGGCCGGGAAGATCCGGGGCCTGAGACGGCCGGGGCAGGAAGGAGGAGGGTCACTCTGAGTAGGGCACTCAGGGCCTTGGGGCCACGAAGGCCGGCTGGAGCGTCCCCGCCAGAGGGAAGTTAGCAGGCAGCGGTGCCGCCTTAAAGGGACCTAAGGGACAGGGACGGAAGCCTGACGTCAGAGGCCCAACGTCATCTGAGAATCAGGATGCCCTTCGGATCCAGGAAAAGGGTCCGGACTTGGGCCCAAAGTCTGGCCCCGCACTTCCCGGCTGTGTGACCTGGGGCAGGTGGCTTTACTTCTCTGGACTCTAGGTACCCCGCGAGCGCTGAGGAGCCAACGCCACGCGTGTCCTGGGCTGCTACGAAGGATCGTCAGGGCAATTATCAGGATAAGACCACCAGCAGCTAGGGCAAGAGGCACCTTCCTGAACGCCGGGAGGGACGTCACTATTATCTGCTTTTCCAAGCGGAACAGAGGAAGCACGTTCGGAGGCACAGCCCCTGCCCCATCTCGGGGCCTTGGGTTTTCTGAACAAGCCTCCTCGCTCGGCCTGGTGCCTGGGCTCCTCCGATGCAGAGGCCCCCAGCGCCTGTCCCTCCCGGAGCCGAGAGCTTCCGGACGAGTCCGAGGTGACTCGGGCAGGGAATGCGTCTGCGACGGGCTTTCCACGTTCTCGGAGACACAGACTCGGAGGCCAACCACCGCCGCCCTCCAACAAACGCTCCTCACGGCTCTCAGAGCCCAGGGGTCCCCCCAAGGCTGGGACACGTGCTCAGGAAGGGGGCACCCCACAAGCACACGCGTGGACCCTCCGGCACCGGAGGCTCTTTCTCCGAAAGCACGGTCCGGATACAAGCAGCTCACCCCCCGCCGCCGAGGTCGGGGGAGTCTGACAAGTCATGGCCACACGTGCGCCCGCATCTGGGGCCCTCGGAGAACACCCTGGAGGTGGACTGATGCCCGGCGCTGGGGGCTTCGTCAGGCATCACCTTCGCCACTCACGAGCCTCACGGCTCCATCTTCCACCCTGGGGTCCCAGGCCCACCCGAGTCCGTGCGCGGGGTCCATGGGCGGGGTCCACCAGGGCGAGGCTGAAGCTTCCCCACGCCCCCCGACAGCTGGCGGCGGCCAAGAAAAAGACCCCCCCGCACACAGCGGGACCCCCCTTGCCCTCCAGCTGCCCACACGGGCGGCTCCCCCAGCTTGGGCACTTGGGGGCCCTCCTGGGCCACTGCCCCCCGCTACCTGCGTCCAGAAGCATCGGCCGCGATGCCCTGCGCCTCCAGGAGAGCCACCGATGCGCCTCCCCTCCCCTGATGTGACCTAGCCCGGACCCGCGGCAGCACCACAGGCGACCGCGAAATGACATTCGCTCCCTGGAACCCTGGTGCCGGCCCTCCCCGGGGACCCACACACCAGAAGGTCATCCCACAGGCCGGGCTCCCAACACTGCATCAGCCCCCTGGGCCCGGACGGGGTCCTGCGCTCACGGTTTCCACGGAACAAACCGAAGGCCTCTCCGGCCAGGCCGCAGCAAATGCCAGGTCCCACAACGCGGGACAGAAGCGAGACCCGTCCGACCCCGCGGGGTCTCTCTGACCCCTCCTAGCTCGCCCCCCACCCCCCACCCCCGGGTAGAGACACTTGCCCCAGCTGCTTGGCTCGACAGGGACCATGAGAGCAGCCGGCATGACCCAGGCCAGCTTCAGGGGCACATCCCCAGAGCCCGGTCCCCACCCCGAACACCCCTGACCCCTCGACGCGCAATCCCACATGAGAGCCCCTTGGCGTGCCCATCAGCCTGAGACCCACCGCCCCCTTGCTCCTGCCAGCCTCCGCTAGGCAGCCACCCCACCCGCCGCCCAGCTGGTCACGGGCCCCCAGCCTGCAGGCTGCTGGCCACCAGGCAAGAATCCAGGCCCACGCCTGCCCGCTGCCCAGCCCCTCCTGGACCTGAACTGGACACAGAAATGTACCCCAAACTCCCGGCACATTGTCCTCATTGGCCAGTCAGGCGCCCAGACAAGCCAGGAGCCACGCACAGGACTGCCCCTGACCACCCGCTCCAGCCGGGAAAACCTTAGCAGCCTGCCTCCTTGGCCAGACCCGACTCAACGGCCCAAGAAAGCCTCACTGTGAAACCACGCCCAGGGACTAGCTTGTCATTACCCACACGTGTCCTACGGGAATTGATGGGCGAACCCCCTTCCGTACTGGTCTGGGTAACGGGCTAAATAGCGACTCCAAAAGACAGCTCCAAGTGTTAATCCTAACCCCCAGAACCAACGGGGTCTTACTTGGAAACAGGGACTTGGCAGATGTAACAAGATAAGGCTCTCGAGATGAGACCATCCTGGATTAGGGTGGCCCTGAATCCAGTAAGTGTCCTTAGAAGGAGCAGACAGACGAGAAGAGGAGAAGGGGTATATGCATGGAAGCAGAGACTGTAAGGGCGTGGCCAGAAGCCAAGGAACCCCAGGGCCACCAGGAGCTGGGAGAGGCAGGGAGGACCCCCACCAAGCTCCTCTGAAGGGACCACAGCCCTGCCGACACCTTGAGGCCAGACGTCTGGCCTCCAGAACCGGGAGAGAACAAGTTTCTGTATTTTTAAGCCACCAAACTGTGGAGACTCGTGGGGACGCCAACATCGCTGCCCTTCTGGGAATTAGGGAAGGTCCCTGGGAAGTGGGGGGAGCTGAAGACCCAGTCAAGAGGCCCTGCCCTTGTTTGTTCATGTCCCCCCACATCATGTGGGGTCTGCCTGAGAACCGCCTCCGGGGGCGCAGGGCTGTCCCCTCACACAGGTGGACGGCAGAAGGGCGCTCCCAGGAAGAGCCCAGAGGGGCCCGAAGGAGCAGGTGGGAACGGGAGCAGACGTGCTGGAGGGTCTGGGCCCTTCCAAGCTCCACCTGCTGGGTGCCCGTCTAGGACATGCGATCTGCAGTCAGAAAGCCCGGATTTGAGCTGCCCTGTCCCCCAGGCCCTCGACCTAGCCCTGGGGTCCAGCCCATCGGGGGTCATGACGGGCTAAGTCAGAGCGGCCCGCACAGTTGCACAGCTCGGGCTCCGTGCAGAGGCCAGGGGGCCGTGTCTGGGGCAGCCCAGACCTCGCTCTGGCAGCAGGGGGACAGAGCCGCGGTCCCCGCTGGGCCTGACACTGTGGACAGGGGTGGGGGGCAGGGGCACTGGCCCCTCAACACCGTCAACCAGTGGGGACGTGGGTGGGAGACACCAGCAACCGCCAGCAGAGCCGGGAGCCTCGGGCGGGTCCCCTCCCACCGCGTGCGCGTCTGTCCACCTGGCGCCTGAAACCCAACGCGGATTTGGCCCCGCCAGCCCCACAAGTGCGCCCCTCTCGGCCACCTTCCAAGGACAGGAAAAGCACACCCTAGGACGTGCCCGCGGTTCCGCTCTGCAGAGACATCTGGGTCGAGACGCCGCCGCCACGGGGAGGCTGACAGAAGCGGAATGACCCAAAGCGCCGGTCAGGGAGGTGCCTCGGATCCAGCAGGGCCAGGCGGCCTGCAAACGGTTGCCAGGGTCACAGGGCACGGGGGCCCCTGCCGGTTCCAGCAGTCCCAGGCTACGCGAATGGCTCACCCCGCCGTCCCTGTGGCATTTCTTCACTCTCTGACTCCCCCCTTGCTGCCCCGTGACGAGTCTGGCGGCTCCAGAGGCCCCCAGACTGCGGTTTCCCCAGCCCTGGGTCCCTCGCCTGCGCCCCTGTGGCAGGTGACGGGACGGCTGCAGAGCTCACGGCTGGGACAGCGAGAGCCAGCACGTGGACCCGGGCCTCAGACGCCAAGCCCGGCGAGATCCCGAGGCCAGCACCCGCGCACATCGAGCGAGGGTGGCTCTGTGCTCCCCGGAGGAATCCCAGGCCACCCTGGGCATCGCTGGGAAAGCCCCGTTCCGCGGAGGCCCCGCTCCTGCCCCAGGAGAGCTGAATTCCAGGAAAGAACATGTCAGTGGAAAAGCCAGGCCTCTGGAAAATGGGAATCAGGGATGAGGTAAATCGCTGGTCTTTCCAAACGAGAGGCAGGCAGACAGACGGGAGGACCGTCACCCGGGTCTGATGCCGTCTTCCTCCCGCCCGGCCCCCGGAGCTTTGCAGAGAAAGCCCCAGTTTACAGCCTGTTTGGTCTCGTTTCCCCTTGAAACGTTCAGCAGCTTTAAAAGCAGACTTGGCTCCTGGCCCAGAGCTCACTGGCTCCCTGTCCCCTGGGGCGGGCCTCCCTCCTGGAGACGAGGGTCCTCCTACCACAGAGGCCCTCCCCCGACCCCCGCTGAGCCCCACCCCTTGACCCCTCCTTCTGGAACAGCAGCTGAGCTGAGGGTGGGGAGGGCCACGCTGGGCCTTCCGCACGGTTCAGAGACGGGGCCAGGAGGGTGCTGGGCAGGTGGGGCAGCCTGCAAACCCAGTTTGCGCTGGCCCTTCCTGGAAGGTTCCGGGGTTTCACAGACCCCACAGGTCAGGGGACTCCGACGTCCTCGGGGCCCGTGTGGGGCCAAGGGAACAAGCACCCACCAGCATCGTCTGGGCCACCGGGGGTTCACCCTCGCTGGGGAAGGTCGTGACCCAGTTTCTGAGGACCCAGTTCTGTTGGTCGGGTCGCTAAAGACACGCAGGGGCTGCTGGGAGTGTGGCACCTGCTGTGCATTGCAACAGCGTCCTGTCACATACTCTGGGCAACAACAGATCTGGGGGCCGGCCCTGCTCCGCTGTAGCTTTGCTGGGTGACCTTCTCCAGGTTATGCAGCCTCTCTGGTGCCGGTGTCCCCGGAGTGGCCGGGCTCGATGGGAGGGCAGAGCACGCCGGCGGGTGATGTCGCGGGGCCCTGCTGGCCAGTGCCGACCTGGCCGGCCTCCCTCCCAGCTCTACCACTGAAGGAAACGACCACTCCTACCTCCTGCCGGACGCACTCACTCCCCCTGGCACTCTTGTGTGTGTTTCCAAGCCCACAAAGCTCATTCCTGAGCCCCGGACGAAAACAAGACTTTTCTCTGCACGGGGAGGCCGCAGCACCACTCCTCTGAAAGAACAGCTCCCCAGCCGCTCCCCACAGTGGGCCCTCGGCCTGCCCGGTACCCACTCCACCTCGGGGGACAGGGGCAATGCCCCGGGACCCCGGCTGCCTGCTGGTCCCAGGACACAGGCACATCCCGGGGAAGGAAGAGGACACGGGACCCGGAACTTCCCAGGAATCCTCTGGAGGACGGTGCCCCCCCCCCCGAGCAGCCCCGTGGGCTCACCCTCCTCCTGAGAACGTGCGGGCAGGGACCTACTAGGTGGGTGGAAGGCAGTGGCCAGGCCAGCCCGCCCCTGACCCTTCCCTAGGGCCGGCCTGGCCAGAGGACTCTGCCTGAGAGGCGAGGACAGCAGCCAGCAGCTCACGCCCCCAGGGCACCGAGACGGCGGCGTGCAGGCAGGGGCCAGCGCAGGGCCCGGGGCTCAGGCCTGCACGCCCTCGGCCGGCCCTGCCCAGCTGGAGGCCCTGGTGTCTAAGGCAGGAGTCCCGGCACTGAACTTGCAAGGGGAGTCTGGGAAAGCGGAGGTAAGGGACAGCTCTCCACCCCGAGCCACCACACGGGGAGCACACTGGCTGGTCAGTGTTGACAAAGGGCCAGAGGGCCTCGGCACGGCCTGGCCTCTGACGGCCCAGGGTCCGGGTCAGTGTGGTCCTCCGTGGCCTGGCGGGTGCAGGCATTTCACACGGATTCCGTCCCAGCGTGGCGCCACTGCGTCCCACGGTCCTCACTGTGGAAGACAGGTCACGTTTCCCAACGTGAGCAAGTCTCCCAGCCGGGAAGGTCCGGGGAACCACCTCCCGCAGAGCACGGACACCTCATGCGTGGCCCACGAGCCCTTGCGACCCCGGCAGCCCCTCCCGCTCAGAACGAGTGCCACGGCATAGGTTCCTGAGCTGCCGTTGCCACTGAACACGGCCCGTCCTCAGCCGCGCCGCGAGCCCCGCACTGCCTCACGCACACGCGTGACAACGGGGTCGACCGCGGTGCAGATGGGGACCCCGAGTCTCGGAAGGGCCAGGCAACTCACCCGGCGTCCCCCAGCTGGTGAACGTTGGTACAGCTGGGACTCTGCCCCCGCCCTGGCCTCGCCCGGCCCTTCCCTACGGCCGCGGAGTCTCAGTATTTCGTGTTCTTGAGCGCCTCTGGGCTCGGTCGGGATATCAAGGAAACAATATTGGTTTTAGGATCATTTTTTTTTTTTTAAAGAGAGATAAAGCCTGTTCCCAAATCTTTACGCCATGAACGCACAAAGGGCACTAGAAATCACCAAGAATCTGCCCAGCGCAGAAAAGCCGCCGCACGACGAATGAACTCAAACGCGCGCGGTCACTGCCCTCCCTCGGCACACCTTCCCGCCTCCGGTTATCCAGAACTTTCTAACCAACCGAGAAATGGGTAGTCCCAGCGCCCTGGCTCCCCGTTGCCCAGCGGGCACCCACACCCAGGGCTCCGATAGGTGAGCCCAGGGAAGCCCCCCCGACACCCCTCAGGTGTCGCTACCGGGACCCCATTACACAAACGAGCGTCCTGTGGCTCATCTGCTTTACCCGGGTCCTGCCACCAGCAGGCGACCTGAACCAGCGACAGCTCAACCCCAGTCTGTGTGGCCCCTGTGCCTTTGACACCAGCTCCCCAGGGGACCCCACAGCCGCCTCCCGCCTGGCTCACGGCCCCGGCTGTCTCACAGTTCATCCCGGGTTTCTGGGCAAGTCTGGTCAGAAATGCGCCCAGAGGGTGTATCTCTGTAACTTGCAGAATCTGGCGGTTCCAGCAGGCTCCGAGCCCCACCCCGCCCTGCCGTCCCGGGACGCACCCCGCAGGGCCCCCGGACCCGCCTGCACGCACTGGCTCCCCGGCCTTCCCTCTGCGGACCCTCCCGCCCCACCCTCCCATAGAGGCCGCCGTTCTGGTCTTTCCTTGCTGGTGCATCGCGTCCGATGCCCCTGGGCTCTGTCCCCCCTCCGCACCTGCCTTGGCGCTGAACTAAAATCGAGAACAAGCAGCTAACGCTCGTCGAGCGCTTACTCCGAGGGACACAGCGTGACACGCGCTATC
This sequence comes from Felis catus, assembly GCF_018350175.1. NCBI lineage: Eukaryota > Metazoa > Chordata > Mammalia > Carnivora > Felidae > Felis > Felis catus. The sequence continues at coordinate 93,692,739 of NC_058380.1, forward strand.
ACGTGTGACCTCAGGTCACTTCTGCCGCGGCTGCATTCACGATCCGTGACCCCATGGCACAGATGGGGAAGCCGAGGCCGGGAAATGCGAGAGCCTGAGGCCCCAGATCCAGCGCGCGCGCAAGGAGGGGGCGTGGCCCCGGGGAGCCTGCAGCGGACCGGCCACCGTCCGTCCCCGAATGTTTTGCGGTGATGCCACACGCCCCGTTATGACTTTACGGAAGGATGACACTTTTGGACACATTCTTCGCCTGCTCAAAGCTGCAGTGTGACCACCCTCCCGCCGGAAGAGCCTGGAATCGGCAGCAGACGGCACTGCCGTTGGCACAGAAACGGAAGTGGCCGGCGTGTGTTCTCTCGCCCTCTGGGGGCCCCCGCAGAGCCCCGGATCCGGTCAACACCCATCCAGCCCTGGGCAGCGGGGGGGGGGGGGGGGGGGGGGGGGGGCGGTCTCCAAGTCACGGAGCAGATGCACCGACCCGGAGACCCCACCTCAGGGGGGAGCACAGGAGTGGTGGGCACAGAGCCGACCTCTCAGTCGCGGCCAAGTGTGTGAGCAGGGAGCTCACGCTGGCGCTGGGGAGTCCCGCCAGGAGATGCCGCCTCATCCTCCCGTCTCTGGGGGCCCCACGGGCGAACCCCGAGAGCTGGCAAAGCCCTCAGAGACCTTCCAGCACGGCCGTTTGCAAACACGCTCCAGCCACGGGGCCCTGGTGGCAGCTGAACCTCCTCCCTCCGCAAAAAGCCCAAGCAAAACATAAAAGAAAAGACGTCCAGCGGAGGGGTCCTGGCTGTCACGTCGCCCAAGCTGGAGGGGCCACCGGTCTCCTGAGGGCTTTCTAGAACACAGATCCCAGGCCTGCTGCCCCAGCACCTTCAGTTGGCAAAGCCCGAGCGTCTGTGCTTTAAAAGGTCCCCAGGTGATGCCACTGCGCTCCCCCGGGGCATCCGGAAACCGCTGGTCACCTGCCCCTGGTCACCAGCGGGACAGAGTGCTTTAACGCCCTGACGCTGAACCCCCATCTGGGAGGACAGAGACGCAGAACTCCGTGGGATGCTCCGCTCAGCCCCTTCCCCGTCCCTGAGGCGCTCTCCCGGAAAGCTGGGCTCCAGGCCGCAGGTGGCATGGTCCGTGCCTTCCAGCAGCTCCCGTGCACCGACCCGGCTCTGGCCCCCAGTCCACCCGGTCACAGCCGCCCCCTCCCCAGAACGGCCGAAGATACCGGAAGGCAGGGCCGTGCACTCGTCCACAAGCCTCGGGCCCCGCTCACCGAAGCCCGTGTCCTTCCCAAGCCTGTCCCTGGACCCCCTGGATGGGGCTGGGGACTGCTGTCCTCAAGGGGCCTCTCCGCTCCCACAGGCCACAACCCCCCCTGGGACAGTAGAGGCTTCGGCCGATGGAAGCATGGCCGTGTTGGGATGCCAGCGTCCCCGAGGAGGAGCCGGGCAGCCACGGCGGCCGTATCCAACAGTGACGACCCGCCAGCGCTGGGCCCAGGGGGCGCGGGGGCCGGCCTCCCCTCCCCCGTCTCACCTCAAACACTTCCTCATCCAGGATCCGGGTTCCGAACACGATGATGCCGTTGACGTCGATTACGGGGTGGTCGCTGCGGTCGAGGGGCTTGGTGGTCTTCTTTTTACAATCCAGGATCAAGGTGACGTTCTTCTTGTGGATGCTGAGAGCGATCCTGTGCCACCTGCAGAGAAACAGACAGCCCAGCGGGTGAAGGGGACCCGTGTCGCGGAAGGCCAGCACAGGCGGCCCTGCGGCAAACGGCCATTTCCCGCACCGTCAGGGCGGGGCCGGGCAGCTCCGAGCTGAGCCTCTGCCATCAGACCAGGTTGGGTGCAGATGTCGGCCACACGGCGTGGCCCTGGGAGGTCCGTTCGGGCCGTGGAGGTCTCCGCGTCTCTCACCTCTCACCAGGTCAGCTGTCTGCCCCCGTGAGCTCCCTGGGAAGCCCTGGGCACGGGCTCTGGAACCTTCCGCGGGCTCTCCAGCGGGTCAAGGGCAGGCAGACACAGTGGCCCTGCCTCGCGAGAGCCCCCCGAACCCTCCGGCAGACTGCGGGCTGCTGGAGAAGACGGCGCTTGCAGGGGAGGGGGAGGATGGGTGGGCCTGTGTGAAGTTCTCAGCGAGAAGCACGGGGACCACATCCCGAGGCTCTTCGAAGATCACGCACAGGGCCTCAGACGTGTCAGCCACGGACCAGCTGACTTTCAAACTACCAGGGTGGAGGTATGCCCCCAGCAGAGAATTCTGGAAAGACCTGTCTTTTTTGTTTTTTTTTTTTTTAAATCGTGTGCTCCCGCCTCTGATGTGTCTGTGTCCTTAAGGGTATCTTACATCTTTTCTGGAAGGAGTCGGGTATAACCGCACAATTTTTTACGTCCCTGCTGAGACCAGGAGCCTGGCATTTGAGATACTTCAGCGCATTTTACACAGGGGAAGCAGAGAGGCCCAGGGAGAAGAAAGCGTTCCCCAAAGGCACGCAGGGCGACCCGAGACCAGGACCCAGGCCTCCAGACTCGAGCCCCGTCCTCCCTCTGCCGGGCGCCCGCCTGTGCGCATCTGGCCCTACCCTGCTTTTTATAAAGCGCGTCCTGCCGTGAGGTCCCTTAGCAGCCAGCAGGCTTTCGGCGGCCTGCCCTGACCCTCCAGCGGGGGCAGGACTGGGCTGCCGAGCGGTGCCCACTTACTTGCCATCCGACAGGTTGATGCCCCTGAAGAGGGGATAGTCCTCTGGCCCTGGTTTCCCTGTGTGGTCCTCATAGAGGAAAACCGGAGAGCGACCCATTTCCAGGCCGATCTGCTGGATGCCCTGCTCATTGTAGATGGAGACCAGGAAGGCCTGGCTGCCTTTCTTGGCTTTCACAGTGGTTAGAATGGAGAAGTCCTCGGGAAATGAAGACGCTGTAACAGAAGACAGAGGGAAGAGGGCAGTCAGGAAGCCCTCAGCTGCACGTAGCCGCAGCTCTGCAAAGAGACCAGCTCGGGACCTGGCAACTTCGGACGCATATGGTGGTGCACAGCCATCTGCTACACATCTGCCCCTTGATCAAACTGTTCCTGCAGCCCTTCCCTATCACCACGTGACCGAGCCTATCCTCTTTGAAGTTCAGTAAAGGCAAACTTGATTGCTCCTTCCAGCTGTGAGCCTTCAATGTCATCTCCTGAGTTCCTCAACACATCTGCGTATAAATCCTAATTAGAACCTCCTAGAATGTCAGCTTCCTCTGAGCAGGGGCTGTTCCAGATGCATCGCTGTTCCTAAAGCTGGACCTGGCAGATTGTGTCTCATTTGGTGCCTGCAGGAGGGAGGGAGGGGGAGAGAGGGCAGGGGGAAGGAAGGCGAGAAGCAGGGACCATATTTTTTGCCATTTCCCGGTTGATATGCAAACCAGAAGAAAGGGAGAAAGAAATCAAAGGACTTCAACCCAAACTTTTAAAAAAGAAAGAAAAAAACCAACCCTGTATGTTAATGGCAGAAAACACACTTTACATCTCAGGACGGAAACAACACAAGGTCACTGACAGCCAGACCCACGCGGCCCGCTGAGTGCGCGCAGGCCCGCTCCGTGTGCTCCCGACCTCCCCACTCGCACGCGCCATTCTCTGGCCGCGACAGTGGCACAGCCCCCAATTCTGCACGGGGCCCGGGGCGTGGAGAGAGCGTGGCTGGTCCTGACACAGGGGAGCCACGCAGAAACGCTCTGCGGAACCGGCCGGAAGGAGCGGCACCCGGAGAGGTGTGGGCACCCACACCCTGACTGACGGGGGTGAGAAGCGTCACGCGGGGCTGTGGACCCGGCTCACGGACCTGGACGCGGAGGGACTCTGTTATCAGACCCATCGCTCCTTGGGATGGCAACCCGGTCAAGCAGCCGCCCCAAGGTCCAAGGGGCGGCAGGGCTGGGGTGGGGGGCCACGTCCAGCCCAGAAGCTATCCGTGAGCGCCCTCTGCTGACGGAAGAGCTGCACAGCCAGGCCACCGCCCCTGCTTCTGCTCACTGGAGCAGAGAGCTAGCTGCAGGGTAACATGCTGGGGACAAGGGGACCTCCAGGGCACCAGGCCAAGGGGGGAGGGGCGGGCAGGAAAACTGCCTGCTGCAGCCTCTGTGACCTTTGCAGGACCCAGGTGCGGAGATCTTGCCAGGGCGAGCCAACAGGAAGACGCTGTGGCTGCTTCGACCGGTGAAACCAACCAGCCCCCAAAGGCCAACTCAGGGAGGTCGGTGGGGGGGGGGGGGGTCCTAAGGTGGAGACAGAGGGCAGACGAATGACTTCCTTAAGGGATGACTTCTTTGAGTCATTTCCTGTCTACTTTGCCGAGGCCCAAAGGCACTGGGGCAGTCTGAGTATACAGTAGGAGTTTAATAAGGGCATCACTATTAAACTGAATCCTCGTTCGCCAACAGCTCCCAGACAGGATGTTCTGCTGGACAGAGGCTGATCCGGAGCCCCAGGCCCACCAGGAGGGAAGGTCTGGGGGGGGAAGGCCAAAGGGGGTGGGGGCACATTGTGACACCCCGCCCCTGCTTCGGATCCGGAACATGAAGGGAGTCTCAGGGGCCCCGAAGGTACCAGGTGGAGGACAAAATGGAGAGGGGACCCCAATCCAAGGCACAAGAACAGAGGAGGGGGCCCGTGATCATGAGGAACCATGCCATGTTCCGGAAGCCTTCAGAGGGCACAGGGTGGATGTGGCCGAGCTGGTTCTATGGACAAAGGAGCCCCTGTCACTGGGGCCCCAGGACAGATGCCCGTCTAGGAAGTGGGGGCAGCCTGATGGGACACACTGGTCTCCTGCGTTCACGGGGGATCCATGATGGTATCTTCTAGGGTCTCGGGCCTGTCTTCCTTGACACGGTGTCCCTCCTGCAAGCAGAGAGCGGCGAGGCCCGGGGACCCCCAGGCAAGCAGCGCCACCCTCTCCGGCTTGCCCCCCAAAGCATCACAGCTCTGGGCTCTGCCTTAATCCCTATAGACTGCTTACACGGCATCAGGGCCACCCAGGGCCAACTGCCGGGACAGGTCCCCGCTTGCCATCCCGGGTCCACCGACCTCAGGACCCAGACCCCTGGGCCCAAGGAGATGAGGAAGACCTCTGAGGGTCAGGGAGGAGTCTCTGTCCGGCTAGCAGGTGCACACAGCACCAGGCTGCCCGCCTGCGGTCCCCCCCGACGGTACCCGGGCTCCCCAGAGAAGCCTGCACTGCGGAAGGCCCGTACGTAGCCGCAGAATAAATGAGTGGGCAAGGCGGGCACCTGGATTAACCCGTGTCTGGCCCACGCTGGGGGAAGAGTCCCCGCAAGGGCTCCCAAATACCCGCGAGCCTTGGCCACCGGCTTGTGAGGGGGCCACTGCTCCCCAGAGGATCCAGGTGGCCCGCTGCAGACAAGTCCGGGGCCTTCTCCTCATGGAAGTAATCACCCGGACGTCGACCTCCCTCTGCTCTAAGACACGTTTAAAACCGTGCACGTGGCCACCGGACCACACGGCCGGCCCAGCTGACCCAGGCGTCTCCGAGCAGCCACACTGTCCCCCACCTCGGGAGGCGGGCGTCACAGCGGAAAGGACGTCCGGCGTCGGGCTCGCTCAGAGGTTCCGCGAGAAGGGACAGAAGCCGTGTGCTTCCTCACATCCGAGGCCACGGGCACAGGACACGGACCCGGAAGAACGTCCTTGGGCTGCTCTGGCTGACGGGGGTCAGCAAACCGCAGCGGCTCCACACTCAGAGAAGGGACCCCACAGAAACCCCTGCTCAAATCAGCCCGAGGCAAGTCCCCAGCTTTGTCTGGCTCTGTCTGGGCTGCTTCGACTCCACAGGCTAATCGCAACCAGAAGCATCCCGTCAGAGCGTTTAAACGCTGTGTAATCAAGTTACTAATTGGAGAGCTTAGGGAAAACGAGGGCTTGAAAACCATGCCGTGTCTTACTCCTGACTTCAGACCAGACCTCCGATAATTAGTCTCTATTCCGAGGTCCACGCGATCTCTCTGACGTGACGTAAGGAGGCCGGGAAGACAAAAGGAAAGAAACCCCAGGAGTCTGTCGTGACAGAGACCCCCCCGAGCCGGGCGTCCGGCAGGCTACCTCCCAGGCGGCCCACCTGGCTTCCCCAGGAGGCCTTACGCGGGGACAGCATCACACACGCTCCGCGCGGCCGCCGGGGCCTGGGGAAGCCCCCCACCGCTCCGCCTCGAGCCTTTCTCTAGTCCCAGCCCCCCAAGTCTCTCTAGGGCAGGGGACGTGAGGCAGGATGTAGGCAGCTTCTGGGCGAAGACGAGAACGAGGGCGATCCTAAGACGCGTGTCTAGGCTCAGCCCCAAAGGTGAGGAAGTGCTCCCGGGATGCTGGGCACGGAGGCCCCTGCGGCTGTCTGCCGGGAGCGCGAGGGGGCCCTGACCCAGAGGTGGGCTCCTGACGGTTCCGCAGGGGACACGGTGTCCCTGGCTGACCTCATCTACCCAGAGCGACCTTCTTGTAAAGGGCTGACCCGGCCTCTCTCAGGGACAGCCTCCTAAGGGCCCACGGATTAAAGGCCGGCTGAGCCCCAGGGGTCCAGGGAGCAGACAGCAGCCCCCGGAAGAATGTGTCCCTCGGGACCCAGGGGGAGACGCGGGAGCAGAGACACCGCCATTTGTCAAAGGGCCGCCCAAGGTCGGGGTCACAGCCAGGTCACCAAACAGATGACACCCAGTCTTCTAATAATTACAGAGCGTCTCCTAAGGTGAACGGATCCGCCTGGCGCCCCGGCCCCTTTCGGACCCGAAGCGAAAAGGGCTCCTTTAAGGCAGGGGGAGAGATTATCGACCGTCGCTGTCTCCCCGCGGCCAGATAAGCCCAGACGGTTGAACTCACTCTGGGGCGTGGGGAGGGGGGCGCCACACTGGTCCGCAGCCGGGGGACCGGGACGACTCGGACGCCACGTCTTGGCAGCCAACGGCGCTCCCCGTGCCGGGCGCGTCATTAAAAGCAGAGGCCTGGCGCTTGGCAGTCACCTCTCATTAAAGGCCTGCACCCTCTTGCTGGGAGCCGTGATGCTCGATTCACGCGTCTCTCAATGTCACTGCCCCCAATTAAGCTTCTGTGTGCGAGGGCTTCCTTTCCCATGACCCTGGGTCTCTCTCCACCTCACCGGAGAACCGTCCATCACCTTTTTGCACCTGGGGTCCTGGCAGTCTGTCTACAGCTGGAGATGCACCTGCTTGGAATATCGAGGGGGACGGACGAGGCCTCACGCCCCCACCTTCGGTGGTGAGGGATGGCTGCTGGGTTTTTTCACTATAACGAGCTCAAACCGGCCTCCTCAGAAGAGCTTCCTGGAAAATCAAGGGTGCTTCTCCCGCCACATGGGGTTCCAGCTCTGCACCCTGGCGGGAGGCAGGAGGGGAGAGCCGTGCCCTCCACCAGAACACACATCCCCTCACCACCACCCACCAGCGAGGACACACACGCCCGTCTCTTACCAGGATACAGCTGCTTGGTAGGTGCGCTGAGCTGAGCATCTTTCGTGACTCTGTAAGCGACATCTGGGCCTTTGGAAGATCTCCGCGTTGCACAAAAACCTGTTGTCTTTGTTATTCCGTCAGGCAAGTTGTGAAAATCTAGAACCTTCAGGAGATCTGCTGGCTGAGCTGAAATGGCAAAGGAAGGGAGGTGTGGGGTTAGACAGGCAGGGAAGGAGCGGCACAGGGCACCCCCACCTTCCCAGGAGCGCCCGGAGGGCTCAGGGGAGTTGGAGGCGGCTCAGAACCAGCTCAGACGCCGGGTGTTGGGGGGACGTGCACTGCGGCCCCCAGAGCCGTGCTCCCGGCCCAGCTCCCGCCGCAGGAACGAACCCTCGCCTGCCCGGCTCCCTCGTCCGCCGGCAGCTGCGGGGCCGGTGGGACCCCCCTGGTGGCGGAACACAGACTGACCGTGCGTGGATTCTGCTGGAGCCCGCACACCCCACGCGCCCTGAGCACGTTTTATCCCCCTCGTCACCCGATTAACACACGATTGTCCCATAACTGTTTACAGCAAAGATGCAATTCTCGCTTGCCCCCAGAAGACCTCTGCCTACAAGACAGAGCAGAACCAAGAATGAGCGAGGAGCAGGTCCCTGCCTCCCTTCCGGAAAGTTCCTGGCCCTCCGGCGGGGGCTCCTCCGAGAAGGGCAGCGGTGCCCCAGGGCCTTCGGGCCCGAACGTGGCCTCCCTGTACCCCGGCTCCCTCCTTCACATCAGAAAGAGCAGGGACCTCCAGGCTGCGAGGACCACGGGCTTGTCCACACACCTGCCCCAAACAAAGGCGGCTCCCTACGGAAAGCTCAGCTCACGTTACTGCAAGAGGCCCCGGGAGTCCCCGCGGAGAAAACAAACTCCAACTTAGAGTCAGAAGGAAAACCTTACATTTCCTCACTGCGTCCAGCCCCTGGACAAGTCCCTGGGACAGGCAGAGTCACCGCCCTCTGGGAGCCCAGCTGCCTCGATGATGACACTTCGCTAAGGGCAAAAGGCGATCTTAGCTTGACCTCATCCCGACCTCCGGGATCCTGTAAGTGTCCCTTATCGCGTAAAAATCCCTTCGGAAACGTCCTTCACCTCTACCCCCCAAGATACAAGGTAGCAATCAGACTCCAAGCGTAAAGTCCCCTGATACGCATCTGAAAGGTCTCATGACTGAGGGTTTGCTAAACGGTAATACGTGACCTTTTCCCAACAATAGTGAGCCCTCTCGGGGCCCTGGAAACCTTGCTCCCAAATCCCTTGGAGGCCTGTGCTGTCCCCAGCCCCCTCCCGACTTGGCGGTGGGTAAGCAGTCGCTTCTCACAGCTCTTCCGGCCCACGGACCTGTCTGCGTGCTTTATAAAGCCACCTTTTCGCACTGAAGACGTCCCGAGAATTCTTTCTCGGCCACAGGCTCTGAACCCCAACGTTTTCCACATCACAGCGGGCGATGCCCAGGTTAGGGGAGCCCAGCCCCAGCACCTCCCTGTGGGGATGGGGGTGGGGGTAGGGAGTAGGGGGTTGGCCCCGCCCCTGCCACCAGGCCAATGAGGCCACAGCACCAGCTGGTCCCAGATGGTCGGTGCCCTGGTGGACCAGACACTGGCCCAGGCCAACAAAGCTCCATCCTGGGGCTTTTCCTTTGGGAAGGAGGAATCCTCTCCTCTCTGCTGGCCCCACACACTGGGGACCATGAAGCAGGAGCTTCAGGCAGCCCTCTGCCAGGGCTGAGGGGAGTGTCAGCGAGCAGAGACAGACTCCTGCCACACTGCATTTGCTCCTGGATCAAGCTGTGCCTGAAGCCATCGCCCACATGAGCCAATACATCCGTCCTTATGTTCGTAACAACTTGAATTAGACTCTGACACCTGCTACTAAAAACTCAGCCCCCACTGAGTGGACTCACACAGGCTTGTCCCGGATCCTGGGCCCTCCTCAACTACTCAGTTCATCGGCTCCCCAGCCTTCCTCCCCAGAGGGCTCACCACATGCCCGAGGCTCGCTCCAAAGGCAAGTCCCACTTTCCTAACAGGGGTGGAGGATGTGGAGGCGAGAAAGGACCCCCAGCATCGGTTCCCCTTCCCGCATCCCAGGAATCCTGCAGCCAGCGGCCTCACCGGGAGCTCAGCATAACCGCCGGAGAGCGTGGGGGCCCCAGGGGCTGGGCAGCCTCAGTGCGTGCCCAGCGAGGCCCTGACAGAGACCCCGTGCCCGAGAGGGCAGGCCGGAGGGGAGCGTCCAGGGCAGCGGCAGGGGCAGAGGGCATCCCGTGGGCTACCCTCCCCACACGGCGACGGGCTGGGATGGGGGAGGCGGCAGCCCGGGCCAGGCGCCGAGAACACCGGGGCCGCAAGGAAAAGAAACTGCTTATCTCCAGCACGAAGCACGCCCCACCACCCCCCGCCCTCAGTTCCCTGCAAGGCACCACGTCACCTCGATCCCAGACTTCTGCCGCCAGCGGCCGTTCGCACAACTCAGCTCTGCCACAGACCCCTGTCGCTGAAACCAAGGAAATGCAGGGGTGGGCGGAGGAAGGGACAGCGTGGGGACCCAGGACACTCTCGGTCCAGACTGACCTCCGCTCGTGGACGGGATCACTGCCCCTCGTGGCCTCCGTGATTTCCCTGCGTGGCTCTCGGCTCCTGCCAGGACCCAGCCCCCCACACGGCGCGGTCACCCCCTCGCACGGCGGGGACGGCGCCTCCGAAGCTCGCGGCCCTGGCGACCGTCCTACAGGCTGCCCACAGCCCTTGCCGGACGTCTGTCCACTTGACATCGGGCTCAGGCGCTGGCAGAGCCCAGACCTGGAGTCGGGCCGTGGGGAGGGCCGGCCGCCCGGGTGCCAGCCGCCCGTTCACCTGCCACAGTGATGGCACGCAGTTCCGGCTCATCTCTGAGACGCGCTTCCAGCACGGGCGGTGGCCAGGGGAGCGACCAGAGATCCCGGCTGGGCTTTCGGGGCCCCCGTCCCGATGGCTGGCCGTGCTCTTCCCAGATGGGCAGCTCGCAAACCTGTTTTCTCCATCGCTGGTGGGGGAGAGCTGTTTTCCAGAAGCCGCCGGGACATGTTCACAGGCCTCTGCTAAACAAGTTGAAAAGGCCACCAGACCATCCAGGCCCAACGCCACCCCTCCTGCCGGCCAGGGGCTCCCTGTGCCAGAGCTAAAAAAAAATAATACTTTGAAGTTTTATAAAAGGTGTGGGAAGGGCCTGGGAGGCATCTGGCAGCACAGAGCTTCCGTGGACTTTCCCTCCCGTTGACACAGCCTCCCTGTCAAAAGGCAGTTTCTTAAGAAACCAGGGTCCTCGGTGCCTCCGTGAGGATGAGAACGCCCCCAGGAAACAGTGCTCTGGGGACAGGTGCCCGTTGGTTTGAGACCAGCATCACCCCCCCACCCCCGCCACCGTCCCCAGGGAGAAGGTCTTGAGGTCACCGCCTCGCTGAGGCCAATGAGAGGACTTCTGCCAGCAAAGGCTGCCCGGGGCACATTCCCCGGACAGTCCGCGAGCCCTCCCTCCTCCCTCCACAACAGCTGGGCGGGCCTCCCCCCTGCGCGTCTCAGCACCCCGTGGAGACACAGAGGGAACTGGCCGCGTCTCGGCACCCGCCCAGCGCCCGCTCAGGCGCCTGAGGCCGCCAGTGTGAAAACCTGGCCACCACCACCACGGTGAGACCGCGCCACCCTCGCCGCACGCGGGCCACCGTGCGCTGGGGGCAGCGGGCACCCACGTCCCACTCAGGCTCTGCGGAGCCCAGGGAGCCGAAAACCGCGTTCGGCAGACTCCTGGGCGGTCAGGCTCAGGGAGCAAGCCAGGTCCTAGCACCCGGGGGGCGGAGCCCCAGGCGCTTTGTGCCCAAAAGGCGGCACCAGGAGCCTGGAAAGGAACGCGGGACCGAGTGGCCTACCGACGAGCCGAAGCAGAAACGAACGGCCCGGATCGGGGCCCGGAGGCGCCACGGACACGTTTTACAACCGGCCGGCTAACTGGTCAACCGGCACGGCCCCCAACCACACGGGGCGGCCTCTGCACCTTCCACAGTCACTCCGAAAGCCATCTGCCCAGAGCCCCTGGGGACTCAGAGCCAGGGTGCCCCACGCCACCCGGGCTCCTGCCCCCACCCCGCGGCACACTGCAGGGCGCGAGACCCCAAAGCGGCCCCCGGGAGTGACCTCACAGCCCGGCACGCCCGGGGCACGCACGGCCCCACCGCCAGCGGGCCACACGGACACCAAGCTGGCCAGCCGTCGGGGGTGGGGGGGGCGCACAGCCCCCACGTCTGCCCAGAAGGCACGAGCGCGGGGCCCTGACCGTCGGACCCCCTGCACAGGGCACCTGTGTCCGGCTCGGGCTCAAGCTCCACTCCTTCAGTTTCGTTTTTTGCTTTTCGCTTTTCGCTTTCCCCTAAATAGGCCACACGTGTTCTCAGACACTTGCTGAGGGTGAAGCCCCGGCTCTGCCCATCCCGGCCGGACGGCGCGACGGCTGATTGTTGCCCCCGTCCTAAGGGCTCGGGGAGGAGCTCGTGGGCTGTCCGAACCTTCTCCCTGGACCTGGAACCATCAGGTGCCTTTGGTCACAGAGGCCCCGTGGGAGAGGACCTTTTCCTCGGTCCTCCGAGTCCCGGGGCCCCGAAGCCAGAGCAGTGCCCTCCGCGACTCTATCACCAGGGAGTGCGCGCCTGTGCCGTCCCGTCCACCTGCCACATCTCCGGGACCCCGGGTCCCCTTCTCGGGCAACGGGCTCCCACCAGACCCCAGGCGCCGGGCGGCATGGGTGGGGGCATCGCAGCACCTTTACCTCATCGAAAGGTGACCATCAGCGCCGTCCCCCACGGTGACCGGCTCCATCGGCCCCTGGGCTCAGGGATCTCTGAGGACGGGCGCTGATCTGGGCGGCTCTGTCCCTGCCCTGCGCTCACCTGCGCAGCCCCTGTCCGCCCCCCTGCCTTCACTGGTGGCCCTCCTGCGGCCCTCCTGTGACACACGCATGGAGCGCTGAAGGCCCCAGGTTCCAGGCAGTGCTGCTGGGAGAAGTGGGGCACGCGGCCTGCGCCCTCGGCGCCCCGGCGGGGACGATACAGCCCTTCCTGTAGGGACTCCATCCGCGTGCTGGGACTCTCCCCCCTGCGCCACCCCCCGCCACCGGCCCCAGAACGCCACGGCTCACCCTCCAAGGCCCACAGCCCACCGTTTCCTCTCAACGGAGACCAGGGCCAAATCCTGCCAGGTGTCTGCGGGCTGCCGGACAAACCCAATGGGACGAGCCAAGTGGTGGGCGCTCTGCACCCCTGAGTCAACACCGTTACCGCCAAAAGAAAACGTGAAGAGTTCTCTAAACAACCACCAAGGTTTACATCTTCAAAATTCTCAGAACCGTCTAATTTTAGAGCTAGAAGGAGTCATAAATAACCTGGGTGCAGGCGCCCTTGATTCCGAGAGCGAGGACGGGCGGACACGGGGAGTGACCACCCCGAGTGGCCCCAGCAGGCTGGGACCCGGCTGGGGCCACGACAGAGCCATCCACAGCTTCTGATCCACGCCGGCCCCGAACCCGCGTCCACTCGGCACAGGCAGGGGGCCACACGGAGCTCATGACGCGGTCCCCGAATCATGGCGCGTCCGCCTCCCGCGTGCGGTAACCTCGCTGCTCTCAGAGATGCGCCCTTCCGTGAGTTCAGGTACCTCAGGCCCGTGTGCGGTCTGCTCCCCTGGGCTGCAAACCTCAGGAGGATCCCCGCACCCCTGGTCCTGGCAGACACGGCCACTGCCCCCCCAGGGCTCCACTTGTCCCGTGTCAGCAGAGCGCCACACGGTCACCCGCGGAAGCACCAGCCCTTGCCCTGTCCTTACTAGTTCCCTCCTACGCTTCGGGGAAGCAAGAAGGACGAGGGACACCAGCGAGGGAGGGGGGGCAGAGCCCCCCCCCAACCCGACCCAGGGCCGAGGCTCCTCCCACCAGCCCTCCGTGGCCCCACCAGGAAGGTCAGCCCAGCAGGTCGGAAAACAAACAGGCCTTCGGAGGCTCCGACAGAAATTCCTCTTCAGTGACCAAACTGTGGGAACAAAGCAAACAGGCAGGGGTGGAAAATGCGCTCAGACCGCCTCCAAGTCCTTCCCCCTCCGGCACCCCGGGGCTGCCACAGGGCAGAGCCCCGGAGCTCACATCGACTGGGGGCAGGCCAGGCTCGCTGCCACACGGGGAAGACGGGCTCCTTGTGCCTGAAGCCGCCCCGTGACCCCCTTCGGTGGCTCCCATCACTCCTCTGCGGACATCAGGGCCCGGTCCCATCCAGGAGGCCCCGGCTCTCACCGGCCGCCACCCCACCGATGCCACGGCGTTGCGGGGACCGCTCCACCACGGTCCCTGAGGAGAGAGTCCTGGGGTTGTGCGGTGGGCAGCACGACCGCCCTGCTCGAGCCCCCAGGGACCTGCCGCAGGGCCTTAGCACCCCTGGACCCCAGCTCAGGCAGTTTTGTGGCTAGAGGGGGCTGGATTGGAGCCTGGCTCTGCCCACCCTGCCCTATGGGCAGTGGAGGGTGCCATGCGGGAACAGACGTGAGGGCGTACCCGGCGGGGGCTCGCTGTCATCGTCCCTCCCCCACCGAGAGACCCCACTAGCCTCCCCTACGACATCCCTGTCTTCCCTGGGGGTGAGCCCAGCACGGAGCCCGTCGTGCCCAATGACACTGTCTGTCAGGTGTTTCTGGCCCCTTTCCCGGTTTCTAAGCAAGAGCTTGGGTCGCTGACACGGCCTCAGCTTCGTGGCATGTGACTATTTGTGCAGCATCTGTGTCCTCGACCGGACGGCCAGGACGGGCCTCCTCGAGCCGCCTCCCCCGGGGGGCCTCCGAAGGCCCCGGGATTAGGGCTCGGCAAATGTGGCTCCGGTCCCAGCTCCCCCTTGCCACAAGCCCCACGGCCCTGGGGAAAGTGGGTTCCATCCGGAGGCTCCCCGTCACCATCCGCAAAAGGGAAGGGACACCGCAAGGGGTGGCCGGCACCGGGATGCCGGCCGGCAGGGGCCACGGCCACGGCGCAAGCAGCGTTGACTCCCTTCACCCGGCCTGAGATCGGACTGCTGGACGACACGGGGCACCTGCCCCGTGCCCCCCCCAACCGCCCCCACCGTGTGCGGGGAGGAGGGCAGGGACTGTGGGGCGCAGGACGGGCTCCCTGGGAGCGCTCCTTCCGTGAGCCAACACGAGGGCCGGGAGACGGGGAGCGGGAAGGCCGCATCCTGCTCCTCACTCTGACCTCATGGTGTCACGCTAAGGGTGAAGTGTAGTCGTGGCGGGGGGCAGGGTGAGCTAAGAACCCGTCAGAACTGAAAGCCGGACGGCGTTGCAGACAGCAGAGGGCACAGGGGACCCGGAGCCCACCCCACGGCCGGTCAGCGGGCCAGGGCCACCGCGCGGGGCGCCCCCCAGCCTGACCTCGCTCGGCCGGCGCACACAAACGGCCGGGTCCTCGCTCATAAGCGGGACGCCCTCGGCCCACAGGCCGCACCCGCCCCGCTGGCGGGAGACCCTGACCTCCCTCGTTCCTGCTCTGTCCTCCGGGGGCCCAGAAGCCCCCAGGCTGCAGCTCAGCCTTGGGAAAAGCGGGCGCTTCTGGGCCGTCCAGTTAGAACCACACTTGGTGCCGGTCCCTTCGCAGCGGCCTGGCCGGTCCTTTCCCTCCAGCAGATGCCCGTGGTGTTCCGTCCACGCAGCAACTGTGGTCCTAGGGGCGGCGGGGGCGGGGCGGGGGGGCGGGGGCAGGGCAGGGGAGGCGTGAGTCCTCAGGACATGGGGATTCCATGAGCAGGTGACGCAGCCAGGACGCAAACAGGTTCTGGAAGGCCACGGAGGGCAGCAGGTAGAGAGGCAGGCACAGCCTCCCGGAGCTGGCACCAGCTCATGCCCCTTCCTCGAAGGGCCTCCCAACAGGGGGCACACTGGGGCTGCGAGTGCAGTGGTCCCGGTCCAGGAGGGGGGCAGCTGAGGCCCTCAACACCCACCGTGCACCTCCACGGCCGGGGGAGGGTGGCAGCTGAGTCTCTGGACACCCACCGCGTGCCCACAAACCCTGGGGAGGGAGGCAGCTGAGGCCCCGAACACCCACCGTGCACCTACGTCGCTTCCTCCCTAGGAACACAGTATGGCTAAGGAGGGCCCCAGGGGGGAGGTAACTCCTGGCCTGCCCCAGACCGTGACCCCCATCTTGCACCCGTCACCGCGGCTGACCCGAGGGTCTGGACACCTGCCCCCCGCACATCACCCCACGCTGTGGCCAAATGCTGGCCAGGTGCCCTCATGGGGCCCAGACACACGTACGTGCCATCACCTGGGCCGGGGGCACCTACGTACGGTCCAGCCTGGTGACCCTCCCCACCAGGAGGTAACTCTAAACACACACACACTACTCACATACATTCACACTCACACTCTCTTACACACTCACTCCCTCTCACACACATACACACACTCTCAGTCACACCCTCTCATGCTCCTGGGAGGGAGTCCTGCTGTCTGCCAGGACTCCCACGAGGACCGGCTGGCAGGTCAGAGCACGTGGGAAGGAGTCCCACGGGAGGAGTGGACGGGAAGGCGACGTCGCGTGGAGGCCGGCAGAAGCCCCCGGGCTTGCCAGGGCCACACGGGAGGGTCACACGGGGAGGGCCCCACGGGGCACCACCAAGGGACGAGAGGAATCTTCCCGCCGGCCCGAGCACCGGGGGGCGTGCCTGCTCCACTCCGTCCCCCCTGCTCTCCATCTGGCTTTCCGGAAACAGAGGGACGTATGTACGTCTCTCCCATCGTCCCACAAAGGGCTGGGAACAGAGCAGAGCTGGACGCGAACCCCCGGCCCACTGCAGGGACGGCGCAGGGCAGAGGGGCGGGCTGGGCCGCGGCCAGCCCACGCTGCCGGCAGGAGCCAGCCCAGGAGCGGAGCCCGCGGGCGTGAGGGGCAACCGGATGATTAATCTGAGTTTCCCCGGAGGTAATTTATCTCCTCTTTCTGGAGGGAAGGGGCAGGGGAGGGATGGCACCAAGTGCCAGACTGCACGGCCCGGGCTGGCCGTGTTTGCGGCAAGAGGCTCTCGGCACCGCCCCACCTGCTTCCTCGAGGCCCGGAGGGCGGGCTGGCTGCCATCGGGCCAGCCGGGGTCACACTGGCAGGGGGCCCTCTGCATCCACGGCCTCGCCCAGGCCCGGTACCCCGGGAGTGGGGCCCAGGGCGCCGAGCTGAGGAGGGAGGTTGGGCGCAAAACAGTTCGGCACCGGCTCCAGACCGGACTCGCCAACGGCTCGGTGATGGACGAGCGACACCCATCACTGGAGTGGGCCCGGGGTGCTACGGGCGCCCCATTCATTCAGCAACACTCTCCGAGGCCTACCGGGCATCCAGCACCTGTGGGGGGCCTGCACCATTTCTGCACTGACCGTCCCGACATTCCGGAATCCGCAGGCTGCACTGGCCTGAGCATTTCCGACCCTGAGCCTCAGTCCCCCTGCTACGAAGGGGCTGTGATAACAGGGCCAGGAACGGGAGCTGAAGTCCCCAGCACGGACACCGGATCCAGGCTCCTTCCCTCCCTCAAGAGCGACTATGACGAGTCAACGCGGTGTCCAGAAGAGACCCCTTGGCTTAACGAAACTCCAGGAGAACAGGAGGCCCCAGCCCGCACACGCCACGCCCTCCCCCCACTGGCCTGGCAGGAGCTGCCCCGGGGGGCCTGCCGTCTCCTGGACTGCGAGATCCTGGTCAGAAAGGTGTCGCCCGTAATCGCGGCGGGAGGGGAGCACTTGGCCCAGAGCGTATGCGCAGTATGGTGAACCGAACCAACCAACGTACGAGTGGAGGGGAGACGTGCTCTAGGGATCCAAGATAAATCCGGAATGGGAGGGAACCCTTCGGTGGGGGCGGCGGTCCAGCAGCAACAACCAGGATGTGCAGGCACAGTGACCCGCCATCGCCCCCTCAGGGCTGAGTTCTGCAGGGAGCTCGCAAAGGCAGAGGCGTCTGCGACAGCAAAGAATGGAAAGCAGGTAAGTGCCCACCGGCCGGGGCCCGTCACGTAAAGTGTGTGTATGAAACCCGTCGCAGAGGCTGAACAGGAAGGGGCTGGTCCAGCCGGCCTGACCCGGGAAGACCACCGAGACAGGTCACTAAGGGAAAAGAGCAAATCACACAGCAAGAGTCCCATCCCTTCTCCTGTTAAATAAAAGCCGTCCACACAATCGCAAACCACATCACATAAATGCACACACAGAAAGGCCCAGAGCAATTCCAGCCAGATAGTGAGGGGCTTCTGTCCGGGCAGGGGCGAGCGCTGGTAGAGGGTGAAGGGGGACGTCTGCCCATCTCTCTCTCTCCATCTCCCCTTCTGAAAAATGCTCGAAGTCCACAGTCACATAAAACCCACGTAATTTTATGAACCCCCACAAAATACCAAAATGTGTTTTTTAAGCGTGGCTGTTTTAAAATGGCCACAAATTCTTTACCACGAGTGCCCATTAAGAGGCGGGGTGTACGTCCCCTCCCTTGAATCAAGGTGGGTTCTGGGACCACGTGACCAGGGGAAGGCGGTGGAGGTGCTGGGTGCGAACTTGTGGGTCTGGGTTTTGAGCGGCTTGCGATACGCCGAGAACCAGACTCCATGCTTGGAGGAAGCCCAAGCGGCCCCCGCCCGGACGGGCCCATGTGCGGAGAAACCCAGGCCCCCGGCCAACACCCAGGGCTGCCCTCCAGCCGTGTGGGAAACCACCCTGGGAACGGCTCATTCAGATCCAACAAAGCAGCTCGACGGGACCCCAGCGGCAGACGCGTGGTCCCTGCCGGCCGCTCCCCCTCGCGGACTCCCAAGCCCACTAAGGTTGCTCGAGCAGAAGACTGCTATCTTTCGCAGAGCTAGTACTAAGTTCCGGGTGGTTTTAAGGCGGCAAAGCATAACCACACCAAGCGAGCAACAAAGGGGAAATTTGTTAACAGCAATACTCATGACAGACTATGTGAAACTCTCACAGCTACAAAGGAGGGAAACAAATACATTACGTTTGATGTCGCTAGGAGTTCAATAAACCCAAGTTAAAGCAAGACTCTTGTTTCCCACCAAGCTGGCAAATATAGATATATTTTTTTAACGTACCAGACTGCAGCTTTCTAGGAGACAGTGCGATGCTCGGGGCTGAGATTGCGCGAAGCATTCACTCCCTTCACCCAGTGGGAACTTACCTCCAACACCGAGTAAGGAAGAAGTATAAATACTTAGAGACGCTTGCCGTGAAATCAGGCACAACACCAAGAGCGTTGAAAGAAAGTAAATGTTGCAACCGGGGGGGGGGGGGGTGTCAAAAATATTACTGTGCATCCAAATAACATTAACATCACACACTCATGAGTTTCATTTGTTGTCACATTAATGTTAGCTGATGTTACTAACGTTTGATTAAGTGATATTTCTTTGATTGAGGGATATTTAATTGTATGGGGAAATGCTCCTGGGTTTTGTTGTTTATTTTAAGTGAGGGTTTTGGAGGTATAATCCGCACGTAGTAAAATTCATTCTTCTTAAGCGTTCGGTCCAGGGAGTCTGACTAATGTGTGGTCCAGGAACCACCCACCGTCACGATACAGAATACTGTCATCACCTCAGAAGGGCCCCTCGTGTCCCTCTTCCCACCCCCCGCCCCTTGCAACCAGTGATCTTTTTTCTACAATTTTGCCTCTCCTCAAATGCCACGCGAATAGAATCGGATCGCATACGATCTTTAGCGTCTGTGTGTTCCACTTAACGAAACGCGTCTGTACCCGCACTGTTGCACGTGCGCACTCTGGCTACCGCCGTGCGGGATCCCACCGCTCGGGTGAACCACAATTTGTTCAGCCATCCCCCTGCTGACGGGTGCTTGGGTTGTTCCCAGTTTTGGGGGGTAATGAGGCAGCATGTGAACATTCACACGTGTCTTTCCACGGACGTTATACGTTCACGTCTCTTGGGTAAACACGTCCCAGTGGAATTGCCGGGTCCCCTGCTAAGTATGATGGGCTTTGTAAAAACCTGCCGAACCGTCTTCCCGAGTGGACGGCACTTTCCCCACATCGTCGCCAATGCTCGTGTGCACCCTGGTACCTGCTTTTGGTTTTAGTTTGCAGCTCCCCGACGACCGCAGCTGTTGAGCATCTTTCCATTTGCAAATGGGCCATTCTTACATCTTTTCTGATGAGATGTCTGCGCCCGCCTTCCGCCCAGTTTCAAATGGGGCCGTCTATCTTCTCACTGTTCAGCTACAACATTCCTTTCTCTCCTCTAGATGTAAGTGTGTTTTTTGTAGGCATTTTGCTCCAACCTGTGGCTTTCCCTTCCCAGTTTCGTAACAGGTTCTTTTAAGAGCAGAAGCTTTGATCTGATCCAGTCCAGCTTGCCGATTTTTTTATAGATCGTACTTGGTGTGTGCTTTCTGAGGCATTTTTGCCTAATCAAGATTTGAACAGAGGGTTTTCTTTCTCGTTGATTCTTTACAGTTTTAAATCTTACGTGTATGCCTATGATCCATCCGAAGTTTTATATATGATTTGAAATAAGGGTCCAAGTTGGTTTGTTTGCTTGCAAACAGATGTCTAGCTGTTCCCAGCACCACTTGCTGATAAAGACTACCCTCTTGCCAGTGAAATACCTTAGCATCGTTGTCAAAAATTAACTGATCACATATGAGCAACACTATTTATAGACTCTCTTCCATTCCCTTGGTCTACATGTCTTTATGTCAACACCAGGATGCTTTGATCGTGGTAGCTTTAGAGTAAGTCCTAAAATCATACAGAAGGAGCCCTCTGCATTCTTCTTTTTCAACATTCTCTTCATTCTTTCAGGTCCTTTGCCCTTCCACACAAATTTCAGGGTCGTGTTATCAATGTCTATTTTTGAAAATGTCTGCTGGGATTTTAACTGACATTGCACTGAATCTGTAGGTCAGTTTTGGGTGAAAATGATACCTTCGAAATATTACAGCCTCTTGTCCATGAGCATGGTATACCTCTCCAATTCTTGAGACCTCCTTTAAGACCTCTAAGCAATGCTTTACAATGTTCAGTGCACAAGTATCTTGTCAAATATGTCTCTAAACATTTCATATCGTTGATGCTACTGCAATGGCTGCTTAAATTTCTATTTCCAATTGTCCACCTCTACTCTCTAGAAATACAAGTGACTTTTTGAATTGACTTTGACTCCTGTGGCCACGCTAAACTTATTTATTACTTCTAGAAGCTTTTTTGTGAAGTCCTCAGAATTTTTAACACCAATAATCATGTGGTCTGGAAATAAGACAACTTCACTTCTTCCTTTCCAGTTCACACGCTTTATTCCCTTTTCTCGCCTTCTTCCACTGTCTAAGGCTCGCCATGCAATGTTGACTAGGCATGGTGGGAGCAGATGTCCTTGCCTTGTCCCTGATCCCAGGGGGGGAAAGAACTCAGCAGTAGATTTTACATCGATGTCCTGTATCAGATTGAGGGAATTTCCTTTTACTCCTCATTTATTGAGATTCACTCATATTTTAAGACTATTACAAAGTGGCCTGTAATCCCAATTTTGTAAATGTAGGCATGGAACAAATACTGGAAAATAAACACATCAAAATGTTCAGCTGGTAATTTATTTGGCTTCACTGAATAGAAACTATCACCAGGATCATGGTTTAAACAAGGAAGCGATTAAGGTTCATTTTTATTTTCTTCTTCGTACTGCTCAGTAGCTTTTGATGTTTCTGTGATGAGTGTGTATTGTTTTTATAACAAATCAACAGAATAATAAAAGCCAATTAATGTCCAACAGGAAATGGCATTATGATAGAGTAACTGTCCTCTCTCCATGTCCAGCTAAAAGTAAACCCGCAGGTCAGTCACAGATCTTTTCACCTTTGCCTTCATGGTGGACAATTTTTTTTTTTTTATGTAAAGACAACAGTATAGAAGGATATATGAACTAAGATACTTCTTTTTTATTTTTTTTCAATGTTTATTTACTTTTGAGAGAGAAAGAGAGAAGGGGGGGGGGAGGCAGAGAGAGATGGAGACACAGAATCCGAAGCAGACTCCAGGCTCCGAGCTGTCAGCACAGAGCCCGACACGGGGCTCGAAGCCATGAACCACAAGATCATGACCTGAGCCAAAGTCGGACGCTTAACCAACTGAACCACCCAGGCGTCCCAGTGGTGGGTAATTTTTAACTTTATAAAGCAAAACTGTGTTTGCACTTCTCGGGAACATTCCCCAGAGTCTGCATTTGGAATGAGCCACCCGACGCCACGCATCCTCACGGGCCCCCCCCTTTGCTAAGGCCCGAGTCCAGCTTACCCCTGCCCTTCCGGACTAAAATGTGGACAAAAGGCAAATGTATCTGCTGGCTCACCGGTTTTCTACACTGACATCAGCTGGCGTTTGCCCTGAGATCCTCGTCGGAAGAGACAACTTTAGAAATGGAAGAAAATGAGCCCTTGGAGGTGGTGTAACACCTATTAAATGTCACAAAGCAAACAACGTGATAAATGAAGGTAAGAGAAATATTTCCTGTTACAAATCGAAGTCACCGTCTGTGTGAGCGAGCCCTGCACACCCGCCCGAATGCTCCTCATGCGGCCCAGATGGAACGGCTCTCAGAGCGCGGGCCGCGGAAGGATCCTGGTGGAGTTCTGTTGCTAGTCGATCTTTCTCGGCGCTGAAATCATGTTGTTGGCTTATGCGATCCAAGGAAAAGAGTATTGTACTGGGTCACTCTGACCTTTGGAGGGATACGTTACGTGACTTCCCTCAGGACCAGAAGGCATTTTTCAATTACTAGAGCCAAGCAAGTCTTTAGAACACTCTGACGATGACTTAAAACCAGACACAGGGACGCAAAATGAGCACTTAACGGTGCAAAACTGTATCAACTCCCTCGAAGGAGGCACCACAAAGTGGCGGCAGAACTCAGAACTGGTCTGCACCACGGTCACGCCCCAGTCTGGCCACCGGTCCCACGGAACACCCTGGGCCCACGCTCCGTGTGCTGATGAACTGCGGTTCCGAGCCCCCGCTCCCCCAGGGATGAGAGTTGCACTCCGGGTCCCCAGGCTCGGTCAGCACCTCCAGACCCTGGGGCAGAGCGGGCAGGGCTACGTGGAGCCACCTGCAAGGCCGGACGGATCATTGGCAAGAACCCATCCCGCAGCCCCACACCAGGCTGCTGTCCGAATGAAATCGCGCCCTTCCTTTCATGCCTCGGCCCTTCCCCGCCCAGGCCAGCCCGGGACGCCCCAGACACCAGCTCCAGCCCGCCCCCCTCCCCAGTGCCCCAGCGCACGCCCCGACCACGCTCATCCCATGTGACCGCCTGGTGGGGAGGAGATCCTTCCAGCAGCAGGACCTGGTATCACCGTCTACTCCGCGGGCCACAGCAGGGACACAGCACAGACGACCCAAGAGAGGAAGGGGAGCAGAGGGGTGACAGTGAGCAACTACTGACTGCCCATTCGGTTCCAGAAGATTCCCTGATGTTTTCTGACTAAATGGGAGGAGCTCTGGATGCATGTGAGTCATAACTGTTATCAATAACCCACTTTTGGGGCGCCTGGTTGGCGCAGTCGGTTAAACGTCCGACTTCAGCCAGGTCACGATCTCGCGGTCCGTGAGTTCGAGCCCCGCGTCAGGCTCTGGGCTGATGGCTCAGAGCCTAGAGCCTGTTTCCGATTCTGTGTCTCCCTCTCTCTCTGCCCCTCCCCCATTCATGCTCTGTCTCTCTCTGTCCCAAAAATAAATAAACGTTGAAAAAAAAATTAAAAAAAAAAAAATAACCCACTTTTGACGGTAACACCGTGGGGTAGGAAGTACCACTCTGTTCTCCAGATGAGGAAACTGAAGCCCCAATGCCCAGGCAGCCCAGCCAGGTCCCGAGCATTACACAACAGCCCCCCACTGCCTCCCAGGAGCAGCAAGGAGGCAGTGACCGGCCTCCAGCAGGTGGGTAGCCCAGGTCTATCCCACGGGCCCCCCAGGGGGTCGGTACCCGGGGATAATGCTGCCCAGGGTACAGTGGCTCAGGCGACAAATGCCTGCCGTTGGCTGGAATGTCATCTGCAACAAAAGGGCTTTAAAACGTTCCTGTGCTCTGATGCAGTGAGTCAGCGTCTAGGAATCCACCCCAAGGAAATAATAAGAGAGGCAGAAAGGATTTACCAGAAAGATGTTCATCCAGGTGTTATGTATAAAGCGAACAATTGGAAGTAACCCAAGTCCAGCACTAGAGCAACAGAGACATGAACCCCAGTGCGGGTGTATATAGTCCGTGACCAGCAGCCATGGCGGTATTTACAGTGTAACGACCAAGGCAGGCGCCATGCTGTTTCTGCCCGAGCTCAGCCAGGAAAAGGGGAAAGCGTGAGGACGGGGCTACTGAATGCCTGTGTCCCCCCAGAACTCATATAGTGAAATCGTCAGCCCCAAAGACGGCGGCTCCAAAGAGCTTCCTCACCCCTGCCAGTGCGCGAGGACACAGTGGAAGAAGGGTCCTCCTCCAATCACACCGACTCTTGACCTTAGACCTTCCCACCCTCCGGAACCGGAGGGAATAAACTCCTGTGGTTTATAAGCCACCCAGTTGGTGGTGTCCTGTTATAGCAAAAATCCGCACACACCAAGACAGAATGGAAAAGTAAAAGCCGGTTTCGTATTTTCCCAATTTGCTGTAGTAAGTATGCTACGCTTCATAGCCAAGAACAGTTAGAAGACTATTTGCGGAATTAGTAGAATCTCTGAATCTATAACCAAAGATCCTGAAACACTGACTCGCCACTTCCCTGTTCCCTAGATGATGTTTCTCTGACATTTTACTGTCAATTACACGGCTTTCCTTCCTTCTCGCCCCCCCGTCCATGTCCCGCCCCTGCTGAGAGCCCCTATTCCTCCCACATCCCCAGCTACTCCAGAGCCAGCCCCTGCCGCCACTAACTCCTAAGACACGGTCAGCTACTCATCACCATCCTGGCTGCTCTGCCAGCTGCTGTTACAGCCAGAAGCATCCTGTGTCTCAATTCAAGTCAACGCACACAGCCTGAGACTCCAGTTGTGCCTGGTACCGTGCTAAGTAAGCACTCAGAAGCTCAAGTGAGTCAGTCTTTCTCGCCCTCAGGGAGCCTCAAAGTGGACGTCTGCGTGGTCATACCACCCTGACACTAGAGCGGGCCGTGGTGTGGTGGACGGGGCAGCGCAGCGCCATGACAGAAGAGGGGATGGAGGTCAGGGGTGGATTCATGGTCCAGATTCATGGGTGGGTGGATGGATTTATGGTCTGGATGGATGGGTGGGTGGTGGAATGGGTTGATGGTCTGGATGGATGATGGGTGGTAGAATGGGCTGATGGGCTGGGTAGATGGGTTCATGGTCTGGATAGATGGATACATGGAAGGCTGGAATGGGTTGATGGTCTGGATGCACAGTGGGTAGTGAAATGGGTTGATGGTCTAGATGGATGGTGGGTGGTGGAATGGGATGATGGTCTGGATGGGTGGGTGGGTGTGGAATGGGTTGATGGTCTGGATGGATGGATAGATGGTCAGTGGTGGAATAGGTTGATGGTCTGGATGGATGGGTGGGTGTGGAATGAGTTGCTGGTCTGGATGCACGGATGGATGAGCAGGTGGGTTAACGGTATGGATAAGCAATGGACAGATGGGTGGGTGGGTACACTGGGTAGGTGGATGGATGGATCAGTGGATAAAGACGGCAATATGCCCTCGCCAACAAAAACTGAATTAAAGGCACGAAAGCCTCATCTCTCGACATTCCTTTCTGCCACTCTACTCATACTATGCTTCAGTCACACTAACTCCGAATTCAAAGGCCAAGGTCACACAGCATCAAGGGGTTTGCACATCCCGTTCCCTGTAGTTGGAATCTTCCTGCTGCCCCAACTGCCACTCGTGGCGAACCCCCACTCATCTTGTGGACCTCAGCTTAGAGGTGTCACCTCTGGAAAGGTATCCCTAGGCCCCACGCGGGGGACCGGTGGCCCTCCTCTGTGCTCACTCTTCGAGTATTAGATTAAACCAATGAAATGGACGCCGAACCATTTCGGCCCCCAAGATGGCACTTCCCCATGGTTCGGCCGAACAGACCGGTCGCACAGTCCTGTGAGTTGCCCGTGAGCCTGGCACGCCCATAACACTCTCACGATGGGCAAGCAAATGAAGGGGTCTCAGCTCCCTCCCCCACAGTTCTGTGCTCTGCCAGGACAGACCACCTCCCCGGTGGGAATAAGAGTGGCTCAAGTTTGGGGGCCAAAGCTTACCTCCCAGCAGTGACCTTGTGGGAACAGGACACAAAGGGCCCTAAGGGACAAGTGGAGATGTCAGCTCTTCCAGGGCAGAGGGGACTCCGTTGTCATTTGACGTCACAATGCCCCTCCCCCAACTCACCAGATGAAGGACCCTCAAAGCCTCGTGCCCCCAGCCTCGTGGCTGGTTTTTGGAGGGCGGGGCAGGTGTCATTCACAGCCTGAACGCTGCCACCCACACAGAAGGTAAGATGCGCGAGCCTTCAGTCCCCAGGCGGGTGTGCGGCCTTCCACATGCTGTGCGGTTCCCACAGGAACGGGGCCACATCTCAGACCCCGCTCTCAGCCGCGCGGCACTGGCACTTTTTCACGTTTGTGAAGCGAAGACACTGTCAGCACCTACTTCCGAAGATTAAACCAGATGATGTCTTTGGAGCTCTGCCCCCAACCCGCTGTGGGACTCTAGGTGAGGTACGGGCCAGCCTCAGTTTCCCCACCTGCACAATGAGTGCATGGCGGTCACGGAGGACAGTTTCGGTTCCACAGATCTATGCGTGTGTGCTCCTCTTGTCAAAAGATCACCGACTGTCACGTGCACAGCCATCTGGTAAGAGTCCCTTCCCGAACTGCTCATTTCTGTCTCTTTTTCACTCCCCCCCCCCCTTTATTTTCAATTTATTTTTGAGAGAGAGAGAGACAGAGCGCGAGCAGGGGAGGAGCAGAGACAGAGGGAGACCTAGAATCGGAGCAGGCTCCGGGCTCCGAGCTGTCAGCACAGGGCCCGACGCGGGGCTCGAACTCATGAGCTGTGAGATCGTGGCCTGAGCCGAAGTCCGGATGCTCAACCGACTGAGCCCCCCGGGCCCCTCCCCTTCTTTTTAACCACAACTTTTCCAATTGACTAAGGCATTGGCGCCCAAAGCAGCCGCCTGCCAGCAGGAAAGGCCCGCGGCTCCTCCCGGAGCGGCCAGCCCACACCTCCTTGTCCCCCGTCTCCATTAGCCACACACCTGCCCACCTTGCGGCCACCCACGTGCTCCAATGAGCCCTCACCCGACTCACGAGATGCTGACAGGGCTGCACCCAGCCCTCCACTTGAGCGAAAAACCACGGGTCCCCATGTCTGTGCCTCTGTCCTCGTCACCCACGCGCACGCAAGCCCACGGATGTGTTTTTCCCTTTAATGGTGACGGACTCAGACCCGGGAGACCAATCGGTTGCAGGAAATAGGAAGGCAGGAAAGCCCGGCCCTCCTCCTTGCACCGTGTTCCGTGCTGTGGCTGCAGAACGTTCCGGTCTACGCGGCTCTGGCGACGGGAACGGGCCACCTCAGTCCTCTGCCCTGCCAGCCCGTGCCACCCCGCCGGCCCGCTACAGGTGTCTGCGTACATTCGCGTATCAACGGGGAAAAAGCCAAGACCCGCGGAAGTTGCCAGGCGGTTTTCGTGTTCTGACAGATACCGCAACCGCCTGGCGTGGACGGACAGCGTGCGAGGGCACCCGCTTCGCCTCCCTCTCTGCAGCCGGAGCGTGTGCTGTCTGTGTTGGTTCCTCGTCCGCCTGCCCGGGGGGAGAGCGTGTCCCCCGGGGTCTCACCTGCATTCCTTGCCAGGGACCCAGCATCCGCTCGTGCGTTTAGAGACTATCCGTATCTTCCTTCCTAAGAACTCCTCGGGTCTTTTCTGCGTCTCCTTTTCTGGAGGAGGGAGGGGCGGTTCTGGCCTTTTCTTACTGACTTAGAGGAGTTGTAAGTATTACAGCAGATCAACCCCTTCTCTGTGACACACGCTCACGTTCCACTTTCTTCTTCTTTCTTCCTTCCTTTTTTCTTTCTTTCTATCTCTTTCTTTCCTCCTTCCTTTTTCTTTCTGTCTTCCTTCTTTCTTTTTGTCTTCCTTCCTTCTTTCTTTGTCTTCCTTCCTTCCTTCTCTTTCTTTTCTTTGTCTTTCTTCCTTCCTTCCTTCTTCTTTCTTCCTTCCTTTCTTTTTCCTTCCTTCCTTTTTTCTTTCTTTCTGTCTTTCTTCCTTCCTTTCTTTTTCTTTCTTTCTTTCTTTTTTTCTTTCTTCCTTCCTTCTTCTTTCTTCCTTCCTTTTTTCTTTCTTTCTTTCTATCTGTCTCTTTCTTTCCTCCTTTTTTCTTTCTTTCTGTCTTCCTTCCTTTTTGTCTTCCTTCCTTCTTTCTTTGTCTTCCTTCCTTCCTTCTCTTTCTTTTCTTTGTCTTTCTTCCTTCCTTCCTTCTTCTTTCTTCCTTTCTTCCTTTTTCCTTCCTTCTTTTCTTTCTTTTTGTCTTTCTTCCTTCTTTCTTTCTTCCTTCCTCTTTCTTTTTCTTTCTTTTTTTCTTTCTCTTTCTTTCTTTCTTTCTTTCTGATTGGTTGGGTTGGGTTTTGTTTTGGAACTCTTGACGCTTATGGAGTAAAACTTTTATTTTCTTTTACAGCTTCTGGGGTTCCTGTCATACTGGGAATGGCATTCCCACCCCCAGATTGTAACACCCAGTCTCCCACGATTCCTTCTGGGAGAGAGCTCTGCGATTTCGTTTGCACAGTTCCCATCTCTGATCCATCTGGAACGCGTTTAGATGCGAGAGGAAGGCAGGGTCCAGATGGTGTGTTCGCTCTTCCAGCCCATTTCAGTGACTAATCCTTTCGCTCCCGGCCAACGGCCAACGTGAAGGCCACCTTTATCAAGCCCTGAATTCCTGCGGGGGCTGTGCCTTAACATCCACAGAGCAAAGGCCACCCAGAGCCCCCCTTCATGCCCACGTGGGGCAGGGGGGAGTCTGCTGCTCACCTAGCCCCCAGCACACTCTCCTCCCCACCAGAGAGCAGCCTGAGGGAGGAAGCATGAGCCACCGGGGTAGATGCAGCTCGGGTCAAGTCCAAGGCAGCGTGCCCCACGAACACAGCCCCTTACAGTATCAGGAGATGGAAATGACCCACGTCCAACCACAGGAGACACTGTCAGGGAATCGGGCTTTTTACAGCGGCCGTGACGGAGGACGGAATGCTGTCCTTATAGAGTGAGGGGAGAACGTCCAAATCAGGACTTGTGCTGGGACTCCTCAGCCTTCTCCTTGCGGGGGAGGGCGCTGGGCGGGGCCAGGGCTGCGCCCTGATTTCCAGGCCAGCCGCCACCCCTCTCCCTCAGTCCCCTCCTCTCTGTGCTCAGACCCAGTAGAGTTTGAGTGTGGGGATCACCAGTGAGTTTTATTTCCTCTATACTTTTCTTTTTCCACAAGGACTGTTACAAAAATGCATCCTCCTTCATTAAAAAACATACACCATTAAAGAAGGAGGAGGAGGGGAAGGCATCTAAGGAGAGGGTGCGCCCCTCCCTCCTGGACATGGCCTCAACGGGACACAGCTGGCGTCTCTGCAGAGCCCCCCCAACACCCGGCCTGGCGGGAGTTCCCCCCGCCCCTCCCGGCCCCGCCCCTCCTCTGAGTGTCCACACCGTGTCCCCCGGATGCCCTGGGCAGCACAGCTCACCCCCAAGTCCCAAGTCCCAAGTCCAGGCACACCAGCAGCCTGGCCACAACATGCCCTCAGAGCCACCGTGCACACAGCCGGGAGGTCTCGGGAAGGATGTGGACGGGGACGCGGAAACAGACAGGCCGGGGGCCAGCCCAGTCCTGGCCCGGCCCATGCCGTCAGCGGGGGTCTTCGACTGGCTTCTGACCCCCGGTCTCCCCAGCACTCAACAGGCACTGCTCTTCCTCTCTCGGGGAGGCAGGGGGCTGGGGGTCAGGACGGGGCAGCACAAGGGAGGTGAGCCTTGCTTAGACTGAGGCACGCCAGGGCCTGCCACGCACTGACCACGGCAGCCCGGGTCTCCCCCTCGCCCCGGGGCCAGGCGGCGTGTCCCTGCATCCAACTGAGCCACGCAGCCGTGTGCAGGCTCTGGTGCTCGGTAAATGCCCGGCGGCCTTCAACCAGCCCCTGGGCAAAGCTGCGCACGGTGCCCGCCCAGCAGGCAAGCGCACAGGGCAGGTGAGCCGCACGCTCATCCACAGCCCTGGAGTCCGGTTACGGCCTCGGACGCGGAGTCTGCGGCCCAGCAGAGACGCCACGGACACCAGGTCCAGGGCACCGTTTCCGGGCCAGAGCGCTCTGGGAGAGTCAGCTCCCTCCCATCCCGATGGGGCAGCTGCCACACCGCCTCCTCCTTCCAGAGTAGTGACGGCCGAGGCCGGGCCAGGTCGGGTCGGAAGAGGCAGGAGGGCCCAGGGGCCGCAGGACGTGGGGGCGGAGAAGGACCCCGGAAGCCCTTACCTCGGGCCTGCTCTCCGTCTCCGTGCTCACCCCCGCCCCACGGCCTCCCCGCGGGCCCTGGGCCCTGAGCTGTGCGCTGGGCAAGGTCAGGAGCACTCAGGGAGGGAGCTCACCCCGTGCAGCTGGGTCCCGCTGGGCCAACCCTCCAGCTCAGAGTTTCCCAAGGCGCCGAGAAGTCACAGTGGGGAGGAAGGGGCAGCAGGACAGAGAGCAAGCATGAGTCGTCAGAGAAAAATGTGCGAGAGCCTGGTGCCTGACATACCCCAGAGACGGGCCGCTGCTCCGAACAGCACGGGCCTCAGGGCCCTGCCCGGGTGCAGTCGTTCACGGGCTGTTTATACTACCGCCGAAATCAGATCAGGAAATATTTTAACAAGTGACTGGAAAGAGACCAGACTACCCCTCTTCGGAGGGTTTTCATCTTTATTTTCTTGCCGAGATATTGACCAGGCACCAGTGTTTATGGAGAAAGGCACAAGCCTGGAGGCCGGGGCTTTCGCTGGGGCTCAAATTCAGCACAGGGAGGACTGGGTCATGGGAACCAAGAGGTGGACAGAGGAGTGAGCCCGGGCGGCTGCGCGGCTCGGAGCGTCGCGCGTGCGATCCTGGGGTCCGCGTGCGGGAGGCAGCGTCCCGGAGGCAACAGGACCGACCCCGTCACCCACCTGCACGTCCCGCAGAACCAAAGTGGTTCAAGGTAAGGGCTCAGGAAAGAAACAGAGGCCTGGAGAAGGGCAGGCAGAAGCCTATTTAAGGAATTCCAAAACGGGGCGGAGAGAGATTCTGGAAGTGATTTACGGGGTATGATTGATCCCAGAATTAAAGGAGGCCTGGAGAGGGTCATCTGGAGAGCTGGCAGCTAAGGAGCTGGGTGACGACTGGGAAATTTTCCAGAAGACCAAGTGGGAAGGGGTTGGCCGGAGGAGGCGGCCTGGGGTACTCAAAGCCACGTTCCAATCTCAGGTCTGTTCCTCGTTAGCTGAGTCACTGGACGGATCCCCACCATACGGACCTGGTGGGAGCAAGCGATCCCGGGTGGAAAGCCCCCAGCACAGAGGAGGCACTCGGCACACCAGCCAGCTACGAGTCCCTGGGACCAGAGACACCAGAAGAACAGTGCTCACACCTGCTTAAGGGCACACGTACACACAGGCGCACACCGTGCACAAGCTGGTCACTTGCTGGGGGACCCCTCGAGAGACCTGGGATGGTCCGACTGCCGTGTGAAGCGTGTCACTGGGCACAGATTCACGTCAGGGCAGGACAACCCAGGGGAGCCCTGAGCCCAGACTCCGATCCGCCAAACCACGGGCCCCGTTCCCCAGGCTGGGTACCCAGACGAGACGTTCTTCCACACCTGCGTGGCCAAATCCCAATCCCTCCGCCGCCTCTCTCCCTGGGCCCCTCCGGGGGTACCACACCCGGGACGGCCGTCTCTGCCAGCCAGCGTGGCACTCTCCTCCTCCCCCAGGATAGCCCGGGCCCCCTCTCGCCTGCCCATCCTTCCCTCAGGGTCTGGGAAGCCCTCTGGGTTCAAGCCCACACGACTACCTACAGAGCCCCCCACCCCCACCCCCGACACTGCGTGTGGTGAATCGTGCCCCTTGACAGGACCCACGCCTAGGGGTGCCTAGAACCATGGCCCCTTGGTCTCAAATAAATTGAAACCCCCTGACTCTTCCAAGTAGAGGGGTCTGGCCCGTGCAGTGGGGCAGCTGTGTTACCCAAGCAGCAAAGTTCCCGAGGCAGCAGACCGATGCTCGAGGAGGCATGATCCGTTTTAAGAGCAAACCAAGAGGAGAACTCTCTTGATCCCCGGTCCCTGGCAAGCCCGCAGACCCTCCCTGGCTGCTGGGACCCCTCATAGGCATTTTGCCAATAAGATGAAGTCTGGGCCCAGAAACCAGGCCTCGGGGCATCGGTTTCCTCGGGGCTTTTTAGTTTCCTTTCCTGGAATGTTGACAGTTTAAAGATGTAGATGAGGTGCTGGTCCAGCCTCCCTGACCTAGGAGAGGTTACGGCTCGGCCACAGCGGCTTGCCTCTTGGGACACCCGATCGACCGACCGCTCGACCCCCACGCTGCCCACAGAGGGCAAGGCTGCTTAAAGCGACCCCACCCTGATCTCTCGCAACATCTGGCTGTGTCTGGCACAGACAGACCCCCACGTGCCACTTTCATCGTGCGTCAACTGACACTAAACAGGCAAGACCTACCTGGCTAGGATCCTCTCCCCGCTCTTTCCTTCCCAGTTAAATGGAAAGAATGAGTCAGACCAGGGCAGCTCACCCCTCGTACAAACACTGGCCTCGCAGCCGAACGCAGGGCGCAAGACCTAATCCCACAGACCTCATCTAAGAAGTATGAGGAGAGCGCCGTGGGGCCCAGGACCCAGGCTGGCTTCGTCCTGCCCTCGGGCCCGGCACCCGCCACCAACCAGGACCTGGGGAGGCACACGGCGGGCAGAGAGGTCACCCACGGTGGTCCCCAGGCTTCACCAACCTCCCCCGTCAGCCGCCTGTTACCTAGATGAAGACCCCAGAGGAGAAGGCGGTGGTCATGCCTCCGATGGGGCCGAAAGCCCCTCCCCTGGCTGTGAGGTCTACCCTCTGGACTCCGACTCCCCAAACAGGGCCTGGATACATGGGAGTTCCATAACGGAACCGCTATCGAGGGCCCCAACTCTGCCACTGACTAGCGCTGGGGTTTCTGTGGGCCTCAGTCTCCTGGCCTGGGGGATAGAGATGACACCTTTTCCCTTGGAAGGATGTCATCAGGATAAAACGACGCACAGAAGCCCTCAGGAGACGGGAAACGGAAGGAAGAAAAGTCCTAGAGACTCTCACCCTTGGCCTTCAGAGAAACTTCTTAAGCAAGCACACCTCCCACCTGGGTCACATCTGGGTCACATGCTGTTCCCGCCTCTGTTCCCAAGGAGAGGCCTGTGGGGCCCAGGGTCTGACTGTCCCTCAGCCGCCCTCCGGCCGATCAGAATGGTGGGTGGGCCCCACAGCCTGCAGGACAGTTAGGCCAATCGGCCTGTCCCCACGTCCCCAGCCCTCTCGGGGTGGGGGGGGGTGGTAAGAACCCGCCAGCTTGTGCCCTCCAGCCCCCACACAGCAGCCCTCCCAGCACCTGTCCACAGGGACAGGCCTGCGGCGCTGCAGGGAGGGAAAAGGCCGGCTGGTTCCGAGCCGGGAGACCCACCTGGGGCCTGGCCTGCGCTGCCCCCAGCGTGCTCCCCCCTCCCCATGCCGGTCCTCGTGTCACTGACACAATCAGAAGGCAACGAAATGAGGGAAACGGAGAGGGTCTCCACCTTGAAGTGACTTTCGCTTATTTCCGGTGAGCAAGGAAGCTTTCGGAAGCTCGAAGGCCCTGCAGTTTGTGGCATAAGGGTGAAACCCACAGGCTCTGGAGGCTGGGTTCCAGCACTTTCCACCGTGGGTGCTGCCGTGAGGTGTCTGGCAAATGGCAGCCACCAAACCCGCCCTGGACAGACCTGAGACGCTCCAGCCCCGCGGGTCCCAGGACGAATCTGTGAGGTTCAATGCCATCCCCTCACGGTGCACACCCAAGACCGCTGGGCTCCCCTCCCAGCCGTGGGACATGGGGCCTGGATGCCAGGGCACCACTTCTCGGCAGCCTTCGACCCCAGGAACCCCCAAGCCCTCTAGTTCTGAGTTGATTCATCTGCAAAACAACCCCGAGGGCAGAGGCCAGACCACCGACTCCCAGTAAGACATCCCATTCCTTCCCCAGGAGCCCGGGCATGTCCGCCGTTCCGGCCTCGCCCTGCTGGGCCAAGGAAATGGGCCCCCGGTAGTTCCCTGGTATTCAGTGCCATAGAAGGGTGGACGGCCTGAAGCCGCTGTCCTAGGCCCTGTGTGCTGGCTCATCGGTGTCTCCCACACTCATCCCCTGAACTTCCCTTTCAAAGCCAGAGACGTGGCGGACTTCAGGAGGGACGGGACGGGAAGAGCGGGGGCCGGGGGAGGTGCAGACCCGGGCTCCGTCGTCTGCTCTCGTCCTCGGGGATCCCCGGTGGAGCCCACTCAAAGCCCCACCTCGCAGGAAACCAGACCTGCTCGCCCGCCTCCTTGGCTC
Source organism: Felis catus (assembly GCF_018350175.1). Taxonomy (NCBI): domain Eukaryota; kingdom Metazoa; phylum Chordata; class Mammalia; order Carnivora; family Felidae; genus Felis; species Felis catus. The sequence goes on from NC_058380.1 coordinate 93,726,903, forward strand.
CCGGTCAGTCCCAGAAAGCACCAGGCAAGCCAGGGCCCCAGACCCGGAGAACTCCAACCCTCTGCGAAACGCCAGCAAAGCTGCAGCCTTGGGACGAGCCCTTGGGGCGAGGACATTCCTGAGGGTTGGGGGAAGCCGTGCTACAGCTGAGTGACAGCTGCACAGGCGCTGGGGCAGCCGGGAGGGGACCCCACCCACAGCCTGCAGACCGAGCCTCGCCTGCCTGCGCACCCTGCTCTGCTGTTTGGCCCCAGCCAGCTCTGGGCGGCAGCCTGCACACCCCGGGGACGCGGAGCCACGCAGGAACAGCGCTGCCGGTGTCCTCCTGTCTCGGGAGTGTCCCACCCAGGGCCTGGAACAGGTGGACAGTCGAGAGCCCAGGAGCCCAGCCCACGTCTTCCTTGGGCCTAAGGAACACCAAGAAGAGTGAGGTCTGAGTTCTCTCCCGCGGCACCTTCATGAGCCCCTGTGGCCCAGCTCCGCGGCCCAAATGAGCTCCCCTGCATCTACCCACGTATACTGATGCCCTGCGCTTACCACGCAGCAATAATAATTGTGAGAGCCGGCAATGTGACGGTGCAATTCCTGTGTGACATCCCCCCGCCCCTCCAACAGTCTTCTGAGACAGGTGCCGCTTCTATGCCCATTTCCCAGATGGGGAAACTGAGGCACAAAGAGGCGCTCAGAGGTGCCTTGGCACCCGTGCTGAGCCCAGGCACTCGGGATAGGTAAGACGCGAGCACCCTGCCCTCCCAGCTCCCGAGGGAACCGAGAGCGTGGCCATCGGCCGCACGACCCGCCTCTCCAGGCCCCTGAATTCTGAACTCATCCGTGCATCCTCCCTCCCGCACGGACACGTCACAGAGAGGGAAGTACTCATGCTGAACGTGCTGGGCAGAGTCTCCAGCTGAGCGTGACGTGATGTCAGGGGCCAGTGCCATGGTCACCGGGGTTGGGGAGGGGGGCTGGATGGCACGAGGTTAGCCGCCGCTGACACCACTCGACCCCGTGTGGATTATGGGGAGTTGTGTTACCTTTGACGTTTCCCCCAATCGCTGCTTCTGGAAGGTGGGGCCACCCGGAAGAATGCGGGGCAGACACAGGGAGGGGGGAGCCTCTGCCCCCTCCTCGTCCCTCCCGGCCCTGCTCCCCTTGTAGGCGCCCCCACCATTTATGCGGAAGCCTACAGCCTACCTGTTCAGGTGAGGGAGGCCAACCCTGAGAGAGTGCTGGCCTGTCCCGCCCTCTCCAGCTCGGGCTGACCCCAGGGCCTCCCCTGGAGCCCCCTGCCCACCTCATCAGCAGTGCCCACCCCCCAAGCCAGCCCCACCACACTGGGTGCCCAAGGAGGACCCACACACTCCCTGCGGTCAGTGAAACCTAGCCACTCTCCCAGCAGAACTGAGTGCAACGGGCCTTATTTAAACTATAAATCTGAACAACAAAATAAGTCCCTGGGAAAGAACCCCGTTTGGAAATCCTGTTCCCACACCTCCAATCCTAGAAAGTGCCAGCCACCCCGGCCCTCTGGTGCACGAGCGCTCTCTGGCCCAGGAGGCACGGGGGACGCCGTCCCTTCCTCCCCTGCATGAAACCGGCTGAGGAGGACGCGGCGTCCACAAGGGAACTGGCTCGCAGAAGCAGCCCCTGGAGGAAGCCAGGGCTCCCCTAAGCATCTCACGCTGTGTCCAGGAAACACAGAACTGGGAAAAGCAAAGAAAAAACCGAACAGGAAAGAGATCGCGGTCACTGCAGCCTGGGCACACCCTGAGGACGTGAGAAAACACCTTCCCCAGAGGCACAAACATTGTGCTGGCTTCCCTGAACCACACTGAGGTCCAGGCGGCCCTTCCTTGTCCCTCAGCTCCCTGCACTGCCCGCCCCTGCGCAGGGCTCAGGGCTCTGGGCTCCCGGCTGTCCCCACACCCGGGTTCCGGGAACCGACCCAAGCTGGCCAGGGCACCAAGGGCCCACTGGACGCACAGCCACCCCCTGTCCTCCCCAGGAAGGTCTTGACCTTCAGCCAGGCGCAGTGCCCTGGGAACAGACCAGCCCAGGATCAGTAAGGAGGAGACCCGAGGCAGAGGCTCCCAGGCTACCCACCTGGGACCGTGGGTGGGGGGGCGCAGACCTCGCTTTCAAGCACAAGGCCAGAAACAAAAGCCAGAAGCTGCCGAGACCCCCTCGCCTGGATCTGAGAATGGCATCTCACCGGCACTGGTGAGGGTCCTACACCAGCAGGAGGGCAAACTCACCCAGGGCCCGACCCCAACCACCACGGGGGCCTGACAAAGCAGGCTGGCCTCTGATTGGCCAGCGCCCGGTAGAGCTGGTAGGTACCTCCCTCTGATTGGCCAGCGCCCCAATGGGGCCGGCTAGTGCCTCTCTCTGATTGGTCGATAGCACTCCCTCCCTGCTGGCCAATGTTTCACTACCTCCCACTTCGCACTTCCTGGACACAATCACCTGTTCTGGAGTCCGATTTGCGCACCGCGCCGGAAGTTCCTGTGCTGCAGGGACGCTCGCCTGCACCTGCCGCCCGTGCCCGGCCCAGACCTAGGTCGCGTTAGAGGTCCGCAAACACTTCCGGCCTAAGCGCGGCTACTCCCGGCAAGGGCCAGCCTCTCCTGCGGTTCCCTGGGACCCCTCTCCCGGGCAGCGCCGCCCCCGGAGCTGCCCGCTGCGCCTCTCAGTCACCCTCGGCAGGATGCAAGACGATTACTTCCCACCTTCCAATTGGGTTGAAACGCCCTCTGTCATTGAGAGATCGCTCTTTTTACAACGCAGGCTGGGAGGTTGAACATGGAAGTCACTCCTGGCGCAGGCACACATTTGTGGCATTCGGTAAGACGACAGACGACATGAGGATCCCTAGTGCCAAAGTGCTGGCAGGGAAGACCAGGCCAGAAGAGTGACCGTCCCAGGCATGAAACACAGGTCCTGGCATCAGAAAACAAAGGGACCCTCCGAGTCCTGCACGCAGACGTCGCAGGGCCCCCTGGAGCTCCGCAGAAGGAGATTTTGGAGAAACTGGGTCAGCCTGGGTCCATCTCTTGGGTCTGAGTCACCGAAGAATGGCGACATTCGCTTCTAATGTGGGGTTATTACTTAGGATGGGAATCGGCCAGAAAAACTACTGGGTGAGTCGAAGCTGATGGGGTGATGCGTCAGACCGTGTGACCCCCACGACCACACGTCCACGCACATCCACTCACGTCCGACCGGGCCTTCATTCATTCCATAAAGGGCTCTCCAGCCACCTCCGCGGGGCTGGCGCAAAAACAGCGTCTGGGTCTGCAAAGCCGCCACCTGCACCCACCGCAGAAAAAACCCTCCCGGTGCACCAGCCATCGCGGTCAGTCACACAGGCTCGTGAGCTGGTCTCGTTCACTCACCGGGGGACATTTCCCGTGTCACCTGTTCTCCTGTTTCTCACGGGAGGGGGACACGGGCGCCACTGCCCACAGGAGAGACAGGGAGCCACTCACACAGCCAGCCGGTGAGCAGGGCCAGGTGCCCGGCACCAGACCCCATAACACGGCTTCGTGTCGCCTCAGGGCCCGGGAAATACAAAGTGGATACTGAGCTCACTCTGCGCTCTGCGCGTGTTATGTATCGAGCCCTCACCAAAACTCCTGCAGGACACGTGATCATCACCCCCTTCTAAAAAAAAAAAAAAAAAAAGGGAAACTGAGGCACGGGGAGGCTAAATGCACGGTTGGTGGGAGGGGAGCCAGGCTGGCCGGCTCCAGCCGCCCGCCCCGAGCATCACCCACACCCCAGTCCTCACGCTGTGCCCGCAGCAAGGGCACGTCTGCCCCTGAGAAGGGCCAAAGCAGGCTCCGCCTTCAGGACCTCAGGCTCCCCTCCCGCCGAGCCAGGCCAGAAAGTGCGGACACCGGAGGAGTGGCTCATCCGGGGGAACAAAAATAAGGAGGAAAAGAGAAACCCTGGTGTCATACTGCCCCCCTGTGAGGAAAAACATGTCATCAAATGATCAGGCCCAGCAGGACCCCGCTGGCCCCTCCGCAGGACCCGCAGCCCCGGCGTTCCCCCTGCGGGCTCCACGGCCACGGTTCATCTCAGCACCGCCCATCGGGCGGGCGTGGCTCACGGCAAGGAGAGAAATGTCACCTGGCCCCCGGCTCCCCACACACACCGGGCCCGGCACACAGGACAGCCTCGGGAAACCACGCAAACACAGGCACGTGCAGGCGCACCGGCACTCGCACGGACACGTGGGTCCCCACGCGTGGGCACATCACACACACGCACCTGCTCCCACACGCACACACAGACACGCACACGGGTGTACCGCCCTCAAAGGGGCTCGTAGCACATTTCCGCACATGTTGCCACACGTGGCCTGGCCACATGAGCCCAGGAGGCGACGCGGGTGGGAAAGCGTCCCCACCACGCAGACGGGGTCCCACCCTGACTCAGCGGGATGACCGAGCCTCCTTCCGCTGCGCTTCTTCGGGAACAGTCACATTTAAAGCCCATCGTGGCAACTGTGCTCTGTCCCTTCTGCAGAAATACCACCCAGAAGAGCTTGCAGAATAACGTCCTACGTAACTCGGGGGCTCACTGTGCATCAGGCACATTCCACATGAGCAACTGTCAAAGCAATTCTCCCCGCTTTCCGGAGGGGAAAGCTGAGGCAAATGCTCAGTTGGCACTGACCTCCCAGCTGCCCACACTGCTCCTGGGGCTCATCTCCCCTCACATCTAACTGCCCATCCCCAGCACAGGAACCCAAAGTCGTGGCCAGAGGCGCCCCACCCGAGCTGAGACTGTCAGTTGGCACACGGGTCCCCGCGCACGGGCAGAGAGGGTCAGGGCAGCCCTCCAGGTCTCCACTCGTCCCCCAAGAGACCCCCTCTTTTGTCACTGCAGCCACTTCTGCTGGCATCGCCTCCCTGGACAAGCGGTGCTGGGGGCGCCCTGCCAACCAAGCTAATGAGGGGCTTTCCAGCCAAGGGAAGCAGCCCCAGAGAACACGGAACACCAGAGCAGAGTTTGGGATGTCCTGCCAAGAAGGAGGGGCGGACAGGAGTAAAGCCAGAGGTGGACGAAGGCACCTGCTAAGGGAGGGGAAGAAGAAGAAGGAAAAGGCCAAGTTTAGTGTCACCTCCTCCAGGAAGCTTCCCCAGGTCTCCCCAATGGGACCAACCCTCCCAGATGATTTAAAGTGACACTTGGCACCAAAATGAACAGTGAAACAAACACACGTGCTGCCCAGAGGACTTGGGGGCTCCTGCACCGAGGAGCCCGCCCCCGCTCACCTCCGTCCTCCCATAACCCTCCAGGCCAGGGTGCAAAGGCCTTCCGGGTCCAGGTAGGTCATGCAGATGAGCGAAAGGCCAACTAAAGAGAAGGAACAGGACAGTGTAGACTGCTTTCAATCTGGTTCCTCTTGAAGGCATTCCAGTGAAAAAGGAGGGAGGAAGAGAGGGAGGGAGGGAGGGAGGGAGGGAGGGAGGGATAAGGGACGGAGGAAGTTGGGACCTAAACACTGTTGGCCAAAGGCAACTCATCCTTCGCCCCAGGGTGAAGGGGGGGGGCGCACATGTGGCAGGACCGCCCCTCCCCCTGCATCTGCTGCTCTGGGCACCAGGCGTCCCCCAGGGAGAGCTGATAAATGGATGTGAAGTGAAAAGGTATCCCCCCCTCCCCCCTTAAGTCAAAGGCGCTAAGGCGCGGCCATGCTAAGCAGAAAGGAGACCCTTGCTCAGCGCCCAGATGCAGAGGTCACACAGACCCAGAACCTGGGCTCCCACATCTTGCAGGCCTGTGGGAGGGTCCGGTGACATGATGCGGGCATAGGGCCAGGCAGATGCCAGCACATCCGTTGTGATGTGCAGTTAACACATGCAGTGGTCTGGAGCGGGGAGGGGGGGGGGTGGGAACGGGACCCTGCTTTGCTCCTTAAATGCAAACCCAGGGTGCCTCAGGGTGTAGGTGATCATCGCTAGTCTGCCCTCTAACTGTTCTGTTATTAAGTGGGGGGAGGGAGGGGGGGGACAGTCTGCTCCCCACCCCCTCAGCTCCAGCCAACAGTGTCTGTGATCCAGGGAGGAGGCAGGGCCAGACGGCCAGAAGGCAGGGGCGGGGCAGGCGGGCATCAGCTGTGCTGGGCTAGGGCGTGGCCGCGGTGCTTGTCCAGAAATATCTGAAGGGTGGGGTAACGGGGCAGGCTCTGGCCGGCACCCCAGGAACAGCCCTGGAGCAACATCACAGGAGAAGGGACTTCGTGCCCCGCACCCGAAGAAACTCCTGCCTGGGGCCCCCGCTGGGTGGTCAAAGCCACTGGGCAGTGACCACAGCTCCGGCCCCTCCAGCCACTGAGATCTGGACCAGATGAGGGACAGGGCTCCAGGGAGCCAGCCTGGCCTCTGAACTCCTCCCACTGACTGCTCTCTTCTGGGGAGGAGGGAAAGGGGGAAGGATGGAAAAGGATGTCTTTCCAGCCAACTTGATTGAGTCAGAGGAAATTTAACCGTTTCGTATCTGTCAAGTCCCACAAAGCTTGGACGACTCTTCCCACAAAATTATTGCAAGAAGCAGGCACGTGACTGGACTCAACCAATGACGGGCCGAGGAGATGACCTCAATTTCCAAATATTGGGGTCACGTTTCATTTCACACACTCCCCTCCACCCGTTACAATGTTAAAGGGCCCCAAATGCAATCTTAGCTTTTCATTCCTTCACACACTTGGCCAAGGAGAAGGTAGGAAAAATAGCCATGTTCAGAGAAAACTCGGAAAACATCTGGCTCATCCCACAACGGAGAAAAGGACAGGCGCCTGGGAGGACCGCTCCCGCCTGCCCGCATCTGCGGTGGACAGCCGCCCTCCTTGGCCACGCACTGCCCATGACTTCGAGACGGGTCCCGCCCTGGGAGGTGGGACGGGTCTGGGAAACCCGCTCAGGAAAGCGGCTTCTTCACATGCTTCTAACGGTCTTTCTGACCAAAAGCCAAATGAGCAACTCCCGGGCCAGGGGCCAGGCTGCTGCCCCATCCCCTCTGCCACGTTTCTGCTTCCAAGGGGCCGCCCTCGGGAAAGAGGGGGTCGGAGAGGGGGCAGGGACTGCAGGCGCAGACAGAGCCCGGGAATGGAGCTGGGGGCCCACTGCAAAACCGCCAAAGGCATGATCCCCAGCCTGCACCCGGCCCCGGCTTTTGGGGGTGACGACTCCCCTGAAGGGTTCCGTCCTGTGTTCCTGGGGAAAGCCCATCTGAGGAGCAGGACGGGGCTAAGGCCCTCGGCCACCATGGGGCCCCCACCGACTCCAGATCACTTTCCCGGAGGCCACAGTTGTCCCCCCCCCACCCCGCCTTCAACTGATCCCCGGGGCGTGGGGGTGGGGGGAGTCATTTAGCCCAGGACCTTGGGCACGTTGGTGGCAGCCCAGGGATGAGAGAGCGAGTCCCCAGAGCTGGGCTAGGCACCCCTCGGCTCCCACAGGCCCGTGCTGGCTGGACACCCCGACTCCTGCTCATTCTCTTTGGCCCACCACACACCCATCGCGCCAGGAAAAAGGGAAAGGGTATCTCAATCGGGAAGTGTAGCACGGAAAGTGATTCTTCCCACACGGCTTCAAATTACAAAGTGGCGGGGACAAGGGGGCGGGCGGTGGAGCGGCTGGCCAGCTGTGCCCCCCAATTCCCCTGACCTCGCACCAGCAACTCTGAGCCTCGTCTCCAGGCTTGTTAGTGGGGACTTGGGACATTCTGAGACCTCCGATGTCTGAGGCTGTGCAAAGACCCATCCCACAGGTAACCACCAAGGTGATGCTGAGAAGCCACGGTCCCATCAGGAAGCTGAGTGGGAGGGAGTCAGAGCTACAAGAGTCCAGGCAGGCGCCCAGGGGAGGGGGCTCCTTCCAAGTCAGACCTCTGGCAGGCAAGGGCCCCATCTGTGGACCATCTGAGCCTCTCTGCCCAGACGCCACCACCACCTCCCAGCTCTGCCCCGCAAACCCCATCTCTGGGAGGCAAACCCAAGAACAACTGCCTCCCCGGGGTCAGGAGGTGTGGGGGGGGGGGGATTCGGAGCAGGGCTGGAGGGGCTGCGGCTTCTGGGATTCCCAGGCGGGGGGGCCAGTGTCTTCCCCCCACCCCGCCCCAGGAGCCCGGCCGGAATTGACGGGCTGCGACTCTAGGGGGCGACCCTTTCCAGTTTTCGGGAGAGGAAGTTCTGCCGGCGCGAGTGATGTGGGACAGAGATACTAAGTTTCGGGACAAAGTTTGCCGGCCTCGGGGACAGACCCTCTCGCCGATCCAGCGCCAGGCCCTTCCTCCGCGCGCGCCGCGGCCCCACCCGGCCGGCCCTCTGGCGCGCAGGAGTACCGCGCTGGCGCGTCTCCCTCCCCGGGCCCCAAGGCTGGCATTCGGAGAGGCGGCCCGCGCGTTCCCCGAGCTCGCGGGTGGCGGTGGGGGGGGGGAGGGGGGAGAGCGCCCCGGAGGCCGGCGGGGGCCGGGAATGACAGCCGCCCCCGCGCCCCAGCGCCTTACCTGCGCGGCTCAGAGGCGGCGCCCACAGCAGCAGCAGCAGCAGCAGCAGCAGCGGTGGGGACAGCAGCGGGGCGCCCGGGCGCGGCGGGCTGCGCGCTTTCCAGCGGGTGTGGACGTCCATGCCGGCGGGGCGCGGGTCGGGGCGCGCGGGGACGCACGGGGGCGCGGGGCGCGGCCCGGGAGGGAGCGGACTCGGCGGGGACCGCGCGCTCTAGGAAGTCATGGGGAGCAGCCGCCGGCGTTCTCTTTGTGGCGGTGGCCCTCGCGCCGGGGCCGGCTGGCGCGCTCGCCCACGCGCGGGGGGTCGACCTTGGCCCGCGGGGCGGCCGGGACCCCGCTCGGCTCGCCGCCCTCGCCTCCTCGCCCCCTCCGACTCCTTCTCGCCGCCTCCTCGCCGCCGCCGCCCCGCGACCCGCTCCCCGTGCGCGCTCCGCTCGAGCGAGGTCCTGCGCCAGCCGCGGGGACGGAGAGTGCCGACCTCGCCTTGGGCGCCGTGCTCTTTTCCCCCCTAGTCCTCCCTCCCTCCCCCCTGGAAGGCACCCGCCGCGGCTGTCGATCCCCCGCGCCCGCAGCAAATCAGAGCCCGGCGCCGCGCTCGGCCGGGCCGGCCCCCGCCTCCCACTGGGCGCCGCGGGCGAGGGGGCGGGGCCGGCGGGCGAGTCGCGGCGAGGAAGGGGCGGGCCCGGGGCGGGCGCGGGCGCGGGGCGGGGGCGGCGGCCGGCTCTCGGCGGGCGCGCGCCGACGCGCCCCGCGCCGCTCCCCCGGGCCCCCCGCTCTCCCCGCCCAGGTGCCCGCACCTGGCCCACCCGGGGAGCCAGCGTGGAGGGGCCCCGGGTTTGCTCACTCTGGGCTGGGAAAAAAAAAAAAAAAAGTTGCTGCTCAGCCCAACTTTTTCTTTTACGTGGACGAGCTCCGAGCTCCTCTTCTGGGTGGAGACTGAACTTCCAATTCAGCCAGATCGGGGCGCCCAAGACTGAGGCCGACTTGTCAACCCGCCCGGAGGACCCGCCCTCCACCTTCCCCCTCACTGAGGATTGGGCGTGGGAGCCCAAGTTAGGTCTGACCTCCCAAGGGTCCCAGAAGGAGCCTGGAGGTTGCACATCTGGGATCTTAATCAGACGAGGTCGGCCGGCCGGCAACCCACCACTACCACCACCACCACCACCACGCCCCTCCTCGCTCCCTCCCGCGCCCTCCCCCCTCCCCGTGACCCCTCTGCAACAAAAGGAGATCAGAGGGAAGGTGCCCCTGGGGGAGGTGACAGCGGGCAAAGGGGTGAGGGGTCGGGACCCACTGCCCTGGGGACTCCCGCCGGGCGCCCGCCTTCACTTCTTTAAGCCCTGGGGAGGGCCCGCTGGACTGGACGGCAGGCTGCCCCTTCTACCAGGCTCCTCAGCCCAGAAAGCCTCCCGCCTGGGACAACTGCAGGGCCCTTCTTACAAAGAGAAGGGGCGAAGGCGTTTTCAGTGGCTCGCCATTCCTGAGCCGTCCAATCCGGACCCCCTAGAGCACACAGTTCCCCCAGGGGTGCTGGGCCGGGCCGCTCCCTGTTACATCTCCAGACAGGTGCGAGATTCCCCAAACGCCCTGTCCTGCCCACCATTCCAGAAACGGGGACTTGGGGTGGGGGTGGGGCGTACCTAGCTTTGCTGGGACTGATGGCCCCGTGCGGCTTCTGGTGTGGGTGGCACGTGGCGGCTGACCGCTGAGCAGCTCGGCTCCGTATCTGCCACATGTGCCCTTCGTGGTGCCACTAATGGGGAGGGCCGCACAGACAGAGGGGAGATGTTTGGGGGACATGAAGTAAAGCAAATTGTTCTTTCCGGTTTTTATATTTCTTTGTTGTTGTTTTTTTCTGTGTAAGTCGTATGTATGATCCGAATTGTGTGTGTGAGTGGTGTGCATGCTTGTGTTTATGCATGAGGGGCGTGTGTGTGTGTGTGTGTGTGTGTGTGCAAGCTAGAGCTGGTCCTTTACTTGTATGCGCCTTCATGAGATTCTACCTGACACTTCTGAGCCCCCAGCCCCAGCCCTGTCAGGCCCCGAGAGTGCCCCCCACCAGTGGGAAGGCCAGCCTCTCTCCATGACTTGGGGTGCTGACACAGGTCAGTGGCCTGGCTACCAGGAAATAGTACAAACTTTTGGGGTTCTAGCTTTTCCCCAAGGACATATGGCACTTCTCGGACAGTCACGTGCCCCTCCATCAGGCAGCCACCCGGAGTCCCTCTCAGTGATGCGCAGAAAGCTTGCCCCTCGTGGCCCTGAGCAGACAGGACAGACGTTATCCTATCCCTGGAGAGCAAGGGGTGTGATGTCTTGGCCAAGCTGACGAAGGTGCGTCTCCATTCCATCCAAGCCCGGAGCTGGGTGGGGAGGCCAGTTTCCATGCCGCCAGGAAATGCAGAGAAAAGTCCCTTAACTGAGCGGCCTGACCTGCCAGGCCAGGACTTAGAACAACTTGACTGTCTGAGTCACGATTTGAATTCCAGTGAGCACAGTGAAAAGGTCAGCCACCCCACGGGGGACCCAACAGGGTGCAGGGACTTACCCAAAGTACCAGCTCATGTGTGCCGCAGCCAGAGTTTGCACCCAGATGTCCCTTTTGGGCGCGAAACACGCTGATCACCTCGCCCGGGTTCACGCAACAGTGACTGGTGGTGGTTGACCCCAAGCCCAGCATCCCCCGGACCCTCCCGTAACGGATTAAAACAGACGGCCTTTGAGAACTGTTTAATTTGCTCTGGGCCCTAGAGAGTCTGCAGTGAGCAACACACCCGGGTCCCTTTGGCGTGGGCCTGACAGCTGCACAGAGACTCGGTCATCACCTGTGTGGGGAGTGGCCGCCTGTCAGCCCACATCTTCTGTAATTCATGCCAGGTTCCAGTCTGGCCCATCCCGGTGCCTGTACCTCCAGTCGTGGCACTTGGCCATGGGAGGGACTCACCAAGATCCGGGGCTCTGTGCACCCCGGCCACGGTCGCAGTATACTTCCCGCGGTGCCCGGTGAAGAACGGGACAGGCCAGATGTGCCCCGAGCTCTGCACCTGCGATCCGACCACCCAACGTGCCCCCTGCTGCCGTAAGTTCTTCCACTGACTATCTACGCAGCGGAGTTGTGGTTCTCCACAGAGCGTCCACGCGAGCACCAGGTATCGCCCTCCCCTGGGCTGTTGCAGCCGCCAGCCTCCCATCTTAAGGGGCCACTCAGCCTCCCAGAGTCATTGCCTGGCTGGGAAAGGGCCGGCCCGTTCCCGAGAAGCCTTCCAAGGCAGCCGGGTTCCCGCCCTCCTTTCCCTGCTGTGGGTGGAAGCTCACGGCCCCACGGACAGGTGGGAGGGACCTGGGTGTCTGCTTGCCCTCCGAGAGTTCACGGTCCGCTGGGGCACCCAGGTGGGCCCAAGGCGTCTGGGGGGGCTGCGGCCCAGCAGAGTGAGTGGCCCCCACACCTGTCCGCAGCCTGGGGCTGGGTTCCCTCTGGCCACCCAGGGATGACGCTCCTACCCCGCATCCCACACCTGCAGGTGGTGTCCTGGGATGGGAGCGGCCGACTCAGCTAGGGCCCCAGCGGCAGCCACAGGTGAATTCTCCCCTCTGCTCCTCGGTTTTGTTATCTGAGAAGCAGGGAAGAGGGACCCCACATCCACGGACCCAGTAGAACATAGATGAGAAGGTGATGGGGCGCCGGTGGGCGGGGGCAGGGGGAGCTCAGTCGGTTAAACGACGGACTTCGGCTCAGGTCATGATCTCACGGTCCGTGAGTTCGAGCCCCGCGTCGGGCTCTGTGCTGACAGCTCAGAGCCTGGAGCCTGCTTCTGATTCTGTGTCTCCCTCTCTCTCTGCCCCTCCCCCACTTGTACTCGTGTGTGTGTGTGTGTGTGTGTGTGTGTGTGTGCGCGCGCGCGCATGTGTGTGTGTGCGTGCGCATGCCCCCCAAATAAATAAACATTAAAAACATTTAAAATAAAAATAAAAATAAAAATAAAAATGAAAAAAGAAGGTGAGCCAGGAAGGCCTCGGAGATGCCAGTGCCCCTCCCTCTCTGCTCCCCGTCCCCCCAGCCCAACCCCCTCCCACACACCCCCCACAGCTGGCCTGTCTTCCTCCCAAACCCCCAGTCAGCAGAGCAAGGACCCTCCCTCTGAGGGAAGAGTTCCAACAGCAGGGTGTGGATGAGCCAGACCTGAGCAGAGACCCTCCGGCCTCACCAGGTGCCTCACTGGGTGTGACCCTGGGGGAGGCTGTCTGCAGAGGGGTGGCCCTGCCGGCTCTGGGGACCCCACCCCTGCCCTGTGCAGCTGTGAGGCTCAGCACACCGCAGGGCCCTCCTTCCACCCTGGGGGCCAAGTGCTGTTAATCCCAGGGTAACTTCCGAACAATTACTAGCAAAAATCATTACTTATAGTTTTTTTAATGTTTACGTATTTTTGAGACAGAGAGAGACAGAGCATGAGCAGGGCAGAGGCAGAGAGAGAGGGAGACACAGAATCCAAAGCTGAGCCATCAGCACAGAGCCCAAGGTGGGGCCCGAACCCACGAACCGCGAGATCATGACCTGAGCCGAAGCCGGACGCTTAACCAACAGAGCCCCGCAGGAGCCCGGAGCCCCCCAGGAGCCCCAAAACTCACTGCTTTAAAGGCCAAGGGCACAGCATGTCCTTCGTCATCCTGTTTCCATCATGCTCCTCGTTCAACTCGGACTTGGCGGAAGAGGGCAGAGACAGGACTGGGTGGGCCCAACAATAGGCCAAAGCAGGGCTCCCCAGGGCAGCAGTCTGCTGGGGCCCCACATTCAGGTGTCCTGGTGCTTCCGGGGCCTTCTCCCCCTCCCTGGTCCCCATCTGCCCTCTTTGCATGTCTGCACCCCTAATCTCTTCCTACAAGGACAGCCAGTCATATTGGATGAGTTTACCCTACAACGAAAATGACTTTCTTTTTAACCTTAGTCTCCTCTTGAAAGGACCTGTCACCACAGTCAATTCCGGGGAGGCCGGGGAGGGGGGGCGCCGGGGTTAGGACTTCCACGGGGGACCGAGGGGGCGCAATTCAGCACACAATACCGTGGCAATCCCAGTCTGTGGGCCTTTTGGAGAAATCCAGGGCACTGTGTTTTCCAGAACAATAAGGGCATTCTAACGCCCGTGGGGGTGGGGGTGGGACCACGTCCAGCAGGAGGGGCCTCTGATGGCATCTCACCCTGACTGCTGGGCCAGCCCTCCGGAGTCTCGCTCCCCTGGTGCATATGGAGCTGAGCGTCTGTGACGCCGACCGCGCTGGGGGGAAGGGGGGCAGCACACAGGCTGAGACCCGGCCGCCTCCCATGAAGGCTCCCGAGTCCTTCCCGGGTGCTCGTTTCTCCCTCCCCACCCTTTCTGTGGACGAGTGCCCCTGCCCTGCTTCAGGAGCCCCTGCCCGAGGTGCCCAGGGGGTGCAGAGGAACACGTCTCAGTCTTTGTGAACAGCCCACGGGCGAGCAGGTACACCTGAGCATTGTGGGCGGGAGCCGGGCCTGGAAGGCCATGTGGCCGTGTGCGGACGTCCCTCCAGCTCCGGCAGGGCGGCTGTGGGGCTTGACCTCGGCATCCCGGGCCCGGCCCACCATCTGAATGCTGAGTGGACCAGACAGTGCACAGAGGCTGTGCTGCAAAGAGCCGGGGGGTCGGGATTCTCACGCGGAACCCCAGGGCCACCCTGATTCCACCTCACGGTCCGTGGGGTCCCCCAGGAGGCTCTCCTCCACCCACGTGGAACCTTCCACCGCTCTGACCAGAGAAGGTCCCTTCCCACACCCGCCACCCCCAGCCCACCCCGAGTCCAGCCATCTCTGGCAGCCCAGGACCCAAGGGTGCCGGGACCACCACCCTACAGGAGCAGACCAGTCCGCAGTCACGGGCCGTCATCCTTCAGACCAGACAAGCCTGCAGGAGGCTGGAGATTTGCGTCGGGGCTGCAGGGCACCAGCGGAAGGCCAGGAAGCAGGTTCTCCACGGCCAGGGGGCCGCCCCGGGGAGCGCAGGAACCGGGCAGCGAACCCGGCGGAGCACCAGGCACCCCGGTGGCCGAGTCAGCCGGGACGGCGCTTTGTTCCCCCCAAGCCCACGAGGGCCTGGTTTTACTGCACCTCGCTGTTCCTCTCAGGGGCCAAGTGAACTCTGAAAAGTTACAGGAATTCCAGGCAAAACAGGCCATGACGGACAGCCAGTAGGACTCTTAAGTGTGGAGAGAGCGTTTCCAATTATCCAGACAGCGCGACGCAGGGACGCATCTTCCAGCCTGTGACGAGCTGGGCTCGCCGCCCTCCCAGGGAATGTTTTCTAGAGCAAGGCTGAGTTTGCAGCCCAGGGGAAATGTCAGCTGGACAGCTCTCTACGGCTGCCTCTTGTAAAGAACCGTGTGCGCGAGTGGAGAGAGCTGCCGGTGGTCGGCGGGCCATCCCCCGGATTCAGATGACGGTTCTGGGGTGCGTGTGATGGCACCCCACGTGGGACCTAACTGGATCTTCCCCAGCCCACGACCCCCACTTTGGGAGGCAAAGGTGGAAGTGTCCACGAAGCCTGCGGAAGAGGGCCTTCTGGGTGTGCGGGGCTGACTCGGACCTCAGCCTCTCGTCCTTTTAAACAAGGTCCCATTTCCAAGGGCCACAATCAACCCGCCAGGGCCCCGGAGCGGTCACGTCATCCCCACCGGGGAGGCCGAGAAGACACGGCAGCCAGCCACGGTCTGGAACAAGGGGTCAGCGGCACCTGCTGGCCATCCAGCTCAGGTGCAGAAAACCCCAGCACTCCGCGTGTCCTGAGAGCAGGCGACGTCCCCATCGGCAGGACCCAAGCTGGCAAAGGGACGAGGGAGCTCAGTGGAGCCGTGCGTGCGACGGCACATTGCCCGGGTGTGCCAAACCCTGCCCGGGACTGTTGTTTTTTCCAGGAGGGCCTAGTTTTATTTGTTTTCATTTTTAGTATTAAACCAATGTTTTCAATGGAAATAGCTCCCAGATTAAATTTTCTTCCATAAGAGGAAATACGAGGGGATAGAGAAATTTAAATGAGTCTCCCAAACCCAGAAATCAAACTCATTTGCCCCCCAGAACCCTTGAGCACAGTCCGCGAGCCGAGCCGGGGCGAGTAGGCGCGTGACTTGGGGGTACGGGTATGTGAGTCGGGGGGCGGGGATGGAGCTGTGGCAAGAACTGACCGGGGCTGACCGTCTTTAATCCTCATGATACAAAGAGCATCCCTAACGTGCAGGTCAGAATTCAAGCCCGGAGCACGGGGAGATGGGCCCCAGAGCTGTCAGGTTCTTAAGTGGAGAAGCCGGGGTCCTATCTCAAGCCTTCCCCCGCACCCCCGGGCTGCTCACTCTGCCCGTGGGGCCTTCCAGCAGAAACGGTACAGATCGGATCCGCCCTGACACTCAGGGCGGGGGGCGGGGGGGTGGGGACAGGGCAGGAGCTCACAGGAGGAGTGGGTGCAGAGCTAACAGGGGCATCCTGGGTAGGTCTGGCCGTGGGAGGCTGACAGCGGTTCCCAGAGACAATTCCAAGCCCTAATCCCCAGAACCTACAATGTGACCTTATTTGGGAAAAGGGTCTGTGCAGATGTGCTTAAGCTAAGGGCCCTGAGATAAGGAGATCATCTTGGTCTGGCCAGCTGGGCCCTAAATGCCACAGCAAGTGTCCTTGGAAGAGGAAGACAGAGGGGATTAAAGACAGGCAAACAGAAGGCAGAGACTGCAGTAACTGCCACGAGTCAGAGAACATCTGGGGCCACCAGAAGCCGGGAGAGACAAGGAAGGCCCCTCCCCTGCCGCCTCGGCCAGGAGCGCCGCCCTTCGGACACCTCGATCTCGGGTTTTGGCCTCCGAGACGGGGAGAAATTGAATCTGTGTGTCTCGAGGCACCCGGCGTATTTGTTATGACAGCGAGGACACTAACACACCTGAGGCCTCCAGGCCAGGCGGACAGGCCCAGAGCATGGGGCACCTGGAGAGGGTCTGGGGAGGGGGACGTACCAGGTGGCAGGTGTGGCTTGTGCCCAGGCCCCTTAGCTGACATGGCCCAGTGACGCCCGGGGCATCTTTCCCCTCACTTGGCCAGTGGGGTGGGTGCAGGAGAGGGCACTGGGCCCGAGCTCCCCTAAATGGGCTGGGGATAAGCACCAGCCTGCGGGGAGAAGAGGGCGGGCTCGGAGAGGCAGGGGTGGCCCTACATCCCTGACAAGCGTCTTCATAAGAGACGCGTGGAGGAGAGACACTAGGAGAAAGGGGGAGGCAGAGGCTGAGGGCTCGGCCACAGCCCAGGGATACGGGGGCCCACCCCCCCCCCACGGGCCCGGCACCGTGAGCTCCACACTCAGAGGTGGCACCTCCATCTTGCCAACCTGCCCGAGCCCAGAAAACGCTGGCTCCGCAGCCCGAGCTGTGGCCACGACCGTCCACCGGGCATTCACGTCCCACCTCTCGGCTACGGAGAAGTCCAGACTCTGTGCCAAGGAAAATGAGACAGAATGTGTGAGACGCTAATGAGACCCTGGGCCTGGCATCTCCAGCGGCTCCCCCCGGGGGGCACCAGGGCACCCCGCCAAAGCCCCTACCCGCTTAGGAATTTCCCCCTTTGAAGCCCGAGGGCTGGGAGCCGGGATCCAGCTCCTTGCAGAAGAATAAAAGCAACCAGCCGAGGGCAAATGCTGGCGTCGGTTCGGGCCCCTTTACTTTTGTCAACAAGGAGATTTGTCTTAATGGGAACCAGCAGAACCCCGGTTGCAGACTTTCCCCTCCTGACATCTCAACTGCAGCCCGCCCCCCCCCCCGCCCCTGGCACTCCACGCAGGGCAGCTGTGGATTTTGTGCAGGGGGTGGGGGGGGGAGGGAGGGAGGGGGGAGAGGAGAGGAGAGGGTAAGTCGGGGGGCAGCCTTGGGTCTCCGTCCCCGCCCCGGCCATTCCGCCGCGGGCACCCACGGCCGCCACCCCTCCACCGTGCCGTCTCACTGCACTGACCCCACGCACCCCCGCTGACCCCCTTCCCTGACTGGGGAGCGAGACGCACGGGAACACGAGTGATCGCACACCTTGGCCAAGATACTTGACTTTCCTGTGTCTCGTCTGTAGAACAGGGACACTCCTGGGACCGACCGTCACGGGGATCTGGCGGGATAACAAACCCCCTCGTGGTCTGGCACACAGAAGGCCCTCGGCCCACGTTTGCTAATATCGATCGGTCTTCGGCTGGCACGGGGGGAGCCAAACAGGGCGTACGAGCCTCAGGCACCCAGGGGGCTGGGCACTGGGCATGATTTCGGAGCTGGTAGGAGCCCCCCATTGTCACCAGTCGGCCCCTCTCTGTTACCTCTGCAGACTCTGGAAGATCCAATGTGGACCCTGTTCATCTCGAGGTCTGCTCACTGGCCAGATGCTACGAGGGGTTCAGCGCTGGGCCGGTGCTGGCGTGTCCAGACTCACAACAGCTGGCTTCTTGAAATGGGCTTCTTAAAACTGGCCACGGTGGGAGCATTTACACCACGGAAATTGGCAGACGCTGTGAATCTGGGCCTTTCTCCGTAAAGAGTCAGTCATTAAACACTTAGCCGTGCCCCTAAGCAGGTACCTGACCTTGGCCTACTTCCTGGAGGCCCAGAAGCGGGCCGCAATCTTTCCCCAGAAGGTTTCAGTGAGATAGCCAGCCCTCGTGGGGGGATGGGAGCCAGAATCTTCCCCTTATCCATTTTAAAAGCCCAGATTTCCTGTGGGGCGGCCATCTGCTTTCCTAAGAAGCTGTCTTTTCTAAACAGCTGTCTTCAGATATTTGAAGGACGGTCCCGTGGAAAAGGAGCTATTCCAGATGTGCTAGAGGAGGAGGTGGATGTTTGGGGAAAACCCCTTTCCTTGCATTTCGCGTGCGTCTGAGAGCCGCGGGGACCCTTCCCCGGGGTTTTCTTGTCTGAGAGCCTCTCAAAACTCAGCTCATGCTCAGCGATACTTTCGCTGGGTGTGAATCCCTCCTACGTGCCCAGCCCCTCCTGCGTGGTCACCTTCGGGAATTCAGGGCGTGTCGACCAACAGGCCCTTATCGGCATCAAACTGTAGAACTTCAAAGCCGGGCTAAGTGTCAATGACATCACCTCAGGCCCTCAGCAAACACCCAGAGTCGCGGGTCCCTTGTCACAGTGCTTGACTGAGGCACCAGGGACAGTGAGGCTCACTGTCACCTCTCCCTGTGGGGTCTGGGGCTGTGTTCGCAAACGATTGGCTTTTATTCAGACCAGCAACTGGGCATCCTAGATACAAAGCATGCTGTTTTGTTTTGTTCACTTTTGTTTAAGTTTATTTATTTATTTGGGGGGGGCGTGCAGAGAGAGAGAGGGAGAGGGAAAGAGAGAATCCCAAGCAGGCTCCACGTCGTCAGCACAGAGCCCGACACAGGGCTTGATCCCACGAACGGAGATCGTGACCCGAGCCACAGTCAGGAGTCGGACTCAACCCACTGAGCTACCCAGGCGCCCCTGTTTTGTTTACTTTATAAACACATTAAAACAACAGCAGATTTGCAATTGGGTTGACGGTCTTTTGAGGGGGCAGGGGCTGCACCTGTCCGAAGCTCAATCTTAAGTCAACGTCACCGGAAGAAGTGACAGGGTCATCCAGCGGCTGTAAATCTCCCCTTCTGGTTGCGTGTTCTTTTACAGCTGACACAACGCTCCCGACCGCGTCATGATTTTGTACTCCGAGGACACTCACCGGAGTGACGACAGCATGGAAACCGCGGATCAGCACCGTGTGGGGCCAAGCACTGCGAGCCCCGGGCTCCAGGCTGCTGGTTCGGTCTTTGTTCTCACGGCGAACGGCTGCTTCCAAGATACAAAGGTGACTGCACGGTGCAAGTAACCGATGCCGGGAATTGCGCGTCTGCCCTCCGCCCGGCACTGCGTAAGTGCTTGAGACGCGAAACCCGGTTGTGTTCTTGCAAGGAGCCTGGAACGTGGACGCTGTCACCTCCGCTTCACGGCGGGGCACAAGTGTCCCGGCTGGGGGCGCCTGGGTGGCTCAGTCGGTCAAGCGTCCGACTTCGGCTCAGGTCATGACCTCACGGTTTATGGGTTCGAGCCCCGCATCGGGCTCTGCGCTGACAGCTCAGAGCCCGGAGCCTGTTTCGGATTCCGTGTCTCCCTCTCTCTGCCTCTCCTCCACTCTGCCTCTCTCTCTCTCTCTCTCTCTCTCTCTCTCAAAATAAATAAATAAACATTGAAAAAAATTTTCAAAAAAAAGAAAGAAAGAAAAATGATGTGTCCCAGCTGGGATTTGGACCAGCCTTCCCAGCTCCACGGCTGGCTCTCGGTCTCCATCACTCACCCCCCGTGACGCTGTCCCAGCTTAGGGCACTCGAGCTGGTTGTCTCTGCACCTTTATACCTGAGCCGGGGTCAGGGAAGCCATGCTGCTCGCTCAGAAGGGACGTGCGGCTTTACGTAAGTTCCAGCACACACGGAGTTGGGGATCCGAGTGGCCGCCTGTCGGGTCTCTTCGAGACAAACTAGCTTTGGGGGCAGGAGGGCCTGTGGGGTCAGCTCATTGCCTAATTCAAATGGCTGACCTACTTTCCCTCCTCCTCTTTGGGATGAGACCGACTGCTCCAGCAAGACTCTGCACCCGTCTGCTGTCCCCTCCGGGCTGCGTGAGTCAATGGGCAGGAAAGTCTCTGTCACTCTGGGCACTGAGCAGCTGTGCCGGCATGGGTGGGGGGGGGGGGCGTCTGTAGGCGCTGAGACGGCTCCTGGGCCCCTGCAGGGACAGACTGTTCCCGGTGGCCTGAGTGTGGGGATGTCAACGGGCACATTCCACTGCACGGGGCCAGAGGGTGACGAAGGGACATGGATGGGGTCCTGCAGAGCCGCCGGCAGGTGGCCCCTGAACTGGCAGAGTCTGATTCAGGTGCAAACAGGAGTAAGCTTGGGTGGTGCCAGCCTTCCTGAGACCACGGAGTGGCTGCTATAGCCACTTCGGAAATACCATGGAGGCTTCTGGAAAGGTGACAGTTCCTTTGTGCATAGACGCTACGAGAGGCAGACCGGATGGCCGGCTGATACTTCGATCCCATTCCCTTGTATGGGGTCTGGGGACTTTTTTTTTTTTTTTTTTTCCAGCTCTGAAGAAAGAATCTCTGAGACGCTCTAAATGCCCAAACATGAAATAGCTAACTATATCCCCCCCCCCCCCCCATCGTAGTGGGAATCTTTAAATGGTTTGAGAGACAGGCAAACGAAATCCCGGGTGTAAATCCCGACCAGACTCATGACCTTGACGATTTGCTATCAACTTAAAATTCATCACAACTACGCAAAAATTAAGATTCCGTCCCTCACCTGCACTCGCCACACGGCAAGCACCCAGTGACCGCGGGCGGCTGGTGGCCACCAGCGGCACAGCACGGACGGAACGGGTTTCCACCAGTGGATGGGGTTCTGCACACCCAGAAAACCTCAACGGGCCCGCGGTCAGCCCACGGGCAGCCAGGACATGGGTTTAAAATGCAGAGCCCCAGGTTTCACCCCTGGCCATCCTGTTCCGTGGAGCCCGGTTGCTAAAGCCCAGGATGTGTACGTCTAAGAAGCTGTGGGCTGAACCTGACGAGTAACAGATTGAGCTAACAGACACTCGGCACAGAAGGAGCAACTGAGGCCCGTGAGCTTGCCACACCCCACAGCGACGAAGGAGGCCCCGTTCACGGGGCTTTGGCTCCAAGGTCCCTCTCACGTATGTTCACGGACCGGGCAGGCCCGTTGGCCCCAAAGGCTCCTCCCATTTTCCGTCTGTGCCTCCGAGGCCTCCACGTGCGCTGGGCGAGAGAGACTCAGCCCGACTCCCTGGCCCCCAGACTCAAGTCGTGAGCCCCGTGGCACACAGCTTCGTACAAGTAGTCATTTCCACGTTAAAACCGGTGGCTCAGAAACACAGTAACTGCCATAAAGCTCAGCATGAGCCCTGTCCGCTGAAAAATATCCTCAACCCTCCAGAATGTTTTAATGGAAATAACTTTCAAACAGAGGGAACTGGCAAGGCAGCCAAAACCCAGTTTCTTGAAAATGAATCATGTAGTTTGGCTTGAGCGAGGCCCCTGGTCTCTGCACAACTGATGCTTCTTTCTGTCCATTCAGAGTTTGTCAAGTCGGCTCTGGATTCGTTTGAGTTCTGGAAAATTCATCAGCGTGACCCAGAGGAGGGCTCCGAGCGTCCGCAGCTGGCCCTGCCCGCCCAGCGCGGCCCTGCCCTCCCTCCCGCAGCTGCTGTCCACGGCCAAGGAACCTTGCTCAGTTACTAGAGCTCGCGGTGGTCCGGGTCCACAGCCAGCCTCCTTCACACGACCTCATGCCCATTATGCTGTCAGATCGCTCCGGGCTCCCATTCAGCCATCAGAGGGCTGTGGAACATCGGCCTGGGCTGGCTCCAGGGCCGGGCAGTGACACAGAGCGCGGGGCCTGCCTCTGAGGCGCTCGGTCTGCGGCTCACTGCACTGCACCCCAAGAGGCTCCATCTGAGAGGCTGGAAAAAAAAGTGGTGAGTGTCCACAGAAGGCTGAGACCAATTCTGGAAGGAGAAAGAGGGAAGAGGGGGAGGGCAGGAGGAAGAGAAGGAAGGAGGGAGGGAAGAGGGAAGAAGGGAATGAGGGAAGGGGAGGGAGGGGGAGGGAAAAGGGAGGGGGAGGGGGAAGGAGGGAGGAGAAGGCAAGGGAAGGGGGGGAGGGAGGAAGGGGGAGGAGAGCAGGGGGAGGAAGGGAAGGGGCGGGGGGGGGGGGGGGGGGAGGAGGCTTTCCCAGGAAGAATCGCAGAATGAGCGACTGGAAAGGAAACCCTGAAGGACGAATGGGCGCTCCGACGGCAGAGCCGTCCAGGGCGCCGTGAGGGCCTCAGCGTTGGGAGGACGGAGGGGCTGGGGCCGTAGGAAACAATGGCGGGCGTGGGGCCATTAACCACAAAAGGCCTTGTCTCGATGGTGTGATTTTTGTCCCCCATCTGGCATTAAAACGAACCAAAAGCACGAGCCAGCTTTCTTCCTCAGCCTGCTCCTCAGGGTCCAGCACAGGGCCCGGCGCTCAGGAACCGGAGAGGGACCTCAAAAGGCTCGGGTCCACCGGGCCGAAGCAGACCACCCGTGAGTGCAGCCCGCCAGCCTCCAGCCTGCGTGCCCCTGGCCCGGCGGGGCCCCCAGCGGGACCGGCCACCCACCCCACCCTCGATTTTCCTGCCCCGTCCAGCGGATGCAGGTCTGGCACGACGACCCGCGCACAGACCGGAATCACGTTTCTTTACAGCACGTTCTCAGCCTCATGCTCTTGACATCTGGGGCCAGATGATGGTCCGTCGTGGGCCGTCCTGCGCATCGCGGCTGTTGAGCCGCCCTGGCTCCACCCACTAGATGCCAGCCTCCCCCACTGGCGGCAAAACACAGCATATCCAGACACTGTCACGTGTCCCCTGGGGGCCAAACTGCCTTCGGTTGAGAGCCACTGATGTCCCTGGATTGGGGACAAGTGCTCGGCTGGCTTTCCTGGCAGGTCACGTCCCTCCTCACGCCGTGCACACGGATGCGTGGTCACGTACCCAGGACTTCTTCCGGGGAGCATGACCGTTACTCCCGGTAGATGCTCACGGGCCCACGGGCCCTAAAAGTTCACTCCCAGGATCTAGAAGCATCAGGAACTTTTTCTGTTAAGGGTTGTGACACAGTAAATATTCTTGGCATCGCGGGCTGCGGGGTCTCTGGTGCAGCTACTCAGCTCTGTGGTTAGAGGGCGGGAACAGCCACAGATAATAATTAGTGATGCGTGTGGCTGTGTTCCACGGAAACTTTACACACAGACCTTGAAATGTGAATCTCATGTCATTTTTACGTGTCATAAAACAGCCGGACTCCTTCTTCTCCTTTTCACCAACCAGCTAAAAATGGAAAACCACCCTCAGCCCGTGGGCCATACACAGGCAGCCGGTGGATCTGGCCCGCGGGCCGCAGTTCGCTGACCCCAAGCACATCCTGTGGCAGCCCCGCCTGTGGGCTTGTCCAGTCACGGAGCCAGACTGGCATGTCTGAGACGACTGTCCCAAAGCCCCGATCCTGCGACCGTGGCTTGTCCTTGGATCTTCTGCCCTGGTCGTGGGAGGGGGCCAGCCCCGTCAGCTACTGTCCCAGGGTGAACCTGAAGCTGGAGACAGAGTTCTCTTCCCGGGAGAGGGAGGGGGTGTCTGGGGGTGAGCCGAAAGGGATTGACATTGACAGGAAAAGGGCTAGAGTAATCAGTGGCCTGGGTTAATCCCACTTGGTGAGAAAAGTCATCAAAAACGTGCAGGCGGCCGGGGGGCTCCTCGGCACATCTGGCTGGGTGGGGGGGGGGGGTGCGGGGGGTGGAGGGTAACTTCAGCCTGGAGGCAAGGGCCCCCGCCAGGCCTGGTTCAACCGCTGTGCTGTCCTGCCCTAAAGCACCACGCTGATCCCGCGACACCCTCACCCCGAAAGGGTTCTCCCCTCTGGGGACAGGCCGCCCTATTTATAGCTCTGCCTGGGCCTTCTCAAGATGGCAATTTCACGCCCATCCATAAATCTCCCCTTCCAAACCGGTACTTGTAGGTCAGCAGAGAGGGTGCCGGGAGCCACAAGGACTACACTCCCCTTGTCGGGCTGCCAAAGTGGGGATGCAATTAGGATTCCGGGCAGGCAGCGGCCCAGGGCTTCTTCCGAGGGCAGGACACGTCGACAGCAGGCGAGGGTGGAGCCCCAGAGGTTGCGCGGGCCAGCAGCCTCCAAGACGAGGCCCGGGCAGCCCGAGCCAAAAGCCAGGACATTCAGGGACCTGGGATGCCCTGGCCAAGCCCCACCGCGCGTGCGCCGCCGGGCAGGGCGCAGGTTCTGCCCCCAGCATGCCTCACAGATGTACGCAAGGCACACAGCTCACCCGAGAACGCGTCTGCTGATCACCCACGCGGTCCCGGTGGCTGCTCCGGATTCTGCACAGATAGGACACGACACGAGGCCTCTTGCAAAGGACGCCCCGTCAGTAAAAAGAACCGAGTGTGTTCCCAAAACACCATCAACCAGGACGCACGCCACACCGGAGAAGCCTGGGGGCGACGGGAACACGGGTGAGGGGCTGGGACCGTCCCGGCAACCAGCGAGGGACCTTGGCACGCCAGTCAGCTGCTCTGGGCCGGCTTCCTCCAGGCCTTAAAAGGAGCGATCGGCCCGTAGGTGGTCTGGGGTCCCGACAGCAATGCCAGCCAACTGCCCCCACGCCAAAGCCCTTCTCAAGTCCGACCCTCCACGTCAGAGAGGACTGTCCACAGGAAGCCGGTGGGCTTTGGTTCCAAAGCAATCTTGTTTTTTAATGCTGACTTATTTTGGGGCAGAGAGCACGAGCAGGGGAGGGGCAGACAGGGAGGGAGGGAGAGACTCTCAAGCAGGTTCCGAGCTGTCAGCACCGAGCCCCACGCGAGGCTCCGTCTCACAAATCGAGATCGTGACCTGAGCGGAGATCGAGAGTCGGACGCGTAACCGACTGAGCCCCCCAGGCTTCTTGTAATCTGGCACGTGTCGGGGACCGTTCCTGACGAGGGGGGCGCCCCACGTGGACAGCCAGGCTCTCCAGAGGCCACGCTTCTCCGCCCCACACCAGAGGCGCATGCACGAGGCTGCCTGGCACGCCCCGGTGAACCGCATCCTGGGGAGGAGAGCCTAGATGTTTCCGTGTCCTGTCTGGGCCCCGAGGACGCTGTCCCCGTGTCCCCGTGTGTCCGTCCGGCCTTTGTGCTTATAGGACGACCTCTCCCATCCTGACCCAGCTCGGTCTCCGAGGCCGCCGGCGGGCCCCTGAAGCTTCCAGGGACTGCCACCCAGTCCACGGGTTCCAAGGCTGCACGCCGCGCGGCCCCCACCCGCCAGGACGTCACAAGGGTCTGCCGTGGTGGAGGAGGCAAGAAGCACCAGTGGGCGCCTGGCGGGGTCTGGGTGATCCCCGGCCCCACCACTGACAGCAGGCCGATGGCGAGGTCCCACCAACACCTCCTCGGGTTGCAGGGCAAAGACCAGCACTGCCCGGGGTGGGGGGCGCTAAACAGTGACCCACGGCAAGGCCGAACACCCCCCTCATCACTGCAGGGGCGCAGGTGGGGCCGGGCCCAGAGCAGAAGGGCCGCCCGCATGCCATGCGCCCCGCCAGGACCCCGACCTCCGCTGCCACACATCCTTCACGGGGTTCTTTCTCCCGCCCTTCTTTTGGAAGCTGGACCATCCTTCCAGGACCCAGAGCCGTCCCCAAAGCCTGTGTGCCCCTCTTCCCTCTGGAAAGGAGCCAAGGCCAGGCGGGTGTCTGGAGCTGCCCGGATCGGCCCACGCTGCCCTCTGAGCAAGGTGCATGGGGAGCTCCCTGCACGGGAGCCACATGGCCTCCACGTCTACCCTGGTCCCCAGGCGGTCGAGGCACGCGAGGCAGGCGAGGCACGTCCCAGAGTTCCGAGGAAGGGAAGTGAACGGGCCTCAGGACAAACAAATGTCGGTGAACTTGAGGAAATGGAAAACATCGAATCCCTTCTCTGGCAGGGGAAGCAAGAGAAGGACCGAGCAGAGCCAAGGAGGGTTCCGGCCGGCCCGGCGGCTCCGAGCAGCTGGTCTAAGCATCAGGGGCGGGAGCCAGCGCATGTGCAGGCCTGCAGGACGCGCGTGAACGCCTGGTCCTAGGTTGGAAAGCGGAGTGCTGCAGGGGTGAAGGAGAGAGGGCTCGCGCAGGCGGCCCAGCAGCTCGGCCCCTCCCAGGCCCCCCGTGGGGCATCGCCTGTGGCCACAGGGGCAGGGGAAGGAGGGTCTGCTCCCTTCTGTGTCTCCTGAGCTGCAACGTCTCGGGCACAGGAGACGACCGGCAGGCCCCGGACGGGCGCTGGAACTCGGGAGGCAGTGAAGCCGGCGGAAGGAAGGGGCTGCAGGTTGATTCGGCAGCCGGGGCTTCTCCAAGGCCCGGGCTCCCTCCCCATCTCCGTGCTCGGCCCCAGGCACCCCCCGCAGCCCACCTTACACACCGGTGTCTGGAGGCAAAAGAAGTCTAGATCTTTCTGGGGGCTGTTTTAAGAGCTGAGGCTCTTTCCCAGGATTCCCCTCTTGGCCCCTCGCGCCCTGGTTACAGGGAACAGGAGCAGAATCCCCGTGACTGGCTGGGGCGGGGGCAGGGCCACGTACGGGGTGACGGTCAGGCACCTCCCAAGACCTGCCTGCTTGGGGGCCAGCTCTCTGGGCCATGCCCACGTGGCCTTGTCACGCCTCACGTTTAAGCTGTGTGCCTCCTACCTGCCAGCTCGGGCTTCCCTGTCCAGGCAGAAGCGTGGGATGCCACGGATGTCTCTCAAGGCCAAGTGCGGGCAGCCTGGAGCTCTGCCTGCAGGTGCTGATACCCTGCGGTGACCCTTGGACCCAGGGGAGCAGAGCCGGTGGACAGATCCTCCCCTCTCTCCCCTGGAGTGAGCAGGCGTGAGGCTCCCCAAAGCCCGCCCCTCCCGTCTGCTCCACGGGGCTGCAGCCCCAAATCGAGCTGGCACACGCGGGCACTTGCCTCTGGTGAGGACAGCCGCCTTCCCTGAGCACAGCACTGGCGCGAGCCCCCCCGCAAGCCAGTCAACAAGAAAGAGACGCGCGGGAGTAACTAACGGTACCTGCCAACGACGTGTAGCCCAATTAATGGGAAACCCGAGGAACGGGGAGAGATGGGGGGAGGGGGGCTTGTCTGAGTAACGCCTTCACCAAAACAAAAGCTCTGGGCCCAGACAGCTTTATGAGAGATCTCTCAAACACTCTGGGTTCTTCGTGGAATTCTATCGTACGCGATCTCTTTGTTCCCAGGCTGCGGCCATGGCTCCAAGCCACAGGGGAGCAAGGCCTTTCAATTCACTTCGTGGAACTGCATCGTCCTCCCGCTGAAATCAAACAAATGCGAAGTTGAACCAAGGGAAACTGAGGCACTGCTAGCCTGAGTCCGGAGCAGACTCCAAATCTGGAGGGCACGCGAAAGAACTCGTGGCTTTAACGTCTGCAGAACCCCGACTCACAACAAACGGCTTCACTTATGGGTTTAGGAGGGAAAATCCCCCCCCAAAAAGCGTAAGGAGATCCAACAAGCAGCATGCTGGATGACTCATACACCGGGACCAGGTAGGGATGTCAGGAGGTTGTTCCTAACTTTGTAAATGTAAAAACAGGTCTTCCAGGGGCGCCTGGGTGGCTCAGTCAGGTGAGCACCTGACTCCTGA
This sequence comes from Felis catus, assembly GCF_018350175.1. Classification (NCBI taxonomy): domain Eukaryota; kingdom Metazoa; phylum Chordata; class Mammalia; order Carnivora; family Felidae; genus Felis; species Felis catus. The sequence goes on from NC_058380.1 coordinate 93,754,685, forward strand.
TTTTGGCTCCGGTCATGATCCCCGGGTCATAGGGTCGAGCCCTGCATCGGGCTTCTCACTGAGCATGGAGCCTGCTTAAGATTCTCTCTCTCTCCCTCTCCCCTCTACCTCTCTCCCTGGCTCGGCCTCTCTCTCTCTCTCTCAAAACAAAATAAAATAAATACATAAATACAGGTTTTCATTACACATTGGATCGATGAGAAATTACACTTGTTAAGAAATTAGCACCTATAACAAAAAAGTACAGCAAAGACCTGCACCCCAACCCCCAGGGGAAGATACAGGACGTCGCCCCGTGTGCCCTCCCCAGGCCCCTCCCCTGTCCCTCGGAGGGAACTCGCTCCCGAGTCTTATCCTACCATTCCCACGGCCCTGCGCAGCTTTACGTCACGTTCTTACATGCCGACACGCTCTTGAAATTGATGAGTGGCATCTTGCCGTGTGTTTCCCTTCCTCCCGCACTTTTGACCACAATTCACCTATTTCTTTCATTCCTGGGATTCACAGGCAGAAATTTCGTCGCAGGCAGCTTCGGGCCGTTCACCCTCACTCTCGTAGGACGCTCCTTCACGTGAACGTAATACGGTTTCTGTGCCCGTGCCGCTGTGGACGGACGTCTGGACGATTTCTTACAATGCACCTCTGTGAACGGTTCTTCTGTGAGGGCTCAGGGTGTGCGTCCTGAAGCCCCGTCCTCTGGGGGATTTTCTGGGTCACCGGGCACGTACCCACTCAATGTGACATCGTCACCTTCCCCATCCTGAAGTGACCCATTTACTGTCCTCTACGATCTTCTAAGACTTGTCCGATTTTACCTTTCCACTAAGAGCTGAAATAAACCCGTAATTAATTTTTCTGAACAGTGTGAGGTGGTTTTGTCTGGTTTGTGCCCTTTATCTACTTCGGTCTGGGCGACCGACCACCCTTGAATAACTCACTTAAAAGTCTGTTCTCTCCTCTCGATCCGCAGTGCCGCGTTCTCCACAAATCAAGCCTCCAAATCCTGACAAGTCTGTTTGTGACAACTCCATTGGGTTCCATGGGTCATTTTGTTTCTTTTTGCAACGTTGTAAGACTTAATTCCTTTAGTTTCATAATAATTCTTGACGTTGGAGAGTCACATCCTCCCAAAATGTTGTTCTTCCTCAGGAGCATTTTTCTTACTTATGATCCCTTGATCTTGGATATAAATATTCAGATATGAATCTTTCCAAACCACACACACACACACACATACATGCATGTACACGCACATACGGGCACACACATGCCTGGGAGCCTTTTGGAATTGCACTGCTAATAGATAAATTCGGGAAGAGCTAACATGATACTCTGTCATTCCCAAACATCTTCTCTGTCCATTGATTTAGATTTTCTCCAGTCTTTTAATATAATTTATCATTTTCTCTGCAAAAGTACTGCATATGCTTTATTGGATTCATTTCTGAGTATTTCATATTTCAAGTGTTATTAATGGTAAGTTTTAACCGTTTTTTTTAAAGTATAATTAAATGGGGTAAAATGCAGTAATCTTTAATGTACATCTCAATGAATTTTTCATGATGGCACCCACATGACCTCTATCCAGGTCAAATACCCAACATTTCCATCGCTCCAGAAGGCTCCCCCTGCCTTTCCAATTAACACACGTGTCCAGAGGTCACTGCTGTCATCAGGTCGAAGATTACTCTTCCTTTTTCTTGAATTTCAAATAAATGGAATCATATGGTACGTGTGCTCTTTTTTCTTTTAATGTTTATTCTTTTTTTGAGAGGGAGAGAGAGAGAGAATGCAAGCAGGGGAGGGGCAGAGAGAGAGGGAGGAACAAATTCCGAAGCAGGCCCCAGGCTCCAAGCTGTCAGCACAGAGCCCGACGCGGGGCTCGAACCCACGAACCTGCGAGATCATGACCTGAGTGGAAGTCGGACGCTCAACCTACTGAGCCCCCCGGGCGCCCCAGTATGTGCTTTTTTGTGTCTGACTTCTTTTGCTCAGGATAACGTTCTGAGATCTGTCCACATTGCTGCATGTATCTGTAGTTGTTTTAATTCCTGGAAGGGTATTCCATTTATGCATACACATTTGCTCATACATTCCCCTTTCGTGGATATTTGGGATACATGACTAAAGCTTCTATAAACTTTATGCCATATTTTTTTTGGAGCATTTACCTAGGAGTGGTGGCTGGCTCTTTGTCGGTATAGATCAGAACCAGAATGGTAGGTGTGTATTTGTATCTCCTCACGGCTTCTATTTGCACCTCCCTGGTGACTCATGATGTAGAACATCTTTTCTTGGGCTTATTGGCTACGCAGCAACTTCTGTCATAAAGTTTTATTAATTAGTCCGTTTTTTTTAACTTGGGCTGTTTATCTTTTTATTCACGAGTGGTATGTGTCCTTTATGCATTCTGATCAAAATTCTTCGTAGATATATAGGTCCTTGTATATAGCTACACATATACAGCAAATATTTTCCCCTTATCTCTCAGTTGGTCTTTTACTTTCTTAGCGGTATTTTTTGAACAGTGGAGATTTTTAATTTTTCTTCAATCCGACATGTTAATTGTTAGTTTTACAGTTAGTGGCTTTCGTATCTTGTTTAGGTAACGTTTGCGTGCCCATAGGTTGGGAAGGAGTTCTCTGATATTGCCTTTGAGAGACTGCAGAGTTTTGGCTTTCCCAGTTAGGTTTAAAAGTCCACCTCAAATTAATTTTTGTTCATGCGGTGCAGTGGGGGGTCAAGGTTGTTTTTTCCTGCAGCAGTAGCCAGTTGCTTCAACACCATCTGTTGAAAAGAATTTCATTTTCTGAAATAAATTCAGTTGGTCATTTGTAAGTCTCTCTTTCTAGATCTTCTGTCTAAAAAAAATTTTTTTTAATGTTTATTCATTTTTGAGAGACAGAGAGAAACAGAGCATGAGCAGTGAAGGGGCAGAGAGAGAGGGAGACACGGGATCTGAAGCAGGCTCCAGGCTCTGAGCTGTCTGCACAGAGCCCGACGCGGGGCTCGAACCCACAAACTGCGAGATCATGACCTGAGCCGAAGTCGGACGCTCAACCGACTGAGCCACCCAGGTGCCTCCTAGATCTTCTGTTTTATTCCATCAATCTGTCTTTTGTTTCACCAAAACTCCACTGCCCTAAGAACTGTTAATTTCATAATGAGTCTTGAATTTGGGGAGTGTAAATTCTCTTTTTCTTCTCCAAAACAGTTTTCACAATTTACTCTAGGTCCTTTGTGTTTCCGTCTAGGTTTTATTTTATTTTTTAAGAGATTTTATTTTTAAGTAATCTCCACACCCAACGTGGGGCTTGAACTTACGACCTCGAGACCAAGAGTCACAAACCCTCCTGACTGAGCCAGCCAGGCGCCCCTCCATTTAAATTTTAGAATTCACTCAAAAGTCTCCATAAAAATCCTTTTGTCGGTCCTTTTCCCCCCTGCATCGGCTTTTGAGTTAAATGGATACTTTAGAAATTGCAATACGGATTCTCAGTTTATCACAGTCTCTTAGGCACATCATAATCATAAATGGAATCTTAAAAGCAGCCAGTGGGGTGGGGCGGGAGGGAGGAGCAGTGGGGGGAATGAGGGAGGAGTGCCCCATGTTCCGAAGAGCAGCAGTGGGTGTGATGGCTGACTTTAGCTCAGAACTATGGAAACCAGAAGTCAATGGAATGGCAGCTTTAAAATGCTTGGAGAAGAAAAGCGCCAACGTAGAATTCTATAACCAGGGAAAAGAGTTTCACAAATTGAGATAACATAAAGATGCTTTCATACGATAAAAGGGAGGCTTCAAGAGTTTACCACCAGAATGCACACGCTACAAGCAACGGTACGACAACGCAGGAAAGAGCAGACTTCATGGCAACTAGGACCCAAAGGGTGTGGGCAGGTGAAGATTCTTTTGTCTAAAGTCCGTTCATCTGATGTTAATCTGTCATTTTGTTGTTGTTGTTAGTGTTCACTTGGTCTACCCTTATGTTTTAGATATATCTCTTCTATATTTCAATTTTCCCTTTTTACACACGCTTCTTTCTCTACCATTAGTGGCTCCCTCAACATCTTAACATGCGTTGAACTTACCAAAATCCGAAGGCAATCGATACATGTACCCTGCTCTCAAACAATGAAGATTCAACACACTATGCCACATCTTTTCTCGCTTCCCGACTTTTCTGTTATTTCAACGCTTAAAGCCGTGTAAGGCATTTTTATCGTTTTGCACAGCCACTGTCTAATTGCATTTCCATATGCACCACTCCTTCTGGTCGTCACCGTTCCTTCCATATTGTCTCCCGCCTGGGATGACTGTCCTTCAGCCTGACATACAACCTCCAGAGTTTCCTCTAGGGAAAATTTGTGGATGGAGAAATTTTCATTTCTCTAAAAATGTCTTTCTATTTCCCTTATTCTTTTCTTGAAGTTTTTTAAGGTTTATTTATTTCTGAGACAGAGGGAGGAAGACACAGAACCCGAAGCAGGCTCCAGACTCCGAGCTGTCAGCACAGAGCCCGACGCGGGGCTCGAACCCACGAACCGTGAGATCATGACCTGAGCCAGAGTCGGATGCTTAACCGACTGAGTCACCCAGGTGCCCCTATATCTCCCTTATTCTTGAAAGATATTTTCTTTTGGTATACACATTCAAGGATCTTTTTTTTCTTTTTGGCTAAGAAAGTAAGATTCCACTCTCTTCTGGTCCCCACTGTTGATGTTGACAAGGTAGGTGTCCGTGCAACTGTCATTCCTCGTGGGAAATTTGTCTCCTCTCTTCATCACTTTTAAGATCTCTCATTCTCTGGGGTTCTGCATTTCCACTTAGATGCCGCTGGGTGTCGAGTGGATTTTATTTGTCCTGCTTTGGATTTAATGGGCTTGACGAACATGAAGACTGGTGTGTTTCAACAGGTCTTGGAAGTCTTGCCATGTTTCCACCAGGTGATGTCTCTTCTCCCTCTGATGAGATGTGACTTAAACCTTCTCATTCGATTCCTAGGATTCTCATCTCTCTTTTAGATCATACGCTTGTCGTCTTTCCGTGCGTGCTCCATTCAGGGTCATTTTTAGCTCATTTCCCAGTGTATCGATTCTTTCTTTAGTTGCGTCTAATCCGTGGTCAGATCCATCGGGGAGTTTTCAATTTCTGTCAAAATGATTTTCATTTTTGGGGCGCCTGGGTGGCTCAGTCGGTTAAGCGTCCGACTTCGGCTCAGGTCACGATCTCGCCGTTCGTGGGTTCGAGCCCCGCGTCGGGCTCTGCGCTGATGGCTCGGAGCCTGGAGCTTGCTTCCGATTCTGTGTCTCCCTCTCTCTCTGCCCCTCCCCCCTTCATGCTCTGTCTCTCTCTGTCTCAAAAATAAACGTTAAAAAAATTAAAAATTAAAAAAAATTAAAATTAAAAAAATGATTTTCATTTTTAGTGATTATGTTTGGATTTGTAAAAACCCTTCCTGGTCATTTTTTTTTCATACTTCCCTCCTTACCCTTATTTTAATCGCCTCATTTCTTGCTTTAAACAGATGGAAGCACATTCTTCCATATTCTTCTCTCATGCTTCCAATATGTGGAGTCTGATGTGTGGTTCTTCCAGTTGCCGTGTTTGGTTTTCTGTTTTTCTGTTCTTGGTCCTGGGGCCATGTTTCCTCCTGTATAATGTAGTGTTGACTACAGACCCACACCCCTTGAAGTGGTTTTACTTGGGGGGACTTCTTCGAGACCTCATTTGAAGGTGAGTTTCCTCGGAGAGGCTTTTTACCCACTTCTGTCGAGGACTTCAAAGTGCCAGTCCGGGGCCGCCGTAAGCTAAATTTTCAGGTTGAGGATCTCTGGACCACCCAGGTAGCCTTAACTTGGGCTGCAGACCATGCGAGCACTGGCTTGTGGTTCTGAATTCTCGGGAGGCGCCAAATTCTTCATGAATGGGTGTTCTGACTGCCCCAGGGCGTGTTGGGTGTGTCCAAGGACACTGATGTGAGCCCTCTGGAGTCCCGGTGGCGGTGGACTCTCTCCGAACCTCCTCCTTGGGCAGGCTGTGGCTGTCCCCTGCTTCCTGGAAGGCCGTGAACACAGGTGCTGATGCCCACCTGATGCCGTTGTGGTGAAGGCCCATTCTGGAGCACAGGTTCCAGCTCATACGGAGTTATTTTGCCCCCGGGGGATCCCTTTTTTCTTGCCCCAGCAAGATAGGGAACTTTGATGAGGTGATTTTAAAATTAACCTCAAAGAATAAACAGGTGAGGCTAATAGCCAAGGCCTTTTGGGGAAAATCACAGCGAGTCGTGACGTTCCCTGCTCTGCACCGTGAGCGTTAATGCTATGTGTCTGCTTGGCTGGGCCAAGGGATGCCCACGTGGCTGCTGAAACACTACACTGGGCGTGTCTTGGGGGTGTTTCCGGAAGACGTTCGCATTTGGATCGGTGGACTGAGTAAAGGTCTCCCTCCCAAACGCACGTGCCACCTGCATCACCCAATCTGCCGCGGGCCTGAATAGAACCAGAAGTGGAGGAAAGGAGACTTTGCTCTCTGCTTCAGCTGGGACGCCCATCTTCTTCTGCCCCCGGACACCGGCATTCCCGGGTCTCAGGCCTTCAGACTCACCTGGGACTCACACTGTCAACCTCCCAATTCCCAGGCCTTAGGACCTGGACTGAGTTACATCACTGGCTTCCCTCATTCTCCACCTTGAAGGAAGATCCTGGAACTGCTCAGCCTCCATACTGTGTGAGCCAATTTCTAGAATAAGTCTCCTCTCATACCTATCTATCTGCCTATGTGCCCTATTGGTTCAGTTGCTCTCAGAACCCTCATTAACATGTACATTAAAGCATGATATAAAGCTTCAATACTTTTATTTTTTAAATGTTTTATTTATTTTTGAGAGAGAGCATGAGCAAGGAAGGCGCAGAAAGAGAGGGGGGCAGAGGATCCCAAGCAGGCTCCGTGCTGACGGCAGTAAGCCTGATGCGGAGCTCGAACCCATGAACCGTGAGATCACGACCAGAGCTGAAGTCGGGCGCTCAACCAACTGAGCCACCCAGGTGCCCCAAATCTTCAACACTTTTAAACATGTGGCCCCCTCTCGTGTCACAAGTAGAGATCAGTAAAATGAATAAAAGTCTAGGGGTGCCTGGGTGGCTCAGTCGGTTGAGCGTCTGACTTCGGCTCAGGTCACAGTTTGTGGGTTCGAGCCCCGTGTCGGGCTCTGTGCTGACAACTCAGCTTCAGATTCTGTGTCTCCCCCTCTCTCTGCCCCTCCCCTGCTCACACTCTGTCTCTCTCTCTCTCTCTCTCTCTCAAAAATAAATAAACATTAAAACAAATTTTTTTTTAAAGTGAAGGCACAGGGGCGCCTGGGTGGCGCAGTCGGTTGGGCGTCCGACTTCAGCCAGGTCACGATCTCGCGGTCCGGGAGTTCGAGCCCCGCATCTGGCTCTGGGCTGATGGCTCGGAGCCTGGAGCCTGTTTCCGATTCTGTGTCTCCCTCTCTCTCTGCCCCTCCCCCGTTCAAGCTCTCTCTCTGTCCCAAAAATAAATAAACGTTGAAAAAAAAAATTAAAAAAAAATAATGAAGTGAAGGCACAAAATAACATTAAAAGCAGAGGACAATGTTTATGTAGTCTCCAGGTAGGAAAGACATCTGTAAGCGTAAAAGGCAAAAGCTGACGACATAAAAGAAAATTTTTAACCATTTAAATTTCCATTTGTAACACAACATGATGAACCAAAGTAAAAAACCAGGGAAAATAGGTGGAGATGATGAGGGACAAAGATTCGCATTCCTCGCCTTTGAAGAATTTTACAGATTAAGAAAGCACAAGCTTAACAAGACACGAGCAGAAAATATACGCCCAAAATGCTCAACAGATTTGTGAGACCAATGTTCAAGTTCGCCAGTAATCAAAGAAATGTTCACTGAAGAGTGTAACTTCCAGGCCCATCCAGATTTGTCACGGATCATCCCCGATGCCGGGGAGCTTTGGGCGGATGGGCATTCCCTACGCCGACGGTAAACCAACCGACTTGTGATTTCCAGAGGCCAGAGTGGCATTTTGTACTAAGAGCTACAAAAGCATTTCAACACTCGGACCTCCCAATTCCCCCTCGCAGAATGGCATCGTCCCCGGGACGGCAGGCTCAGGCAAAGACACGACACGAGGATGGCTGCCTGCACGGTGACCGACACGCACAAAATCAACGCCCACGACAGAAACGAGCTGAACATGTTACGGGATATCCGGAGAATAGGACACGTGGAGAATCGGGCACTAAAAGGGAAGCTTTGGACAGAGGATCTGAGGCAGTAGCACGGAGCAAAGCAGTCTTCCCACAAATGGTGCTGCCCACGTGCAAAACAACGAATCTGGACGCAGACATTACACCCTTCACAAAAAATTAACTTAAAAAGGGGGCCCCTAGGCGATTCAGTCGGTTAAGCGACGGACTCCGGCTCAGGTCATGATCTCACGGTTCGTGAGTTTGGGCCCCGCGTCGGGCTCCGTGCTGACAGCTCGGAGCCTGCTTCGGATTCTGTGTCTCCCTCTCTCTCTCTGCCCCTCCCCAACTTGTGCTCTGTCTGTCTCTCTCAAAAATAAGTAAACATTACAAAGACCTCTTAAAACACAACAATCAGAAAATGAACCGCCTGATTAAAAACGGGCAGGAGAGCACAGCATCGGGAAGACAGTTGAGAATACGGTGATGACCGCGTACGGTGACAGAGGGCAGTGAGCTCTCTCGTGGCGGTCACTTCCCAGTGTATAATAAGTGCGGAATCGCTGTGCTGGGCGTCCGGAACCGATAGAATATCGTATGTCACCTCCACTTCGGTTAAAATAGACGGGCAAAAGACGTAAGCAGACAGCTCAGCGAAGAAGACTGACGGGTGGAAAGTGAGCCCGTGAAAGGATGCTCCACACCCCACGTCACCGGGGGAAAGGCAAAGCAGCGAGGTAGCACCACACGCGCGGTGGGCAGCCCGGAGCGCTGAGGTCAAGCGCTGGCAGGCACGTGGCACCACAGGAACTGTGGCTCGCTGCTGGGAGGAAGGTGGAACAGGGCAGCCACCTTCGGAAGACACTGCGGCAGTCTCTCAACAAGGCTGAGCACCCTCTCGCCGCACAGTCCGGCAGCCACGCGCCTCGGTATTTGTCCAAAGGAGTGGAGCGCTGAACGGGCGCGCGGAAACCTGCGCGTGGATGTCTGTAGCAGCCTCCTCCGTGGCCCCCGGCGCCTGGAAGCAGCCAGGATGCCCTTCGTCAGGTGAACGGAGAAAGCGTGGTCCGTGCAGACGGCGAGGCAACGCTCAGCGCTGAAAAGACCGCGAGCTGTAGAGCCAGGAGACGCTCGGGAGGAAACTTAAACGCAACGGAATGACAGAAGCCAACAGGAAAGGGCTGGAGGATTCCAACTCCATGACATTCTGGAAAAGGCAGAGCGAAGGCAGCAGCGAAACAACCAGCGTTGCCAGGGGCTGGGGAGACGGGGAGTAAACGGGCAGAGAAGAGGGGACTTGGGGACGGTGGCGCTACATCTGTGACGGCGTGAGGGTGGCTACGTGTCATCCCGCGTGCGTCCAAACCCACAGACCGTGCGGCCCCAGGGTGAGCCCCGAAGCACACGGCCCGGTGTGCAGCTGGGCGGTGGTGAGTCAGTGCGCGTTCATCCACTGTCACCGAGGCGCCACGCTGGGGGTGGGAGGGCGCAGGGGACGCTGGAAATCTCTCTACTTCCCACGCAGCTTTGCTCCCAACCTAAAACCGACCTGAAAAATACATGGTATTCACTAAAAAAATAAATTAAACAAACTCAGGCTTTGAGGACAACTCGGCTGCTGAGAAGACGTGCACGCCGTCGCGTGAGATGACAGAAGCGGAGTCGGAGCGGCGGGTGGGACGGGGTGGCGGGTTCCGCCCGCCCGCTTGTACCGGGTCTCACGCCGCACGCCCAGCAGCGAGGATCCCCGTTCGGGACGTGCGTGAGCGCGAGACAGGGCAGAGACCCCGTCTGGGAGGACCCGGGCCGGCGCATCGGCGGACTCTGAGCCCCAGACGCACTCGGGGCCCGTCCTAGCTCCTAGCGGTGGCTTGGCCCCGGACGGCCACCTGACCCCTCTCTACCACGTGGCGTCCGTGGAGAAATGAGGGCAGAGAACCCCTAATGAAACAGCGTCCTCCGGGGGGCCCGCGGATCCACAACCCAGCTCGCGGCGCACGAACCTTAACCGGAGAGGAAGCCGGGGAAGCCAAGGGCCGACTGCCTCCTGCTCCCCACCCGTGGCGCCCACCTGCCCCCGGGGCGGCTCTTCCCTGTGGTCCCCCCTGGTCGGTCCCCCTCCCGGCCCTCCGTGTGCAGAAACCCCGTGGCCCGAGCTACCACCCCCCTGCTGCTCCCACAGTGGCTCCGGGGCCCAGCAGCTCTCGTGGGCCGGCTCGGGGGCAGGGGGATGCCCACGCGGATAAAAGGCTCCGGAGGAAATCAAACAGCCAGGCAGGGGCTCCCTGCGGCAGCAGGCGAGCCCCTGGCGGCGGTGGCCATGGTGTCCCAGCTGGGCGGGGGACAGAGCCACTCTCCTCCCGCCGGGAAGGAAAGCGACAGTGGGCGGGAAGGAGACAAAGCCCACGGTCTGGGTCAGCAAATGGCAGTTTTCCGGGCCGTGCGCCGTCCTGTGGTCCCCACTAGGACCGGGCTCGTCGAGGAGGATCAGTCCAAGCGACGTTCCCGAGCCGCCACGGCCCCATAGTCACCCAGGCTGTTGGCCATCACTTCCTCCCCTCGGGGGACTGCTTCATCCAGGAAGAATGTGGTGCCTGTGTTCCCAGCTTCTTTTTCCAGCTGCCTCCAAAGGTGGGAGCCGGGGAGCCTCTCAGAAGCCCAGACGATGCCTCCGCTCTGGGGTTTCAGAAATTCCGCGAGTTGGTCTGGGACGTGAATCATGCTTCGGGTTTGGAAAAAGTTGCAGAATCAAAGCCGAGGGAGGTTCGGGGCCGCCCGGACGTGGCGGCGGGCTTGGGGGCCCTTCTGGAGGCTGGCCAGCGCCGTCCCTCTCGGCTCTATTGGGGCGAGGCAGGGGCTGCCCGGAGGGACAGCCCACCCTTCCCAGAAGTTCTGGGTCCATCCGGTTAGCCATCCCAAACCACGGACACAGCCGTTGCCTCCTGGCTCCACAATCCCAGACGATTTCCAGGGATGTCCCGAAACTCTCAGAATAGAACTGCTGAAGCAGGCACACCAAATCCCTGCGGTGAATTATCACACAAAACACTCAGGATGTTGGCGAGAGGCCAGGGGACAGGGGAGTCTCCTTCCCAAACAGCCAGGGTGTCCCAATGATCCGGCTGTGGGCAGGCTGGCCCTCAAGAAACAGAGAAACTGAGGCCCAAACAGGGAAAAGGACCCCTCCCCCTCCCACCGAGGTCCTAGAGCATTACACAACACAAACCACGTGGCACGGGTCTACTCTAGAAATTTCCATCACTAGGCTTACTCCTTAAGGACCATCTGGAGACGTGCCTGCATTTTCAGCTTTACAGCCAAACGTGCGAGAATTTACACGGGGCGGATTCACCTCTGCGGCCCTCAGCCCGACCTGCCTCGCCAGCCTTCCCGTCCCGCGCTGTCGCACGGCTGGGGTGCACCCTCTAGGCACACTTTTCCAGAAAGACACGCTGCCCATGGGAGGGCGCCTTCCTGTACAAGTGACAGCTCGCTGGGCAGGGAATTTAGGATTCCAGCATCTGACTTTCAACCTCACTGCCAGGTAGCTCTGCTGGCCCTTCTTGTCACAGAGAAATACGGAGGCCGCGTGATCGCTGCTCTGTGAACACGCGCTCTCCCCATCCCGTGAGGACCGAACCGTCAGACGGAGGCTTGATGTTTCCCACGAGAAATGAGGAACAAGCCAGCCCAGACGGGCCGTGCTTCCCAGGGCCCTGCTTTACGCCAAGGGCCAGGCTTGGGTCAGACAGCCTGGACTTTGTTCTGTCGCTAATTGGGCTCGTGACCTTGAGAAGCCACCCCACCTTCCCAAGGCACACTTCACTGCTTTCTAATAAGGAGAGAATGTTCTGCCAGTATCTGTTAGCACAGGCTCGGGTACGCCCAGAAACAAGTGTCCCCAGCATCTCTGTGGATGAAAACAAGAAGGAAGCGTGTCTCTTGCTCGCTCACGCTCCACGTAGGTCCTGACGCCTTCACGCACTGACCCAGGCGGCTGCCGGAGGTTCCGCCCCGGAATACTGCCCGTTTCCACGGCAGGGGAAATGACCTCGTCCGCCGCCTCTGCCCAGAAGCGGGACCACCACGTGCCCCGGAGATGGAAGGCGAGGACAGGTGCGTCAACAGCCAGGTGCCCCGAATGGCTGCCAAATGATTCCCTGGCAGGGTCCTCCCCACAGCCACCTTCCGTGGGCAGCCGGACAAGCCTGGAAGATGAGGGATGGACCTGTCTGCGCTGCGGGGCCCCGGGGAGAGGGCGGGGCGGAGGCTGGGGCCAGCGCGCATGCCCAGGGGAGCGGGGCCTCCTTCGCCTTGGCCTCCCAGCGCCCGGGCGAGGTTCCCCTCCCCTCCCCTCCCCCTCTGCAGGCCACGGAGGGGCCTTCCTGCGCCGAGGGGGTGCCCGGACAGTCCCTTAGAAAGGAAGCCTGCGGCCCTGCACGATGGGACTGGCCATCTCCAAACCCTGGTTCCTTCCCGCCTTTAAAACACAACGTCTTCATCCGAAGCTGCAGGGGTAACAGAACTCAGGCGGGGAGGGTGGGGGGGGTGCTTTCCCGTGAAGAGCCCTCAGCAGAGACGACACAGCGGGCAGCCTGCGAGGACCCCGGAACTCTGCATTCGTGTCGTCTCCCTCTGCGTGTGCGTCTACGCGTGCATAAGTGTGCATGAGTACGTCAGTGTGTGCACGTGCGTGTGCCTGTGTGCATATGTGAATGAGTACGTGTGCGTGTGCATGCGTGTGCCTGTGCGTGAGCATGTCTCTGTCTCTCCCTGAGTGTTTCTCAGTCTATGTCTCTGTTTCTCCCCCGTCTCTCACTCTGTGTCTCTGTCTCTGCCTCTCTCCTCCATCTCTCACTATGTCTCTTCTGTCTCTGTCTCTCCCGTCTCTCACTCTGTGTCTCTTCTGTCTTGGTCCCTCCCCCATCTCTCACTCTGTGTCTCTGTCTCTCCCATCTCTCTCTGTCTCTGTCTCTCTCCCATCTCTCTCTGTGTCTCTTCTGTCTCTGTCTCCCATCTCTCACCCTGTCTCTTCTGTCTCTGTCTCTCCCCCTCTCTCACTCTGTGTCTGTCTCTCTCTCCCATCTCTCACTGTGTCTCTTCTGTCTCTGTCTCTCCCCATCTCTCACCCTGTCTCTTCTGTCTCTGTCTCTCCCCGTCTCTCACTCTGTGTCTGTCTCTCTCTCCCATCTCTCACTCTGTGTCTCTTCTATCTCTGTCTCTCCCCATCTCTCACTCTGTGTCTCTTCTGTCTCTGTCTCTCCCATCTCTCTCTCTGTGTCTCTTCTGTCTCTGTCTCTCCCCGTCTCTCACTCTGTGTCTCTGTCTCTCCCGTCTCTCACTCTGTGTCTCTTCTGTCTCGGTCCCTTCCCCATCTCTCACTCTGTGTCTCTGTCTCTCCCATCTCTCTCTGTCTCTGTCTCTCCCCCATCTCTCACTCTGTGTCTCTGTCTCTCCCATCTCTCTCTGTCTCTGTCTCTCTCCCATCTCTCTCTGTGTCTCTTCTGTCTCTGTCTCTCCCCCTCTCTCACTCTGTGTCTCTTCTCTGTCTCTCCCCGTCTCTCACCCTGTCTCTTCTGTCTCTGTCTCTCCCCGTCTCTCACTCTGTGTCTATCTCTCTCTCCCATCTCTCACTCTGTGTCTCTTCTGTCTCTGTCTCTCCCCATCTCTCTCTCTGTGTCTCTTCTGTCTCTGTCTCTCTCTCATCTCTCACCCTGTCTCTTCTGTCTCTGTCTCTCCCCGTCTCTCACTCTGTGTCTCTGTCTCTCCCCCGTCTCACTCTGTGTCTCTTCTGTCTCTGTCCCTCCCCCGTCTCTCACTCTGTGTCTCTGCCTCTGTCTCTCCCCCACCCGCTCCCTTCCGTCCTCTCTCTCAAGCCAGACAACAGCATGATGTAACTCGCAGCCCAAGCAGCCGACTTATGTCTGAAGAATCCACATGTTTTAGGTGTTTGGGGAGAGAGCTACGCCCTCTTTCTCATGGGAACGGGGTAGGACGAGTCATATCTGGGGGTTCACCCTCTGCCCGGAAGAGGGAGGCCCCTGAAATTCCAAGCCGGCATCCCTGGGCTCTCCAACCACCCCCCCACCCGGAGCCCAGAGCCCCCTCCCCCCCACCCCTGCTCATGTCAGCAGGCGCCCCGGAGCCCGCAGGACCCTCCCCGCCCAGGCGGCCCTGGGAACAAGCTGGCGGCGGCCGCTGGAGCCGGCGGACTGATGACAATCGCAGACTCCGCCGGAACCGCGGGCCTGGGCGCACAGACAGGGCAAGCCCCCTCGTCCAGGCCGTCGAGTCTGCTGACCAGTCGCAGCTCTGCCCGCTGGAGACACGTGGAGGGTGGCTCACCGGTCCCCCGGCCCCCCGGTGCCCCCGGCTGTGACGCACGCCAAGTGACCGTGCCCTGGATCCCACGGCAAACAGAGCGCCCCGTGCACCAGGGTCTGTGGGGCTCGGGAGGGACGGCGCGGGGTTCCCTGTGTGGTGCCAGGGCAGAACCGGGCCTCACGCAAGTTTCCGCCTCCAAATACAGCAGCCGCCAGCACAGCGCGGGACCGGACGTGCGTGCGGTCACGACGGGGCGGCCGGGAGCCTGGAATCCAGCAGGATCAAAGGCCAAAAAGTGCGCATTCCCCTCAGGGCGCCGCAGTGACTCAGTGGGTGAGGCGTCCGACTTCGGCTCAGGTCATGATCTCACGGTGCCTGAGTTCGAGCCCCGCGTCGGGCTCTGTGCGGACAGCTCGGAGCCTGCTTGGGACTCTCTCTCTCCCTCTCTCTGCCCCTTCCCCGCTTGCTCTCTCTCTCTCTCTCTCAAAATAAATAAACTTTAAAAAAAAAAGAAAACATACATTCTTTTT
The DNA here is from genome assembly GCF_018350175.1 of Felis catus. NCBI lineage: Eukaryota > Metazoa > Chordata > Mammalia > Carnivora > Felidae > Felis > Felis catus. The sequence goes on from NC_058380.1 coordinate 93,769,757, forward strand.
GATCTTGGTTTTGCTGGAATAGGTTTTCAAGGCGGAGAAGCTTGAAGGCGGGGAAGGGCGAGGGGAGCCGTCCCGGCCTCTACACAAAGCTGCACATCGTAAGTCGCAGGCGTCTCTCCCCCCGGCGAGACCAGGGCAAGCCCGAGAGAGGGGAAGACTGGCTTGTCCGGGTCCAGGCTGGGTCCTCGGGCGCCACCGGCGAGGGACGCGTCCCCAGTCTGTCCCGGAGAGAGCCGGAGCACGAGGGCTGAGGGTCATGTGTGCCCCTGCGTGCAAGGCGCACACTTGCTCTCAGCTCCTCCGAACTGCAGACACGGAGCTTCTGCACGGCGAGACCCCAGATGATAGAGAGTCTGGTCCCATCCGACAGGTGGGGACACTGAGGCACCCCTGGGGGCTGACCTGCACACGGCTCTGGTCCCGTCCAGTTTCCCCACTCTTAGTCTAGAACCTTCTCCCTGAACCTCAGCCATCTGGGGAAAGGAGCCAAGGGTCGTAGACATGCGGCCTCCTTCAGACACCGACGTGGAGGCAAGGGGGCAGCACGGTGGCCACTCACGGCCACGCCGTCCGTCCGCTCGGGCTGCTGCTGTCACACGCCACGGCCTGGCCAGCCACTTCTCCCAGTTCTGGAGGCCGAGAGCCCGAGATCAGGCTGCCCACAGATTCGGTTCCGAGCGAGAGCCCTCCCCCTGGCCGGCAGAGGGTCGTCTCCTCCCCGCGTCCTCACTCGGCGGGAGAGAGCTCTGGTCCGCCCCCTACGCCTGTAAGGACCCTCGTCTGACCACACCACCATCATTACTCACCCAAACCTAATCACCTCGCAAAGCCCCCCAATACCATCACATGGAGGGTTAGGGCTTCGACGTGGAACTGAGAGTGACCCATTCAGCCCGTAGACCCATCCTTGGCTCCCCAGTACTCCTGGAGGGAAATGGGTCACCGCTGAAGAGGTGCAGACTGTCACTGTAAACTCAAGGGGGCACCAGTCACATGGCGGTCTACGGACAGACCCCTGGAGTTGTGCAGTGCACAACCTGCACAATCATCCACAGTGACCCCGAGTCAGGCACACGCCAATCACTTTGGGGGCCTTGTGCCTGGCGTTCTCCTCCATTAGTGGCGCCGTCACAAGCCCCAGGCAGGTAGGTCCTGATGTTATCTGTAGCTTGTAGATGGTGGAATCGAGACCCAGAGAGGAGAAGGAGCTTGGCCAAGTTCAAAGGGCTAATATGTGAACGGGGATGGGAACTCAGGCCGCCCTAGGCATCTTCTCAGCTTCATCGGCCTCCCTGTTGCGGAGCCATCCGTGGCATGGCTCTCCAATGCCCTTCCTTAGGCCCACTCCCCCAGGAAGTCCCCAGACTACGCACCCTCCCAGGGGACAAGCAGCCACGGTCCTCCACAGGAAGGGTGTGCGGACAACCGTGGGTGACACTGATATGCACGAGTCTCCGTGCTGGGTGCCAGGCAGGCTCCAGACCTCCGTTCATTCACGGCCAGGCAGGGAGGTGCCCTGAGATGTGAGGCAAGGGAGCCCAGGCAGGGGCAAGGGACGGCTTTCTGGAAAAAGACACTGAAGCCGAGTTCAGGATGCCGGGTAAGAAATACACCTGCTGACAGAGGTGGGCGCTCACTCTTGCTCTGGGGACAGCGGAAGCAGGGCATGTGCCCTCGAGGCGGGGGAGTCGGCTCTGCTCCAGGACGAGCGAGGTGCCCGGGACGGACGAGTGGCTGGAAGGGGGCAGGGCTGGGCTTCAGACTTGTCTCCTCGCCGTGGGTGGCGATGGGCAGTGGAGGCGGGGCTCCCGGGGCCCGGTTCTTCCAGGGGCGCCCTGGCTGAGGCAGGTGCCTCCTGGGGGTCGGGTCAGGTCCTCACCCAGGAAGACAGAGTGAAGACAGCTCCTGGGGTCCTGCCTGGAGCACGGCTGGGTGGGCCCTGTTCGAGCTTCTCTCTTGCCCGCAGCACGGCTCCTCCCGCTTCCTCCGGGACCCCCCATCCTTCCAGCCCTGGCTCGGGGCGCCCACGGTCCAGCAGATGAGGTCTCTGTGGCCACCGCCTGGCTGGACGGGGTGGGTGACATCTTCGCATCTTCTGCAGAGGAGGAAATGTCACCTGTGTCCAGTCCTGCACGGGGCACATCCTTCGTAGGTGCCACCTGGGGACACAGCCTCACAGCACATCTATGGACACCAACCAGTGCGGGGAGCACACACCTCACCAGGCTCCCAGCAGCTAAGGACCCACGTGGAAGGTCAGCCCCCAGGCCAGGGAGAAGGTTCCTAACACCTAACGCCCATCCCCAAGAAATTGTGCCAAAGCCAGCTTTTGGCCTGAGGTGGCCTCAGAGACCGATAAGCAGAGTAGACCCTGCAGTGTGGGCCCATGTGGACCCCAGGCCCCCGCCAGCCCTTCTGGGACAGACCTGGGGTGCCCTCGGGGACTGGGGGGGGCAAAGCCAGTAGGTCCCTGAGCACAGAGCACAGAACGTATGTACCTGCCACTTAGGAGATGCTTCCTGAATATTTGCTGAATTCAGGGCTGAGTCCTCAGGGGGCTCTGCAAGGCCCCTTCACCAATTCAGTCATTCGGCAAATATTTGTGGAGTACATTTTGTAAGTTAAACTTCATGCTAAGCACTAGGGAAACCAACCTGAAAAGAAAGAGAGAAAGGAACAGAGAAGAAGGAGGGAGGGAGGAAGCAGGAAGGAAGGAGGGAAGGAGGGAAGGAAGGAAGGAAGGAAGGAGGAAGGAAGGAAGGAAGGAGGAAGGAAGGAAGGAGGAAGGAAGGAAGGAAGGAGGGAAAGGGAAGGAAGGAGGGAGGGAGGGAGGGGGGAAGGGAAGGAAGGAAGGAAGGAAGGAAGGAAGGAAGGAAGGAAGGAAAGAAGGAAGGAAGGAAGGAGGGAGGGAGGGAGGGAGGGAGGGAGGGAGGGAGGAGGGAGGGAGGAAGGGAAGGAAGGAAAGAAAGAAGGGAGGGAGGAAGGGAAGGAAGAGGAGGCAAAGAGGGAGGGAAGGAAGGAGGGAGGGAAGGAAGGAGGGAGGGAGGGAGGGAGGGAGGGAGGGAGGAGGGAGGGAGGGAGGGAGGGAGGAGGGAGGGAGGAAGGGAAGGAAGGAAAGAAAGAAGGGAGGGAGGAAGGGAAGGAAGAGGAGGCAAAGAGGGAGGGAAGGAAGGAGGGAGGGAAGGAAGGAGGGAGGGAAGGAAGGAGGGAAGGAAGGAAGGAGGAAGGAAGGAAGGAGGAAGGAAGGAAGGAGGGAAGGGAGGGAGGGAGGGAGGGAGGAAGGAAGGACGGAGGGAGGAAGGGAAGGAAGGAAGGAAGGAAGGAAGGAAGGAAGGAAGGAGGGAGGGAGGGAGGGAGGGAGGGAGGAAGGAAGGAAGGAAAGGAGGGAGGGAGGGAGGGAGGAAGGGAAGGAAGGAAGGAAGGAAGGAAGGAAGGAAGGAAGGAAGGAGGGAGGGAGGGAGGGAGGGAGGAAGGAAGGAAGAAGGAAGGAAGGAAGGAAGGAGGGAGGAAGGAGGGAAGGAGGAAGGGAAGGAAGGAAGGAAGGAAGGAAGGAAGGAAGGAAGGAAGGAAGGAAGGAAGGGAGGGAGGGAGGGAGGGAGGAGGGAGGAAGAGAGGACGGAAGGAAGGAAAGGAGGGAGGGAGGCGGAGGGCCAGCCCCCGCCCAGGCTCCCTCCCTCTGAGCGCGGCCCAGCTTGATGGAGGGCGTGTGGCGTGGGAGGCAGGCTATCACAGTCCGGCCGGGAGGTGCCGGGCAGACAGCAGCCACGGCCAGAGGAATGACTCGGGGTGGCACAGAGGGAACACAGGACCGCAAGGAGCAATGGTGGGGGTCCCAGAGGGTGGTACCCGGGGAGGAGGGGCCAGCCAGGGCACGGAGGGGCGGGGGTGTCCCCGGAGGGGGCCTCCCGGGAAAGCAAACGTGGGAGACGGCGATGGGGCCGGGGCCGGCCTCGACGCGGATGTCCACCCGCAGCCCGGCCTCTCCCGGCCCTGAAAGCAGACGGAAAGAGACCCGGGTCTTTCGGGAGAACCCCCGGGGGCCCGGCAGAGTCCAGGAGGGGCTTCCAGAACCAGAGGCCGCTGGCTGAGCGCCTGGCCCAGCACCTCTAGCGGCCCCGCCCGAGAGCCCCGAGTCCTGGGCCGTGTTGCACAAGTGTGGCCCGAGCCTGGGAACCCAAGGGGGCCTCGCGGCCGGGCCGGCGGGCGGAGGATGTTTGCACAGTGAGTCAGCGCAGATGTGGGGCTCTCATTACACACTCGTCCACGAAGGCAGGAGACCAGGCCTCGCGACGGCCAACGCCTCTGCTCCCTCCCGCCAGAGGGAGGCCCCGGGAGGGGGCAGGGAGGGCCCGCTGCAGACAAAGGCCGAACTGCACCGCCCGTGGCCGTGGCCCAGGGCCAGTCTGAATTAGTGAGCATCTGAAATGAAGAAAGTTGTGTTCTGTTCTAAGAACCCAAGTCTGTTTGAACAGTCGGCCGCAGATTAGGGCCCGAGGATTACCGCCAGCCTGGCGTCTTGCGCGCCTGCCTTGAGGAGCAGATATAAATAACTCGCTTTCAGAACGGGGACTGTGCGGCAGGCGAAGGTCACAATTAAAGGGACCCAAAAGTCAGCCTCCCGGTGCCGGGCACCCTGTGATCTCGGGGTCATCGGGCGGCTTTGTGGTCAAGACAAGCGCAGGGCGTGAGCGGAGGCTGGGGCTCCGAGCGGCTCGAGCCCGGTGGATCGGGCACATCACTCGGGAGCTTCAGAAACGCGTCGCCAACAGCCCTCCCGCTCCGGCTGCACCGTTTTACGAAGAGGGGAAAAAAAAAAAAGAAAAAAAAAAAAACCACTCAAATTCTCCTGTGGCTAATTCATTCCAGAAGGCACCAGACTGAATATCGCTACTGTAAATAGATTTCTTCATTATCCTGGGGCATTTTTTGGCCAAAAGACTAAGGAAAAAACCAGGCAAGAGTCAGTAAGTGTCTGGGCTCCCGGCAGGCCCAGCAGGGGTGTGGGAGGGAGGCCCAGGGAGGCCGGGGCCGCGGCGTTCCCACCGTGGACGTGCACCTGGTCCAGTCAGGTGCGCCTGCTCGCCGGGCTCGGCCGGGGAGCACGAGGAGGGGTGCGTTCCAACGCCCCGGAGGGCCACGCTGGGTGGCGGCTCACGATCCACGCAGGATTTATTTTATGGCGGCGACCAACGATGACACGGAGAAATCCATGACACCGTAAAAGAGTGTGCTACTTAGAGTTTTCGAGAGGAGAGGTCACACCGCCCAGGGCACGTGGCAAAGCACCAGACTCCGTCTCGGGCAGGAAGGACCGGGACAGCGCGGCCCAGAGCCTGCGCGGTGGTTTCTCCGGGAAGGAACGGGCAAGGCCCAGGGTGCGAGTCACAGCGAACGCTCAGCACTGGCGTGTCGGAGTGATTCCAGCGGGCTCTGGGCCACAGGGGTGTCCCTAGCCATCTGGTCCCTGGCCCGGGTGACTTCGGGCAGGGGGAGCGCCGGCCTGTGTGTGAGAGCTGGCGAGGGAGGTGGACGCGGCTGTGGGCTCTAGACTGACTGCTTCGTAAATGAAAGGCGTGTTTGCGAGGGAGACGTCTGCTGCCTCCGGGAATTAGCTCCCCCCACAACCCAGGGAGGGACAGTCTCTCCCCAGCCGGCAAGGCCCCCAGAGATGTGGAGGTGTCATAAAATAGGGAAAATAAAACACGCAACGAACACAGGCAGGTGGACGCGTCTCGGGTCAGAGTGCTCAGCGCGGTGGGTCCCGCCCTGCCTCGAGCCCTGGGGCCCCGGGGAGCCTCCCCCGACCCCGACATTCCCCGGGGCCTGGTCTTGGGTGCTCATCTGCCTTCACTGCCGGGCCCCGGGTGATCTCGGGGGGCATGCACGGGCTGGGGTCCCCATCCCCACCCGCCCCCTGAGTCCGCACCTGCCTGACCTCTCTCTGACCCCGTCTGTGCCCCAGACCTCTTCATCCGTGTCATTTCTCCTGCAGTGTCTGTCTCTGGCAACGGGCGCCCTGTCCTCCCCAGGGCCCAGGCCAGAGCTGGGGCCCCACCCCGTCTCTGCCGCCCTCCTGCCCGTGCGGGGCCCCCGTCGGCCCTCTTAGGTCCACCGATCGCTTGTTGGTGAGGGTGGCGGCAGAGGGCAGCGAGGGGGGCAGCCTGCTGCTCCTCGACACGACCGACCCTGAACCCCGACTCGCCCGGAGGTTGACCGCAGTCGGGAGCAGACCCTGAGCGAGGCTCCTTGAGGACCCGGGCAGCCAGCGGTAATCCACGTCGAACCCGGTGCCGGGCAGCACCCGTCCTGGCCGTCCGGCTCTCCTCGTGCAGGGTTGGGGCTTTGCCCCCCACACCCCACGCTTTACGAACATTCTCGAACGTGATTTCCAATGAGGTGGGGGGGGGAGTCCACAGAATAAGACGCTACCACTGGCTTCCCGTGTGTGTGTGAGTCCCTGGGGGGAAACTGGAAGCCACCGAGACTCGGCGGGGCCGCGGTCCCCGGGGAAGATGGCGTGTCCGGGCAGAGGTCAGCGTCTGGGGTCTCTATGCCAGGAGGGAAGTTGAGAGGCCTGACCCCGGCCCCCGCTGAGCCCTCCTCCCGCCCACCCACACGGCTCCAGGGACCGTACCTGACCGCACTGGCTCGGCTGGCGGGCCCGGCAGCCCGGTGCGCCTGTGAGGCGGGGGTTCTGATCGGCTGGTGAACGTTCGGGATCACGGCCCGAGGGAAAGGCCAAGTGCGCACCAGCCCTGCTCTCTTGAGATCCAAGTGCCGCTCCCGCCGCACAGTCAGCTTTGCGCCACCAGTGAGAAGGGCGCCGAGGGCCCCACGCGGAGGTGGGCGGCCTGGTGACCTGATCTCCTAACCCCTCGGCTCCCCAGAGGAGCGCCACGTCCCCGGGCAGCCACACAGGAAGCAGGGCCACGGTCCCTCCGAAGTCTCTGTGGTGCGCCCACGTGGGAACCTAGCCCAGGGCGGCACATCCACGGCAGGCCGTCCGGAACCCCGTATCCTAGCAGTGACCACGGGGGGCCGTCTTGACCCGCGCACCCCGGGCCCGGCCCGCTGGCACGCGTCCACCTCCCCAGGGGCCCTCTCGGCACCCCGAGAAGGAGGGCACCCGAGCCGCCCCAGCCCCATTACCCTCTTCCCAGAGATCTCAGGGAGATCGGCGGGGGTCGGGGGGGGTGGATGGAAGGTGTCTCTGGGGCCAAGCGTGGCCACAGTCCAGAAAGAGCTTTGGAGTCCCCGGGGCGGCACTGGGCGGTGTTCCAGCTGGACGCCGATTCTGTCTGCCTTCGTGGCCCGAGAGGACGCCAGCCATACACAGACCTGGGAAGCAGGGGAGGCCCCAGAGTGGAAACGGGGGTCTGCACACGGCACACCCAGTGTGGCCGTGGGCTTGAAGGAGGGTGACTGCCGGGGTGTCCTCCGAGAGAGACCCGGAGACAGCTGCCCACGGCCACCCCGTGGTCCGGTCAGCGACTTGCCCCCTCGTTAGCAGCAGGCCACCGAGAGGGCAGTTGTGGGGTTCAAAGAGAAAGTCTGGGGAGCCCCCACCCGGTGGAAGCCATTAGCGGGTATCCGCAAAAGGTCTAGAACTTTCCACCCGTGTGCTCCCCTCACACTGCCTGCTTTAGACAGTTTACACACATGTTGTAATTATTTATCTGCCTAGCTGTCCCCTGGGCCCTCGGCCTCTGGAGAACAGGGCTGCGCACCCCCACTTGCGTCCCCCAGCTGAGGTCTGACCACGCTTCAGTCACTCTGAGGATGTTACCGAAGGGATAAGGTGCCGGGCGGAAGGGAACGGGCTCTCCGCCACAGCAGGGGCAGGACGCTCGGTCCCCGTCGGCTCCCGCTGTCCCCGTCGGCTGTCCCGTAATTGCTTTCCATGCGTCTGCTGGTCTTGTTACATAACGCGTCATGGGGAGTCTCTGCCCCCTGCCCCCTCTAAGGGCGACACTGTCCTCACTTCAAATGCCATGGGTTAAAATGCACCTGTTCTGAGCTACACAGAAATGGAATCACCCAAGCCGTGTTTGCGGGGGGTTTTGGTTGGTTTGCTTTATCTCCGCCTGAAGATCCGCACCCCCCCGCCCCCCCGCATTCTCTCTGTGGATCCACCCACGTGGCCTCATAGCAAGTGTGCTCAGTCGGACCGTGTTCTGAAAGGGATGGACAGCGGGTTTCTCCAGCGTCCAGGTGCCACAAAAAAGCCACGGTTAACACGGTCGCACGTGCGTTCTGCCGCGTCTGTGCGCACGTTTCTGTCGGGGGCGCGGCAGCGAGTGAAGCGGCCAAGTGCCCGGGCTTGCGTGTTGTTGGCTCCAGTAGATAAAGCCTCCATGGCCGCACTGGTCTGCGCCTCCCCCACGGGGCACGGGCGTTCCGGGGGCTCCCTGGTCCCACCAACACACAGCTTGCCCGCCCATTGTAATTCGAGCTGTTTTGCTGCAGGGTTGGGGGAGCGGTGTTTTGTTGTGGTTGTTTAGAAAAAAGCATTTACTGGGGCACCTGGTGGCTCAGTCCGTTCGGGTCTGACTATCGGTTTCGGCTCAGGTCACGGTCTCGTGGTTTCAGGCGTTCCAGCCCCGCGTCGGGCTCTGTGCTGACGGCGCGGAACCTGCTTGGGATTCTCTCTCTCTGCCCCTCCCCCACTCACACTGCCTCGCTCTCTCCCCAAATAAATAAGTGAACTTTAAAAAAATTAAAAAACCATCCACTGAGTGAAACGCAGATAACAGAAAACTAACCCTCTGAGAGCGAACGCTCCCTCGGTACCTCGCCCACCCGCAGCGTCGTGCAGCCGCGAGCCCTGCCTGCTCCCAAACATCCCCCTCGCTCGGAAGCAACACCCTCATCTTCTGAGCAGTTTCCTCCCATCCTCGGCCCCCTCCCCAGCCCCGGCAGCCACCAACCTGCACCGTGACTCTAGAGACGGTCTGTTCCGGGTGGTTCGCACAGAGCCACGCGGGACGTGACCCCTTGTGTCTGGCTTCTCTCGCTCGTGTTTGCCAGATTCGTCCATGCTGTGGCCTGAGTCAGCCCTTCCTTCCTTTTCACGGCCGAGTAGTGTCCCGCGGTGTGGATGAACCGCGACTGTCTCCACTGTGACCTTCCCTTCCAGCTCCTGGGCTGCTCGTGTGGTGAGGCAGTCTGCAGACGTCTCTCAGCCTTCCCAACACCCTCTGCTCTTGAGGTCCTGATCGATCCGCTTCCCATTTCTGTCCTGGGACCGGGTCTCTTTCTTACAGATTTGGATCTGAGTCCTTCCCCAGTTACGTGTTGTAAATACCTTCCTGCACATCGTGGTTTGCACTCGGCTGGTATTACCATTCACCCCTCCTTTCTGCTTTAACCCGCGATTCCCGTGCTCAGGCGGAGAGACAGCTGTGGCCGTGGGGCCTGCTCCAGACGCCCGCCTGCCCCCGGGTTCTGTGCAGTCTTGAGGAGGAGACTCACCCCTCCCGCCCCCCTGGTTCCCCTGGCTTGCTTGACTGAGGGTCCCGGGAAGGCTCACCGTGGGGTCCTCTCTTAGACTTCCGTCAGCTGCCCGACCGCAGGCAGCCCAAACCCCGGGCCCACCACCGGGGGACGGCCCGGAGGACCCCACCAACTCCATGTGGCTGAATAAGCCTTTTACGCACACCTGCTCTGCACCACTGGGAAGTGGGCCACCAGCCCACACCAGCAAGCAGCTTGGGGTCAGGTGGGGAGGTGCACTCGAGTTAGGCAGGGATGGGGAAGGCACACGCAGCCGGCCCCGGGGCTCTGTGGCCCCGCTAACCCACGGCCGAAGCATTAGCTAGCAGCATCCCAGGGGAAGATGCTGGGGTACACACGTAGGGGTGCACGCCATCTGTCCTGGGATCATCCTGGAGGGAGAGAACAACCATGGGTGGGTGTGGCCGGCTGAACAACGGCCCCCACGGTCCCACGTCCTGATCGCTGGCATTTGCGGCCGTCGCCTTGTGTCCCGCAGAGGTGACTGCACATTTTGAGAAGGGAGATTAGCCTGGGTGGCCCGGGGATGGGGGCGGGGGTGGGGGGCGGTATCCTCACAAGAGTCCTGATAAGAGGGAGGCAGGAGGTCAGAGTTGGAGGAGGGTCTGATGCAGGAGGCAGAGACTGGAGGAAAGGTGTTTGAAGACCGAGGAGGGGGCCACGTCCCAAGGAATGCAGACAAGCTGAGAGGCAGGGAGCAGGTCCCCCCCCCCCATCCCGGAAGCCTCCAGAAGGAAGCCCTGGTCGTAGCCCAATGGCGCTGATTTTGGACTTCCGGCCTCCAGGACTATCAAGGGATGAAGGTGTGTTTTTCGAAGCCACCGGTCTTGTGGTCAGCGGCCCTGGGACACTCCTGCGGTGGGGAAGGGGCAGGACAGGAGCCTAAGAGCCTCAGGAGAGAGGTGCAGTGTAGACACCCCACATAGGAGGCTGTCTAAACTGGCTCCTTGGGCCCTGCCCCAGGTGACAGTGCCCAGCTAGATGCTCTGAGCACAGAGAAAAAAACGACGCTCTCTCTTGGATGGCAGGGACTCTGGCCACCATCCCGTGGGACGTATAAAGTGGGTCCACCCAAGAAACGCGCCTCATCCCAGGCTGCGCACGCGGAAAGGAGTGATTGGAGCAGCAACACCAGCGGCGACAGCTACTGCTTAGGGAGCGCCGGCTGGAGGTCAAGCACAGACGAGCCCCCCTCCCCCCCGCCCAGGACCTGCCATTCCCTCTCGCGGGTGAGTCCCCCAAGGTCACGTGGTGGACCAGGTCCTGACCCCAAAGCCACCACTTTTGACCCCGACGCTCTGCTACAGTTGTGACCCCCTAGGGTTTATTATTTAAGGTCAAACGAAGCAAAACCCACAAACACTCACTAATTCTGATTTTGCGAACCGGAGACCTTTCCTAACAAACCCACTTCGTACGGGCAATTCGCGTCCCCAGCACCGTCACCGAGCAAGCCTTCGGAAAGTCTGAGAGAACAGGGACGTGCTCTCAAAACCTCGCCTGCCCGTTTACGCAGGAGAGAGGAACAAATCCACCCCAGTTATTTGCCTGGTCCTTTAAAGTTCTCCAGGGGACGGCTTCCCGTGACAGACACACACGTTCCCCAAGCGTCCAGCCGGCACTCCAAGCCGTGAAACTGCGCCTACACCAGCCAAGTCAGTCGGACTTCTCCCAAACCCAGACTGGCCAGTCTCCTGATGAATTCAAGTCGGTGATGGCCCATCCTTCCGGCCCGTCCACCTCTCCCGCCAGCCTCTCCGTGTGCTGGCCACCGTCCTAGGAGCCACGGGGGCCGAGGCCACAGTGCGCGTCCTCAGCAGTGAGAGCGGCCGCAGAGAACCCAGACCCCTCTTGGGGACAGCCTGGCACCCGCTACCTGTCACCAAATGAATGTGTGAGACCATCTGAGACCTAACATCTACCTGCCCGGGACTCCCGCCCCCAGGTCAGAACGGGGAGTCAGGGAAAAGCCAGCGCCCCTGGGAAGAACGAGACGCCCCCATCCTGGCTCTGACCCCAGTCAGCGCCCACTGTCCTCAGCCTGCTCCCTGCTCCTCCTTCCTGTCTCCCCGTGCTCACCTCTGCACCCAGAAGGGAGCACTTAGCTCAGGGATGCCAAGTTTGGGGATCTTATCAATCAGTAAATTTTTTTTTAAAAAATCAGAAGGCACCTGGGGGCTGTCAGCTTTAAAAAAAACACCTGGGTGGCTCCGTCGGTTGAGCATCCGACTTCGGCTCAGGTCATGATCTCGCAGTTGGTGGGTTCGAGCCCCGCGTCAGGCTCTGTGCTGACAGCTCGGAGCCCGGAGCCTGCTTCGAATTCTCTCTCTCTCTCTCTCTGCCCCTCCCCTGCTCGTGCTCTGTCTCTCTCTCAAAAATAAATAAACGTTAAACAAAACAAAACATTGAATATCACCCCCTCTTTTGACAGTAGCAAGGACATAATCTCAGAATAAAGGACACTGTCGAACACAGAATAAACGGAACTTTCTGAGAACGTGAGCGCCTCGTCTCTGTTTGGTTTATGCCGTTGGGGACCTGTGGGAACATCTGCCTGCACTTGGGACACAGGGGCTGGTGGCTCTGGGTGCGGCACAGCTCCTGACCCCCTGAGCCACGGGAGACCCACGGCGGGGCTGATCTTGAGTCTGCCCCGCAGACACACGGAAGCACCTGAGGGAGGAAACCCTGCAGCCCGCATTCTGAGCGTCTCCCCTCCCTGCTGACGACGGTTTGCTGCACAGATGGGCCCACACGGCGTCCCCCCACCCCGCCCAAAGGCACCCCCGGCGTAGGGTACGGTCCCCACAGGTGTTCATCTGTGTTTCCTCTCTTACTTGTCTTTATTTTTCTCTTTGGCAAAATGCAATTACGACTTTCAGCGAGTCCGTATTTACAGAGGACACGGGCTTGGCTATTTCACCTCGGGCGAGTTTCCCTTTTCCACTCACCTTTTAACCTAGAAACACGACGTTTCTGTCACTCGTCTTTTGTATTTCGTCTGTGACTCTTATCCCAACGATGACTTCACTCTGCCATCACCTTGGTTCTTTTCCACATATTTTCTTTGAATTAACAGCACCCTTCAGGTTGCTTTTTATTTGGTTTTGCTTTTTGCCAAAATACTTTGTGAATTTCCTACCTAGTGATGTTTCCAGAGTAAACATTTTTTTTTCCTTTAAAAGCGTACAATTCTTTGTTAAGCCTTAAAGCAGCCTGTGACACGTGTGCGCGTGTGAGGACGGGGCCCAGACTCCACCACTCATGACCGTGAACTTGAGCCGGGACGTGCAAGGGCACATGTGGGCGGCAGCACTCAGGGACGACACAGAGCACTGCGCCCGATTCTGGCACCTGCACGTCGCCTGATCCCAGGCTCGTCGCGGCTTCCTATGACCCCCCACCGTATTGCTGCAGGGTGAATGTTTAAAATATCAAGAGAGTCAACTTTGGTTTCCACAGATCTGGTCTTTATTTAAGGCCACAAAAGAGGCACCTGGGTGGCTCAGTCGGTTAAGTGTCCGACTTCGGCTGAGGTCATGATCTCGCGGTCCGTGAGTTCGAGCCCCGCGTCGGGCTCTGTGCTGACAGCTAAGAGCCTACTTGGGATTCTCTCTCTCTTTCTCTTTCTCTCTCTGTCCCTCCCCTGCTGTCTGTCTCTCTCTTTGTCTCAAATAAACTTTAAAGAACAAAACGAGAGGTGCCTGGGTGGCTCAGTCGGTTAAGCATCCGACTTCGGCTCAGGTCCTGATCTCACCGTTTGTGGGTTCAAGCCCCACTACGGGCTCTGTGCTGACAGCTCGGAGCCTGGAGCCTGCTTCGGATTCTGTGTATGTGTCTCTCTCTCTCTCTCTCTGCCCCTACTCGTGCTCTGTCTCTGTCTCTCAAAAATAAATAAACATAAAAAAAAAAAAAAAACTTTAAAGATGGGAACATGAAATGTAAAATTTGAGTTTCTTTTTTAAAAAAGAAGGTACCTTGGAAGCAAAATAGCAAAACAGCAAATATCTGGGACTGGTAGCTACAAACGACCAGTCTGGAGTGTGTGTCTACATGTCTACATTTACTTGTTTAAATTTCAATCAAACAGGCTGACCCCACAGCCGGGTCTTAGGGCCAGGACAATGTCTCCGGGGCCATGGAAACTCCAGGGCTCCAACAGGATCACAGAATAGAAGAAAATGCCTCGTTTGGGACATAGACTGGCCAGGGCCCTCGGTGTTCGTCCCATACTCATTCGCTCTCTTGACCTGAAGCAGACCCGGGCCAGGGCCCAGGCCTGTGGGTGACCCAGTCCCCCCAGAAATCTGGGGGCGACAGAGGAGAAGGCTATCTTCTGGTGTCTGGGCACCAGGCAGGTCCTGCGACCCCGGCCATGGTGAGGGGCTGGCCCGCAGGCCTCTGGCCAGGCCCTTCAGTGAACACACAAGGATACTGAGGCCCGGGAGAAGTCTCTCGTTGGGGTCACACGGAGATCCCCGGTACACGCAGCCTGGGCCACAGTGCAGGGCCCTGACCCCAGCCTGGAGCGCCTTCCTCAGCTGCACAGACGTCTGACTCGGGGGCTGCTGAGGGCGTGTGGGGCGCAGCACGGTCAGGACTGGGCCGGGCCCACAGAGGGTGGGGGACGGTGGTTAGACACGGCGGTGGAGCTGGCACGGAGCCATCGTGGTGGCAAGGAGAAGGGGTGCAGAGGGAAGGGCAAGTCAGAGCAAGCCTGCCTGAGCAGAGAAGAGCCGGGTCTGAGGCACACCTGACCTTCTCAGGCCCACACCCTGGGACCCCGCCCGGTGAGTCCGGGGATCCCACAAACACCACGGTTCGGATGCCGTGACCTGAATGCTCAGCAGTCTCGCCCACTGGGTATCTGCTGCAAATCTCTGATTTTAAAAGTCATACGAGGGGCGCCTGGGTGGCTCAGTCGGTGCACCTGACTTCAGCTCGGGTCGTGATCTCACGGTTCGTGGGTTCGAGCCCCGCGTCGGGCTCTGTGCGGACAGCTCGGAGCCTGGAGCCTGCTCCGGGTTCTGTGTCTCCCTCTCTCTCTGCACCTCCCCCATTCACGCTTTGTCTCTCAAAACTAAGTAAACGTTTAAAAGTAAATAAATAAATAAAAGTCACACTAGTGTTTCCTTGGACGGTCTTCAGTACGACGCAGCAGCAAATTCCTGAAGCGCCCCAGAAGCACACAAACACAAGGAGGTTAGGGGAGCCAGTCTATGAACCCGCGTCCATCTCACGGGCCAGGCCGCTGCAGGCTCCGTGCGTCCAGCTGGACGTAGCAGATTGCGTCACCCAGGACGAGGGAGCTCCCCTCCCCCACACAGCCTCCCATCCAGAGGCGGGGCCTGGGTCCCTCCCTGCGACTCTGGGGGACCTGAGAACAGCTGCGGCCAACGGAGCCTGGAGCGAGTGACGCACGTGGGGCCCAAGACTGGCCGTAAGGGCCACGTGCCTCCCGGAGCCCCAAGCCACCAGGCTGACTCTCCAGAGGCGGCCACGCCGGGAGGAAGCCCAAGCCACGGGAGAGGCCACGCGGAGGTGCTCTGGTCACGTCCCAGCTGAGGCCGTCTGCCGGCTCGAGGAGCCGAGATGCCTCCAAATTAGCCCAGGCCTACTGTCCAGCGTCCCAGCGAGGCGCCAGGCAGGAAGCAGCAGGGACAGGCACGCCCGGCGAGCTCCTGACTCGTACCGCCGGGCCGGCTTGCTGCGCTAAGTCCTGGCTGCTGGGTTCTGTTCTGTAATCGCCAGAACACGTGGGAACGAAAGTCCTTAACTCCGTTTTAAAGTCATTCCGAGTCGGGGCGCCTGGGTGGCTTAGTCGATTAAGGATCCAACTTCAGCCCAGGTCACGATCTCACGGTTCCTGGGTTTGAGCCCCGTGTCGGGCTCTGAAGCTCAGAGCCTGCTTTGGATTCTCTCTCTCTCTCTCTCTCTCTCTCTCTCTCTCTCCCTCTTCCCCCACTCGCTCACTGTCTCTGCCTCAAAATAAATAAACTTTAAAAATAAAATAATGTGGGGCGCCTGGGTGGCGCAGTCGGTTAAGCGTCCGACTTCAGCCAGGTCACAATCTCGCGGTCCGTGAGTTCGAGCCCCGCGTCGGGCTCTGGGCTGATGGCTCAGAGCCTGGAGCCTGTTTCGGATTCTGTGTCTCCCTCTCTCTCTGCCCCTCCCCCGTTCATGCTCTGTCTCTCTCTGTCCCAAAAATAAATAAACGTTGAAAAAAAAATTAAAAAAATAAAATAAAATAAAATAAAATAAAATAAAATAACGTATCAAAACAATCATTCAGCATTCAAAAACTCAGAAAAAGCATTTCCACCAAGCAGATACATTTGTTCCTATGCTCAGAGCTGGGAGCTCTCGCCACCTCCCGACCCTGATCAGACACCCTCTTAATTCCACGAGCTTCAAACGAGAAGCTGCCAGGAACACACATGTCATGCGGGCAAAGCCTGACGTGGGGAGTCCGGGAGGAGCTAGAGCTAGAGCTGGCCGTGAGGTGGCCCCGGCCACGCCGTGTCTCCGCCGCCCCCCCACCTCCATGCAGGCCATGGAGGTTAGCACCGCTAACCTGCTCTCTGTCTGTCTAGTTTAACCAATTCTGGACTTCGGTGTGAACGGGATCGCACGGCACTCGGTACCTGGCCTTTCGGGACTGGCTTCTGTCCCTCAGCGTGTCCCCCAGGCTCGTCCAAGCTACAGTGCGGATCGGCGCTCCGTTCCTTTTTATGGCTGAATAACATCCCATCGTACGGACGCGGCACGGTCCCCCTCCACCCCTCGGCTGATGGGCGTGCGGGCTGATTCCAGCTCCTGGCGCTAGGTCAATGCCGCCGTGAACGCTCACGACCAAGCGTTTGCAGGGGCCAGTGTCTTCACTTCGGGAGTGGAGCTGCTGTGTCGCATGGTGACTGCGCGATGGCCCGTGCAGTTGCCCGGCTGGTCCCCACACCTGACCTTCTCCCGGGAGGCTCTGAGGGTGGCTGCGGACTAGACCACCAAACCGTCCCCACGGTCCCCATGGCACACAGCCCCCAAGACGGGGCAGAGCACCGACGCCCCTGCCGTGGCCCATCCTTAGCAGGGGACGGTGTGCTGGGTGCACGTTGGTGACCGCCAGGCTGGGTGACCGCAGCCCGCGGGCCAGGAACTCACGCCTACCCGATTCCCCGCCCAGAACCAAGACCTCGGACGCGGTGATTTTTTGTAAGGTTCGACCTCACAAGATGGAGATTCTTTACGTGGATTTTTTTTTTTTTTTTTTTTTTTTTTGGTGCATGCGGATTTCCTCTGCCGTGACCATTCCTGTTTGTATATGCTGCCCGTTTCCCTGCTTGTCTGAGGGAGGGGACTCGTGTTCTTACTGACACGTGGAAATTATGTGTGCATCTGGGTATGAATCCAGTGCTCGTGTATGCCGAGTGTATCTTCTCTTGCTCTGGGGGCCGCCTTTCCATGCTGTCCCCGGGACCGTCTCATCACAGACGTTTCAAATTTTAATATGAACGAATCTACGAACCTTCTCGTAGTCTGTGCATCCTTTTTGCATATTGTGTAAGAAGCCCTCTCCCACCCTGAGATCATTACGAACGCTCCGTTTTTTCTCTCTTGGAGATGCTACGGTTGTGTTCATCGGGTAGGTCAGGGGGACCTTCGGGGACGCATCTCCCCCGAGTGACGTGATGTCACCCGCCCTATGTCGTTTCCATTCCATTCCGGCGCCCAGCCGCGTTAGCCGCAGTGACCCGTGTCTGCCCCTGCCGCACAGCCGGTCCCCCTGCTCGAACAGCCGGCTCACCGTCTCCTCCGTCGCTGTTTCTGTCGTAGCTTGTATCAAGGTGAAAGGGTCCCCACCTTGTTCTTCAACCGTGTCTCACTGACGGTCGCACCCCAGCCCTCGCTCAGCAACGCACGTGGTAGGATCGGCTTATCAGGTGTCACCAAAGCCAAACACGGGCCTTGTGGAGAGGGTGCTGACGTCCTGTCGAACGAAAGCCTCAGGGAAGTCAGGACACGTGGCATCCTGAGGGTACTGCGTGTCCTCCTGAGCCCAAGACGCCGCCTCGCTCTTTCTTCCCGGTTGTTTGGGATTTCATTCTGGGGAGGCACCAGAACGGAGCGAGGCAGCTCCCCACTGATGGGCGTTCAGCTGGATTTGGGGGTCTCCCGTCCTAAACATCACTGCGGTGAACGCTTCCACGCGTGGATCTCGTGGGGCGAGGCCGAGGGCATCCACGCCACGAACCCCTGGAAGTGGGCTTTCTGGGCCCTACAATCCAGCACCCTGAGTTTGGGAAGACGTGCCGAACTTCCTTCTGGAAAGGTTACACCTGTGAACCTCTGGTGTACGTGATGAGGCTGGTGGGATTTCCTTCATCCTGACGCCGCTCGAGGCGGGCAAAGGTGGAGGCGTCTTGTGTGAGTTCATCACAGCAGCAAATGCCCCGTCTGCCCCCCGGGGGCCCCCGGGACAGTGGCTGGACGTATGGCTCCTTCTCCAGCCTCCCCCCCTGACCCGGAGTGAGGCCCGCCGTCAACCAGTGACCGGGGAGCTTGTCAGAGCTCTTCTGTGGAGCACAAACCCGCAAGCGCAGGGATGGACCTGGGCCGCGGCGCCTGGAACGGAGGCCGCCGCACTCGGTGCCCAGTGAGCTGATTAGTCAAGAACACGCCCGGCGGCAGTGGGGTCTCCCAGGCTTCACGCTCGGCAGAAAGCTCCCCGCTTCTATTGCCAAGACACACGCCACCTTCCCCAGGCTCCCGGTGCCCCCGAGGACGTGGGCAGTCATGAACCGGGGAGCCCCGTCCCCCGTGACCAGGCTTGGAGCGGCAGGGGCGCCCTGCCCCCGGGAGCCTCCAGCCTCACCTTCAGCAGCAACTCAGCACTTCTTAGGTAATCACCTCTGCCGTGTGTTACTGGCCGATGTGCCCACAGAGCCAGCTCGGATTCTAGGGGAGGGGAGTTTCCTCTTGACAGGGAGGTGACATCAGCGTATGGGAAGGAAGGAACCCTCCGTGGACCTAGCCACCCCGGGCGGCTGTCAGAATGCCAGCATCGACTATCACAGGTGCTACTGTCAGGGCTCAGTCCGGGCCAGGCGCTGGGCGACAAACGATCCTTCCAATCGTTCTTCCAGTTACGTAGTTTGGTTCCCATTTTACGGATCGGCAGACCGAGATTCTGGGAGGTTCGGTGTCTTGCCTCAGGCCCTGCTGATCAGAAGCAGCCACGCCAGCGGCCCAACCCCCTTCTGTCCGTTCCCGAGATCTTAACCCTTCTATGGCACCGGGATGCTCCATGGACAGAGGCACCAGGGCGTTCTTGAATTGTTTTCTTTTTTTTAGTTTATTTGTTTATTTTGAGAGAGGGAGAGAGAGAGAGTGCACACAAGTGGGGAAGGGGCAGAGACAGCGGGAGAGACAATTCCGAGCAGGCTCCGGGCCACCGGTGCAGAGCCCGACACGGGGCTCGATCTCACGAACTGCAAGTCACGACCCGAGCCCAAGTCAGAGGCTTAACCGACCGAGCCACCCAGGCGCCCCTCCTTTAATTGCTTCCTGAGACATTGTTTTTCAAGGGCCCTCAAGCCGCCTCAGCTCTCCCGTACATCTTTTTAAATTATTCTAATTGTGAAACACAAGCTACAAATAGCATCCATGTGCCCCCACCCACGTTGGGACAGACACGTGCCGGCGCCACGGACGCCTCCCCGCGCAGCCCCCGCGGCCTCCGGTGGTCGTCACCACCCCGGCTGCCGCGGAGATTGCTTCCTTACGTTTCCTCTAGTTTATTGTCTAATTACGCAGCCCTTACAGCATAGTGTTGACTGTGTTTTAATGTTATATAAATGGAATCACACAGTAAGTCTCCTCTGATGTCTGGGTGCTTTCCCCCCTTGAAATTATGCTCTTCCGCTCGCCCGTGTTGTTTCGAGGAGTCCAGTTTACGCGTGCGTGCACGCGCGTGGCTTTTGCGGGCCTTGTGGCAGTCGCTGTCCCATCTTGCTGTGCGGTATTTCGCAGCATGAACGCACCACGCCGCATTGCCCCATCTTCTTCCCGGGGGACGTCCGGCTCCGGTACCGAGCGTCTGGCGGGCGGGAGCACAGGTTCCCAGGACACACTTCCAGGTGGGGGGTGCGGCCTTCAGCCTCGCCGGAGCGTGGCCGCCACCTCCCCCCTCCAACCCCCACCGCAGAGGCTGAGTGTTCCCGAAGCCTGGCCTTCTGGCCACCACCGCTGATTAACGGGTATTTTCGTTTCCGCCCATCGGAGGGCGGGGGGGGGGGGGGGGGGAGGGGTGTATATCGTGTATCTCAACGTGGTTTCGCGTCCTACGGCATCGTGAGGCCAATCTCCAGGGGAGTCGCTCACGAGGAAGCCTCGTGGTCCCGTGACGAGTCGTTCTGACCAAGTCCCACGCTGCCGCCTGTTCACTCGCTCGTCCGGCCTTCATCTCACGCCAACTGCAAAGTATCAGCTGGCCTGTTTCGGGGCCCTCACTGCACGTGCTCAGTGCCGTCCTCAGCATCCCCGGCTTCATGCCACACCTCGAGGGAGGCACCACGCGTGTTCATTTCAACAGGCAAAAGCACCAGGGCACAGAGAGGTTGAGTGAACTGCCCGAGGTCACACAGCTAATAACCGCTGCGGCTGGGGCAGGGTGGGACCCGGGCAGTCTGTCTGCAGAACCTGTGTGCAGAGACACAGGCCTGTGCCTGGCCAGGCATCACGTGCTCAGGGGAGACCCTGCCCTCCGGAGAGACTCGCCTGTTCGAGTTCAAGGTACATGAAAGAGCCAGAGGCCGTGTGACGGCAAAAGGGTAGACCGGGGGGGAGGGGGGGGCGGGGGGGGCGGGGAAGTGGGGACAACGGAATGGGGCAGAGAGAATCAGAGCCACGCGAATCCACCCAAACGCTCTGTCAAGATGCGCTGTATGTTGCATGACGGCACCGAGCTTCCGGAGAAG
Organism: Felis catus; assembly: GCF_018350175.1. Classification (NCBI taxonomy): domain Eukaryota; kingdom Metazoa; phylum Chordata; class Mammalia; order Carnivora; family Felidae; genus Felis; species Felis catus. The sequence continues at coordinate 93,790,243 of NC_058380.1, forward strand.
TTGCAAAGGCAGCGTAGAGCTCTCCGTCAGGCCCGGCACCCAGCCTCCCCCGTCGTGAGCATCTCACGCGAAGTATCCCCAACCGTGTGTCAAACAGCCCTGGCTCCTCGCACTGCGGGCGGTGTCGGAGACCGCGGCGGGGCGCCATCTCATCGGACGACAGGGCCAGGGAGTGCGCGCTCGCACACCCGTGTGCGTGCACGCGCACACCCGCCCTCATGCCTGTCTGTCCGTCTCCGCGTGCGTAACGCTAACGCGAGCTTGGATCCAAGCCCCCAGCCTCAGTCCAGCACCACGTGCCACACGCCTCACCCTGGTCTCCACGACCCCCCCACCCCCCCGCCTGTCTACACCCCCCTCCCTCAGGACAAGCCCGGCCCCACTGCCCACCGTGCGGCCACTGACTTGCTCGCTCCCAGTGTGCACAAACGGCACCCCAGGAGCGGCGCCTATCCGCGCACGGCTCGTCGGTCCTCAGCCCTGCAGTTTCTGGTCAAAACACCGTTTCCGGTTACTTAGGTCAGGGCCTCTCCCCTGATCCTTGAGACAGGTTTTATCACACATCTCTAATATGGTCAGGACCCTCCCCATCCGGGGACCCCCTCGCCTTTTGGTTGGATTTTTTTTTTCAACACCATCGATTAAGGTTCCCTCCTCGTGCGGTAAAGCCGTATGGGTTTTGACAGAAGCGTGGTGGGGTGTCCACCCACCCGGGGCCGCGCAAGTTCATTCGTCACCCCAGAAGGCGCCTGTGCCTCCCTCCCTCGCGGTCTCCTGCCTCCCCCACCCCAGCCCCTGGCAGCCACTGCAGCCACTGATCTGTTTTGTATCTCGGTAGTCTTGCCTCTTCCAGAACCGTCATGTAAGTGGAATCTGGCAAAACGTAGCGTTTCTGGTCTGACTTCTTTCGCTCAGCAAAACGCATTTAGACTCTTCCGTGATGTTGCGGGAATTAACAGCACGTTCCTTCTCCCCGCTCGGTCGTGTTCTGTTGCCCGGCCGCCTCCTGGCTTGTGTGCTCACCCAGTGGAGGACGTCACGGTTGCTCCCAGTTTTCGGCGATAACGAGTAACACCGCCATAAGCGCTCCCTGGTGGGGCTCGGTGTGCACGTGAGCTTTTGGTCCACTTAGGGGACGACACAGCAGTGTGATCGCTGGATCGCGCGGTCAGAGTTTGTTTAGTTCTGCGAGAAACCCACGGTCTTCCGAAGCAGCTACGGTATCTCCGTTCCCGCCAGCGGTCAGCAAGAGCTCCCCCCGCGCCTCATCCTCGCCAGCACTTGGTGCTGTTGACTCGTGGATTTTAGCCTTTCAAGGGGGCGGGGGGGGGGGGTGCTGTGTCACTGCTGTCCCCACTCTGTCTCTGCTGGCCACGGATGTGGAGCACCCTTCCATGGACGACCGTGCCACGCGTCTTCTGGAGTGAAGCGTTTGTCCAGACCTCTGCCCCGTTTCTTCCCCGGGTCGTTGTCTCGCAGCTGAGCTGTAAGGCCTCTCAAAATATTCTAGAGACGAGTCCTTTATCAGCTGGGAGACTTGCAGACGCTTTTCTCCGTCTGTGCCTTTTGTCTCCGCAGAGTGAGCTCTTTGACCTCTTTCGCCTGTTTCGTGCTTTTGCGCATTCAGATCCTGCATGTATTTTGGCGGATTTGGTTTTTTTAATGCTTATTTCTTTTTGAGAGAGACAGAGCATGAGCGGGGGAGGGGCAGGGAGAGAGGGAGACACAGAATCCGAAACAGGCTCCAGGCTCTGGGCCGTCAGCCCAGAGCCCGACGCGGGGCTCGAACCCACAGACTGTGAGATCATGACCTGAGCCGAAGTCGGACGCTTAACCGACTGAGCCACCAGACGCCCCTGTTTTGGTGGATTCGTACTTATGTATTTCATTGGTTTTTTGGGGGCAATTCATCTGATTTCTGACGTATAGATGTATAGACAGTTCAATGGCGAGTGCAGCGTCTGTCCGACGATTGGTGCTGTGAGAATCCGTCACCGAAACGTGGAAACAGAGGAGCTTCCCCACATACTTCTAACAAGACAAAACAGAATTATCTGAAATCACACGTGCCCAGCCCCCCCAGCCTCCCCAGCCAGGATGCAGCAGGCAGGTGTGCTGCTGGGGCGAGCAGCTTCCACGGCTCCGTGTCTCAGCCTGTCCACCCGCGAAGCAAGGATTCCTGGCGGGCTGCATGAGGGTCACGCGAAAAGACACACAAGCGCGCCAGAACGGGGTCTTCCCGAGCTGCCGCTGCCGGGCGCACCTTTGCTTTCATTGGGGTCACCGTGCTGACCCCCCGCTGCCGGCTCCTGCGCCCCTCGGCCCCTCCAGGATGCCCTCCCCAGGATCTTGGGACCTGGATCGCCAAGGGTCTTGCCACGTTTCCGGGCGGGCTCCGTCCCTGGATCTCACGGTCTGCCACCATCACCGAGGTCCCCTGAGGGACGGCCTGGGGCTCGACTCGAAGCTGCAGCCCACCGCCTCCCTCCTGATGGAGCCACATCAGGCTCTGGGCAGAGGTGGGGCACGTCCCGTGAACGTGGCCTCCAGAAAGCGAGCGGCTCCCACCGCAGGCAGCCCACGCTCGGACGAGCCTTGCCCCACAGCCGTATGAGCGCAGGGCCTGAGGTCGGAGGACCCGTGGCTGCCCAGGGTCACGCAGCTCTGAGCGGCAGAGAGAGGGTTTGCACCCAGGCCGTCTGCCGCCCTCGCCGGGACCTCGCCCGCTGTACCGTGCCACCACCCCCCCACCTGGCATGGGCTTTATCTCCCTGCTAACCCTCAGGGGCCAGCTCTGTGGGGGAGGACCCCGGGTCCGGAGGCCACACTAACCCAGGCAGAGCACCCACATCACGGGGGCCCTCGTAACACTTTCCCAACCTTTAACCTTTCCTAACCTGTACTTGTAGATCATACAGAGGCCTTTGAAATCGCTGCCCTCCCTCAGGAGAGAGGTGCAGGGAAGAAATGAATCTTAGAAACGTGCAAGGGGCCCGACTGCATATGGAGGCCGAGGACTCGTGTGCACTGTGATGGCTGGTGAGCGTTTGCTTGGGGGGGGGGGGGTGCGGTTAGAAAGGAGGGAGGATCTAGCCTTTGACAAACTCACTGCCCCCAGCGAAGGCCCCATTCTGCCTTCTGCACACATCTGCAGGCCAAGTGGCTGTTCCAGGAGGCTGGCTGGCTGGGCTGGGGACCTCTTCATCACCGTGCGTGAGGAGCGCAGCCTGGCTCCAGCTCACTTCCTGCCTGGGAGAACATTGCCCCCCAGGGGGATTCCTGAGCCCCCAGCATTCTGGTGTAAATCTGTTTCCTTGCAGACCTCATATCTCAGGCAGACACATAATGTATAGAGGCGGCCAGGCCATCTGGGCCAGAGTCTCTGCAGGCACAGGGCTGACGTAGTTCAAGTGTTGGATGCACGGCCGGCCCCACACCCAACCACGGGCCGTGCTCTCCCTCTGCCTCCGCGTCCAGCCACCGTCGGGGAGAGCCTGCTCCCCGATTGCGGCCCCGAGGAACCCCCGACCGTTTGGCCCGGCGGGAACGCGCCAGGGGGTGCCGGGCTTACGCAGACCCGGATTCAGAAGAGCTCTGTCACTAGCCGCGCGACCTTGGGGAGGTAGCCACGCCCCCACTGAGGGTCTCAGTATTCCCGTCTATGAAATGGGCTGGCAGAAGCCCCCCGATCTGCTGGGAGGACTCAGTGAGGCCATGGAGTGGTGAGCGCATAGCACCTGCCCCTGGGCAGCGTTTCCTGATCCTCCGCCCTCCCCCCGCCATCCTACACATCTGGGACCCCTCCCCACCCCCCCGCCCAACCCCTGCCCCTGGCGGCCGACGGCATGAGGTCACCAGGTGGGGTCAGGCGGATGGGGACAGAGTGCGGACTCTGCCGGGCTCATTCCTGGACCCCCAAGCTCCCGATGATATGGACCTAGCACACAGCAAGCCCCCCCCAGAGGCTCCCAGCTGACCACCGTTCTGCCTGCTCAGGCTTCTGGCATGCCTTGTGACACAGGAGGCTCACTGAGGGAAGAGCCAAGGACACAGCAGAGAACGATGGCCCAGAGACGGCAAGCGACCTGCCTAAGGCCGCACAGTACGGTCACGGTGAGTGGGATGGACACAGGGACTTTGTCTTCCTCTCCACATGACACGCCTGAGGAGCCTTCCCAAAGCCCCAGCGTTCTTGTACCCAGAACACCCGAGAACCCAGGCCCCGTGGGGGAGCCCCTACAGCCACTGAGCACTCTCCCCATGGTGGGACTCATCGCCTCGGGGCCACTGGCCCTCTGGGCTCCTCTGGGTAATTCTAGCCCCACCCGCTCCCGTGGCCTCGTGGGGAGCCGCTGGCCCAGCGTGGGAATGAGCTCAGCCTCCCGTCTGCTCTCCAGATGCCCGGATCCCAGCCCTCCGCTCACCGCACGGGCGATGCTCTGATCCTGCCCCAGAGCGCAGATTCCACAGCTCGTCCTCGGAGACCAAGGTCGCACGTCATGCCTGCCGTGCTCACCGAGCAGCGGCCCCCGCAAAGCCGGGACTGTGGTGGGCCCACGGGCAGGACAGCCCGTGGGTGTCACCCCACTTGCCACCGGGGTGGCTCCGTGGGGCGGCAGGAGAGGGGAGCGTGGGCAGGAAGGAGCCGCCTGGGTTGCTACGTCTGCCCTGGCCACGAACAAAGGTCACCCGGACTCCTGGGGCATCTATCACCTCCAGAGTTTGCTGGCTCCGCGTAGGGTAGGGACACGCGGTGCGCGGTCCAGGGCTCCACCTGGGTGACGGTCCTCCCACAGACGGCTCCCCAAGGCAGACCCCGGCGGCCTTCCCGGTGGGAGCTGCTTCGGGGCTCCCCGGGCCGGACCCCGGAGCCGCTCACCTGCAGAGGTGCTGGGGCAGAGCAGGAAGCCGCCGGCGTCTCAGAGGAGAGCTAACTAACCCCAGGGGCCCGCCAGCAGTCCAGGCCGGGGCGGACCCCCGCAAGGAGGGAGCCGGCTGAGACCCAAGGCCCGCGGTAGCCTCACCGCCTGCCTCCTCCGGGCTGGGCCTGGGCCGCCCCTCGTCCTCCTGCCTCACCCGGCGTCCTCAGACCCTGTGTCTCTCTCTGCGTGCCCACTGAGTCCCCCACTCCCTCCGTCCCACACCTGCCCCCGGGGCCACCTGCTGTGCCCGCCGGTCACCCATGCCTGGCTCCCCCTGCCAGGCCCGCAGGCCTCCACTCCTCTGCTCTCCCTCAGGGGACCCCACCTGCCCCTCCCTCCCTAGTCCCTCTAGTTGGGGCATGCCCCTCCTTGCCAGGGTACTGTGCGGCCCCTCTGCCTGGAATGGCTTTCGGCAGGAATGCGTAGAGACAGAGACTTCCCTGGCACAGGAAGGCATCGGAGCGAAGCCAGGCGAGGGTCCCTAACAACAAAACACCACCGTCGCCACCAGGCCTGTTTGCCGCATGAGCGTTTTCCTGGGAGGACGTGGGGCCTGGAACCTTCCAGAACTCCCAGAGGCTCCGACAGTGCATCCGGATGAGCCGGGATCCCACAGGGAGAGGCTGCAGGAACGTGGCGTCTTACAAGGGAAGGACATACGGACGGCGCCTGTGTGTCTGTCCGGCGAGCCCTGCCACCTTCATCGCCACGGCGTGGCTCCGAGGGGCTCCCTCCGGGTCTGAGGACATGCCGGGAGGGGTGCCGAAGGGGATCCAGGGGCCCTGGCTCTCCTCACCCAGACCCCACGCAGACGGACACTGAGTCCTCCAGGCGGCCCGCGGTAGGTGCTCACGAGGTCAAGAAGCAGCTGCTGCATTCAGGGCCAGGATGACGCGGCCGTGGCAACGCTCTGCCCGAAGGTCATCGGGTGGGGCAGGGCGCGGAGCCCCGCCGACGCTTCTGCCCCAACTCAAAGGCAGGTTCTTGTGCCCTGAGCGCGGCAAAGCCACCCTAGAACCAGGAGGAGGCGCTGTGGGGCCCCGTGCCCCGGGTCTCACGGCTGTCCAGCCTGGGGGTGCCACGGACGCTGCAAGGCCCAGGGCTGAGCTGGGAGCCCAGGACGGCCACGGGGCCAGGCCGCCGACCGCAGGCAGGGTGTGTCGTCCCCTCTACCAACCGGACCCACCGGGCTCGGTGGCAACGTGCCAGTCACTTCCGCTCGCCTGACAGAAGAACGCCACGGAAGCCTCGGCAAAACCAGAAGCCAAAAGAGAGAGCTTCTTGAGCTCCGGGCTGTCCTTCCCAATGCTCACCAGGCTCTCAAGGCGTGGCCAGTGGGCCCGGACCAGCCCCGGTCCTCGGGGAAACCACAGTCCAGGCAGGGCTGGCCCCGGGGCACGTGGTGGGCATGTGGGACCCCTGGTTTTCTCCTCTGCTAAGAGGGCAGACAACGCCAGGGCCCAGAGGGTTCCTGGGAGGAGACAGTGTGGACAGGCCAGCGGAGGCAGCCAGCGTCTTAGGTCACTGCAAGCAGGCAACACGGAGGAGCACCCTGGTCACGTCCGCCTGGCCCTCCCCCTCCGGCTCTTGGAGGACCCCCCCCATGTCCGCCCAGCCTGCCGATCCTGGGGGCAGAAGACAGGGGACTCCCGCCGGCCGGGCTCTTTGATGGCCCGTTCGGGCCTCCAGGGTCAGCAGAGCAGGGCCCTGCATGGCCAGGGCGGGAGGACCCGGAGCCCGTGGCTGGGCATGGCCCCCAGCTCCTCCCCCACGCTCCCTTCTATTGAACTTGGCCGTCCAGGTTCCCCTTCTGCTTGCCATTCGAACCACTCAGGGCAATTTCCTCTCTCGTCTGAGCACTGATTCCTTTCCAGATGGCTTCCTCCCTCTGTCCCCCTCTACCAGGGTCTCGGGCCAAACCCCACAGCTCAAGGCGGGGCAGGACCAGCAGAGGGCGGCGAGTGGGCAGGAAGGCGCTGGCGGCACTGAGCACTGGGAAAAGGGCTGTGCTCTGCACAAAGCCCGGGCTCGGGAGGCTTGGGGCTGGTCCCACCAAACCAGGCTCAGTGGCCACAACTATGCCCTGAGCACATTTTTAGACTGTGAGTCAAACTGGTAACAGAGTGATTTGTTTAATCACCCCAGAAGGAAGGCTGACTTATGGCTCCTCTCCACGGGGGTCAGGAGTGGGGGGAGGGGGTCTCAGAGAGGCTCGGGGGAGGGGAGGCGGCAGCGGGACCCCAGAGCAGGGCTACTGGGAAGACGGGTCGGGGAAGATGCACAGACCTCCAGGTCCATCTCCGTGAGGAGCCCGTGCTCCCAGAGACAAAGGGCGGGATGGACCCACTGTCCCGCCAGCACTCAGGACGCAGAGTTCCGCCCTCAATCAGATGGACACCGGCTCGTGTCCTGGTCGCTTCAGCTGCCAGTCACAAGGGAAGATAAATCAACCACAGCAATGGTTTGTCTGGGTTCCTAGGCTGTGCCAAACCTTTTTCAAAGGACGAAAAAGATAAGCCTCTTCTGCAGAAATGGCAACATGCACGAGAAAGAAAGTTCTAGATCCAAATAAGGGCAGATGTGTCCTATGGGAGCCTACAGAGCTGGGGCCAGGTGGAGAGTGGCCCGTCAGACGCTGCTGGGCCACACACACACTCATTGCTCCCAGTTCTGGGGTGGCTCCCAGGACCCCGGGGGTCCCCCCCTGGGATGGAGGGGGTGTCCTGGGAGTCCGGCGGGTGCCTCTCCAGAAAGTTCCGCCCCACCTTCACCCCTAGGCCAACAGCTGAGTGTCCCGGGACACAGCTCCCTCAGCCATAACATGAATATCACATCATACCACACTCACAGAGGAAGTGAAAGGGGGACCTCCAAGATGCCAACGGAAAGTGGACAGCCAGGGACAGACAGGTCTCGGCCCTGCCCCCAGGGGTGGCCGCCTAGACCACTTGTGATTGCCAGGTCACGTCATGAAATGTGACCCCTCTGTCACCGATGACAGGGAAGCTCTGGTACGAACAAGGAGTTGCCGGGGCCCCCGGGCACTGGGAGAAGGGCACACGCAAAGCTTCGGCTGCCCAGGGCAGGAAGGAGGGGGAGGGGGTGGAAATGGAAAGCAGGACCCAGGAGAGGCAGAGGCCCCACGGCTGGAGGTGCCGGAACGAAACGGGCCTAGATGGGGCGGCTGCGGAGCAGGAGGCACCTGGGCGGGGCACCTGACTGTCACCAGGCCACTTGGCCGCCCCTGGGCTTCCCCTCAGCTCACAGGTAGCCCCAGACAGCCAGAGGATGCCCCTCCTGGAGGTCCGGAGCTCCGGGCCCTGGGAGGAGGGACGGGCGAGCTCCGGGAGGGCTGGGCCAGCGGTGCTGAGGGCCAGCAGCCGGCACCGCCCCGGAGAAGGAAGTGGCTTTGCCGGTCCCGCGGAGTATCTGTTCCCTCCGCTCGGGAAGCAGGGACTGAGGGCGCCAGGGACGCGGGACCTGGAGCCGGGGCGGGGCAGGGCGGCGCCGGGTTCTGTCGAGGACGCTGGCACGGGCTGGCGAGCCCTGGGCTCCCTGCCTGGGGACACAGTCTGTGATTCCTTAAGGGCCATTTACACATCCGCACCTGAGCCGTCTCTGTGAGCCCCGCGACCCCACTGGGCTGGCCCGGAGCGACCCCGGGATGCTTGCTGAATGCGAGATCAACGCATGCCACTCACTGAGGGCCACACGACGTGGGGAAGGGACGAGGGACGGGCATCAGAAGCTGAGGAGGAGTGAGGTCTCCGTCTCAAGACACCGGGATGATACTCTGCCCCAAGAGCAGGGTCCCGAAACAAAGCAGAGACGAGGGGCAGTGGCT